>NW_027210782.1:0-695000 GCF_029030835.1 Brachyistius frenatus | reverse complement strand
TGACTCTGACAAGATGTTATAAAACATTATGTAATCCATTCTGCATTGCTCAGCACCACTACTAAGGACATTTAGAACCAGACTAATTCTTGTTAATACAGCGGTAAAACTGCAAAGTGCTCGAATAAAAGTGAGCAAGATAATCTTCATCTCTAAATGAAATGAAGCAGATTGTGGTCAGTAGGATTTGATGCAATCAATGAATAATGGCAATTTTGGTTCTATATCTATAACTAGGGACTCAGGTTATGGTCAATACTTACAGACTGAACACAAAAACTCACATTTTTATGCACACTGCCCATCTCCCTATAAATAATAGAGTATGCTGGAGTCTCTCCAAGAAAGTACACAGACACACGCTCACACATAAGTTCATCCACAAACTGAAGGGCAAAAGCTGACAAAGAACTGAAGCGATAGATTGTGTGATCGGTGTAGCGTGAAGGATTACAGATGTGTGTGCAATGGTGGCTGTAACAACACATACACAAGAAATCAGAGTGTATGATCTGATGGTAAAAGGTTAAAGTTGAACAGCTAGGCAACGACAGCTTTATTCTCAAGGGATGAAGGAGAAAAGAAAGAGACTAATCAGAATCTGGAATTCTAAAGTAAGGCATCCTGAACATTACCTACAGGCAGTCCTAAATGCATTGCAAAATGCATAAAGCCAGTAATCAAGAAAAATAGAACAAAAAAACCTAAATTAATTTAAAGTAAAATAAAATCACTTGAGGAGAGAAATAAATTGAAGGGAATCCATTGCAATGCGAGGCAGATTACACTGGTGCTTAAAAGTACCCTGAGGAGTTTTCTGGTAAACAAAATTTGCATTAACAACTACCAAAGCACATTGTGTGTTTCCTTTGAATCCAAACGTTTGAATCATGTATTGTTTATCATTGTTCCATGATTACTTGCAAAAAAGCAAGTCCTCCTCTTTTCCGTCTGCCTGTCCATGATGAAACTGGGTGTGCTTGGACAAAGACAAACAAACTTGTGTCCCACACAAAGAAAAACTGCTCCATAGCGCTACTACAGCTTAAAAACTTCACAGGGTACCTTTAAGATTTAGTCAGGCGCGGGAGAAAATTAATATTTCTAATCTAGTTTAATAAACCGCTCGTTCACTCTGAGCATACAATAATGAAATAAAGCAGTGTGTAAGATTTAGTGGCCTCTAGTGGTGAGATTACAGAATGCAAACATCTGAATAACTCTGCCGCCTCCTCCCATTCTACCTGTTTGTCCCTTCTGGGCTACTGCAGAAACATGACAGTAAAACATGGCACACACTGTGGAAGAGGACCCACTCACTATGTAGATATGAAGGACTCATTCCAAGGTAATAAAAAAAACCCACAATGATTTGTATTTTCAGCTGATAATACGCTAATTAAAACATAGTTATGAATATAATATTCCATTTCTGCTAATAGATCCTTCTAAACCATGCACACTTGTCTTTTAAATGATCTTTGGTTGACTGTAAACCAGCCAGTTTTGATCATACTAGATCTTTCCCTGCCCACATCACATCATGTCTGTGACAGAAAAATATATATTTTTTTAAAACAAACAAAGCATCTCTCTCATTTCCTATTCACAGCCTGAGACTGTCTATTAAACTGTTTTTGTCTGATCAGCTTCTAGTTTTGGCATTTCAGCATGACAAAGAAGGACAGCCGGTAAAACAAGCGACAACTTGGGAAGTATTGATGGTGGGTGTTTATTTTACTAGTAAACAGTCATCAAAGATGTTGATGCTTTCAAATAAAGCAAGGTCAAACATGATGATGTAGCGGAGACGTAGTAATTCATCACTGTTAAGCAATTTAAAACTAAAGAGTTGAGTTTGTTCCTTTTCTAAAGCAATAAATCACTGTGTGTGTTTTACATTTCTTCATCACGTAAAAGGAAATAAGAGACAAATAATTAGCCTTATACTGTTGCCACAGCTCGACCGCCTAAACCTCTGAAAAATAAGAAACCAACTAGGCGTGAAAGGTCCATGTTCACGTAATTTTCAAGTTTTGCATCGTAAATGTTAGCTGTCTTCTTTGAAGAAAAGCGCTACTTAGTCCTAAAACCAGCTCCTTTATCTCCACCTCTGACAGTGTGGGCGAGTGAGCGCATGTTAGGCCCTCTGCAGATGCCTGGCAGGCGTACAGACAATGTAGAGAAGCTTGTCGGCAACATTGAACAGTTGAACAGTGTCAGGCTCAGCAGGGTGTTATCAAACAGGAAAATAATGATTTTCTATAGGGATAATGACAGAGGTGACTGGAAGAAGTGGGATAAAGGGTGTGGCTGCTCTAGAATAAGAGTCATGCATGTGTTATTGTTTTAAATACTGTGCCACATGCCCGGGGTTTGTGCCAAGACTTAGCTGCCTGTTCTCAGAGCATGTACATGTGTGTGTGTGTGTGTGTGTGTGTTTGGTTGAGCATTTCAGTCCAGGAGTCTGAGTCACCGCCAAAAACATGCATTGGGTGTGAATCTGGCAGAGCCAAATCCAGGCGACAGTCCATTAGCAACTATTACCAAGAAACACAAGACAAACAAAGAGCACAACACTTCACACTGCACACCCTTTTAGCATCAATTATCAGTTGACAAAACCTTTTGCATTCAGCACTGATACGTTAATTGAGACTTCAATCAAATGCCAGCAGCTCTTAACTGTATTCCTACCAGGAATGAAAATAGTATCCATCTCAAAATGCCAGAGAAGTGACAAAAACAACTTCAAATGGAGAGACAGGGAGGAGGAACATTGTGGCAGACTGCTAGAGAGGTCAAACAAAGAAGGAAGATGAAGGCAGACTTGCTGCACCGTTGACCCGACGGTGAAGCTGCACATCTACAAGCTGTCTGGGTGATTAGAGCCGTCATTTGGATGGAGACCGTGGAGCCCTAAGACCTGCCCTGAAATATCAAGTGACTGTCAGAAGCTAGCAGCCTGGAAATGTAGAGGGGTTTTTTTGCAAGTCAGCAGGAAGATAATTCGACCCGGCTGCCAAGAGGAGCTCACCTGCTTCCCTCTTTTCTTTGCCTTTTTTTTTTTTTTTTGGGGCTTCTAAAGCCTTAATCTACATATCAAGGCTTGTACTGAATGACATTCAAATGCAGAGGTGAAATGTTATGAAATATAGACGTACGTGTGTGTGTGTGTGTGTGTGTGTGTGTGTGTGTGTGTGTGTGTGTGTGTGTGTGTGTGTGTGTGTGTGTGTGTGTGTGTGTGTGTGTGTGTGTGTGTGTGTGTGTGTGTGTGTGTGTGTGTGTGTGTGTGTGTGTGTGTGTGTATGATGAGTGACAACATGATGATTTTGCAGAGATCTGGACAAGGTGCGGCGGTCTGTGAAGGTCTCCACATGAGCACAAAGGCAACCACAAATGTTGGAGGGCAGATGTGACACTAACACTCAAGTCAAGTATATCTGGCAAAGACACACACACACACACACACACACACACACACACACACACACACACACACACACACACACACACACACACACACACACACACACACACAGTGACACTAACACTCAAGTCAAGTATATCTGGCAAAGACACACACACACACACACACATTCATATGCATTTGTTTTAAACACTATTTATGTGGCAGGCAAAGGCACCAGCTGGTGAAAACCACTCAACTCTCTATTCACTGAACATGTGACTGTGGAGGGATGGAGAGGAGAAAGGGAGGAGAGTGGAGGAAGAGAGGGAGGCGCGAGGAAGAGGCACAGGTGGAAACACTCGTCTTCAGGGATGTGTGGCTGAGCCTTAAATACGAGAGGCACAGAAATTTTCACAGAGCCGGGACAGACGGACAACCTCTCCGTATCCACACCTTCTTCAGGTTTGTTGAACTTTGACCCCAGCTTTGCTGACCCCGTGTCAGCTCAACCACTGCCTTTCCAGGATCAAACATGGAGTTCAATTATTGATGAGAGGCTCTGTATATATCTCCCCAATGACAAATCATGTTCATATTCAGCCCAAAGTAAAAGCATTTGCCTTTTATTGTGTTTTTTTTCTGAATTCATTTTGCCTGGTGATCGAAACTGTTTTTTAAGCGTCATACAAACTACAAATAGCGAAAAAACTAATTTGTGATAGTATTTTCTTATCTCTACTAGCCAAGACGTTATCTGCCCAGGGTTGTTTTTGTATGCTATATATTTAGTCAAACAGTAGTTAATACAGGGCAACAGAACAGTTAAACAGAAGAAACACCTGTGTCTATAGAGATGGACATGTTCTGCTTGTAGAAAGTGTTGACTGCAACCCACAACCTGTTTATTTACACTCTACACTTTAATGTGCTCTGAGGACTCTCCACAGCTGCAAGTATGACACTCTATTGCAAATGACTAGTCAGGAAGAAATCATTTGGAAAAAGGTAAATATGAAGACATAAGCCAGACTGAATAGAAAAGGGAAACTGCAGCACATACTCACAAAACTACAAACATCACATACGCTTAATTGAAGTATCACTAGGCTGTAAGTAGTTTTTTTTCTTTTACTTTTATGACTATTTGTTTTGTTAGTGGAAAATAGATTTCAGCATAGCAGTGTTTGTAATTTTGTCATTTATTGAAGCTAAATCAGTAGATTTGACAACTGTAATCTTACAATTTAGCATCTTCTTATAATTTGGGATGACATTTGGAATAGTTGGCAGCATCAAAGTATAGTTCCAACATACAAGAGTCTCTATTCCATTATGAGAAGAAGTCATCGTACATAAATATTTGCAACACAACCCAGCAATATATATTCACTACTAAAGTGAAAGAAGAGACTAAGAGACTTTTAAGATGTGTGCCTTATTGATATTTAGAAAAAGCACACTAAACACTGTTGGATATAAAAAGAGGTGGTGATTTTTCTTTTTCTTTTTTCTAATTAAAGATTCCTGAAGTCTAGCCATTGGCTGTCCAGTGGTGGAAATTGAAAAGACCAGAACATGCACTGAGCTCCATGACACTGCTGCCATCTGCAGGCAGAAACCTACACAGTCACCGCTCCAGGACCAGTCCTCTGTCCTGAGGGCAAACAGATGGACTGAAAGAGGGCACGTGGGAAAATAAACTTAGAAATGCCACGAACACACACACATACACAAACTAACTTCTAACTTTAATGAAGACCAGAGAGGAGGAGAGGCTATTAATGAAGTCAAAACATTGCAAGTAACTAATGATGCATGGCTCTTCCAGCTGGTACAGAAATACTATCACGGGGCACTGAAATCTGAGTACTAATGAATATTAATTAAAAGCTGTTCTAAAGATAAGAAAATATGGATTGAAGATAATGCATTTCTTGTCATGTGTGCATGTGTGTCTGCAAGCACTAAAGGATCAGTTGGCAACCAGGTAAAGACTTAACATGCCCACTGATTGACAGCATTTTAGGCATCCGAGATAAGATTTCATATAGTTAGAATGGCACTGCATCATTTTCAGGATGTCATAATAAACATAATGGTGGACATATAAAGTATGTGGCACTAAAAATGTGATAGTCTTCTGATCACACAAGCCTGACCTCAAATAAATACATAAACATTGATGTTTAACAGAGAAATCCAAATGAGAAACAGCACTTATATCTCCAAGATCAAATTTAAAGATCCAACTCAAACAACTCTCCTCTGACTTTAATATTACCCTACAGATAATCCATCCAGCCGTCCATGATCTATACCCACTTTATCCTGAACAGGGTCACGGGGGGGCTGGAGCCTATCCCAGCTCACTCAGCTCACACACGAAGGCAGGGTACACCCTGGACAGGTCGCCAGTCCATCACAGGGCCAACACGTAGAGACAGATGGAAACAAAGACCATTCACGCTCTCATTCACACCTAAGGGGAATTTCTAGAACCACCAATTAACCTGAGACGCATGTTTTTGGATGGTGGGAGGAAGCCGGAGTACCCGGAGAGAACCCATGCAGGCACAGGGAGAACATGCAAACTCCACACAGAAAGGCCCGGAATTGAACCCGAAACCCTTTTGCTGTGAGGTAACAATGCTAACCACTGCACCACTGTGCCGCCTACAGATAATGTTCATCTGTAATAGTATACACACTCTAAATTAAAATGCACACCTCAAATTACACTCGTTGCCTGTACCAAACAGTGAAGACCAGTAGAGGGCAGTTACAGACCAGTAAACTCAAAGCTATTGCAAGTCTAAAACATGTTGCACAGAGAAAAAAAGTATTACTCATGTAAAATCATCAATTTCTTTCTCTCTACATTTCATTTTTACTGATGTGTAACAAACTGAGTTCATAAGAAAGCCGTCAAATATACAAAGTTTGACACCTCAAATGTATTATGCCTTAACTCTGAATGAGTCAGCCTCCCATTCTAAAGTAATATTTATTTATATAAAAAAGCAATTTTGTGTCTTGAAAATTACTTAATATCTAGCACCAGTTTACAGCTGTCAGAGCGTGCACCCGTCATGATTTTTATATAATAGCCTGGTTGCAATTATTTGAGATGTCCTTTCCACGTATTTTTCCAACGTTTAAAGTTTGACTGGTGCTCTATTAATGACACCATGTTGTTGGACCTCCTTCTTCTCCTATGTTTTAAACACGTGAGTGGATATTATGTACCACCTCAGTACATTGTTTATTTTGATTATTGGTGCCTCTGCCGTGCTCGTTGCTCGGGGCATCAGAGGAACCTGTCTATCTGTATCACTTCAATGTTGTGATGGTGAGAAAAGCTGAAAAGTCACGAGAAGACAAGCTGTGGTCAGACATTCGGAAAAGAAATGAAAAGATACAGGAAAGAAATAAGTTAGAATAAAAACTCGTCACACTTGATGGAATCCATCATCTTTGGCCTGGCGCTGGTAAAGTTGAAACAGAAACAAAACAATGAATAATTGACGCAATACTCTCTACCACTGTTCGTTAAAACTACACATTCATTCTCTTCCACTTGGCTCAGCTGTTATAACCTTTGGGAGCTCCTCGCGTATTCATTTAGATAAAACCAGGGATGACGCTACTGCGGTACGGAGAGTTGAAGATAGAAAGGGGACAGACCGTCAAGTAAAGGAAGGGAATAAAGCACAGGAATGGCTCACTAGGCCATGAAGTCTACATATAACCCACAGAGCAGATCCTTGGACTTTCACTTTTATTACCAACACCAACCAGTCACAGAAAAGATGCACACCACATCAAACGCTGCGACCTGCACCTGCTTGAAGGCAGTAAACATCCCTGAGTGACAAAAGGTCTCTGATATTCCTTAAGTGGATGTGAGCCCTCGCGATCACTCCGCCTTCGCCACGTCTCGCTCCACTCTTGTTTTACATGTTACCATCTAACACCAGCACTGTATTTCTTCTGAAGCATCTTCTTCCTGCTGTCACACCCGACCTCTTGGCTGCCTGACTGTTGTTCTCCCCCTTCCCTCTCTGTCTCTGTGCCTGTCTGAAGGCTGGCAGCAGGTGTTTTGTGACTCGGAGATCAGAGAGCCTCGGAGAGATGGAGTCCCTCTGAGCTATAGGCTGTGTAGGAGGAGGAGAGAAGATCTGCACTTCCATTTTCAGAGTCGGCCTTCTCTCCGCAACAGGAGAAAGCGCTTCTTCCACCCCCGGAACACAACCGCACTTGTCCAATACTGGTGTGTTTTATCCATATTATATGCTCCTACATGTCTCCTGAGTGAGGAGTTTTTGCATGTGAGTCGAGGTGTCACTAGGGAGAAAAGCAGTGTGGGTGCACACATGCATGGACTAATATGGCAAATGAGGAGGAGACGAGGAGGGGATGAGGAGGAGACGAAGAGGAGACGAAGAGGAGACGAAGAGGAGACGAGGAGGAGACGAGGAGGAGACGAGGGAGGGAAAGTGAAATGAAGCGAGTGAGATAGAAAGTGTTTTTCAGCAGGTCCATCCTGTGCAGCTGAAACACGATAATACAGTATGACTTTGCAGTGATTAAATCTAACATTTTTGAGGTAACCCAATTTCACAGCACCCCACTCTCTGACCTAAAACTAGTTTCAGTGATGCTGCTGACTCAAACACTCCATTACTGCGCTCCCCTTCCTCTCTCTCTTTGATCCGGAGAGTAGATTAGTGAATTATAATTTATTAGTCCGCATGTCACTGCAGTAACAATCCCTATGTTGATGACAGGAACACTTCTTCACTGACCCTCTTTCTCTCTCACCTGCTCACCTTTTCCAGAAGACTGTAAATGAACAATTTAAAGCGCATCGTCTCTCTCACCTATTTGTTTATGTATTCTAAATTTAGATAAGTCACGGAATCAACATAGCTTCCAACTCGTGGGAGGGTGACTGTATGGAGAGAAACATTTATTTCTGCAATTGTCTCCCTGAAACCATCTTCACTGGCATCGTCTGATGTTCCTCTACATTTGCTGTTTGTTGATTTACGAAGCTAATATATATTATGTAGACCGTCAGAAAGTACTTTATTGAAGGCCATTTTGAAGCCATTTTCATGTAAATATACAAAATGTGCTGATTTCTACCTCTTAAAAGGGTTCCTCTCCATAATGCAGTAAAGTTATGTCCCTCGCAGAAAAATCACATTAATTTCAAATGCGCAAAATCTCCTGTGGCCACAGTGTAATTGTGCACATTGAACATGTATTACCACAGGTAACATGAATTGGAATATTTTCGTGATGTAATGGTCGAAGCCCATGTGGATTCCCATGTGAAAAATGTTCCGTGTATCTTCCCCATGTTATCAAATGCTGCCTCATGTAAACGTGTCATACATGTGATCACATGTGTCCATGTGGAAAACATGGCAAACTTGTGTTTTTTTTTTTTTTTTTTTAAAGGGGTTGTAAAGATCTTTCTACAGCATGTGTTAAGTAGCCCGAGATGATTCTTGTTGGAATTTTGCACTTTATAAATAAAATTTAACTGAACTGAACTGAAATGAACTCAACTGAGTTGAATTCAATTGAATTAAACTGAATTAGCAAGGAATTGCTTGCTTTACTGTTTAATTTGTGTTTAATTTGATTTTAAATGAAGTACCCTCAGACTGTTAGCCAGATGAAATGATAAAAAGTAATACATTATTGTCCATTTCGTAACCATGAAACTAAATTTTCTTAGTCTTAAATGTAAAAGAAATACAGAAAATAGAAGCACAGTAAAGAAAAGTGTGATGCTGTAATGTAACTAAAGATGCTGTAAAGTAAAATTGCTGCTATGCTGGTGGTGACCAAGTTGAATTTTGTTGTAAGAGAGGACTCAGAATAAGGCTTACGATGATGAGGACCATATGTCTGTGGGTTTGGCAGGGAATGATGTTGAACCCTTTCGGTAACAGGTTAGCTGCCATCCCATGTATTTAATGTGTGTGTTTCCTCTTCATTGCTGGCCTCCGTTGCCCACATGGCATCTCGAGAGCCATTAGCCAAGGGGCTCAGTCTGGTGTGTCTGATGAGGACAGCTGCTGGGTTGAACGACCCATCTGTATCTAAATGATATAATCAGTCCTAATAGAACAGGGACAGATCAGTCCCATAGCTGTCGACCGTCAGAAGACAAGAGGTCACCTTCACCGTCCACCTGATTGGGAATCCACAGAGAGATGCCGCCTGAAGGTGTGCAACTGACTGTGTGTGTTTGTGTCGGTGAGCGGGTGTGGTTCGATCAGCGATGCATAAAGTGTCAAGAGCGCCATTCATCTTTCAGCGGGCTTACAGCAACTTTTTGCTCATGTTCTGTGCGACAGTGCAGAAATTTGGAAGCTGCCTCAAATTCTGCTCAGAAAACCAGAGACTGGATGGGAGTTATTGATGAGAAAGTATTTGGGCGTTTGACACTGAGGGGGTGATTCATCAAAAAGTAGCAGTGCAAAGGTTATAAAGGCTTAGGAACATGCTGAACCTGCATCTAAAGCTGGGTGGTTAGTGACTGCCCCGAGACAAACAAGAGCCCGCATTAATCCCAAAACAGCCTGCCCGAGTCTCGAATGAAACCCAAACCTACAGCCTCCCACTCACTGACAAAAAACAAACACCTAAAATCATGAGCAAAAAATGTAAAATACCGCCCACTCCCTAATTTCTCAATCTTCTTTTCCCCCTTGACTCGACAGCTCCTCCATTTGAGCTGACGTTACGTGTTTCACGAGGCTGATTTGATCCTCACTTAGAGCACTAATAGCAGCTTTGATCGTGACAAGTGCAGCACTTATATTACACTAGTATAATCACTAACTCTCCTAATGTAATCCTTCACTTCTCTTGACACCATCTACACTTTCTTAAGGAGCTCTCTCCGTCTGCCTATACAGCAGGGCTGCGGCTGAACTTTCCACCTCGCTCTCAACTCAATTTTCAGAGCTCACCCTCCCGCTCTTGCTGAGCTTCTTAAGTGCTTCCACTCTCGGCCTGTGTGTGTGTGTGTGTGTGTGTGTGTGTGTGTGTGTGTGTGTGTGTGTGTGTGTGTGTGTGTGTGTGTGTGTGTGTGTGTGTGTGTGTGTGTGTGTGTGTGTGTGTGTGTGTGTGTGTGTGTGTGTGTGTGTGTTGTGGCCATGTGAGCAGGTAGCCAGAGGTGAATCAGGGTGAACTACATCCCACTATAACACACTGATAAAAGGCTTGACCCTCAAGCAGAATCTGCAGCATTTAGACAGAGTTGGCGATGTAAACATAAACACTTGCTATACAGACAAACATCTTTCAGAGGTAAAACAATACAATATTAGAGTGGATTTCTAGAGGTTGCTAAATTTGTTGGCTGTAAGTTTTCCAGTAACAAGTAGCTCATCTATCCTCCATCACTCTAAACACAAGTGTTACGTAAGACATAAAGGACAGTGAGTATGTGTGTGCGTGTGGGAAGCGCATGCGAATGTTAGCATTTGCGTGCTCTCATACGAGTGTGTACTTGCACGTGTGTTTGTGTGAATGAACGGCGACTCTACGGAAAGGAGCCCGACTTAGCTGAATTCACACAATCACCCAAGGGCTCATGGGAAATCAGTGGGTGGACAGGTATGGATCGGTGACAGGAGGAGATGGGAGGGGGAGGAGGGCGGATCGATTGGATTGGGTTCACTCGCTATCACACTCTCGTTCACGCCGTGTCTCATTCAAGGATTCTTTCTCTTTTTCTCTTCAAAGTAAGAGTACCTGCTCCGAGTAGTTACCTTTTGAGGGGGGGTAATTTCACGTCCAACAGTTAGACGACATCTCTTTAAACCTATAGATATTATCTGCACGTACTGAGGGCAGTGAACAGTGAACACCATGTCCAGTTCTGATCAAAGATTGTAAGAAGTTTGGGAAAGAAAAATACCAAAATAGCCACAGTGGTGTTTCTCATGAGGCTTTGGCCACTTTCAGAGTAGAAGGTGAGGGAGCATCAGGAAATCAGTAGTTAAGTGTTAATAAGATCAAGTTTAGAGTACAAGTTTAATTAAAACATTTATTGCCATTTTCCTGCTATGTGACTTTAAAAATGTTACTCACTACATCAACACATACCAAAAATAATACACTTTAAAAAAATATATATTTCTAGTGTAAAATTATTATTTTTTTTGTAAACTTTGTGACAGCTGACAAGTTGAGCAAACAGAGCATTTCTTTTTTTATTTATTGATTTCAGTTCAGCAGACCGATATGAAACCAAGTAAGGCTAAAATAAAGATAAATGTGTCTCTCCACCTCATTAGTCAAACTAACACATTTAAGCAGGTTTATTTCCTGACTAATGCTCTACAAGCGACAAGCCAGGAAAACTGGTAACACTTAAACGTAAGCGTGTATTTTTTCACTGGTGATATCCTGAGCTGCACGAATACCTCACAATGACAGCTCCATTCCAAAAATACAAAGAAAAGAAGCCCGAATTTTTCTCCTTTCATCTGTCTCTGTGACTCGGTGCCTTGTGTATTTGATGCTTCGGAGAGATAAAGAAACAAACAAACTTAAAACAACTCCACAAAGGTCTCGTCAAACCGTGCAGGAGGCAGTGAAAAAAATGTCATAGCGTGTGTCTCTACATGTTTTATTCAAAATGGCTCACACTATTGTTCTCAACTCTCCATTCCTCGTGCCTTTCTCTGGTAAAGTAACAGAAACAACTAACAATACAACCACTACGTGCGACTATATTACCAATGCTATTTCCAGTTTCTTCTTCCCACACTGCACATTTTGCTGTGACTGATGCAACGGCAATTAAGGCAGCAGCGTTCTGACCCTCTTTGTTCCCAGATGCTCTCTCGTATACCTTGAAAACTCAATTACACCGATGGACGACACATATTACTAATTGGTTTTCAATTTGATATGACACACGTGATTTACGGTCTCAGCCACAGCACAATAATGTCCTGCAGCAAGGGGATATGAAGCAAAGGTAATAATTAGACTTGTACTGTCATTGACTAACACCTCAACAATTCAACAAACTACAACCTTTATTAAGGTCGACGAATTCAAACAATTTGAGAAGAACACAGAACTGCTTTAATAATTTAATGATGGGAAATTAGTTTAGACCAAATTATTGTCCCATCCTCTATATATTCTCTCTGTTAGCCCTGCCTCATGCCTCCTTTCTGCATTCCTCTTCCACTGTTTTCTTCAGAAATATAAACACCTCTCCCCTGCTGTTCACCCTCCTTTTTTATTCTGCACGGGTGACAAAGGCAGAGAAGCAGCACGAGGCGAGACATGCAGGGCAGTGGTCAGTGTCTGGAGAAAAAGAAACTCTCAGGGCTTTGCAAGTTTCCTTTATCCATAATATGCCGTGTGGCTGATATTAAATGCAGCCGTGCTGGCCCTTGTTCCCAATTCACTAAGTCTTGTGGCTTGACTGTGAGGCACTCCTCTGCAGAAAGAAAGAAAAAAATAAACTCCCAAAAAGTACTTTCCTCTGTGAAAAGGCTGGGCTTTAACCCTACTGCTCTGATAGGATGCTTTGTTTGTTTTTTTCCTCTCTTATGTTCGTTTATCCATCCCCCTCTTTATCGACCCATCTCTGCCAACCAATTCTGTCTATTACACCCACTATCTCTGACTCAATCTTCTCTCTCCCACCCTTTTTCTTTCTGCTTTTTAATTGTTGACACACAGTTTGGAGGGACGGACAAGAACGAGGGAAGAGGGTGATGGAAATGAAAAAAAAAAAAAAAAAATGCAGGCAGTTAGATGGAAAAAGAGGAGTGCAGGTACGGAGTGAAAGAGAGGCAAGCATTTAAAGAGCTGCAACGATGAATGAAGCAGAGAATTACATGCACAATTTGAGCAGTCTGTTGCTCCCCAGCTTCCTCTCCCTCTCCCTTTTTTGTTCTTAAAGTCTTGAACACACAGAAATCATCTCCGTTTCAGGTCTGTAGAAAATGTAGTCACAATAACACAACCACAGAAGTGAGAAATGGTCCTTCTGATTCATGCACAAAGGGTGAGAGGTCAGGAGGTGGTGA
Organism: Brachyistius frenatus; assembly: GCF_029030835.1. Lineage (NCBI taxonomy): Eukaryota > Metazoa > Chordata > Actinopteri > Embiotocidae > Brachyistius > Brachyistius frenatus. The sequence continues at coordinate 681,506 of NW_027210782.1, read as the reverse complement.
GAAGAAGGCTCACCCACTCATGCACACACACACACACACACACACACACACACACACACACACACACACACACACACACACACACACACACACACACACACACACACAGACAGACAGAACATCCTCAGAGGATGTCAGCGAATTTTACATCATGGTTCATTTATCCAACCTCCAAATTAGAGGACGGTTAGATTTTTTTCTTCCTAAATTGACAGATTTCCTGGGGAGAAACAAAATATTCTGACAGCCTGACAAACAAGACTGGAAAGAGAGGGTGTGTGTGTGGGGGGGGGGGGCTGTCACCACAGGGGCCTCTTCTATTTCTGCTGTGCTGAGGTGACATGTTCACTGTAAGCGATGGACATGGTCAGATGACCACAGCACTAAGTCATTGCATGAGACCGCAAACTGAAGGACACTACATGACCTGTTACTTTTATGATGAAAATGGCAGGGCTCAGAATGAGGATGATGATCTGACAGAAACCATGAAGACTTACAGTGAAACTAAGGTGTTAAAATGGACCAATACATTTACAGACAGCTGTATAGTGATGAAGCTGACAACAATTACTGAATGCATCACCATTAAATTTTGTACAAAGATTCATGACACCATGATCTTGCTGAATTTGGTGATCCCCTCACTTTTCCTCTTGCTGCACTATAAAGTTGACATTTGTAGTTTTAAGTGAAATGTATTCACAACTGTTGGATGGATTGCTATGTATTTTCTACGCACTTTCATGTCCTCCTTGTTTGGTTATCCTTTAAGTTTCGATCTAATGCCATCATCAGGTCACTTTCCCATCAGCCTCAATGGTACTTTTTGTTTTGTACTAATTATCAAATGTTGGCACACTAAAGGTGAACTAGGATCATAAACATGGCAAACAAAATACCTGCTTAAAACACTAGTATTGAAGAATTGTCATTGTAAGCATGTCAGCATGCTAGTGTTAGCACTTGGTTAGCCTCAAGTATGGCTTCACACAACACTAACAGCGGGGGCATAAACTATTGTTTTCATCAACAATTATTCTGCTGAATATTTTATTCATTCTAAAAAAGAAAATGGCCAATTTCCAAGAGCTCAAAATCATGTCTTTGTCTACAACCAAAGTTATTCAGTCTACTATCATATATCACAAAGAAAAGCTGGAAATCTACAAAACTGGGAATCATGAGCCTGGCCATATTTGGTATATTTGTTAAGGAAAATGACTTCAAAAAGTAATCAACTATCAAAAAGTTTTAATTTGATAATTGACATGTATGATTTGTATAAATGTGTTTGATATATTAAATACTTCATACATACTTTAGATTTACATCAATAAATACATCGACAAGATCTCATCAGGTCATCAAAGGTATGATTAAAAGATTTTTTTTTTTTTTTTTTTTTTTTTTATGTTCAGCAGAAACCTGCTGATGTTTGAGTGAAAGCCTTCTAAACTATTTCTACAGACAGAAATAGACAGTCCTGAGTAATGAGAAGCAACTCAGACATTGGCCAACAGGATCAGACTGTGTGTGTGTGTGTGTGTGTGTGTGTGTGTGTGTGTGTGTGTGTGTGTGTGTGTGTGTGTGTGTGTGTGTGTGTGTGTGTGTGTGTGTGTGTGTGTGTGTGTGTGTGTGTGTGTGTGTGTGTGTGTGTGTTTGAACATAAATCGTTCTCATAAATCCTGAATGAAGTTTCTATTATTTCCGACACCTCTCAGGAGAGATCAATCCAAACAGACATGCATCCACAGCCAATACACTCAAATCTTAAACGAAAGATACACACCCACACGCGTACGTATACAACACACTGTGCATACACTCCAACTAGACATAAAAATGAGTGGGCGAACAAGGAGAAATGACAGCAGAGAGACGCTCAGGGAGCAAGAAGAGGATCCAGTGCAGAGGGACTGACTAAATGTGTTACTGGCTGAAAAAAAGAACGACAACCAGCCAATCGATATCTACAGCTTTGCCGATGGTTTCCATTTTCTCACCACTATATTGAGCTCGAGAATGTGAAGTATGAAAGTTTACAGACGTTATATTAAAAAAAAAAAAAAAAAAAAAAAAGCAATATAGTTATAATAACAATGCTAAACCCATGTAAAAGGTGTCAGTGGCAGTACAGTGAAAGAACCACTGAGATACTTGACAAGTATGGAGCACTGACATCACAAAAGCTCTTTGTACGCAGCATGTAGGTGCGCAGTTTTCTATTTGGGTGTCACAAAGATTATAATTTAAAAGGCAGGAGGGAAAGAGCAGAAGTGTGACATTAGAGCACAAAGGCCATTCTGCCACCTACCGTCGCTGAGGGTGGGACAGAGATTATCGTTACTTTGGAGATCAACTCCCACAGCTTCCAGCACACTAGTTGTGTACTGTAGTGAAGAGTAGGAGGGAATAAAAAGGGAACGGAGCTTCTACATTTGACACAGCACACCAGCTGTGTCGATCCATGCACCTGCTTGGACAGGTAGGGGCTCTCAAAGCTACTTAAAGGTAATATGTGATGTGTCTTTGACTGTCTGAATGAGTTTGACAGCATCATAATAACCACAAAAAAAAGCTCAAGTATCAAATCAGTTGTTCATTGAAACAACCAGGGCAGATCTCACTTCCACTTGCAAAAAACTTTAAAGTTGTTGGGTTTCTTAGGACTTAACAGAAGAATAAATAATTCAATTAAATTTCTTCGTCTCTTGTCAGAAGAATTTTCAGGTAATTACAGGATATTGCTGTGAAAGCACAACGTTATGTGTACATGCACATGTATACTGATGCACATCTACAGAATTCAGTCAACATCAATGAACTGACCATTTACACAATAAGATTTGATGGAAAAGGCAACAAGAAGTTTCCCAGGGGAACTGAACCCAACAACACAAACTCACACATGAAAATATACATATATTGTAGTATCCTAAGTTAAGCTGTACTCTGTATTACTGTTCCAGTAATAGTCATGTATGTTCATCTTTAGAGATATAAGGAAAATATAACGTAGGGCACAAGTCTTTAAACTAGTGTGAGGATGACATAATCATCAGGGGTGTAAATATTTATAATTTCATTATGAACAAAAAAGCAGATACACCTGTAGCCAGCTCTCTCCGTCCTTTTCTATTTCAATAAACTTACACCTCCAGGTGTTTTCGTTTTCATATCACATTTTTCCCTGGACTAAGCGCAGACAGATTTCAGCTCTGAGATACCCCAGAGAACTGGCAGCCAGATCCCTGTAACAGTCCAGCAGGTGTTCAATAATAAAGCTAACCAGCCTCCAAGCTGTGGCTGCAGTTGCATTGTTCTTTCGAGGGCTTGAGGCAGGTCCAGCTGTTCTTGTCGGTTGGTTTTCTGTTGGACTGAATCGACTGTTGAGACGCACATTAAGAATATGATGAAGTGGGTCACACACCTAAACCCTGAAAGTTATCAGCCAGCTGAAATCAAAGCGCAGGTGACTTTGCACTGAAGGTATTGGTGTACATATATGCCTGTCTTTGTTTACACAAATAATGTGTGCCTATTACTGAAGAGCTGCCGCCCTGTTGTTTATGTTGCTCCCTCACTCATCACACAAGGTTAATTGTTGGCATGACCTTTATCTTTGCAAACTCCTCCGAGACATTACAAGCTTGGCAATACCCTCAGCATGGAGACAGCATAAATACACACAGCATGTGTGTGTGTTTGTTTAAGCAACTGACACCATCCTAATCTCAGAGCATGTTATATGAGGCTATGAAATGGTCCGAGAGATGGTATTAGATTGTGTGATATGGTGGCCAGTCAAAGTATTAAGTACTGCTGGATTTTTGCCAGCTATTGGGCTTCTATGGGTTGTTTGACTACATAAATAAATTGTTAACTACGTAAATAAAAGAAACTATTGACACCGTGTGTGAATATATTCACATGTCAAATAAATACCTGAAAAAGAGTATTACAACAAAAATGATAGCTACTTGATATCAAAAAAAAAGATGAACATTCAAACACGGTCCAGTTGGTTTTGGGAGAAATAAAATAAGCTGGGATACAATTTGACTGCGTTCAATAACATATGGCAACACAGAATAACAGAAGGAATGAATTCTGTTTATTAAACAGGGGTTCCACTGGATTGGAACCGGTGCCCCTGGAGTTAGAGAAATTTGAAAGTGACGTGAATAGCAGCATAAACAAAGGCATTATTGTCAGCTACTCCACCCCCGCCTGTTAAAACCTCAGTTATATTAGAAAAAGGCCAGCAGCAAAAGTCGTGAGAAACTGTCAGAGGTTTGTGTGGGTTTCATTAGGCAGGCCTGGGTAAGCGTGTCTGAAACAAATGTTGAAAGACAGTCCAATTACTAACTTAAGTTTCTTTAAGACGATCTCTTCCATCCTACTGAGCACACTGAAGCTGAGAATTAAAGGTGCATTAAATGATTTGTGGTCACTGGGTTTAGTCTTACCGAAACAACTTGAAGGGGTCGATTCACCAACTAAACTCCGAAAGAATACTTGCTTTATGGCTGGTGCTAGACTGGATCAGCGGGAGGGATGCTCTGCCTGTGATTGGTTATTATGTTGTGTAAGGGTTATGGTTAGGGTCAGAAAAGTTGCAAGTGAAACAACCACCCATCAAAGTAGAGTAAAGTTTAGAGCAAGTGTCCTTATGGCTGATCCAATCTAGCACTAATCATGCTAGATCAACTTTATAGGAGAATTGTGTGTCAGTGTTGTGTTTACAGTTTTCCAGTGCTGTCCATCTTACAACAGTAAGATCCAGTTTCGAGGAAATCTGCACGTTTTTTTTTTCATTATTATTATTATTTCCCCTATAAAAATGTGGGGTCAATTTAAACCATCTCTTCTGAGATTTCAGTGCAGAAATAAATGGATGGACGAAACTAATTTGGCTCTGCCTGGCTAAGGTTAAGTCTTTACTGTGTTCAAAGTCATGTTTCCATAAAGGTTCGTGTAGCCACTCTGAAGGGTGGGCTGGTCAGGGACTAGTGGGAGTGGCTAAGTGTCAAAATCTAGTGTTTGTTTCTAAATGTAATGTAATGATGAGAGCGGAGGTGGAGGTCAGTGAAGTGTTACGAACAGTTGTAGCATCACTATCAAATATTGAGGAACAAGAAGAATGCCCCTTGGGTCCTTAAATTTCAACATGGCGTTGCTCACAGGGGAGGGTCTCTGTTTACAGGTTGGTGAGTTTTGGCGCACAAGGTACATCATATGGTGGTCAGTGCCGATTGGTTAAAGGCTACTCCAATAGTTTCAATGGTGTACCCCCATTAAGATGCAACAACTGGAAACAAACCTCAATGGAGCATAGCCAGAACCGTATATTTACACAATGAATTTGGGTTTGATAATACCAGGCTAATACCAGGATTTCTGTCTTTCTCATGAAGCCCTGAGTGAATGTGGGCAAATAAAGGGAATTATTTAAATAATGGCGCCGTAAACCAATGATAAGACAAACTGTCTGCTGCAGTAGCTGCAATCCAAATAATTGAACTATTCAAATCCAGCCTCTTTTCTTTGCCAGAGTCATCTCAATGATTGGCTCCAACCTCTGGCTTCTTGCACAAACACATCAGCACATGTGCTCCTTGAGGCTGCCAGAATTATCTCTATTCCACCTACTCTGCATTCAATTCAAAGTAGTCGTTAGGAAAAAAAGTAAGTAAAGATAATTGGCTCATGTATACGGGGGGGCGACCCTCAGGCAGTCACGGTACCTCACACATACACACACGCAGATACAAGTACGCAGACAAAGATACACACCCTGTACAGGTGGTTCATTAAAGTGTTTAAGTGAGTGAGGAGAATGGGGGAATAGAGAGTGGCTGTAATCATTAACAGCCACAGGCAGGTGGCATTGCAGGGTCTAGCAAAGAGCATCTAATGACAATGTAAAGAGGTAAAACTCAGCTGAAAAGACTTGGACAAAATTTCCTCGAAAATATTATTATTTTGCCTCCAAATCTGGATGAGCTCCATGAGTGTTTGTGTGTGCGTTTGTGTAATATCTGTCAGCGTCTCTGTGTCTTTGTGTGCCTGCATGCGTGTTGTAATTGTTTATGTGTGTGTGTGAAGCATGCCAAATCACTGTCCCCCTGTCTTTTAGTGCTGGGAGAGTGGAGGGAAAGAGAGACCCCTGGATCCCCAATCCAAACCGCAGCTGGCGAAGGGCGATAAGACAAACAGCCCCCCCCCCCCCCCCCCGTCAGGACGCAGCTGAATAGGAGCAGAGGAGGAGAAGATGAGCAGAGGAGGAGAAGATGAGCGGAGATGAGAGGAGGGGAGGAGAAAGGGAGGTGCACAGCAGAGAAATGTCACAGTTTTATAAGACCTACGTGTACATGTGTCTGTGTACATGTCTGCGGGCGTGTTTAAAATCGTACTTTCATATTGGGCCATTAACCAATGCCATTACTTTCCATACAGTATTTTCCACGTGTCTATAACATTTTCAAAGTGCCGTAGTCAAACCGCCAAACTTCAACAATGTCAGAAAGACACAGACACAACAACAGAGAGAAAAAAAGAGAAAAAGCCTCCCTTTTGTAAGTCCAACAATTCAAGTATGACTCACACCTACAAGGAGTTGATAACGAGAGCTGGCCCGATTACGCACTGAACAGCACATCCTATGAAAAACAGGTACGAGACAGTACAATGCATAAAGTTCATTTGAAGTTCGTCTTGGCAGTCATTCGTTTCACATAATTTCCTCATGCGGGCAGTTACCGGTATTTAAAACCGTGAGAATATGCGCACATTATCAGTGTTATGCAGCCATCTTAAAGGTGACTTAAGTGGACGTGGTAGTTGCGTTTTCAGGATGTTACAGGTCAATCTGCAGCTGAGTAGAAGAGAGGGGATGATACTAAAGAAGAAATCTTTCAACTGTGACCCTAAAAGAATAAGTCTTTGTGCCTGTGTTTGGATGCACATATCCATGACAGCACCACAGCATATCACTTTCATCTCTAATACAATGTAAAAAGCGCTGCTACTTGACTGAGTTGAGTGGAAACCTATACTTTGACACTTTGACACAGCAGCTGTCTTCTTGTGACAGAAAACAGTCTTTGTCGTGCCGGCTGAGGAGGAGGGGGCTGATAAAAGAGGTGAGGACATGAACAGAGGCGAGGGGATTATTGTCATAGCTTTCCTATCATCGCTGCCACAATGCAGGTCGCAAATTCAGCAAAGAAGAGAGGGGTGTTGGAGGAGACAGTTTTTCTACCGAGCCAAGACGGCCTGCACTTTGACTAACAAATGAGAGAAAAACGGCGTCATCAGCATTACAGAGGTTCCTCATATCCTTAAGACACATCATTTTATTTCTGTGCCATAAGAAAGCATTGACCAGCATTTCTCTATTCCCTTCTATCTCTCTCCCCTTTCACACACACACACACACACCATCAGGACGGTAAGAGAAGCTGCCAAAACCTTACATCACTTTCCTACTGTATGCACACACACACCCACACACTTAAAGTGGCAATTTATGAGATCCTGTCTTTCATTGCTGAGGTGTTTTTGCACTTTTGCAATGACTGCTTTATGATAATACCTCTTTTTTTTTTTGTCTGGTCAAGCATGGTGACTATCACTGCTCCTGCAAACTACTCAAAGGCACCAGCTTTTGTGTGCTACACACATTTTACTGAGATCTCAAACATTGATTCTACCTGCATGAAAAAGTCAAAAATAAATGTGGTAAATCCTACAATGCAAATTTTCAAATTGGAAAATGAGGTGTCAGGACACACATATACAATTACTGATGATATAAAGTGACCCTATGCACCGTGGAGAGAGATTAGCATCATGCACAATCAATAATCAGCAGCGGAAGCAATGCCTATCATCATCATCTTACTTCAAAGTTTGAGCCATTAAAAAAAAACACAAAGTACCAATCATTGCTTATTAGAGCAGAGCGGTAGTGCAGTCCTCATTGTTCCATTCTATCTTTAGACTGCCTGTCTAACTAAGTGAATCAAGGAGCAGAAGATTGTTTAAGGAGCTGGTGAGAAACGAGGGACCAATTCATCTCTGCTGCTGTAAAGGCTCAGCAAAGCAGGAGAAACGGACTTGGTAAAGACAAACACACACCTGTCTGTTTTTACCACACGTACACGTATACACACGATCTGTCGCCGGCATTCCTCAGTGTGTGTTTCCCTTTGTCTGTGTCTCCCTTAAAACACAAAGGAAAGCAGAAGTTGAAGAACCCAGGAACAGGACCGTGCACGGTTTCCCTCTGTTATAGGTGTGACACTGACTCTGGGGCGCAGACAAACAAAACAACTCATGCAGGTAACACATGCAGTCATTTCTGAGACTGAAAGTGGCTGCACATGTCAAATAAATTCACCTCTAATGTAGGATTGCCATAAAGATTTTATATAAAACATCCTTCAAAGAATAGAGTAAGGTTGAGAGTGAGACAAATCTGATGGTATCCAGTACTCTCTTCACCGCTTCCCCTAAAAGCCAGACACCTCACTTTCCTCTCTACTAACCACACATGACCTATATCTGGGAAACTAGTATAATATATTAGCAGCTGCCCAGATACATTTTTGACCCACTTTAACAACGGCGGATGTTCATAAGGACTCACTGTCGTCTCCAAAACTAAACCAAAGAGCAATAGATGTTCAATATACATCATTGTTCACTTTCAAACAGCACAAAATGGAGGTCAGCTCAAACAGCAGGTTGACAGCAGTTCTGTTGAACACTTGTGATGTTGTATAGCTGAGATTGTACATAACAGATCGGAACGAGTGAGTCCACTTGCTAGTAATGTCAGTCAATCAGGCCAAATTCAGATCATCTTTATTTTAGCCAAATCTAGTCTTTATTAGCCCAAAATGAGGTCAAATATGTTACTGAGATGGAAACAATTTGGGAGAGGAAGATAGAAGAGGTGGAGAGAAAATAACTAACACTACTATCTGACATATACCTAAATAAGCAGGCAGCGGCTGAAATATTTCCATTTTCTGTCAGATACAATAATATTGGAGGTGAATCCTCTTTCACTGTGTCATTAGGCTGCAAGTTAGCAGACTACACATGGTTATATCATGTGTCTGTTCTCAGCAAACTGCTCCAAGTCTTCAAGTGTCTAACAAGGTATATGTGATGACATCACACTAAGAATATCTGCCATTTCTTGCAGTTTGTGTATCTTTTTTTTTTTTTAAATGACACATAATAGTGTATTAGAATGACTTATTGCATTTTTATGCAATAACCAGCCCCACCTGGTTCTTCCAAGCTTGATAATACTGCACTTAATTCAAGGACAAAATGAGAGAGGAGCTGAAAATATTTCCTCTGAGCATTATGCTGACATAAAGGCAGACTAAAAGGCAAGCGAGTGGTGACAGGTTCTTTTCTAGCTGCTTGTAGGTGATGACAGAGAGCAGCTGGGTCATTATAGTTCTGAATCAACAGATCAGCAGGCATCAGTCTCACCTCCAGTATGTGTGTGTGTGTGTGTGTGTGTGTGTGTGTGTGTGTGTGTGTGTGTGTGTGTGTGTGTGTGTGTGTGTGTGTGTGTGTGTGTGTGTGTGTGTGTGTGTGTGTGTGTGTGTGTGTGTGTGTGTGTGTGTGTGAGAGAGTGTGTCTGCTGGGCCTCAATTGACTGAAAGCAGGAACCTCTACTATTCACTAAATGGATGCTGCATTAGTCTATACAACTTTGATTTAGTTTGCTGCCTGTTAATGGAGATACAGAACAAGACCAGACGATGTCAGCACCTTTCAAGTTTGGAGTTATTTCATTTTCTTCTAAGAGCTGACCTACAGGGTCGTATCTGAGCTTATTAAATTCCTGTTGCTCGTAGTCTGAGAGTCTTTGTGTGGCGGTGTGTTTTTGTCAGGCTGTTTGCCCTGATCACATTTAACTGCATGTTAGATGTTGGTTTTTTTCTGGAAATCTTTGATAAATCATGGGAGAGCTTCAGAGAAAAAATTATCTGAGGCCCATAAAGGCCTGGAAGATTTTTCTGTCTAGCTCTAACTTGTCTACTGAATGTTCCACTTATCTTTAATAAGAACAATTTTCCTTAAAGAAACTAAGAAACAAAAGGCAGAAAAGAAAAAAAAAACAGTTTGTACAATTGCAACAAGTGTATGTTCGTGCTCATGAAAATCAACATGGTCAGGAGAGTGTATGTTAATGATGAGGTTTCCTCAGTGGATTGTGGTTGTATGCTTAATTTTTCAGGCCTGAGGACACCCGCTGCTTCTGCTCAGATTTGTCACCATTTAAAAGCTGAAAGCTCCGAGAACAAAATGTGGCATTTGTAACTTTTTCCAGTTAATGGAAAACATAACACAAACAGCAGCCTGGTAATTACAGGTGTCTGGTCTTACAACACAAGCAGGTTAGACTCACAAACAACTTGATGGCGCAAATAGCTAGAAAAAGTTCCAAAGAGACGATGAATGAGAGAGAGACATGGATGCTGGATATTAAGATTACGAGGAAATGAATAACTAAAGACAAATTCAAACCAGACTTAATAACATAAAGGCTGGTTGGGAGTGAACATATGAGTACGTAATATCATTTTTTTCAGATTTGTAACACTGGCTCTCTCAACAGTACACAGACTGAAAGGTAAAAGATTCATAATGTTGTAATGACAATAAAGGGCAGCTTGTTGCATTACAGATGGTTCATCCTGGATGCATCCTAGATGGCCTGTTGATACTGTACATGTCATTTCATCCAACAATGCATGACGATTAAACATTTTCCTTCAATTATTCATAAGTTATTATTTCTCCCACGTACTTTAAAACTGAGTCATCTCTTGCAGATAATGTTTGATGGGCAGAGGGATGTCTGTTTTGCTTCTTTAACTGCGCGACCTTAAACAGAGTTCACCCTTCTGCCCTGCCTCGACTAAAGGGCCAATAAATATAAATCTCCCATAGTGACAAACAACCCCTATACACACACACACACACACACACACACACACACACACACACACACACACACACACACACACACACACACACACACACACACACACACACACACACATTATTTTCCATCACTATGCCCTATGCACAACTTGTACCCACCGAAGCATGAGCACTGGAGCTGAAACTATTAACTTTACATCCACTTTAATCACCTTTTCAACCTCTGAGGAGGAGGAGCTGAAAGGAGAGGATGAGGAGGATGAGGAAGAGATGATGAGGAAGATGGGGAAGAGAGGACAGGAGAGGAGAGGAGAGAAACCTCATTACCATTACTGCCTCTCATACATAAAAGCATGGAATAAAGAGGAGCAAAACAAGGGAGGAGAGATGAAGGATGGTGAAAAGTGAAAATGAGAAAAGTGAGGAAGAGAAACCTGCAAGACCTCTTCCTCTCCCTTATCAAACTGTAAGGACTCCGTAATGTCACGATCTACTCAGGAATATCAATGAGAGTACTGAACACACAAACACAAACACTCCTTCAAGACATTCACAGAAGCACACACAATAGTCAAGATGCTTCCCTGTACTGCTCGCAGATCGTCTGACCTCTACAGTAAATGTCAGTTTGTACAAAACAGACAAGTAAAAGTTGAGCACACATAAAATAATGTATGATAAAATTGTGATTGCAAATGTTATGACTTGGGTTTGTTGGTATTTTATTGAATCGTATTTGAGTATTGAATTACTTAAGTCAGAAATCTTTCAAAGTCAACTTCCAGACTTGGGTTTAACCCAATGGTATACAATGAAAGTACTTTTTAGCTGTATAGATGAAAAGTATAAGACATGACACCTTTATTAAATTTGTCTAATGTTGAGCCTTTGTTAAAGTTGCTCAAGTCTATATATTTACCTGTTTCTCCCAATCCAGCACACCAACAGGAATCAACATGTTCCAAACATTCATTGTTGTTACAAGTAGGTCATAAACTATTAAATCTTTTTATTTTCCGATTTGAAAATGATGCGACTATTCTCTCTTTTTCTTATATCGCTTGTTTTTACCAGCAACTGTTAGTAATGCGATCCTACCACCAGAGGGTGGCGGCAATGCATCTAAAAGCTGTTTGTCAACAGCCATTTGAAAACAAAAAGAGAAGAAGGAGAACACCTTGCTATAGACTCTGGTAGTGTGGCTCTACAGGAAACAGAGGTACAGAGCAAACTCTGAAGGGTAAAGTTAGTATATCATAAGTCTACCACACTTATGCAAAGTCATTTGAGAGCGAAGCACCGAGCAGACGGTCCATCCACAGATCAACAATCCGTGGTCAGACTTGTCAGCAGACGAAGTAAGTTTGATGTTTGAAGATCAGTGGAAAAAAACGCCCTCATTTCAAAGATGACTCTAAAGACAGGCTTCTCATCAGCTTTGTCAAACGGAAGGGTTTTTGAAGTTCGATGGTATTTGCGTGTGTCTATGTACGGTAGCGGGAGAGGGGTCTTCAAATATCTGTCAAATAGTTCCCAAAGAATATTGAATAGTATTTTTGCTTGAAATGCCCATCTGTAGTTACGTGATAATCGTTGCTATTCACTTAATCTGCAAATAGTCATACCGCTTTGGCTCATCTGTGTATGTGACACAGAGTCATGTTACATACAGTATAAGTGCTTTATTTGACAAGCTTAACAAGTCTTAGCTTACTCAGATGAAGACATGCTAACTGCAAAGTTAGTAGTCAGCAGTGGCTAAAATCTGCCCTGAATGCTGAATGTTACACGACACTTTGCCCCAAAAAAAATTTAAGAAGAGATAAGATTTGTTAGAATCTGAGCTCACTGAATGTGTGTCTTTATTAGTCTGGAACAGGATTTGAAACAGGATCGGCTATTGGAACCCAACTGTACTTGTGTTACAGGATATTGTGCTAGGTATATACGATTACTTTTAAAATCAATGATGTAGGAGTTCACCATCACAGCCACCGTCTGTTAAAGATATAAATATTATACCATAAAGACAACAGGATTATTAAAACAAATGGAACATGAATTACAGGGGCTGTTAAGGAGTAAAGGAGGGACTGAAGTGAACCACAAACATCCCACACATACATGTTCACAGACTCAAATGAACACATCCACACACTAATATGGATATGATTGGCATGTTAAACCACTGAGACATATTAATGCACACACAAATAACACTTTAATCAACTGGTTCAAGCCCCAAACTGGGTTTATCCTTCTCAGAGAGTCGGGAATGTCACACCGTCAGTCATGTCTCCTTTGAAGACAAAATTCAGCAGAGCCGCTCTATCATGAACACACAGGAAGAAAACAACAGGCCCATATTTCAGCACATGAATTTTATACAGGCCTCATTAATAATCGTTACCCTTCTTAATGACTTTCTGTGAGTGTGCAGCAGAATGTGCGGTCCACTTCTCCTTAATTCAGCCTCATTAGAAGCAAACATCAAACACACAACAAAAAAAAAGTGGTGACAAAAAACAAAACCACTGCTCTATGACTTTCTTCAAGTACACCTTTCATTAGGGCTTTTATAATTACATATAATATTATTTGGAAATGGGTTATTGCTGTTGAGTGATCTGTGAATATTTGAGTCACAGTTCAATATCACTGTTGGTCACGCATGGCATACTTGATTTTACAAATACTTAAAATAGAGAGCAAGCTTTTCCCATCAGCTTTAATATTCTGTGTTTCATAAATACAAAAGCCATTTCCTCCGAGTTTATCCTATTGTGTGTTTTCATCTCTGCCTGTCCAACTTAAGCTTCTTAAACTGGTCAGACGTGCTAGGAAAAAAAAAATCATTATTACCCAAAGCTGATGTGGTTGGGAATTTGGTTGACTATCTTTTCTTCAGGGACAACCAAGTTGTAAGAAGTGTCCCTTTTGACGACCGGGCCAAGAACCAAGGACAGTCCTGCACTGTGCCACAAGTTTAGTATGGTTGCTACAGCTGAAATTACAGGTGAGGTGATGGTTCAGGAGTGCAAAAGAAGCAACTACATTTTCTTTTTCTAAACCTCCCACATATTCAAAAAATGTCTTCATTAATCATTTAAAGGTAATTAAATGTCCGGTATAAAAACGAATATAGGAAACATTAGAGTGAGATACCGTGATAATAAACTCCACTTTACAGGGTTACAGTGGCACGACAGGAAAAGAAAGCCTTTAGATGGCATCTGCATGTAAAATAGCAGTTAATTCATGCAAACTCAAATGATGGTGACGACCATGAGTCATCGTTGGTTGTTTGCCATTTTTATATGATATGAAACCAATGAGTGCAACAACAAAAAGGCAGAGACTCACCTTTTTTTTTTTTTTACACAAATTTAACCTACTAAGCTCATTTTAAACATATTGAATCACTGTAGAGCTCCTCCCAGTAAATATTCATATAATACATGAGTTGTTGTGTACATGTGTCTTCGGAGGCTCCATGTTCCTGGTATCCAGACAAAACAAATAGGATGAAATTATACAAGCGAACAGATGCTTGCCCTTCAAACAAGCTGTCAGCAAATTGTTTCACAATCCAGTCCTAGAAGAGAGAAAAGTAAAGTAAAGTTAGGGTTTTGGAGCCGGCCTCAAGTGGCCACACAAGGAACTGCAGTTATTGGCACTCCTGCATTGACTTCATTTTTTTAGCCGTGAAGGTTGCCGCTTAAACCAGTCATAAACATCTTTAGCAACAAGTAGAACGAGGAATTCTGATATGGTACACATGATATGAACACCAGCGAACCCTGGTCTCAACATCATTGGGACAGTCTGGAATTACATGAGGGGACAGAAGACACTGAGGCAGCATAAATCCACTGGGTTGTAGCAAACTGGAGCAACATAGCCTACATGTCAAGAGCCCTCAAAACTGTGTGTAGTGTAGTTACATGAGCTGGTGGTACTAAAGAATCATCAAACAAAATATTGATTAATTTTGGGTTTAGTGCCTTAATTGATAAAAAAAAAACACACAAAAAAAACCTGTTCATGGCTACTGTACAGTATACATGTATATATTGTACCAAAGCAGAATTTGATAAAAGTCCGTTTGTTTTTTTTGTTTTTTTTCAGAACAAACTGGCTTCAGCTGTTCCTCTGTCTGTCTTTAATAAATTGGAAACATAACCATCTTCATCTGACTTTCTCAGTGCGTCTCCATTCTCCAGAAGACATTAGGTTCAAGTTCACCTTTGGTAATGTCAGAGACTGTTGCACTGTTCCAGGTCAGCAATGATCCCATTGTTGTCAGGACTGTCACTCCACTAATCAATCAAACCTGCCTGCCTGCGAGTTTGTGAGTTTCTGTCTACGTCTGTGTTCGATTAGTATACTTCATTAACTCTTATGAAATTCTGGTGCCAGACCACGGTGCCTGGAGAAAAGCACTTGTCAGGTTGCTGTACGAGTAATTGGTTGACCAGTGCCAGAGGAAGATAGCGAGGGGAGAATAGGATTTTTCAAGCCCCACAGTCAATAAGCAAACACCCAGAGCAAGCAGTGTGCTATGGGGATGATTAAAGCAAATGGATTTTTTAAAGCACAAATATATGTTGTTAGACTTCTAAAGTCAGCATCTTTAGAATGTACAAGTGTGTCGCTTGGCGTGGCTGTCAGAACGAACAGGTTGGTTCAACAGTCGAGTCAGGACAAGGCTTCGTGAAGCCAAACACAAAATTCACTGCTCAGCATTTCAACATTCTCAATAACCTTCTCTCACACAATTGTAATACCTTGAGCTGTACCGTAGCCTCCAAATGCAATTGGTTTTGTTTCCTTCTACCTTGTCACGGTGTGCATACTTAGCTGGTTGACAATTCAGCTGACTTCAGCATCTCTCCTGGGAGAAATAAAGACCAAGCTGTCAGTAAGTGTCCCCTTTGACAACCTGGCTCCAGGCTGACAGAGGAGTAATGATGAGGGCAGCCATTTTGGGGCCAGAGCCAGGGCAGCTCAGGCCTGATAAGGAGCTAATGATGCTGGTTTGACAACTTCTGCTCTCATACCATACAACGTAACAAGCAGATTCAACAGTATCACATCTACTTGTGTCATTTGCTCTAAATTTGTTTGAAATGTCTACAGAAACAGCAGCAGGAAGTATCAAGGAAAACTATTAGACAGATGTGAGGTTCTGTTTTTATAGTAGAGAATATAGTCAGTCCTGTTTTTACAGGATTTCAAGGATTGACTCATCCAGTATGGTTTCCTCTAATAAGTCATATATAGTGTGATTGTAAAAGGCTTTGGTAACTTTAAGATCTCTTCCTGGCTGGTGACTTAATCTTCAATATTTGCCTCAAATCTGAAAAGAGCATTTTTATTTTTTTTTTCCCCAATGACCCTTTAAGACATTGCTTCAGAGTGAGAATTATACAATCACAACTGTGCTTCAGTGTCTTACAGTCTTATAATCCTTACAGTATGCCGATTGTAATGTCTGCAGGCTGTACATGATGATACATCTAATCTATTACACCAGCCTATTTGGCACATGACAGCTTTTATAGTCAGGGGTCACCAACAAAGTATTATTGAGCAAAACAGCCAGTATTGTCCCACTTTTCATAAGTGAGCATTCAAAGACACCTGACGTAATCTACTTAGAAACTCTGAAGACAAAAAGTGCATGAAGCAGGCTTGATAGCTACTTAGATTAACCTACTTACGACGTTAGCTTGCATGGTGCATGCGAGCAAAGACTTGGGGATGCAAGCCACTAAAATGATGGGCATGACGCAAACAACAGACGTCAAGGTTACGAAATTATTTGTTCCAGTTCAGGGCCATCTGAAATCGTGTTACATGATTCGTCCAGCTGGGAATATTGTAAATATATCATAATAGTTACACTCAGGTAAATAGGATATATAAACGTATCAACCCCCGTAAACTGTCGTTTTCACCTTTTCTTGGGACCCAACCAAGCACCTCAGTAATTTGAAACTTGCTTTTCTTCCATATCTACAGTCCAGCTTATACTCAGGGCGGTTTAAACGGCATGGCATGAAAACAGCATCTTCGCTACTGACCAGACAGCAGACGACATTCTCCATTAAAACTTGGCTTGATTGAGCGATCAGTTAGACACTGTGAGCACTAGGAGACATTGAGTTTATTCTGACTGGTAGGCTAACGGACAAATATTGACCAGGCTTTGCCCACTGTGCCTCCTCCGCTGACTGTGCATGTGCATATGTGTGTATATATGTGCTCTCTTTTGTGATCGTGTGTGTGTGTGTGTGTGTGTGTGTGTGTGTGTGTGTGTGTGTGTGTGTGTGTGTGTGTGTGTGTGTGTGTGTGTGTGTGTGTGTGTGTGTGTGTGTGTGTGTGTGTGTGTGTGTGTGTGTGTGTGTGTGTGTGTGTGTGTGTGTGTGTGTTATTGACTAGCACTTGTCCAAAGTTCTGTCAGAACTAATTGATTGATCGTAAGACCAGCTGCAGTGTTCTCCTACACTGCCATCCCTCAGGCCAAAGCCCTGTGTGTGTATGCATTTATGCCTGTATGTGTGGTATGTGAGCGTATGAGCATTTGCTTTGGACAAGAGCAAACCTCCGGTTTCCTCTAATCACCTCCACCTCCTCTCCTTATCACTCTCTGCTGTGCTGTCAATCACAGCAAAGTAGTAACTCAAGAACCTTCAACGAACAGAGTAAATGCCCTCAGTAGGCTATTTATTAGTAGGCTACAACTAAATTGCTGTTGCCCATTGTCTCCTTGTTTGTGCTGTCTTTGGTTTTCACACACACAGATGATCACCAGATGATGATACACATCATCCTCTATCAAGCTCAATTTTCACACATGCACCGTTTCAATGAGCACCATTGTATGAAGGAAAGAAAGCAGAAAACACCCACAGACTCATCCGAGACATCCTTTTCCCCCCAAAACACTCGATGGCAGTTACACGTAACCTTCAGACATCCTCTGTGTGTACGACCTCTCTCACACACACACACACACACACACACACACACACACACACACACACACACACACACACACACACACACACACACACACACACACACACACACACACACACACACATTGAACCCACATCTTTAATCTGAGACGTGCAGGATGATAACCTCTGACAATAGAGGACTCTCTGTTGTACACACATACACAGAATGAGTCAAAGGGTCTAACAAAAGGGTAACAGCATTGCAACCTACATAGTGATACACTGTGTTGTATTGTGCGGTTATCTGCTGGTCCCTCCTCCTACCCATACAGATGAGTTGGTCTGAGCTAATGGACAGAAAATCCTCCTCTAATGCAGATCAGATGTTGTGAGTGACAGTAGAGCGAAGCGAGAGAGAGAGGCACACAGTGAATGACACGGGGCTCTGTCACACTCAAAGACACTTTCTGTCAGTCAATCAATCAGGGGTTTGTTTATGAACATCTCTGACACGGTAGCAGCGTCAGACTGATGTTGAAAAGAAAAAAATCTTTGACTTCTCGTATGTTCACTGAATCTAACAGCTATTGAATTTTCACTCCCTGCTGCCCCTTAATTCCTTCATCCTCAGTCTGAGACGTACATTGACTTTTCCCATCCAAATTCCCCTCCTCTCTCCTATCTTCTTATCTCCTGTTGCTTTGTTCTCCGTCCTCTCGCCTCTTTTCCTCTCCTCCTTCCCCTGCAGGCATTTGTAAGTGAGTGTGTTTACAGAGAAGGGGGGGAGAAGAGGAGAAGAGGTTGGGGCACCGAGGGAGAGGTGAGCAGGGCTTATTTTAATTAACGATCGCCAGGCCCTCCTAAGATTCGGTCAAAGATTAAAACTCGTTAGGATTGATTCTGGCTTCCAGCCCTATTAAGCTACGGTCCTGCATTGTGGCAGAGGGGGGAGGTAGAATAAGGGTCAGCCAGGGTGTTTGGTTTGAGGATGGACAATCGGAAAGCTAAGAGGTGACACAGACGAACATGGGAGAGCAGCGGAAAGTGAGACCCTGAAGACACTCTATTTAAGACAGAAATACATGTGATATGATTATAGTTGAGTGTGATTTTTGAGTGGGCGAGGTGAACTGTCGGTCAAATTATTTAGAAATATAATGGGGAAATTTGGATGAATAGAGAGATTGATGGATGAGCAGTTACACCAGTTTTTTCATGCCAACTTAAAAATGTCCACTTCACCAAAAGAGGCATAAATTTAAATGTCTAAAAGATCTCTAAGGTGGGCCGCAACCTTAATATTACACGACAAAAGTGATGAATAGCAGTTGTGCACTATAAATATATGATTGTCAGGAAGCACTTTTATAATGGGGCAACGAACAGACAATGGCCTACACACTACCACAGAGGATCCCGAGGATTTGCCTGGCGAAGGCAATACTGTCTGCAACCTAAGTCGTCTTCTTGTACTTTGCCTCTGTCCTTCCTTTTCCACTTTCCTTTCCATCTCTGAGCATCCCATCTTCCTTCCCTTCCCTCAGTGATGTAACCAATGTGACAGATAAGCCTAAGTGAACCACTCTAGGCATCCCTCCATGCAGGGATCCGGTCATTTCACATGAGCAATTCTGGCACTTGCCTGGCTAAGGATTCAAGATAGGATCCCTGATGGGGATACATGTGTCACACATGTCCCGGCACATCAGATGACACATTAAATCAAAGTTTTTAATTAGTGCCACTGGACATTATGATTCTAGCTACTGTAAAAACCTGCCATGCAGAGAAGTTGACTCTCGGCTACACTCTCTCTGACAAAGTCAATTATGAGGGCAATCTATATCTTGGTTTCAGTACGGTGGTCTGGCAGTTGGAAATTGTGATTTTCACCATGGAGGTTGTGCCCCAAATAAAAAAGATGGGGTAACCTATGTGTCATGTGGCTTACAGACCAGCTAATAAACTTCACCTCAAAACCTTTATCCCTTCACAGGACTGTTTTTCTTGATCCAACTGAAGTGTATCCTGACTTAAAGCCTGGCACAGCTCTTAATGCCAGTTCTGTTAACATCACACATGATGCTGTGAGTGTGTGAGAAGAAAACTGTCCACATTAATCAAAGGCTAAACATACTGTAATTTCTACAGGTAAGCTAAGAGCAGAGATGCTGCACGTCAACCTAATAGTTATAATAGTTTGCATTTGTATGTGATTGTGCGTGTGCATCTGTTAAATTGTGCTGACTGTTTAATAACAGGCCATCTGCTTACTCCGCCAAAAACTAATATATGGAGAGATGGACATCTTTGTCAAACCTGTCACCTACAAACTGTACATTCTCTGAAGACAAATGTACACGGACCCCCGCACACAGAAGAGACTGTTTGTACACAGTATTACTTTCTATCTGAGGCTGTCTTTCGCGTGTGCACACATTTACAAATAAAGTTGACCTGCTTGTCATCTCCAGGTCTTCAGACAGATTTATGAGCGGCATTCAGTCAAATTCCCACATGCTCGTCTCAAAAATTTCATAATCAAATAATCTGTTACTAGTTTCTTTATTTTTTTGTCCGTAAATGTCAGAAAACTAGAAAAAGTCGATTTTAAGGTGAAAATGTCAATTTTCAGAGCACAAAGTGACTCCTAGAAGTGTTTTTTTTTTTTTTTTTTTAAATCCAGCCAACAGTCTAAAGCACAAATATATGACATTTACAATCACAGAACACAACGGAAACCACCAAATATTAATGTTTGTGAAACTGGAAGCACCTTATTTTTGCTTATACACATGACTTAAATGAACAATTAATTGTCAAAAATACTGTGATGAACTAATAATAATTTTTCCTTAAAATAGAGGGCAAATTTGAGAGAACATTTATAGTTAAACTATTGACCACTAATAAAATGACGAAATACAAGTCTGGCCAGAAGGATTGAACAGATAATCTGAGCATGAAAAAAAAAAATCAAGAACAAACATTTGAATGTGAGGTTAGAGCAGCATATATTTACAAGATGATATATAACACCACTGTCTTTCTCACCAATGCATCCAATGACACACCCACTTAGTTTCAGATCAAAATGAGGGATGATTGGCAAACTGCCTGCCGACCACTACTGATTTAGTCTTTTGATAATATTCAGGATTCGGAGAGAGGAAAAAGAAGCATGACGAGGTTGAGATAATAGCTGCATATGCATATGTTGAGACTCTGTGTGTGTGTGTGTGTGCGTGTGTGTGTGTGTGTGTGTGTGTGTGTGTGTGTGTGTGTGTGTGTGTGTGTGTGTGTGTGTGTGTGTGTGTGTGTGTGTGTGTGTGTGTGTGTGTGTGTGTGTGTGTGTGGGTGTGTGTGTGTGTGTGTGCGTGCGCGCGCGCGCGCGTGTGTATGTGTAGGTGATATGATTCCTCTTGAGTGTGGCTTGTGAGGTGGAAGAGGAGATTACTGCACCACACTTCTATAATTACCTCTCATCTCTCAGCCGGTGCTCTTAAACACAACAGGGAATGCCAGGCTACCACACACTCTAACACACACACACACACACTCTAACACACACACATACACACACACACACACACACACACACACACACACACACACACACACACACACACACACACACACACACACACACACACACACACACACACACACACACACTCTCACACACAAACACAGTGGGACAAACTTCAGCACAATGTAGCAGGCTGAGAGGGAGTTATTTCCAGAGGGTTACATTTCTCTCAAATTGTGATTGGAGAACACCCACACTCCTTTAAGCAACACAGGTCAGCTTTGCTTCCAGCATGCACACGCACACCTTCTCATCTTGCTCACTCACAAGTTGCTGGTAAGTAAAAAGAATGACTCACCTGTAGCCATTCTTCCCACACACACACAAAACAAACACCTAAGAACCCTAACCCTCACAAGTCATGCGCTCACACCACGCTGTACAATTTTTCTGTTTAGTCGAGATAATGCAGAAAATCACTTGTCACCTGTTCACTCTGTCTCTCACACACAAACACACAGTACACATTGGGCCACTTGCTGCTACCCGTAATAACCATGCAACCTATCAAGGCTAAGTATGTTTTAGAGTTGACAGCATCTCACAAAGATGAATTAAACCATGCAATTCTCAGCTTTGAAAAAGTAATTAATGACTATGCCAGAAGTAAATTGCTTCAGCACAGTGAATGACTGCTCTGTCTCTCCCCCCTTCACTCCACTATTAAAAAAGCAATGACTTCTTGTGGACAGTCAGACACGTGGGACCATTTCAACGAGCTGGGCTGAAAAGAGGAAAGGAGAAAATCTAAAAAGAGGAAAATGATGATTCTTCTAAAGAGTTTAGACTTACATCATCTCCTCCACTGTCACATGTATTTAACATTTATGACATTTCTCATAATGTGTATCGCACACTAATCTGCAGAGGAGCCAGAGGTCAACTTGCAAGGCACCAGGGGAAAAATAAACACAGTGAAGCTGATGGATGGTTCATTATTTAGAACTCTTACCACTGGGTTGTAGAAAATGCGAATCTGCTGCTTCTTAACTCACCCACACATACATTCCCACACACATGCTTTGATAGGCACACAATATCCACCTATTAACCCAGCAGACGGTACCCACACACTAGCTGTCTGCAGCAGACGCATGAACATTAGGACACCTTGCAATCTTTTCTTAATTTAGGATGCATTCAAATTGGACCTGCTTATAGCTGCGAATGTGTGGACTGTAGTGCAAATGAGATTATAGTGTTCCCCGTCCAGCCCAAGGCATACAACTGTCTGGACCTCCCTTTCACAGGCCTGAGAAGTGTTCAGGCACAAAAGAAAGCATTTTATTTAAGCAACTGGCACTTAACAGGCAAAAGGTCCCCACCAGGAGGGCTGTGAGCTCTAATGTGACAATTGAAGGCTGTGGTGAGGAGAAAACACCTCAGGAGAGGGCTCAGCTGACACAGGTACATAGACAGAGCATAGGTATGTGCAGGCATGCTCACTGACGCTCAACGCACCGGTTCATTATTTCGCTATGAAATAATGAGTAAAGTCTCATCGGTGCTGATCGAGTGGAGGTACTGTTGTCAGCTCGCTCAACCAAAATACACACACAGCGAGACTGAGACCACAGTAGTTTCACTTCACAGTAGCTGACATTACTGGACCAAGTAGTTTTATTGGAACCACGGAGCTGACACCGACCAAATTACGCACAAATTTAGTCCATCTGAAAATCAACATGGCATTAAGCAACGCTCGGATGTTTGCTGCACTTTCAAATACCTTCATCCTTTTTCTTTTTTTTTAACTATTGACCAAGACTTCAGGAGATAAAGCACACGGATATGCGAGAGATTTTGTGTAAAGTGACAACACGCCAAAGCAGAGAAACGTGGCCAAACTCCACAATTTGGGCATCGGATCAGTCAGACAAGTGTTCTCTGCCCGCAGCGCTCCTCACAACAAGTAAGGACAGCGACTATAAGGTGGTCTCCCGTTGCTGAGCCAAGCCAGCAAATATCACACTGTTGTCTCAAAATTCTTGACAGAAAACAAACCATCATTCACCAACACTACGCACCACATTACGCAACCACCGGCATGCAACACTAACATTATAAGATTCAATATGTTGTTGTTGTTGTTGTTTTTAAATCAAATATTATTCATAAACTTGGCGCCCTTTTCTCTAATAAGAAAACGAACTATAAACTACTTTAGGCGTGGACTCAACTGAATAAAACAGAGAAACAGTGTTACCATGGGAGCCGAATATACGACAAAAAAATGATATAAGCGGGGGTGCACTAAATACGTAAAATGTAAAACCATTTAGGCTATATCTTTTAGTTTTATATTGAGATGAATGGCCGACAGGTTGTGACATTTCTAACCCACCTGAAGTTAGGTGGAGCAGGCTCTTTACAGGTTATCGGCTTAACATATTGAATCTTTTATTCCTGCAGGCAATCGTTCAACATCCACCGGTGTTCCAGACGCCGGTTCACTCACCCGTCAGCTGGTCATAGGATCCGTCCAGCTCTCTGGAGTCCGACAAGCTTTGGTCACGGTTTTTCGCCTTCATATTCCTCGTGTGCGCCGGAATGTGGAACTGTGGCAAACAGCTGATATGTTGGCGATTCTTGGGAAAACAACTGTGGTTTGTTTTGTCTCCTTCACGTAGGATGGCTACAAGTAGTATACTATCGTTACCAAGTCATATTTCATTTGCCATGAAGAGGGGAAAAAAGGAGAGCCCTGTGTGTATGGTTAGTTCCCGTATCTGTTTTCTGCGTGCGCTCTCGGCATGCAGGAGCTGAGTGAACCAAGCGCGCTTCTGGTGGGCACTCACACATGGGCTGGCACGCGCGCACGCTCACACTTAAATATGCACACGCACACACATAGAAAAAGAGAAGTATAAATGCAGAAAGATTAGGTTTGGTTAGTTTTTAGAAAATCTTAATGCATGTACAAGTGGACCAAATATGAATATGACAGTGTTGAGAATCCCATTTTCCCCCAGTGGAATAAAACTCTATATCTGGCTTCATTCATCCCACTCTGTGAGTTGGTCCTCTGCCTGCCTCTCTGCCATTAATATCACCATCCTCTCCTAATGTTCTCCACTGAGTCAGAGCCATGTCGGATGTGTATAGAGACATCAGCAGGAGCAACAAGGAGCACACTGCTGCTGCCAGGCAGAGGTTCTGACTATATCTGATCTATAAATACTCACTGGCTCTGGGAAGCCTTGTGTCTATCCCTTTTCTTCCTCTCCTCTCTCCATTTTCAGTGTCTTTGCCTCATTTCACCTCTCCGTCTCACTTAGGCCGTGACATTTGGTCACAATCTGTCAAACAATCTGTCTTTGATGCCATAGTTGATCACATTACATCAGGGTTTGTATTAACGCTCTCCATCCCTCCATCTATCCATTCATTTATCTCACGCATGGACAGTTTTAATATTTTGTCAGTGTGCTGCTGTGGGGGGAAGTTATTTAGATGGTCATGTCCAAAATAAAAGTAAATCGTAGAGTGCTGGGTGCTATAGATTTCTTTCACTGCTCTGTTCAGTCATCCATCGAGCTCTCACAGGAATCAACTGACATTTGAATCAGACACGTGTCACTAAATGGTTGGCAGTGAGACCTTGGTTTCATTTGGGCAGCCTTAAGTGTCATGTCTGTGACTCGAATCCAAATTCAAATATGGATTTGTGGTCTTGTGTTGTGTTTGCATTTCATCCTGGCGAACCAAATCAAACTCCCTAAAGATTCATCCTAGATGACAGTTGCTGAAATTGCAAACATCAAAGGGATTTCTTTTAATTTTTCAACCCTTTTTTCCCCATCATTTTGGGTCTAGAGTAAAGCAGACAACAATTTAGAAATTATTCCAGTATTTGTTCAAGCGCACTTTAACCAGGAGCCACCAAACGTGCTGTAATGTAATACTTTGGGGAAATTGCACCCCAACAATGTACGTCCAATGTAGGCACTTGTTTGTCCACTGACAGACTCAGATTCTTCATTGTGGAAAGGATCCCGAACTCAAAACAAAAGTCTTGTTCTGAATTCTTCCAAAAGGTGCCCTGTTTCAAGAAGACAACAGTGGAAACATGAGTGGGAGTTGGAGAGAGCAGTGCCAGATTGTTTGTTCTGCTGAAATCGTAGTTTAGTATTATCTTAAATATAAAAAATATACAACAACAACAAAAACAATGGTTCATTTTAAGGCCTTTCTGAATTGTGACAACAACGTTTTCTACAACACCGTTTTTATTGACTAAGTTTGATGGATAGGGACATGCTGAAGTTGTGGCCAACTATGTTACAAAAGGTTGCAAACACTGCTTTTCATACACTTCAGCTTAAAAGTCTTTACACACTGGAGGAAGTTTTAATTTTCATTTTTCTTTGGTATTTTTGTTTTGTTTTGTTTTTTGTAATAGGTACTTTTGCACAAAACATAATATATTACACGTTGACTTACTTTTTTTCAGACAGAGGTAAATTTTTCTGAAGTTGTTAGTAAAGTGCAGCGGACAAAGAAGAGAAGAAATACTACACCAAAGCACTTTTTCCTCAAATAAAATGCCGGTCCAAGAGTGGAGACCTGCTGCACACAGAGTGGAGATAATACTATTAGCTAAAATCATGAGTCAGTTGGTATTTTGCACATACTACCAGCTCATTGAGTGATTGTTTCTGCCATTATCCTGCTGTGCTTTCGTGTGTGCTGGTGCCAGGTCAACACAATAACATGTTGTCAGACGGTTATGGTAAGAATCAGAGTCTGTCAGTGGTAAAAACAAGCACATTTTAGTGAACGTGCACAGGTTTGAAAGGATTCCACTGCAGGCCGTTTTGCAGTTGCCAGCTGAAGCGCTCTCACTCAATACTAGACTGATATAAAAAAAAAAAAAAAAAAAATACAATACAAATGATTTTGGCCGTGTTACATCAGGCTAACTCTGTTTGGCCAGATCTCCACACTATGCCATCACAAAACAAGAAACCTTAACATTGCTTCCTTTGGCTCTGCTTATTTGATCAAACTTTGAGAGCAGCAGGCAGACCAACATATTTTTTACTGTACACGGTGCTCTGGCTATTCATTACCATAGAGACGGTTGGTTTCTCTGCAATCATTTACAATTTCAGTGTAAAGTGTGAGTCAAAGACACCAAACCCTTTGGAAAAGAGGTGAGTTAAGGTCATGAAGAGTTAGATGTTCCCCCGGTAAGCTTCATTTGAACCTTGCATGCTGCCAATGAACAGAGGGAGGCTCACAATCACCACAAGGCCTGCTTTTTCTGTCATTTAATACCAACAAAATATTTCATAGATACGGACGATTGGATAGTGATTGGATTTCTGTGTGTGGTAAATGAAAGGAGACAAGGAGAGGTGGATTCTAAATGAAGGCGAGGAAGAGTGCGCAAGAACGAAGGATAGGGGAAGTGGGGAGATCGATTCATAGTGAGTTAGAGGGGATTTAGCGATTCAGAGTTAAAATAAAGAAAACCTGCAAGTCGCTGATGAGGACGCTCTGGGACTGCAGGGTTAGACTTGGGGTCGGGACCTCCAGACTAACCTGGATGTGGATGGGCACTCATCATAACTGTGCAGTGACCCAGAGACAACCAAGTTGTATCCCAGAACAGAAAAGCAGAAAACGGGCATGATGCCAGCTGGGTAGCAAGGTCTGCTGCTGCTTTACTAGCATGGATTTGCTTACATCTATAATTCAAACTCTAGCAAAAATTAAGGACAAGATAAGAGTCTTTTCATACTTCTGAATAAAGATTATTTGCTGCAATTGACCTACTCTATCAACTATAAAGAGACATTGTTGGATAATTGTTAGATTTTGTTGAAGATCTATAATCTCCCATAAAATCTTTGTATTTTCATTGATTTGAGTATTTGAGTCTATTCAACAGTATGTCATCACAAATCAAATCTCTCAAATACGTCTACCTGTGCTGACATTTACCATAAGCTTCTCATAGCTCAATGTCAGTGTGTATGTGAATGTAGCAGCACATTGCAAGATAGAAAATTCAAATCAAGCCTGAAGCAGTTGTGTAATCCAAGGCTACCCGTAAACCTCCAGCACCTTGTAACCAGATTATTCACTCCTTCTCAAAAGTTCTAACAGGTGGTGTAGTTGGTGTCTGCAAGTAATTGATAAAAACTCAGAGTCGGGAAAGCAGGAGAGAAGAAAGGAAAGGAAACTATTGAGATGCACCCGCTGGCTCTCACTGCAACCCCAAGGTCAGTCTCCTGTCCTTGGTAACTCTCTCATGAGCCAAACTGCTACATGAATATTAACAGCACAAAACTCTGGGATCCCCAAACAAAGGTGTGTGTGTGTGTGTGTGTGTGTGTGTGTGTGTGTGTGTGTGTGTGTGTGTGTGCGTGCGTGCGTGCGTGCGTGCGTGCGTGCGTGCGTGCGTGCGTGTGTTCAAATCACAGCTACAGTGATGCCAACTGGAATCAAATCAGTACGTCACATACTCCACTATGACAGCAAAGCAATGCTGAAATTGTCGATCTAAAGCTAACTTTAGTTTTTAGTTTCTGCAGGGTCATGGGAGAGAAGAGTAAAGATTCTTTGCCAGAACAATTTTGCACCTCAGCAAAAAAAAGCTGGAATAAGAAGGATTAACTTCGCAATAGCTGTCAGTGAGCCTTGAGCCTCCAAACATAGAGAGAAAACCCTCCTTGTTAAGCAGCATTAAATAGCACTTCAAACGTCTAAATGACACATCCTTTCATCATTCACTGCAGACAACAACTTCCAGCAGAGCGGTCAGGTTGCCCACAGCCGATACTGGCTGAAGGACTGATTGGTGATGTCCAATGAGACTCCGACACACACACACAAATATAGACCTACATAGACATATACATTTATACACACATGTGCATACTTCTAGTTATATAAAAATCAATACTACTACTCACAGTGGAAAGATTTATTTCTAATGATTTGGAGATCTTTTTAAATTCCTTGCCAGACTCATAAGCACACAAACTTTTCTTTAAAGGCTTTAGAGAGCTCTTCAGAACTTGGCATGTTGACAGTACAAACCTTGTCAACAAAGACAACATCAGACTTTGAAAGTCAAAGGTTTGAATTCAACAGATTCCACCTGTAACTCGCTATTGGCACCTAATCCAGATACCATGATTAAAATTTTATGGATTTGAAGGTGCGATAAATGTTGGGGTGTACTTACTTTTTCCATGGGACTGATCTACAGATTTGCCGAGAAATTGTCTACTGATTATGTCACTTTTATCAGTAAGCACTGTTTCTAAGAGAATCAAATACCTGCTTGTCTAAATATGTAAAAAAAAAAAAAAAAAGACAACACTTTCCATGAGATGCACTTATTTTTTCTTATGACTAAAAGAAAAGTAATAAAAATGTACGTGCCATCATTAGATCAGAAAACATTAGAGACATAAACTTAATTATTTGCATTAACAGTTCTAATAACCAAAGCAGCAGTCAAG
The DNA here is from genome assembly GCF_029030835.1 of Brachyistius frenatus. Lineage (NCBI taxonomy): Eukaryota > Metazoa > Chordata > Actinopteri > Embiotocidae > Brachyistius > Brachyistius frenatus. Next base: position 652,491 of record NW_027210782.1, on the reverse strand, counting down.
CCCCATACTACATACTATCATCTGAACTTTACAAGAATTACAGTTTCTCTCTGACTCATCCCTCCACATTCCTTTTAGCATTCTTTTTTCTTTTTCTTAACCTACTACTAACAGTTCATTCGGTTCTCATTGAACCTGCTGTAACTCTAATCCATACTGACTGCCCGCCTGTCTGCCGCGCTCTGATCCTCTTTTCTCTCTGTATCTCCGTCTTTGTGAAACCTCCATCCTCCCCTCTAAGCCACAGATATGCAATCCCGCCCTTCAGGAAAAGACGAGCATGTGACCTACAGATAGCATGCGCAGACTCCCTCTCCACGTGTGTCAGATGTTTCTCCCTGTAAAGACACTTGACTGTAATTGTTTATATTGTGTTCCCCGATGCAGTCTCAGGGAAAGAAGGATAACATGACCCCCAACCCCTTAGGTCCGTTTGCTGTCTCAGCGAGCATTTAAAATCCGTGATAGCTTTTGACAGATGTCAGCTGGGCTGCTGCTACCAACGTCACCCTTTGCCTGAGGGATGACACCCTCTGAGAGTGAGAGGGGGACAAACGCAAGCAGTCATGCTATAACTTGCCTGTCATCTGGGTAGTGAGTTTGAGACAGCATGGGTGTCCGAGAATTTATAACCTCTTTTCTCTTTTCTTTTTGTTCATTATAATGTACACAGCTTGTGCTTTGTCTAACACACTATGGAGAGAGCAGCTGAATGATGTTGCATCTCTTTATGTTTATTGGCCTGGATGACAGAAAACCAGGCAGAAAAGAAACCTGTATGAATTAGTCATGAGTGTAAAGTGCATGCTGTTTCTCCCTCTAGCTCCCTTCACTCATTTTTATTTGCTGTTACTCCGGCGGGGTGTTTTTTTGCTTCTTTTTGCAACCTTATTCCTGCCGTGTGTCCTTGTCGAGTCCGTCCCAGACGTGTCCTCTCCGTCCAGACAGTGAAGTCATTTGTGTGGAAAGGTAGACAAACAGACTCACACAGCCACACGCATTCAAACTGGAGCGTGCTATCCAGAGGTGCCCTCTATGATTGGTTTACCAACAGACAATTGGTGTTTACCCAGATCATCCATCTCCTGTGTGCTATATTCCTCATTCAAAGACTCAAAGTCGTTGCCGTGGGCTGTCATTTTATAAGGCTCTTTATGTCTGGCAGTAAGTTTATGAAAGGCTCACTGACATAAAACTGACTGTTGGTATGCTATTGCCTCTTCATCATACACTTTAACCCTGTCTTGTCAAAAATCAGGTTGAAGGTTTTTTAAAAATAAGATACATTTTGGAGGAAACCTAAATGCTGCCTGGATTGCATTTTCTGGTAGTGTTCAGGAAATGTCACATTTCGTTACAAAGCTCAGGATATTGACACCAGAGATCGGGCTTTGTATGCAAGTGTGATTTTTGAAACACAAGTTAATGTTATGGAAGGACTGCCTTTTGACAGTGTGTCTTTTCGTCTTTTCTGATGGCATTTTTTGGAATCTTCAATGAGGAGGAATAATCTTTTCCTAGCATTTACGGTTCTGTAATTTGTCTTAACATAACTATGAAAGCATTAGTAGTGCTTTATTTGCCATGAGTGCATATTATAGGAAAAACAAATTAAAAGTGTAATTAAAAAGTCTTCTTTGCAAAAAAAAAAAAAAAAAAAAAATGACAGATGCATTAGGTTTCTTCCAAAAGGTATTCGCTGACAGTGTGGCCTACAGGGACCAGGGGTTAGGGTGCTGACTACAAACCACGACGTTCTTGAGTCCCATGCAGTGTGGCTGGGGTCTTTATTGCATGTCAGTCCCCATCTTCTTCATCGGTTTCCTGTCATCTCTCTTCTATGTTTCTTTATAAATGGCAACGTATGCCCCAGAAATACCAAAAAAAAGGATCCAAACTATTTGCTGAAGCAAATAAGTAAAACAAAATTACACAACAGTAACTACTTCTACCAGTTTTTCCTCCCTCTATTTCTCTTATTTAAGAGCCACATTGCTTGAACACAACACGTGTGTATGGGTGCATTCACTTAGGTACACATACAACCCCAGAGTAATGAATAGTAAGTGGACCAAGAGGCTATTGTTTACATTACAAACCCAACCTCAAATTGATTTACTTACAGGGCACCTGATTATATTGCTCTAACTTCAGTCATTCCAGATGAGAACAGCACTGAAATTCAAAGCTGATACACATAATTGGAAACACATAGCCCTCACTTTCTAATCACCTTCCAGAGTTTTCCACTGGGGTGTAACAGTCGATTTTCAAAGTGATTTTACATTGATTTTTAAGGGGCATTGGCCGATCTCATGTTTTTCTAACAGTGTTGGTCTGTGTATGTGCCTTACCATCAGGGCAATGGAAACTGAGCTTTTGTACTGAAGCAGTGACAGCAACCAAGCACACAGAATCCAGTTAGTCATCAGCGTGCCTATGAAAGCCGATGTAGTCAACAACAGAGAGAAATAAATAGAATGGTGGAGATGGTTTTAGTTATTTTTAGATATCAATGATTAGAAGGTCAATCTGAAAACGTGTCATCTCATATCCCAACATCTCATCTCATTTTGATTAGTTACCTATTCAATATCCTCTCACAACAATCTCATTATCACTTTGTATTTCCCTGATGTGCCATTGATCTGTTGGCGCAATGAATTGTCATAACTTTCCATAAAGCATCTTCGTTTTTCATCAGTGTGCCATCAGTGCAAACAGTCTGAATGTGTTGGACAAATGCTTACAATAACAAATCGTCCTGGGTTGGTTGAGGACAGCTAAATAGCCATCAGTAGTGGGAAAAGCCCATAAAATCACCCTCTGATAGATCGCTGGGGTGTGCTTGGCTGAAGCAGCGAGCGGGTTTTATAGGCAAGAGTGTGGAGGGGGGGAAAGAGACGCTAAGGGAGATGGATGGAGAGCAGAGACTGCTGGGTTGATGCAGGATATGATGGAGGGAGCAAACAGGAAAAGTGCCAATGTGCCCAGAGCAGACAAATGGATGGAGTATGGCAGTCCGGAAAGTGCCCCAGCCTCTATCCTGAAATGTGTTGTCCCATTAATGTCGCCAGAGGGTTGTTTTCATGCTGCAACAAAAGTTGTATCGCTGATATTATTGTGCAGGGGGAGGAGGTTTGCATTTGTCATATCTCAGTCCCTCTCCACTGAGTGAGACAGGAGCAGCAGCCATCGGAATTACCACTAAATGATGCAATGATTTCCTCTCTCATGATGCTCTTAAGAGCCTCCCTCTTTTTATCAGGATGCTCTTTACAACACTGTCTGCTCTCTTACTCATTGTCAATCTAATTACACTGACCATCTGTAAAGTGTCTGTGTGATCAGTCAGCTACAATACCACCAGGGAATGAATGAGATGAATGTGAGCTACAGAAATGACATTTGACTGAAAAACATATTAGATAAGTTTAACCACAAAATGAAGACATTTATCAACGGTCAGGATATTTTACCTGTAAGTGTCAAATCCAGCAACACAGATAAAGCTGTGAGTTCCCTGTTTCAAATACACTATAAAATGTGTCTATTGTTTAGCTTTGTGTATGCGGAGGGGGTTATCTGTGTGTACGCGGGCATTTGTGAATGTGCATGTGTGTCCTCGAGCTGTTGAATAAGTAATGCAGAGGCGCCTAATGAAAGATAATGTCTAGTTAATGATCTGTCAAAATGAAGTGTTTGCTTATTGAGGAAGAGATCATCCCAGGCTTTAATTTCCACCCTGTGACTCATACTGGAGGATATTACTTCATTGTACACAAAGTATATACACACACACATTCACGTGTATATATAGTACACACATAAAAAAACAAACAACACAGGCATACACACAAACAAAAAATACAAAAGCATTTCATTGCAGCATACGTTATGCTCGAGCTGTGCCAGTGAATGTGCTGGTTTGTTTGTGTATATACTGAGGAGTGCTGAAGCGTCTCATCAACCACTTCAGCTGCCTGCGGATTAACAGAAGAGATGGAAACAGAACACAACAGCCAAACCACCCATAAATGGCCATCGAGCCAACCGCTATGGAGGGAGGATTAGCCTCTGCTTTATTCACCACACATCGTTGTCAGGAAGAGCCCTCACTGCTAATCTTGGCAACAGCTTTCCGTCTCAGTGGGGCCAAGTTGCTGCAGAATAATTCTGAATACTTCCAAGTAATGAGTGTTGAAGTTGTTGTGATTTACTGTATAGAGACAAAACGATGCACAGTCAGGCAAGAGAAGTGAATGGGCATTGTAATGAAAGATTAGTTCACACACTGCTTTGAGCAGGGAGCAAAATTGCTGATAAAAAGGTAGAACATAGGTCAGGGTGTCATTTAATGGTGGAGGGACAGAAATGGAATACTTTTCAATACTCATCCGTCTGTCTTCCCGCGGATGAGAACACACTAGAGATCGACTGAGCTTGTATATCTGTGTGCCAGTTGGCTATATTTACAATTACTCTATCAGCAGACACTTGGTCTGTAACTGTTCTGATAATCAGTTTCAGCTTTTTAATCTTGATCAAATATTTGCACATATTTGCTGGGTTTATCATCTCAAATTGCTTTTGTGTGTGAAAAAATTATCAGATTAATCAATGATGAAAATAATCTTTCTTTGCAGCTCTATATAATAAAACTAACTTATAACAAACATCAGTCATGTGAGCGGAACTTTTTAAAACTCTTAGATTTAAAGGACACAATGTCAGGATCCCCGTCTGTCCCTGTGTGTTTGTCCCTCTGTTCTCCCCGATCGCCTTTTCCTCATGTTCCTGTCTCTTCCCCTGTTTGTTGTTGTCTGTCATGTGCTCTGTGTTTTGGTCTGTGTCTGGAGGGTGTGGATTCATCCACTGCCCGCCTCCAGACACCTCCCACTACCACACCTCAATCAGCTGACACAGCCTTGGCTCATTGCAGTCATCACCACCTGGCAGTATATCTACCCCGGTCCTGCACTCCACCTGCGTCAGTCCGTCCCATCAGATCACCTGAGACCGCCTGCCTTTGGTCAGGCCGCGCCCACTAGCTGGCTTGGACTGCCTGCCTCAGCTCCGGTGAGAATTCACAGGAACACACTCACCAGCCTGCACAGATCTCAAGGACCTTCTCCACCTCCTGACCAAGTTCCTGCCCCGACCATGGAAGGATCCCGGGTTGGTAGTGACTATTGTTGGCTTTCAGCCAGTCTGGACTTGTCTTTGTTATCTTGGATTATTCACCCTGTTTCTGTGTGGACAATAAAATTCCCATTGATCAAGTCATCTGCTGTGTGTTTTGTATTTGGGTCTTTTCCAACACCACCTTATTACACACAGGGGATCAAAACCCATAAAGAAGGTAGGAAGGTAGGTAGTTACTTTATTAATCCCCAAGGGGAAATTCTTTCGCTACAGCAGCATTTATAGATACAGGAAAGCAATAAAATAACAGTAAAAACTATTAAATAAAAAAATGCCCAGTATATACAGTAAAGAAGATGCTAAACCACTAGAAGAAGGCAGGAATTCCATTCAAAACTGTTTACCAATGGCCAAGTGATAGTTATGAAGACACTTGCATAGTCTGACCTATCGCCACCGCGATGTGTCGACACAGGAGGATGGTCTGACTGCCTTCATATATCATTCTGATATTGTAGAATAAATCATCCTGGTTTTGTTAAATGTTTTTAAACCAATCACAATTGTCTTGTGCAGCACTTAATCCAGGTTGCAGTGCTGATGCAAAATGATATTCTGGGGACTTAATGGTGAAATATTCGCACATAGAGAGGCAAGCTTTGGAATTAAAATGGCTAAATAAATGCAAAAGGCTGAAAAGAATAGAAGCAAAATCTTTGTCACAACTTGCCAGTATCAGCGTCTAGGTTGCTAGCTCGGACGTTATTGTTTCCCATAGTAACTGGGATTTTGAAAACAGTAATGCACACATAGCAGAAGTGGAGGAGAATGTTGATTGAGATAGTCAGCCAATGGCAGGTTTATACTAATCTTCTGCATCTGGTGGTTCAGACCACAAACATACAGGTCAACTCTTACTCAAACCCAAGGAGAGCTGATAACCAACATCATGAGACTAACTGTATAAGACAGACTAAATTGGAAGAACACACAAAGGGATTAAGCTCAGTGCCAGACTGAAAACACCAATACACACATTGGGGAAAACAACAGCATGTTTGCTGTACAGATAGGGCAACACGGGAAAAAGTAAGAGAGAATCCTTTGATTTACTGGATCGAGATTCATTTTCTGGAGACTTTAACACGAGGGGTAAATGTAACGAAAATTGTTGTTTTTTTGTATTACAGCAGGTTAGAGAAGAAACATAAATAGCATTATATTATTATCCAGTTCTACTTAAGACAACGCTATTATGTCCCAGGTTATGTTTTTTTCTGACACTAGCAGGTCAAAGTTTCCATTTATGATTAAATATATTCTAGTTACCAGAAAATTAATCGACTTCAGCGACTCTTCCTTTGGAGCCACTATGAAGTTCACATTTGTGGTGTTAAGGGACATATTTCAGCAACAGACAGCGGGATCAAATGGACCTATAAGAATGCTCGATCAGATAAACCAATCAGACAGTAGGATCAAATAGAACAATTACAATGATAGATCAAATAGAACAATCACACAGCGAGATCAAATAGACCAATTAGAATGCTAGTTCAAATAGACCAATCACACAGCGAGATCAAATAGACCAATTAGAATGCTAGTTCAAATAGACCAATCAGCCAGCGGGATCAAATATCAGGAAGCATGCTGAAATCGCAGCCAATGTTTGCCCTGCACAGAGAAATGGTGGCTGATATCCTCAGAAAGGAGGTGTCGATCTGCAGGGAAGGCGGGGCCATTTAGGTGTCTTTTCCGTGTCAGGCCAGGTTTTATAACTGAATAATAAGCTATTGGTTTTAAGTTCAAGTGAAGTCATTTTTGCCATTTTTACTGTAATGAGTTTGAAATTGCACAATTCTATAATTAGAAAGTACGAGTAAGGCTCAAGGGTGGCATGCCATGGTACTCCATAACACTGTCAGACACTTAGAATTACAGTATGAACCTGTCGGTAGCAAAACAAGCAGTTTTTAAAAGGAGACTTGGTTATCTAATATGGCTGTAAGTATATAAAGTGTACACTGCACATTGGTAACGGTTACCTGAAATATCAATTATTATTGCCTCTTCTACTAAGCTGTTACCTGTTCAGGTATCTGTTACCTACTGTCTGAAATAGGATTATGTCTGTCGTACTTCTTTCTCTGCTAATTAGGAGACGTGAACGTTCTCCTTCAGTTCACCTCCGCTGACTGACCAACCCCCGGACGTATGGTACTAGCTACCCAGCTAACAAGGGAGCATGGGCACAACCAAGTGTACAATTGGAAGGGAGGAGTCAAACAATTAGGAAATAAATCAGAGACAGAACCATTGACAGTGTTCATAAAAGGACAATATATTGAATATATTTGAGAAAATTAACTAATTTCAGACATTCAGCGGGACCAGAAGACTTTGGAATATGATACAATAATATTCATTGCTGTATTTGGCAAAACAGAGTGTGTTTTTTTATTTTTCACAATCTCCTGCGTGCTGTTATCTAAGCTTTAACGCCACCCACTCCATCCGAGACACGAATAAACTACCAACCACATTTACTCATTTTGTCACTGAAGCACACCACTGACCGCTGGTCTCCTAATGCAGTGCATGTAATATCCTTCCAGACTTTATACATACAGTAAAGGCAGACACAGCCGTGCACTGACACACTTTGCCCTTCAGGATATTAAATCAGGTGTGGCTAAGCAACAGTCCAAAATATATTTACTGTGATGGATAAGTCACACTGTATATGGTCCAAATCTGATGGAAGTTGTCTTGGTTTTAGAGTAAAAGATGAGGATTTGTTGCTATGGTTCACATTGCCCTGAGGCTCCACCAAAAACCTGGGCTTGATGAAGATGCTATATTCAAGAGAGACAGCCATATTGCTTTCAAAACATCTTCACAATTCTACTTAAACAATATCTTTCCTGACACCAGGACTACGGTCTAGTCTTTTTTCTCTTAGAAATTCATTAACGTAAATGCTTTTCTGATTCCATCACATTCATCAATCAACCAATCAAACATATAGCACAAATCATATACATCACATATAACTGCACATGCTGAACATAAAAAGTGTAAATAAGAGTGTTAAAAGTTTAAAAGAATGTGAGTTTTTAAACACAAAATGTGTTTTAGTTTTTTCTAAAAGATATCCAAGCTCTTTGACTCCCCTCTGGTTCTCCGGCAGGCCGTTTCAAATATTCGGGCCATAGTGATTAAAAGCAGCATCATTGTGGGTCTTAGACTGGACCAAAGGAACAACCAAGAAATTACTACCAGACTTGGAGATCTGTAAGTCAAACTAATCGAGAGCAAGACCATTTTGAGATTTGTAGACCAATAAAAGAATCTTAAAAATCAATTCTAACACTAAAAAGTTAAAACAGGTGTAATATGTACTCTCCTTCTGGTTCTGCTTAGCACTGAGCAGCTGACTTTTGCACAAGTTGAAGTTTCACAAATTTAGTCATTATTCTTTGTAAAGAAACTTCTCTGTGGAGTATTGATTCAAAGATCAGTATGCACCTTAATCAATGGGTTTTGCCATCCATAAACCCTCCATCTGTATATATCGTCCCCCTTAAGACTGGCATTTACTCTGTGGTCAATTTTATTATAAAGTAGTGAAGTGCCATCACTTTAATTTATGCAAATCGTGTTACTGATTGACACAAACGAATGAAAATAGATTCCCAATCTATTGTCTGGAAGCAAGTAAACTCCTGCCTCAAGGCTTACATCTGTCCTTAAATGTCAGCTGGCAGTGTGTGTGTGTGTGTGTGTGTGTGTGTGTGTGTGTGTGTGTGTGTGTGTGTGTGTGTGTGTGTGTGTGTGTGTGTGTGTGTGTGTGTGTGTGTGTGTGTTGGCCTAGCAATAAAGAATGCCCATGGGATGTGTATGATGCAAATGGCAAAGCGGAAGAGACCTTGTTCACATTCCACTGGCACTTACTATTCATTCGCTGGGTGAGAGGCTCCACTATATTCTGAAGAGTAAAGGATTTTTTTTTTCAACAGATATTAAATAAGTTAAGATCAATCAATATCCTAATGATCTGACCTTTGTTTGATTGAACAAAAATCCCCAAGGATTTCATTGAAGCCAGGTATTTGCTTTTGTTATTTCTGGCCTTGCACAGAATCCACTCAGGCGATCAGCATTCAGCTCAGCCCTCACCTGTACTTGTTGAGAGTGGAGCAGTGTGGGAGCTAAGCTGTCTCGGGCATCCTGCCGTTTCCTCCCACAGGGCAGAGTTATCATCAAACCCCGTCTCTGTCACCTAACCACCAGCTTAGTGCCACATGACCACACAGATTTTGGAGCAGCACAGTGGTTCGGTCGAGATTTATATGGTGGTCCTCACCATGTCATGTGAATCAAAACACGTGAAGACAAGACAGATGCCGTTCACTGTAGTGGAAGAAACTTACTGCACAGAAAAGCCAGCTCCACATGTAAACTGTAAATAAACTCTGGGAAGAGCTCGGTAATTATGCTGTTAATTATTCTTGGCTGTAAACACATAAAATAAGCAAAGGAAAGACCTGCAGGTGACTCATTCTCCCTTTATGTTTAATGGTCTAGTTTCACACATAATTGGGCAATGCTCTCAACAGTGACATACCTTCCATTTCTGCTGGTTTGGTAATAGTCAATCAGTTGCAAATACAACAAGCAGAACCATGATTTAACAACCATAATAGTGGAGTAGGAGGCATAATAGGAGACAGCTATGGCAGAGAAAACACCCCCCCCCCCCCGAACAGTGCTATCAATTAAATTAAAGACTCTGGCCAATTACTGAGTATTTGTCTCGAAACTAGCGAATTCATATTTATCAGGCAGCAGATTCTCCACTAAGAGGAGGTGTTCTGTCTTCATCAGTATCGGACAAAGGGCAAAATATTGTCACAAATATCCATTTTTGTTTCTGAGTTATGGCATCATGTCCCACTATTGTGATAGATTCTCCACTAAGAGGAGGTGTTCTGTATTCGTCAGTATCGGACAAAGGGCAAAATATTGTCACAAATCTCCATTTTTGTTTCTGAGTTATGGCATCATGTCCCACTATTGTGACGGACGTGAGGTAAGTTTATCCTTTAAGTCCACAATGTGCAAAATTTGATGAAATTCCCTCAATGTAATCCCAAGATAATATGTTCATAAGAATGGTACAGATTGACTGAATGGACATGAGAACACTATGACCTTGACCTTTGACCTTTGGCAACCAAAACTTAATCAGTTCATTGTTCAGGTTAAGTGAACATCTGTGCCAAATTTGAAGAAATGAACTTAAGGCAATCCTGAGATATTGTGGTCATGAGCATGGGACAGACATGAGGTAAGAGTGACCTTGACCTTTGACCTCTAAATCTAATCAGTTTGTCCTTGGGACCAAGTGAACATTTACGCCCAAATTTTTTTTTAAACGCACTGAAGGTGTTCTTGAGATAATGTGTTCACAAGAACGGGACGAACAGACAACCTGAAAACATATTGACTCACGTTATGGTTTTTGCTGTCGTGGAGGCATACAAACAGGCAATGGCGCCACCTACAGGCAAAGAAAGTAAAAACTGCCACAATTTGAACATTGGCATTACTTTGCTTTTAGATTGATTTGCTTTATTGTCTACCTGTAAACCTGGTGGAGTAGTTGCATGAAATTAGCCATGGAAAGATACTTGATGAAGCACCAGCATGTTCCTTAACTCATGCCATAACTTTGTATTTTGAGCATCACTGATCTGAGACTTTCTAACACAGATGGTGACAGTTTTCACCCAGCAGACAATAAGGAGATGTCGCAGAGCATCAGAGGAGGTCAGTCCCAAAATCAGACACACAGTCAGTGGTTTAAGACATCTGTCTTCCCACCTGCTCTGTTGTTAACCTGGCAAACGCCCTGTCGCAGTTGACACCATTAACATTCAAAATAACTAACAAACACACAGAACCACATATACACACATACAGTCCCAGGCATGCATACTGGCATAATGACAGTTTTACTGTTCGTGTTAGCTCTTGCCAAACATACATGAAAATATCAGTTTTGACTAATTTCAGACTAATGATACAGTAATTTAGAAAGCACATGCAGACACACACTCTGAAAACCACAGTAATGAGATTTGGACTTGTTATTAGTCAAAGCAGCCATTAGGCAGGGATTTGTAGGAGCACTGTTGTGGCAAGGGGCAGCCCTCACAATCAATACGCCAATGCCCCCGCACTGCCTCCCATTAGGTCCAGATATTTATGTCGGATTTGAGAAGCAAAGCTAAGGCCATTTGTTCTCACAATGCAAAAGCAACGGGGCCCTTGCACAGTAATGTCCAAGCCGAAGATAGCTAGAGGGAGGTACAAAAAAAAATCCAATGAAAAATCTCACTTTATTCAAATAATATCTGGAAATATGAACCAAATTCTGAGCACAGTACTAAATACATCTACCCCACATCATCAGCCCATGAGTAGAGTGTAAAAAAAAAAGAAAAGAAGAAGAAATCAAGGAAAAGAAACTTCTTGAAAATAAAGCTGAACAATTTAAAAAGCAATGGGCAGAGTACCTTCATCCCACACTGTGCACAGCACCAGGCTATTTTTCCAAGTGATAATATGTAAAGCTCACATGGAGAGAGACTGCCAGTGGGCCTGTCATCATCAGCACAACCTCTGGACTTGGTTGTTACATGTCTTACAAATGGAAGCTGCAGCCAGGCCTGGCAGGAGTTTCATGAAGATGTACACTGGTTGGTTTGTGGGTGAATGCCCTTAGGACAGATACAATAAACAGATCAAAGAAAGCACCAACCTCGAGATCCTGATATAACCTTTCTGGCAGTATAGATCCACTGAAAAGAAAAAGGAGAAAACGAAATTAAGAGAGCGAGAGAAAAGACGAAAGGAGATCGGCTCCTGGCAGGGGTGAGGAAGACAGAATTGGGAAGCAACAGTAGTGGTGTGATCGGGGAGTGAGCAGAGCTCAAGGCTTGAGATGACAGGTAATCACTCACACACAATGTGCTTTGACAACACAAGAAACATGTCAGAAAAGAGCCCCCACGCAAACAAGCAACAGCACTCAAAGTGACACGTACACATGGGCATTCCCACACACAATCGCATCAGACAATCTTAATCGACTGCAAATTAGAGAGGAAACTTTCCCCTCAGAATGACTTCTTAATACTCAGAGGATCTTGAGGGTTTTAAGTGCCTGTTTATGTATTTGCTAGATTACACCTTGCTGTCTCTATTTGTATTAAATATTTATTGATGAGTCAGGTTCAAACTCACCCACGTTAAAAGGTGAAGAGCCAGGTTCAGCTGCACTGAATCAATATACACACAATTATAGCTCAGCAGGGCTTTCACTGCTTACACATATATGCAGGAACATGCATACTCACTGCCTTTGCATCGCAGGGCCAACACATCCACAGTGTGCACAGCGCCCCAGGCAGAGAGGAAGATATGCCATCCACAAGATGAATCTACTCCACAAATAAATCAGACCTTCCGAGAGTTTTCTCCAGAGGATTAGATTTGCTAGGGCACACCTGCGCACTTACACATTCAGACACATACAGTATATACAGTACGGTATTTAACTAACACACACTTTATTGTCAAAGACGTCCAGGACAGGCAAACACATTACGCATTACATTATAAAGCCAAACTTTCTAATCCCAGGGTGGTTGGAGTTTCTTACCCTCCACCTCCACAGAGCAGAGAGGGATAAGAGGAGGAAAGGATGCAATGGATGAAATTCTCTAATCTAGCGTGAAATCAGTCGTGAAGCTGTGTGGGTTAAACCTCCCTGTGTGCCTGAAGGCACAGCACAGCTACTTTCCTGCCTGAGGTGACACTGAAGGTCAAACAACACCCAGCAATGGAACAGAGCCATTATCACAACAGAGAGATATGTATCAAACAGTATGTGCTGGATTCACAGATACAAGATTAAATTATAAGGATAGCGCTCAACCTCGAAAAGATTAAGCATTGGACTCAAGAACACGACCTTAATTTGCTTTTGTTGGCGTTCAGTCATTCTGGACGATGTTTTAGGGGATTAAATATCCTAATAGTGCTTAAAAGTGACATTACTTTGAAATTAATTTTTTTAATCCTTTTATTTGCAGTTGGCATATTATTCTTGCAATAAATTAAAATATTTGAATAATCTTTGTTTTCATATTCATCTGAAAAATGTCTTTAGGATTACAGTTGTCTCGTATGTATTTGTGTATACATTTCTAGAATTAATGTATCTGTAACTACGAAGAGGGATCAAAAAGTTATAATATGGTTCCTGTTGCACATGAATGGAGCACAGCACTGTGATGCAAACGGAGCAGGAGAAAGCTGTAACCCTCATCTGTAAGAAGTTATTTCATCTGATTAAGATCAGCACCTGAGTTACATGTTGTGCTCACTGGCATGTGTGCATTTGTCATGTCACCATGAACCTGCAACTTGTCAAACGTTTGGGCAACAGAAAGAAGTCTCAGGGAGTCAAATCTGGCAAATGCAGGTGTTGTGGGGCGACAATTATGTTAAGACTTTGTATATTTTCAACGTGCACTGAGCAGGCACATAATCATGCTGGAGAACCCAGGTGCCATCTCGTGACAGTTCAGTGAATTCACAGCGCACAACCTCACGAATATCCTTGAAACCCCCCCCCCCCCGGTTGCACTTCTGACCTGATGGGCCTTCTTCGGTCTTCAACAGTGATGTTCTGCCCCTCTTGAAACATAAAGTTCACTCACAACACACCCAGCTCATTGCCATAGATTTTCAGAGGCATTTTAAGGGTCTCTGTTGTCGATTACCTGAGTTTGACAACAAATTTGTTGGGCGCTATCTGCTCATAGACCATGGTGAAATTGCAAATGTGCATGTATCACAAAAACGTGTGTAAGTCAGGTGCTGATGTTGATCCAGCAACTTAACTTGGAATACTTACTCACAAAGGTTATGGCTTCAACCTGCTCCATGCATGCCTCGGTGATGTGATCCGCTCATGTGTAACAGGAGCAGTCTTGAAACTTTATAAAGGTACCACTCTCTTAGTTCAATTATTTCCAATTTGCTGTCAGTTAGGTTCTATCATATGCAATGCTTTTCTTCTCAAACACAGAATCCACTTTTCAGGCACTGAGGTCAAGAAAAACATGACCTTTCACCTTTAATGTTTGAGATTTTTTTTCTTTTGACTTTTTGCCAAAGATCTTTTTCAGTTTCACTTCTTTAAAGCACACAGGCTGGAGTGAGTGTCATCGATCCATCTCAAAAGGCAGTAGAGAGTCTAAAGGCACCCTCTAAAGGGTTTGTTTATACCAATTCTGAATGTCCACTGGAAGAACTCGGATGAACCTCTACCATCATCAAGAGTGCTTAAAGTTCAAATCCTCCCCACTGCCTCACCTCTATGCAACTGTTAGTCAAGAATTCCACAAACGTTTCATGCGAACTCTTTCTAAGCACAGTAAAAACCTGTAAGTTTCTCTTGTCTGGCTAATAGGGGCTTTGCAAATATAATTTATGTAGTTGAAGTTCAAGGGAGGTATACATCTATTAGAATGTAAACAATGAGGGCTAGGAGTAATGTTTAATCATAGCTGGGCTAATGATGCAGCAGTGGTGCTTTTGGTGCTATTTATGTTTATTCCCCTTGCTGCAATGATTCAGCTGCCTCATACGTATTCTTGCTGCTATCTGAAAATATTTCAGGAAAAATGACAGGAATGATTGGAAAATAATGGGGGGAGAAAACCATATTTAGGATATGTTCAGGTGGCCAGGCAGTTACCAGGATAAGGTGTGACTTTCAAATAGAGTGATTGTTGACTGCACCATTTCTCCCAGATTGCTAGAGCCACAAGTTTTAAATCAAAAACCCAGTGGACACAAGTTTAACTTTAAGTCCCTGAATTCAAATAGCTTTAGTTATTGTTTGGGAAAACTCCAAATTCCTGTCGGGGTAAATGTCTATATTTCACAATAAACTTCTGAAAGAGGACTATTTCCCAGAGTAGGACCACAAAAAATAAACAAGAAAGAATAATAGCTAAAGAACAATACAAATGGTGCAGAGCTGCAAATATGGAAAGGCAAGGCAAGACCTTCTAATTAAGTTAGTTTCATCTAAAGCTGGACGGTATTCCCTTTGGCGCTGACCCAGGGTCTGAAGCTGGTAGACAGCAGAACAGTCGGGGGAGAATAGGAATGAGAAAATAAAAGAGAATGGGGATACAATGCAGGGAGCAGGAGGGTGCAGAGAGAAATTGGAAAGGAGAGTTGAAAGGAAAGGAGTGCAGCAGGAGGCGTGAAGAGACAGAACTTGAGGTTATGAATGAATGACAGACAAAAGAAATGGAGAGAACACAAAAGAGGCAGGCGTGACTTGTTGACATATTTCATGTAAGAAAAGCTAAACGGAATAGAGAAGAGAGGTGAAATGCACACAGGTTAGCTCAATTTGAAATAAACATGATTATTTTTTCCACTCTTGTTGGTTTCAGTTTTGTGAAAATGCCCCATTGTACAAAAGGTGGCAGAAAAATATTTCAGGCCATAATGGACCAAAAAAAAAGAAAAAGAAACATCAGAAAGTATAGATGTTTCCACAACGTACTGTATTTATGTCCTCTAAATTTCACCAAGACTTTCTAACAATTGACTCACTCAAACCAATAGCGCATTAGCAACTCAGCAGCTTTACAAAACTAGCCTCTTTCCGCTCTTGGTTTTAGTTTTATGGACTACAAATTGACATCATTGTTCTGTCTTGCTGCTCTCAGCAACCCCATTTTCAGCAGCAGTAGCAATAAACCACCTGCACACTACACTAAATGACACGCAAAAGAAACCAACCATTAACCCAATCAGCTTGCCTGACACAACTTGTGTTCTAGTCGGACCTTTTCTGAATAGACCCACAGAAATGTTTGCATTAATCTTGCATTAAGTGTTTCTGAGTTTGACTTTTCAGAAAGCTTTGAGACGCTCCACCCAAAAGAAGTTACACAAAGTCCTCATCAGTCTCTGCAGCCACCCTGAAGTGGAAGTCCACCATCTGTTAACCATCAACAGTTCTGCTCTTTCTCCTTCTCACCCCTCACTTCTCCTGGGAGACCTTCGAAGTGGAGGCATCTCCCTCCTCTTGATAAATGAGCTGTAGAAGAGGAAATCTACACATCGTGTGGAGGAGAGGAAACTATTATACATAGAGAGAGTGGGGTCATGGATGGGGAAGAGCAGAATGAGGGAATAGAGAAGAGAGAGCAGCTGCTTTCACAGATGAAAGTGGTGGCTGGTCACTGGCCTGTGAAATAGCGAGAGGAATGGCTGTGGTTTGTTTTAGCTGGAGCCTCTCTTGTCTCATTTTGTTACTCCAAAATCCTTTTTTAAGTTGGGGAATTGTAAGGATAAAAAAAAAAAAAAGTGGTCTTGGACCAACTGGAAGGAATTATGTGTGCCATCTTCCACATTCAGTCAGATTAACTCTTTTGTGTCTCACCAGGACACTGTTGTCATATCCTGCTTTGTACGAGAGCAAATGCCCCAACAACCAGATCAACATTTCTTAAAGGGCTGCAGTGCTGTCACCATCTTCATCAGCGTTGAAAGGGTGAAAGGACTCGTTCTCGCTACAGCTCTTTTTACGTCTTTTTGGCCGGTGACAGCTGAAGGCTTTGTATTTTTGGGTTGTCGTACGGAAACTGTGGTGACTGCGGAGATTTTATGCACTGTTGTTTTGCAGCATTGTTTACTGTTAAGGCTACAACTTTGTGTCAACAATATTTAATACCTTTTATTCAATCAAACACAGTCTTCACTACATATATGTATGAGTCTGGACAGATACAGATGTAAACTTCGATTTGACTGTTGGCGGAGAAATACAACCAGAGGTGTTAATTCTAGGATTACATACTGTGTGTCTGACACAGTGGCAACTTTACCTTAATAAGATTATCTCACATGACAGTAGCTACCTCTGCAGTCAGTATTACTACATCTACATGTCATATTACAGATTTACAGTAAGTCTGCATCAAAACATTATTTCTTTAACAGACTGAAAGAAATCTTAATTGTCTCTGGCAGTGTTTGCAACCAGGCATCCAAATACAGGTAAACGTGCGCAGGTCTATAACTGCACATCCATTTGAGCTATTAGGGCCAATACCTCTCATTCCTCTGGGCAGTCTGGCAAACAAGAGGGCATGCCTGTAAAGTTGTCGGTCCTGACTAATCTGCCAGCTCACGATGGCTTAAAGAGAAATAAAGGCCCATTTCCTCTCCCCCCTCTTAGAGCTAAAATGGCATGACAGTGGTACAGCGACCATTTACACATGGCATTTACTCACTAAATGTGTTCACTGGCCTTTGGATAATGCACACTCGTATACTTTCTCCGGCCTTTTTTTCCCGGCAAAGAAGGCACAAATTCATCAGAATTCTTTGAAGCACAGCACAAGAGGAATATTTTGCTGTATATGGGAAACATGGACTACAGAAAACCTAAGGTTTTTTTGGTTTTTTACAGTTATCTTTTTTTCATACAGTCTTTTTGAGGTCAGATGTAAATATTGGCTGGTTGACAGATTTCCTCCCTGCTTTATTAAGATATTGAAAGACACTATGTACTCGCCTTCACCGGTGATTTATTTTTTGTCTTATGGGGCAGCAAAACACATGACACAAGCTTCTCAGCTAACAAAACATTTAAGTGCTGTGCATAACTCTGAAAGACATACTATAAATGGACTTGAGGAGAACCAGCCTCTTTCTGTAGAAGACAGAAAACATTTTTTTTTAAATACTTCTGACGTTATGAGCACATAACTGTCAAAAACTCGAACATCAGACAATCCCTTAATTTCCAGAAAAGTATTATATTTGGATCAATACAGTACTTTATTTTTACTCTGATTCCCACTTGTTATTTCAGCACTTTCTGTCTGTCCACTTGTGCCCTAAGCAAGTGTGTACAGGCTCTAGTACAGGTTAGTATTGATTGCTAACAAGGATCTCTTGGCGTAGCGGTTGTTTTGCTTTTTAATAGCATTTTCATTGCGCATAATGTCCATGTCTACAAACTGTTCATATAACATATACCAACAGAGTGAAGACTAGAAATTCTAAATAAAAAAGATATAACACAAGATTTTACATGAAAGGAGATCAGAGCTTCTGCCACTGGGACACAAATACACCGGATCAATAACCACAACACAGACACAGAATGAGGACCTTATCCATTAACAATCAATTTCAATCTTCTCACTAAAAGCCATCCTATATACTACCATCCAATATACAGTTCATCATACCTGTTACTGAGTTATGACCTTTTGTATTGTTTGGATTCTTTCTTTTTAAAATCAGAAAAGAAGAAGGCAACAGGAAATGTTCGTACACTCTTTATCATATATTCTATGAACTAAACAGAAAAGAAAGGTTCTTCATATGAGGATATAAGGAGGGACGAGAGGAAGAGTAGGACAAAGTTGTGTGAAGAACAGAAACGGGCTCAATGGACAGATGAAATAAAAGATGTTTTGTCCCGTCAAAAATGGCACAAAAACAAAAAGAAGCAGCAAACACATTTCCTGCCAATGATCTTAGGGGAGAGAAAAGTGGACATGAAAGTAATTTCAATGAAGCTTTATCTTTCTGTGCTAGAGGATTCAACAAAGGAAGCGGGCCGTGTTCTCCTGACTCGAAGTAAGGGATGAGAGGATGTCATCTGTGTGACTACACACTAATCATCTCTAATTATTGTTGCCAAGGCTGAAATCCCTGCAATCACACTGGGGCTTAGCTACACTTATTGAATTCTGCACTAATGGGATCAGCTTGATTAGGGTTATCATTTAAATTTATCAGGGTGAACATCCATATATATACACACACAAACACACACACACACACACACACACACACACACAGGAGTTTGGAAACTTTTAAGCACAATAGTGGCAACCAAAATGTGCATATGTATCATAAAAGAAAATTAACATATGGTGAAACACAAATGATGCACAACGCCATACTAACCAAAGGCATGCATTTCTTTACATTTCTTTAGATCAGAGCAGATAGCAAGAGCACAAGAACAAATAGATAAATGAATAGTCCAGAGTTTTTACTGTACCGCCGATGTGTACGGTACAGAGCCATATACCATGTGGCTGTACTCCATCACATACACTAATAGACACACTCTGATTTAGATTACTTGCACCATGGGGAGCAATCATTGGATTATACAACCAGTGAAGCACCATATGGTGTCTTCCTGGGAAAAGCCTCTGTGCTTTACCAGTGCAGATTTCTGAGTCATGGTCAAATTAAAGCCAGAAGTCAGTGAATCTTGGTCATGTAGTTTGCTAAGGCCCGCCCCCAAAATGTGATTGCCCTATCCCTATTTATCCTTTTGTACAATTGTTAATTAGCATAAGTGTGCAGGGTGGTGCCCATTTTGTTTAGCCATTCCGAAACCAAAAACATATTATCAAAAGTATAAACAGTCCTTCAGGAAGCACTGTATAATCTAACTAAACCCAGTTTATAGCACATCCGCTGTATAGTATTTCCCCACTTTGGAGGTAAATCTAGAATTACCTGTAGCCCTAAACAACTTCAATGATGCATTTGATTATAATATAACTCCACACAGCAGAATTTATTTTTTTAGAGATAATGTTTTCATACTGTAATTAATTCTGCCGTTTCATCTGTTATATTTCTGACTGATGTTACAGTTGAAACTCACCACTTCCTGAGTGTTCCTGATGCATTTGATGTTGCCAATGTTTTTGTCACACTAAAAAGCTGCCTATAAAGAGAAAGCTCCAAAATTTTAATGAGAAAATTCTGGAGGAAGTGGTGAATTCAACACTGTCAGTGTAATGTGAACACCTTTATCTAAGATATAAAACTAATGTAAAAAGGTGGTTCTCACTGGCACTAAACAAAACAAAATAAATTTGAGAATGAATGTTGGGTATTTTTCACTGCAGTTTACATTCCATTGCACATATTTTGATGATAAATCACACATAAGTTGAATAAGCCTTTTCATAAAGGTGCAATACAAGGGATGAGAAAAGATATTTCTTCTTCCGAACAGCTGTCCTTCAGAACATCTGACTGGCTAATTTGTGGTATGAGAAATGACATCACAGAAGATTTGATGTTTCTTTCTTTAAACTATGGGTTGTATGTTAGGAGAGAGCTTGACTGGCGGGGTGTTGCATCTGCAGACAGTAATACAGGTATGTGAAAATAGAAACCTAGTTGCCACAGTAAATGTAGGAACATCAATATTTCAACCTTTTTCATGCCGTTCATGCAAAGTGAATGACTGTGAAGCTCTGAAAAACACATAAGCACATAATGTTTTTCCCCATGCTGCAGGTTTTTAGTTTATTTTTACCCACAGTAAAACAAAAAACAGGTGGCAACACAACAAAGGACCGCTGTATAATAAACTGTGGAACAACCTATTATGCAGTTTTTCTCTCCCTTCAATGGGTTTCTACTAACAGGTTGGACCCTGTGGTTTTGTGTGTAAATTCCTGAACTTGTGCAGAGTTTAAATGGTTATCCTGTGAGCCTGAAACACATTCAAAATACATCTATAAGAGATGTTAACTAAATACAGCGTAAAATATGCAACTCATCAGCTGAACTGACGGACTGTGTTGCTTACTTCTCTCTTACCGCAGCTCTTATTTAACATAGCCTGACAAGACCTCTTCCCACAGCATTTACTGTGCTTTGGGCTCACTTTGGAAGCACATGAAAGTTTAAAATAGAGTGCTGTTAGTTATGGAGAAAGAGCAAGGAGCTGCTGCAGCCTAATTTTTCCAACAGAACACAATTATGAAAAGCTGTATTTTTGTGTATTAAGTGCTTTCAAGCTGAGATCTGACAGCTCTATTCCATTTAAGGAGAGATGGGGCGCTCTAATTTTTAAGGTTTTTAAGGTTTGTCCTTCTGCTTTGGTAATATGGCAGAAATCTGAGCTCAAACATTTTTTAATGTGTCAAATAACACCGCAAATCTTCTTGATCCTTCTTGCGCTTGTCCTCTGGCTTAAGCTTTTGTCTCTTGTGACCTATCTGCTTTACATCCTTTGTACATACACATGTAAGCCTTGCAGGCAAGCTCATGGTTTGAATTCAAATAAACTGTTCAATATCAAAACCTGCCTCAAGTGCATCAAGTAGACAGCTATCAAATTTAGTTTCCACTCTAAATGCAAAGATAGAACCAATCAGATTTTGGCTGAAATGTGGGACTTGAGTCTGTCGTCATCACGACAGAATCTCATGAGAAAACCAGACAGAGCAATGAGCTCCAGAGTGGAAGGATGAAAATGAAACAAAGTACAAAAAAAAAAAAAAAACGAAATGACGAAATGAAAACAGTGTGAGAGAGAAAGAGATGACAGGGAAAACTGAAGGATGTCATGAGGCACCTCTACCAGTCTCAGAGGTAGATGGCTAATTAATCTCTCAGCAGGAGTGAAATGCCAAATACTGAACCTCAGACCCAAGACGGCGTTGAGCAGGAAGAGGAGGAGGAGGAGGGTAGAACATCAATAGGGAGAGACGGAAACTGTAGAATATAATGAGCGGAAGAAAACTTGGAGAAATAACAAGTGCCTGACAAACAATGACAGAGATCACAATGTTTAGTATGTAGTATTGTTGCTGGTGCTAAGATGATGGGAAGCAGGCAAAACCTCGATGTTCTTTCAACTGCCAGTAATTTGTCAAGGCAGCAGATTGTTGATGATGGAGGGAAGAAACACTGGATGTTATGATAATCAAAAAATAAAGCTTGGCTGGAGGTCTCATTAATTACACGTGCCATCTTTAGGCCTCAGATGATCTGTGGGGTGTATGTCTGGGCTTTGGCTGAGCCACTGAAAGATGGTCAGAGATGTCTTAAGGCCACCTCAATGTTTTTTTGGTTAAATGCTTTGGGCCGCTGTTGTGCTAAAAGGTGAACTGTCATGTCTGCACTCTGGAGCAGATTTCCTTCAAGGACCTCTCTGTATTCAGCTGCACTAATCCTGCCCGAAACTTTGACCAGTCTCCCCATCTCTGCTGCTGAGAAGCAGTCCTATAGCGTGATACTACCACCACCCGAGATGATGTTACAACAACAATAGTGCTTGGGGTTCAGCCTTAATAGATAAGCTTTTGTCAAATTAGATCAAAGAATCTTTTTCCTCATGTTCTCAGAGCCCTTTAAATGGAGTCTGACAAACTCCAAGTGGGCTGTCATGTGCTTTTCACTTATAGCGGCTTCCATCTAGATGCCCTACCACCCTTCGTTTGACAACATGCTGCTGGGAATGTTATCCTCTTGGCAGGCTTTCCCCGTCTTTGCAGAAAGACTCTGTTACAGTGACTGTTGGATTCGTTCTTGCTTAGTCTCTCAGTTTGGCAGGACAGTCAACTCTAAGACTCCTGGCAGTTTCAAACTTCTTTCATTTCACTTTATTGAGGCCACTGCGTTCCTTGGAACACTCAGAGCTTTAGAAATAGTTTTACACCTTGACCTGATCTATGCTTTGCCACAGTTTTATCATGAAGGTCTTCAGAGAGTTCCCTTGGCTTCATGGTTTTTGTCCAGATATGCAAGTGAATTCTAGTGAATGCACAGGTGGACTCCGATCATGCTCTACACGTATATCAAAGATAATTAACGCAAACAAAATTAACCTTACCACAATTTGGAGCGCAAAGGGTCTAAATGCTTTTGTATATGATAAATTTCCATTTGGGATTTTTAATAAACTTCTAAAAACATGTTTGACTTGACTGTATTTGACATATTAAAATAACAAAGATTCTGGGGACCTCATTTTTCCCAAGCTGCCCATTCTGAATTACTCGATAAGCTTGAAATAGTAACATGATCTCCATGAAAACTGAACTGTATTCTGACTAATTTTGATGGTTGGATAATGTTTTTTGTTTCTCTGCAATTTCCAGAGTTTGAAATAAAAAATACCTCATTTGATGCCATTAACTTTATCTGCAAGATATTATTGCTGCAGTAGTCTCTTAACAGTAAATGGCTACTGCTAATAGAATCTACTGCCAGCAAAATCTGCAATTTCTTCTGATGAAAAAGTTAATCAATGTTGGCCAAAAACTGCATTTGGTTCATTGCTCTTTGCTATAAAACAAGCAAGAAGATTCAAAAAACATAAAATCCCATTTAAGATTCATTAGCATGAAAGCAGATCATTTTGAACTGTATCCAAGGTGGAACTAACAATCAAAACGCAACCCCAACCATTAAATATGAATAACATAAATTGGAGGAGTTGTGTTAAAAGGCTTTGCATTTTACAGGTGTTCATGCTGTTATTCTGAACTACAATAATAACCACAAATACAGAAAGTGGGAGCCTAAAATACAACCAGACAGGCAGAAAAGAGGAGAGAAAATGTGAAATTCGCATAAAGTATTTGATGATATCAGCTTTTCTTTTCCACCTTGTCTTGTTCTCTGGCTTGCTGTACACCACCCTCACATCCATACACACACACACACACACACACACACACACACACACACACACACACACACACACACACACACACACACACACACACACACACACACACACACACACACACACACACACACACAGAGACCACATGCTGTACATACACACTCACTTTCACAGGAGAAGACACACACATGCTGACGGGAGTATGAAGAACCATCCATCTCCAAACAGAGGGGGCAAGGGCAGGTAAGCAACAGAGAATATAAAATCTATTTCTTTGGAGGTTGCTTATCTGAGACGCTCACACACACACACACACACACACACACACACACACACACACACACACACACACACACACACACACACACACACACACACACACACACACACACACACACACACACTGACATGCACGCAGTTGTGTCATTCAAGTCAAATATATCAAGCCTCCTTGCTGTGACTGGGGTAAAAAACACCCAGGTGCATCTTTCATTGGTTTACTGACTGGTCCCAAGATAGTCTTTGTTGACACTGGACTCTTAGTAAGTTGTTAGTGCACTGGATGAATATCGCACACTAGAACAGACACGCACACGTCTGCACAAATAAACACACAGATTGGCCCACTGAGATTGGGAAACCATATGATAAAGAGGGAGCCCTTGGTAGAAGATAATAATAGAACGCACAAACACCTCGCCGAGTACACACAAACATTGTATAGAGCGAGGCAGAAAACATTCAGGCCTATTAATGTTAAAGTTGTGCATTTATATGCAAAGAGATGTGTGCTTTGATCACTGGAAAATCATTGACAAATTGCATCTTGCAGGCAAACAGTGCGATAGCATTTTTCTAATTACCCGAGGCTATCACTGTAGATTGTGATCCATGCATAATGTACACACACACACACACACACACACACACACACACACACACACACACACACACACACACACACACACACACACACACACACACACACACACGTCAGCCATAAGAGCTGTGAGCAGGCTATCGCTCTGGCCCATCAGCCGTAATGGGTTTTCACAAACAGCATCACCAACCAAGCGCACACACACACACACATGTACACACACGCGCAGTCACACCTGAGGGGATTCATTCTGCTGTTGCTATTTTTGGCCGTGAATGAATCTCATCTTTCATAACCTGCATTATTCAAACAAAATCCAAAAAACTTCTGATTGAGAGAGCATCGGAGAATGCCACTGGGTTCTGGGATATGCAAATGATCTCTCTTCAGAGCTGTCCCTCCACACACACTCGTGCACAAAGTTTTAGAGCCACAGGCAGAGCTGTCCACATGACAAACGAGGTTTTGAACCCAGGGCTATTCAAACAGGTCTGCAGCCAGACTACAGAGGGAAACCCCATCTGTTCCAGTATTTCCCCCTCTTTCTTTCAGTGCGCTGTACTGGCATGACAGCAAAAAAATCTTCAGAATAAATGAACCCTACATTTTATTACCTTGATTCCTTGTGTATAATTGATCGTTGTACAGTAAGTGTGTGTATGTGTGGCAGGTTGCAAGCTCGGCTTTAAATTAGTAAAGTTCAAGTTCTATTTTGAGTGAAAAATGCTACATAAATAGTCTACAAACTTGTAAAAGCTTAGTTGATTAGAACTAAGAATGGGAAATTATTTTAGAATATTTGATTAGTTCACAAAATATTTTAAAAAATCATCAATCAATCAGAAACGAATTAGTATATGCGACTATTCTTCCTAATTTCCCCATTTTTATAAGCGCGCGTTGTAATGCGTTACTCCTGTTAGAAGGTTGCAGTAATGCACCTAAAAGCTGTCTGCCAGCAGCAATTAAAAAACAAAAGGAAAGGAAGAAAACGTTGCTGCTCTGCAGGAGCTTCGCAGGTAAAATTGTGTGCCGCTGTGAGATTAGATGCGGTGGTGCGAACAGGAGAAACATGCAAAGACGACTACAGCTGTCAGAAAGTTGTGAGTGGAACTCCTTCACAACATAATGAAGATGAGGTGCAGTAAAGCTAGCAGATTATCTGTCTGCCACAGCCATGCGCAGTCATTAGAGCGAAGCACCGAGCAGATGGTTAATGCACTGTTCAGTAATCAATGGCCAGACAAAGTCAGTTTGATTTTGGACTTGCGGCGTGAACAACGAGCCTCATCTCAAAGATGAGACTACAAACATGATTCTCATCAGCTCAGAGCAATTTTCGAAGAGTATTTTTTGCTTGAAATGCCCATCCCTAATTAGAACCAACAGAATATACATCCCAATGTGGACACGCACACAAATCTTACTGTACACTTCATCACGTGTCCTCTTACATAGATGTGCTCAGACATGTTTGTTGTGTGCGTGTGCGTGTGTGTGTGTGTGTGTGTGTGTGTGTGTGTGTGTGTGTGTGTGTGTGTGCGTGCGTGTGTGTGCGTGTGTGTGTGCGTGTGTGTGTGACCTGTACTGTCTTACAATTTAAGCTGCACACAAACCGTCTGCACAGATCTATACTGAACATGGCAATTAATGTAATTTACATCACCCTGTCACAGCAAAACTATAGTTTGAGCTTTAAGTCAATTTTCTTCTGTCTAACAATCATTGATTATGTAAAACATGATTTACTTGGTAGTGAGCACTGCTAGAACTAGAATGTACTGTGGGTACTTTACGCTACTGATGTTTTGCTCTGAGACATGTCTAGTTTTATGAACTAATTATGCATCAGAAATGAAAAAAAACAAAACAAAGGTCTTGCCTTGACGACGAGAAAGTATCGGTCAAAGCTGGCGGTCTCTGCCTCCATCCTGGTCATCATCAGACCGGTGCCTTTAATTATTTCTTCCAGGACACATGAGACCTAAAAGAACATTCACACAGTTGATTAGTATTCTGCCTAAATCACTTCAAGACTTTGTCAAATTTTTATAGTATAAATGGCTGAATTAACAGCATATCAGAACAGATAAGAGTAAAATAATGAACACAGCTCCTTCCTGAGCTGGTGTAGTTTTATAAAAAGGTCCTCAGCATGACTTTTTTTTCTACCTGGCAGGAGAAATGGACCTGAAAGATACGCTTTAATGAAATTCACTTCTGAGACTCTGAATCAAATGTGACATATCAAATTGAGCTTCTGACTGATATGATTTTACGTAACACATATCCTTCTTCTCATTAGAGTAATGAGGAAGTGGCTCTTGGCTGCAAAAAATGTAAAGGAAGGCTTTACAATGTAAAGAATCAAAGGACCCGACAAGACCAGGAGCAGTTCCCCGAACAAAAACGTATCAAACGCTGCTTCATGTTCAGTGGTTTCGTACGAGCTTGTTTCACACGAGTACAGAGCTGCAGGGGCTTGCATTAAATGGAAGGCTTAAATGTCACGTTACTAGATTGACTTCTCCACAATTCATTGCTGGCAAAGGGTGTTAATGGCCTAGAAATGTCACTCAAACGCAGTCTATCCATGCATCGTGCTTTCCAGAGGACCAAGGAAATATGGCTGGAGGAGATGAGGACTGTTGCCCTAAGTGGAACCCATAAACTCTAAGATCGTATCTCAGCCGCTGCTGTGCTTATCTGCCTGAAGTGTCTTTGGGGTGGAAGGAATGGAGAAATGTCTACTCAATATTTATATGCATGACAGTTTGTTTTGTGTATGTGTGGTGGCTGCTTCATGGTAACTTACAGTGATTGTGCTCCGTTGTCACTGCACGTTTTTTGTTTTTCGTGAGCTTTCTAACTGGTATAAAGTTTATATTAAATTCAGTTAATATTTTTCTACTTTTTATTGTTACTGCTTTGCGCCTAGTTGGCTTGTTAATTATTGAGTAATCTGCAATTTATGTTGTAAATAATGTGCATCATTATTTTCCAGAGCACAAGGTGCCATATTCAGACTGCTTGTTGTGTCTGATCAACAATCAAAAATATTCATTACAAAACAGGAGTAAAAATATTATGAAATATTATTATTTACGAAATATTATTATTTACATTAAAAAATACACTCAGAATTGTTTCCAATTTTCTGTCAGTTGAATAATCAGCTAAACTATTAGTGTAATTGCTTCAGCTCTATAAAGTGGATCCAGTTAATGCTCCATCTGTCAGATAGTGTCAATGTTTAAACACAGGCATATGGATTGATTAAGTTTTGGACCATGAAAACATAATAATACTTTTGTGAAATATAAGACTTTTATGTTAGCGTATTCATAGTAGAAATAGACAGAGCAGAATATCATTTTAACAGCATTACTGTATAAAAAAATAAGATTTTTCCATTTTCATGGAGCTTCCAGTATACTATATTATTGTTTGTTTATCTCTTAGCTGGACACCACAGAGACACAAGAAAAAAAATGTGAACGGGAGATATCACCACTAAAGCGATATCTGTTGTTAAAGTGTTCGTTTTCCAAGATTCGATTTTTTTTTTTTATTGGTGTTATTATTTGTAGCTGAAATTATACGTCTCAACCTAAACGGAGAACGTATCTACGCATTACTCCTGCAAGTTGAATTGGCGAACATCTTTTTTTCTTGACTGAAATGAAACTAAAACACGGATTCCACAAGAAGATGTTGCATGCTGTCACAGAGGCTGTCTCATTTCAGACAGTTCAACATTTGCTTGTTAGCCGTTATGTCAAATGGTGCAGCAGATCTGAAGGAAGCTGTTAGTGGAAGTATTTCTTTCACCCAATGCAAGGAATCATTAAAGGAGAACATATTAGGAGCGTTGTACTTTGCACTCAAAGCAATGTCGTCTTTATAATCCAATTAAAAGAAGGGAAATGAAAAAAGTCCTGGCTCCCTACAGACACAAAACAAAACCAAAGCTTTTGCCATTTGGCAGACGATGCAGAGCACCGAAGTGTTGATTCAATCATTTTAAAAACTAATTTGTGCCTTCTCTCATTAACATGTCAAACAGTAATGATATGGTATGAGCCATAAAGACCTTAGTCTTTAAGGGGACTTTGTTAGCACAAGCAGGTTGATATGTTGTTTCAAAGTTTTTACAAACAGCACTGTGAATGTAAAACGCAGAATTCGTTAACGGTCGCAATGGCCCAAAAAATACCTTAAGGTGAGAATAAAATAATTTATCACATCGTATTCTAAAAAGCTTTGTGTCACATTTTATATTCACACTTTTGGATTGTTTGAACAATTTCTGAATATTTCCAAGAATTGGTTTTGAGCAAAAGTAAATCATCTCCTTCAGTATCCTCCAAACAGGTTTATAACTCATGCATATGCTCTGATCTCAATCCTTCCAACACACACACACACACACACACACACACACACACACACACACACACACACACACACACACACACACACACACACACACACACACACACACACACACACACACACACACCAAACAGGTTTATAACTCATGCATATGCACACACACACACACACACACACACACACACACACACACACACACACACACACACACACACACACACACACACACACACACACACACACACACACACACACACACAGCACCGTTGCTTATGAAATATCCATGAAGACTTACAAAAGAAATTCCTTCAAATGAAGACTCAAAATAGGTCTAGTTTTCCTTCATTGCTGTTTTTGATTGCTTATGACAGCAAATTCTCAAACAAGATGAAGGCCATGCAAGGTGCATGCTTGTGTATTAGAGAATGTGGAAGCACATGCCTGTGTTGCAATGTTATGAAAGGACTAACAATGCAAAGATGAAAAAGCAAAGACAGGTTAGGGGACAGAAAGAGCTGAGCAGAGAGTCCAGGTGATAATAGACTTTGATAGCAGAACACCACCTGTGACTCGCTGCCATTTATTGAATGATCTCAACTCAAAGAAAAGGAGAAGATGAAGAAAAAGAAGGTCATGCTCATGTTTACGGGATCAAAAAAGGTTGGGAGTTAAGTACAAGAATGATGGCGAATAAAACTCCTAACCCTGTAATTCATAAAAACATCCCCCTTACAATGCAAAGTGTGGAGACATTAAGTGTAAAGGAAATTACTGTTTAAAAAAAACTTGATGAGATGTTTTGAGTTAACACTTTTATCTTCACTAATCATGCGTTCTTTGTTTCTCTATGGATGAAATACAGTTCTGATTTTAGAAGAATTTCTACTTTTCATGCGTGTAGTTTATGTGTATCTGGCAGCTGTCTACTTGACTAATCATGCTGCTGCTTTGATTTCAATTTTTGGTGCCTTGCTCCACTTTCATGCACCCGCATCAAGCTACTCCACAAACCTCCTGTGCTATTATCATTATCATCAAATTACCAAAATGGGATACAGTTCCAGTCAATGCTTTCAACCCATTAGAAACTCTAAAACTATGTAAATTCACCAGAAGTCATATTTTGTCTTCAGACAACTCTATCCAAAACTAATTGTCATAGTGAAATGACTTAAAAGCCAATTAAATAGTTTACACCAGTGATGTTATGTCTGGGCCCTGTAAGGAGAATGATAAGTAAGATGCAAACACAACCTTACAAAATACAAAATCACTCATTCACACATTTCACTTTGAAAAGAGAAATAGACCCTGTAAAATAAAACAAATAACTTAAGTTATTCTGACATCAAACAAACAAAAGGAAATTAAATTGTCTACCATTCTGTTTCCGTTAAAACCTGGGTAATGTTACTTTCTGAGTTCATTATGTTTTCTTTACTCAACATTAATTGCGTCTTATGAAGTAGGATATTTAGTTCAGTCCAGTTAATGTTGCTTTTTCCAGACACCTGGGTACTTTCAATTCAGTTAGGGGCCCCCATATTTCTGTTTAATCTTCCCTGTAATCCAAGAGGAGACTGACATCAAAACCCAGGAGCAGCTCCTCTCCTCCTCCACACAGGCTCTGAAATTCCTCAGTCGATCGTTCTCTCAGAAATTAAAACCTGCAAATCATAGTTTGAATTTCAATTAATATCATTTGTATATGCAGACCGCTTTCAGTTATTTCATAGTCCTGTATCGCTCTGATTGCTAATTTAAAATGTTCACAATACCAGAACAGATACTTATGTTAGTGATCTGAAAAGTCAAATACCAGAATACAAATGTTTCTGAAGCATTAAAAGTTCACATACAAATAAATCTCTTGCACAAAGTATTTTTTTGCAATTGCAAAAAAAAAACACTCACTGAAGATTAATCATCAAAACATTAAATTCTGGTCCTCCGTAACCTTTGTGTGAATGGCAAATTACCAAAACATCGTATATGTCTTGAAAAACTTTAACATCATCTTTTAAGTAGTACAACAACTTTATCGTCTCTCTGTAGCTAGTTTGGACACGACACCGGACCTGCTTGTTTTCCTTCCGTGTTTTCCGCTGCTTTTTTTACTTTCCCCTTTAACCCCAGCGGAGACAATTTCTGCTGTACTCGCGCAGCGCCCCCTACTGGGTGGCTTGAAAACTGTAACTGATTTGAATTATGGGGGTTAAATGCACATCTGAATACCCAGCTTTCTCTTTTCTAAAACACAATCAGTAGACAGACCGCATTAAATCCCTTAGCCAGTCTGCGCTCATTCAAATTCTGCCCTGACCCTCTATACGATTTTTATTCAAAAAGATTACACTGAACAAATACCACATCAGCATAATAGATAAACAACACTACACTCGCATACATTTATCCACGGATATTATAAATATGAGATGTGAAAATATTCCTCCACACAGTTAAGGGTGTGAGAACACGGACTGTAAATTTTACAGCAGGTGGAGGAACACTGACATAAAAGGACACACACGTTTCTTATTCCCTCGTTCTCAGCAGTGACGCACTAACCACTTTGATCACACGTCTCCCATTAAGACTCATTAATCTGCCATCCCATAAAATACACCTTGTCTTATTTGCATAAAACACTCCTCCCACATATCTCCCTCTAGCTTGATACACTTTTACAGACACACACTGTGAGCGTAGACACTTACTGTACGTCTAACGTCACCTCTCCTGTCTCTGTGTGTGTGTGTGTGTGTGTGTGTGTGTGTGTGTGTGTGTGTGTGTGTGTGTGTGTGTGTGTGTGTGTGTGTGTGTGTGTGTGTGTGTGTGTGTGTGTGTGGGTGTATGGACACCCGAGGACGTTTTTTTGCCTGTTGAGTCAGATTTATACCTCCTTCACCTTGTTTTCCTCGGGACATCCTGCTGTCCATTTCTTCAACCCATCCATGTATTTCCTCGGGCTTTTGCCCATTTGCCCTTCCAATCTGTTCAATCATATTCCTCTTTGCTGAAACTCTTTATGAGCTATTTTCTTTCAAATGTGTGCCCTTCTGTTACTTTGCTGCCCAGTTGTTTTGAACGGTTCACAGCGTTATTGAGGGGGAAGGTGTGGTAAGCTTATCCTTAACCTAAGGTTGCTTGCTCAAGGAGGGGGGATATGTTTATTTCAGTTTCAGTTTTTATATTTCAGCACAGTCTCTATAGAGAATAAAGGCCAGGAAAGAAAAAAACATCTCACCTTTGCCCAAATGGAGTCATGCTGGACCAGTATGCTAATGGTCTTCCTGCTGATTTCCTGGCAACAATGAACAGCTTTCACCTTCATTTCTATTCCCTTTCTCTTTTTCTGTCGCTCTCTTACCGACTCTTCATGCATTAAACACGAAATTTAACCTCCACCTACGGACATCCATCCCTTTCTCTACCTGGCAAGCTCTCACCCACATGCAGGCCCGCCTGTGCGTTCTCTGACATGATTCCAGCTCCAACAAGCACCTGAACGACTCCACAAGGTAGAAGGTGAAGAGCTTATATGCCTTACTTGTTTAAACTTTGAAAACGTACAGGACATAAAGCGCAGGTACGGGAGAAGCGGTTGTCTAGCCTCTCAAGATTTACTCAGGTGGTGCTGGTGTCATTTGCAAATGAAATTACTTTCATAAATAAGACCTGTAGGTGTGTTGTCATAGCAACGTAACACTTTGCTGAGAGAGGACAGTTTTTGTTTATCTGGCACCAAAATGTATCTCCTTGTTTTGTTCTGAAAGTGTTATATTACTAAATATTTGTATTGGTATATTTAGATTCAGTCTGTCTCTTGATTTGAATATTAGCTGTAACTCAGGATGTTCTGCATTTGCACGTATGGAGCAGCCTCACTCAACCTCGGCTGAATGATGCAGCACATGCTGTTGTCAGCAGGTCTGATTGCTGAACCTTTTTGCTCTTTAGTCGTACAATCCAATGTCTTCCAGCGCAACAGCGTCTGTGACAGTGTGGGTGTGTGTAGGTGTGTTCATTATTAAGTGCCACACTCAGAGCAATGAAAAGAGTGGCTACAATTGATAGCCCTTTTAATACCACGTGGAACGGGGAGCTGTGTTGTCACTGAAATTGATGAAAGCTTAAATTGAACTAAACCTTCAATCTGCCTCCAAGGTTGAAGACTAAATTTGCCTTTTAATTGCTATCAATAAAGCACCATGCAAGCCCATTCATTCAAGTCAAAAGTTTCCATCATGCTCATGCTGCCGCTATACAGTTAATGAAAGTCATCACCAACAAAAGGACATACTGTGCAGTAATCAGAAGGTCACCAATGATCAACATCTATGTTCACGGTATAGTGGCATTCTGATTGTGTGTCCTTTGAATGCCTTCAAGTACAGGAATGGAGGCTGTTTAGGCACTTGTCATTTTACACATTTATAATTCACGCACAAAATATTCAGAGCGAGACATTGTTCAAAGGGAGGAGGAGGAGGAGGACATCCCCCAGAAAGCATACAGCCTATAAATCATTTACATAAAATCATGGGACTTGGTGTGCCTATCAGCAGCCAGAGGACAGAGGAAATCCTTTAACAACCTTGCCAATGTAAAATTAGTACAGTGATCATGGTAGTCGTCATGGCAGCTTAACAAATTTAGTGAATACATGGTTTGCGATATTTTGTTTTCACACTGAGGAGCAGCAGAAAACACGACACTGACATATAATCGCCTTGCAAAGTTTACACAGACACATGAGCATTTATCCGACGATATATTTCTGTCCACCTGATAAATGTAGGTCCAATATTCACTTTTCTTTTTGCTCTGTTTTGGTCCTCAACACCTGGAGCCAATATTTGTTTCCATCCATTATCTATACACCCGCTTTATCCTGAAGGCGCATATCCCAGCAGGCAAAGGCAGCGTACACCCTGGACAGGTCACCAGTCCATCAGAAGCACAACACAGGTACAGACAAACATTTACACTTCACACCTACGGCCAGTTTAGAATGATCACTTCACTGCGTGAGGAAGCCGTAGCACCCGGAGAAACCCCACACAGGCACGAGGAGAACATGCAAACTCTACACAGCAAGGTCCCAGACAACCAGCAGCTTCGAATCAAAACCTTCTTGCTGTGACTGCTAACCACTGCACCGCCCCAAATATCTTTTCCTTAAACAGCAAAATGTCCCAGTGTTCATCAGATCGTCACCGATAGCTTGTCACCCTACTGTCTGGTGTCCAGCTGTTTCATTGGGGATTTTTCTCCAGAACATCTGCCTGCTGCAGCTGGAAATGAGGCGAGATTGAACCAAACTAGTTTGTTGAGACAGTAAAAACAATGATGTGAAGGATGCTAACACACTCTGTAAAGCTGAGACTACACGCAAAGCTGGGTGATAATTCTCTGGGGGGTTGTCAGCACCCGTCACATTACATATAGTACTTTGAGCTATGAAGATATTAATTAGCGCAACTTTAAGCGTCTAAGAAAAGTTAAGAAGCACAGAATAAATAATTATCCCTTGAAGAAAATATCTAGATGTCTTCATAATCACAGTGTTGGTGAATATTTGCACTCTGGGTGTTAATTGTGTGTTCACTCAATGTGAAAGTCAAAGTTTTCTCCCCAAGATTTTGTTTTTAATTGAGTCATATGAAATGAGGCATTGCTAATTTAACGGCTACTCAGGGATTTGATGAGAGGATGTAAAATGTTTGTTATCCTAAAGGACACCACCAGGAGGACATCAACAGTCAGACCATGTGATGAACAGATGCTTCGCGTCTTTTATTTTTTCTTTGGGACAGAAGTCAGTCATTCATTTGTGAATCACATAGTGTGAGTCAGTGGTTTCTGCAAACAGAGGCACATGAGGCATTTGTTCTGTTGGCTATCTGCACCTCCACCAAGCTGGATAAGCCCCCGTTGATACCCTTTGGCAGAGAGAAGACAAGCAGCAGGTGCAGCGTGACGTCCAGCTCTGGTGATCACTCCATAAAGGCTGGAAGGGTGACCTATGGGCGTATGAGACACCCTGGACCAAGGCCTATGTCACAACACTTCCACTCTTCTTCGGCACCCTTGAGCAAGACATTGACTCCCTACCAGCTCCACAGATGTCCAAAAAAACACAACTTTCCCTACGGAGAATAAAGAATGACATAATTATCTGGTCTGTCAGCTCCCTAGTATGCAACTTTCTGTATGACTTTAGGGATATTATTTATATACATAAACCAAGATTCTATTCCAACAAAAAGACGGACACTTCTGTATTATATGGATTGTACCAAAATATTTTACATTGACTTCTGTTGTGCTGACTGTGTGTAGAGTTTTAAAAAAAGCAAACCTTCTTTTGAGAAATGCTTGTTACCAGTTGTATATAAAATATATATATATATTTAAAAAAAAATGCTCATGCAAAACAATGAAGTTAGCAAATTAATTCACAGTTTGGGTGAAAATGAATGTTATGTCACATCAAACGGGGAAAAACATTGGAGCTGGACACATATGCTCCGCCGGAGATAGAGCTCGCTGTCACTGACAACCATATGGGACAGATGCTACTGTACCTCACATGTTCAGATCAAAGTGAGAGTCTTTATGTAAGTGTGTGTGCATGCGTGCGCATGCGTGTGTGTGTGTGTGTGTGTGTGTGTGTGTGTGTGTGTGTGTGTGTGTGTGTGTGTGTGTGTGTGTGTGTGTGTGTGTGTGTGTGTGTGTGTGTGTGTGTGTGAGAGAGATGAGTTCATACCCTTAGCTTTATTGAAAGGAGGAGCCCAAGAGCACCTGTGTAGACATGCTGGGTTGCTAATTAGGCAAGACACACACACACACACACACACACACACACACACACACACACACACACTTCATGGCAGGACGATGTCACATTTAAAAACTGAAATCTCTCAAAAAATCAATGAGGACTAAAAAGGTCTGAATGTAAAAAGGTAAAATTGAAAATTAAAAGTGCACACTCCTCTATAATATATTTAATCATATTTGCTCAGACATTTGACTCTCAACAGTTAACACTTTGTCACTCAAAAAAATCCTATAACAACTGCATATCACTGTTGTCTTTAAAGTATGGTTATTCTATTTGTTTCGCATTGCAATAAAGAGAAAGGCACTTCTTTATTCTGGATTGTGCTACCTTACAGGTTTTGTCACAGTAATTATTTCTAAATGAATATGCTACAACAGGCTTTTTATTCATTGTTTACTTGTTTTATATTAGTAATTCCATATGCACTAAATGAAACTGAAATAATGCAATGCAAAACAATACATATTCACCATACTTTGTACCCGTTTAGGATAGCTAAAAATACAACAGTGCTTGTCAATCCTATGTGTCTCTTGTAGCACACCAGCTTTTTGTTTAGAAATGTCCACACATCCAGCATTCGCTACGTCCACGATGGACGTCTGACTGGTCCAGAAGGAGGAGAATTCTTCTACAGGGTCAAAAAATGGAGACTAAGGGGGAAGGAAAAGCCACATCACGAATTGTAAACCCCACTGTGAACAGGGGAGCCTATCCCAGCTCACTTTGGGCGAAGGCAGGGTTCACCCTGGACAGGTCGCCAGTCTATCACGACACAGAGACAGACGGTAACAAAGACCATTCACACTCTTATTCACACCTAAGGATGTTTGTTTTTGGATGGTGAGAGGAAGCCGGAGTACCCGGAGAAAACATGCAAACTGCACAGAAAGACCCAGGCCCGGAATCGAACCAGAACCTTTTCGCTGTGAGGCGACAATGCTGCACCACTGTGCCACATCATCCTGGACAACTGCTACATGTTGTCCGATTCTGTCACACCTGCCCCTCTTTCCCCATCTGGCATGAGTTTTCATGAGGGTCACTGAGGAATAAAAGTAGGCTCTCAGCATTTAAAAAAAAAATAATAATAATAATTTTTGACACAGATGCAGCAGAATGTAGCAAACTGTAGACCAATTTACATTACCTTTGTGTTTATTACACCGTACAAAATAACTCAAGGCAACTGTTTCCTCAAACCAATCAGACCCCCCCAAGTACAAACACGTCTTATACTTTAATGTGTTTTGCTTATCTGTATTGTTTTTCTAGTATATGTATCGTATTGTTCGTCCTGGGCTGTATGCTTTAGATATGATGAATTTTGTCCATCATCCTGTTTTTACCACCGTCTCACATAAACTGTTTTCTGCTCCACCCTGCGTTACTTTACTGTCAGAACAGTGAAGAAGTGTTGATATATTCTTAATAAAGACTCAACATCTATAGATGTGGACTGGATCTGGAGGGCCTCTTTTGTCAGTAGATCACGTTTAACTCTTGCAAGGGACGGATGAAAGCAAAATGCAGCCATGAAACAACTAGTTAGTCAACGACTATAGGTAGTGGGCCGTTTGTTACAATTTAGACAACCTCAAACCTTCAAGACTTGCTTACTGTGCCCCTCCTATCATATGAAAACAGTGTTTTGTTTGCATTCAGCACCATTGCTAACTATGCAGCACGCTCATCCAAACATAGTGAAAATTCAACATCATGAAGCCCATTTCTGTTTATCCAGTCTGCACAAGTTATTTTGCATCTCACATTTTTTTCAATGTCTTGCTTTCCGAGTCGGTGTCTTCTCACCGTGTCTGCACCCATGCTAAGTAATTATATCTCCTTCCACAGCCGCATGATCCGTGATTACTTTGTACGTCAATACTCATCTAAAACAGAAGAATCAAAGAGCTGATGAGTAGGTGTTCTTCCTTCACTTTCACCTTTCACCGGCTCTGCCCTTTAACACCTGCACACAGACCTAACCAGTGATCATCCCCAGCCATTAGGATTAATAGCGCTACTTAATTTGTCACATTGAAGTTGCCTTACAAATGAACAGGGACATTTAAGTGGGCTATTCAATTTTAATTGGACGTTAATTGTAATTCATACGGTTTCCAAAATAAACGTCTTGATTGATAGGCCATGATTACAGCTCAATAGATCTTCGTCAACACCCTTCTGCTTTTCTATTGAGGAGTAAATCTCTGAGTGGGAATTGTTAAAATTGCGGGAATGTACCAACTAATTTATAATTAGGAATACATTATTGTACAGTGAAAAAGATTTGTGTGAGTGGCACAGATAGGAGGATGTACAGTCAGTCAGCAGCAAACACACACAACAGGATTTCACTGGTCATTTGAGGGAGATTTGTGGTTCCTCCACCTGGCCGAGAAACCCCCTCCCGCCCTCTCCCACCTTCCACACGGATTGAAGGAGATTAAGTGTCTCTGTGGAAAGCAGTGCCAAATTAAACATCTCTCTATCTGTATCACTTCCCCCTGCCTTTCTCCCAGACTCCTTGAGGCCCCCCCCACCACCCCTCCTCCCCCCTCCACACCTCGCGCTACCCGCAGTTGTCTGACCACTGATTGCTTTTTCTCTCCACCGCAAATCCCCTCCTTCGGCACACAACTGCTTGTTTTGGAGGGCTGCTACAGGTAAAGCAATGCAGGTCCACAACAAGCTGGATTTAATAGCCGGGGACAAAGCTGAGGGATTTAGCCTCTGAGATATAAAATTTGTGTGACAAATTGTATTTACAGGAGATTACTTTTAGTTCTGTTTTTTCTGGCTGTAACGAAACAGAAGAGATAAAACACAAATGATAAAAGATGAAAATTCTCCATGCGAATAAGTCCAATTAAACAAGCAAATCAATAAAAAGCCAACCGTCTCGGCTCTCTGTCAATGTCACCTTGTACACAGTTTGACCAATATAAAAAGCTAGCATTTCTGATGGCTTGGAAGGATAAATTGGCCCTCTTCTACTGTGAGATATCATCACATTTATCCAGAGATGGATCAAATCAAACCCATTAATCAAACTGATCATGTATATGTATAAATGTGTGCGCACGCACAGTGTGTGGGTGCATTTAATTGTGAACTTGACCAATAAAATAAACTCCCCCTTCTGTCCACCCAGAGCAGTCCTGTACAAGATGATCGATCACTAGAGGAGTTCCTGGTAGAATTTTAATTTCAAGCGAGATCCAAACGATCAATAAGTGTCCAACCAAAGAGAGGAAGGAAGATGAAGATGACCTTTACAAAGTGCCATAAAGTCTGTGCCGCCTACAATGGTACAACAGACGGAACATATTTGATTGGAAGCTTTTCTGCTTTTCAGCATAAGTGTAATTGCTTTACAATTCTTGCCTCTCATTCATTCACGCACACGCACGCACGCACACACACACACACACACACACACACACACACACACACACACACACACACACACACACACACACACACACACACACACACACACACACACACACACACACACACACACACACACACACACACGTCAACTGCCATGCAATGCACTTGCCTGAGCGAATTGGAGTTGGGTGTCTTGTCCAAAGACACACATGACATCTTATGACCATTATGGAGTTTAAATGGGTTTAGGGGCCCTTGAAAGTTTCTAAACCCACAAAAGAGCATTTAAGCCTTCAATCAGTGAAATTATCACCAAAATATATTTTCCAGAAATTAATAGAACATCAGCAGTAAATAAGATGAAGTCCCCCGGCTGCTCTTGTTCTGTGCAGTAATAATCTAAACCCGAGTGTGTGCGTGAAACAGACAACACAAAGAATTTAATGCAGCCAGTCACACTGTAGCCTTGGGTCTGGCAAGAAGACTGAATGCAGCACATTACAAGCAAATAAACTGCCCTGGCAGGACT
The DNA here is from genome assembly GCF_029030835.1 of Brachyistius frenatus. Taxonomy (NCBI): domain Eukaryota; kingdom Metazoa; phylum Chordata; class Actinopteri; family Embiotocidae; genus Brachyistius; species Brachyistius frenatus. The sequence goes on along the minus strand of NW_027210782.1, from coordinate 612,713 downwards.
TCTAATGTATGTGCATGCCATAATACGCTTTGCTGCCCCCAGGACACATGGGTATTAATATGGATGTCACGTAGGATTCGACTGTGCCTCTCATACACTCACTCACACACTCATATAGGCAAATGTAGCTGTTTCTGGAGTGCAGTGAGTCAATGTAAGCCTACAGGCTTTCCTCCCACAACTCTCACATTTAAAACTTAAGTCACATTTTAATTACAAGTTCATTGACAGATGAGAGACAGAAAGTCATACAGACTCTTCAGCAAAATGGATACAGGGATGGTGTCCACCTAAGACATTGCCAAAACTATTTGTGCCTGTCACCATTACAACAGCTTCTCATACCTACAATGTCAGGTTGAGAGTCAAAGTGAAAATGAACTCCTGGGTTCAGTTGAATAATTAAAATTGTAAATCATACTGACATTTGTAAAAAAAAAAAAAAAAAAATTTAAAACTGGGATTTTTGCTGGATAACATGTCATGTGTTTTTTTTCAATATGCAACTTCACAGGTAATTTTAGCAGCTTTGATTTCCTGCAAGCACCTGAGTGCCATCGAACATCTCAGGCTCAACAGAAGACTTCCACGTCGTTTGTCAAGAAATGGCGGCAACGATAGCACGTCTTCTTACATTTATAAAGAGACACTTTGGAAAATATGATCATTTGTAGTGAGTTCTTGGATTCTTGTTGTCTCTATGAGACTGCCAGAAAACCAGTCTAAAACTCTCGGAAGTCTACTGCAACCAGCCAAGAAGTACGTCGTCAGGGACAAGATTGTAGACCTGCACAAAGCTGGAATGGGCTACAAGACCATCGGCAAGCAGCTCGGTGAGAAGGAGACAACCGTTGGTGCGATTATTCGGAAATGGAAGAAACACAAAATGACCATCAAATCGCCCTCGGTCTGGGGCCCCACACAAGATCTGGCCTCCTGAGTTATGTGCAAACCTGGTGACCAACTACAAGAAATGTCTGACCTCTGTGCTCACCAACAATGGTTTCTCCACCAAGTACTGAGTCATGTTTTGCTAGATTATCAAATACTTATTTCACACAATCAAATGCAAATCAATTTCTAACTTTTATATAATGTGATTTTCTAGATTTATTTTTTTTATATTCTGTCTCTGTTAAAATAAACCTACCATTACAATTATAGACCGTTCATTTCTTTGTCAGTGGGCAAACTTACAAAATCGGCAAGGGATCAAATCATTATTTCCTTCACTGTAAACAGTAAACGCTTTGTTTTATGTGCCACTATTTTGAATGCAATATCTCAGGAACACCTTGAGGTAATTTCTGAAAACTTGGCAGAAACGTTCTCTTGGACGTGAGGTTGAACTGATTCCATTTTGGTGGTTGAAGGTCAAATGTCTCACTAATGTCTGCTCGGGTAAAATGATGATGTAATGACATTTTATATCCAAAAGGTCAAGGGTCATCTTTAATGTGACATCTTAATGTTCTGCAAAAAGACGTATCTGTCCATTATTCAACACCATAACTGGGGGGGGGCACAGCAGGGGGGATTTTGTGACCAAATTTCACATTTTGTCACATACTGAATTGGTGACATAAATTTTGTGTGTCCACCTTGAAACTGGTTTAATTATATAGCTCGTCTGTGCTGTCGAGTTAAAGATGTGTGTGAAGCATCCACGCTTTAAAAATGTGTAGGTTCTTTGCAGCAACATTCATTTTTTACGCACCGTCTGCTGTCAAGGCTTCAACTTTGTGTTCTACCAGAATCAGCTTTGCTGGCCAAATAACTTCAAACGTGTCATTACGTATATTATGAGTCTGGTTGGAAGAGGCGTACAACTGCGAGGCAGTAATTCTAGTTTTGGCCGCGATGACGGATTCACGAAGTCATACTTTGTAACATCAGTGGTACAGCCAATTAAAAGTTCCCCAAGCAACTAACGCCATGGTAGATATTAAATATACATTTGTGAGTGAGATAGGTGTGTGTGTGTGTGTGTGTGTGTGTGTGTGTGTGTGTGTGTGTGTGTGTGTGTGTGTGTGTGTGTGTGTGTGTGTGTGTGTGTGTGTGTGTGTGTGTGTGTGTGTGTGTGTGTGTGTGTGTGTGTGTGTGTGTGTGTGTGTGTGTGTGTGTGTGTATACGTGTGCGTCTCCCTTCATGCGTACCACAAAATACAGTCTGAGTTCGTGACTGTGCTCTTTGGAAGTTTGCCTAATCTCTGAAACACAAAAGAGGAAAGAGGGGGGGAGCTGTTACATTATTAAACACACACACACACACGGCTATTGCCTCTGCTGACACGTGCGTGGCCCTTCGTGCACTCGTTTGTGTTTGCCACTTTGAAACCGAGGCTTAGCGCTCGGCCGTTTAAACAGTGGCATCCCTCGTGTCCGTCTTATATCTATAAGAATATTGTCATCACTTCAGACCTCTTCAAATCTGTCACTGCACTCATCTTTTAGTGAGTGGGGACATACAGTATGAACCCACACACACTCTCTTACACACACACGAAGGTCGCCCACGGCACCAAACTCTCCGACTTATGACATCTCCTGCATAATTCATGCATCCAAATAAGAGTACATTAAATAATCATGAACAGGGGCCATATTCACAAAGCTATCTGAAGCTAAAAGGTGCTCCTAATTGGCCAATTTAGGAACAAATTCTAAAAGTGATGTGCTTTTCAGTCATGATTTTAAAAGCCTCTCTAAAAGCAATTTTCCAAGCACCGAAGCAAAAAGAAAAAAAAAGATTTCCCAGTAGAGGTGGAGGGCTGGTTTGGCGAGGATGAAACAGCTCTACGACGTACATCATAAAATGTTGCCCGCACTTGCTGAGTAATAACTGTCTTAATCCATCACAGCGCCTGTAGCTCTTCAGCAACAATGGGATCACTTTTAAAATCACTACCTTAATCCAGCATATGTTGATGTCCATTGTTCCCTGGGTTTAATTATCTGCATATGGCGTCTCATTTAAAGATTTACTGACAGCAGTAATTATTACAATAATTGCCTCTTCAACCACAAGTTAAAAACACCTATTACAAAGAGAAATTGCCACAAAGGTTAGAGCTGCCTCTGCTTGCCCTAAAAATACTTCAGAAAAAAAGATGTCCATGAATAGTTCTTAGAGGAAACTCTTTGGGAACTTTTCTGCCGCTGTTTTAAGAAAGTGTGGGGGGAGAGGTATTTTTAGGGGTGAGATAAAACATAGCGGGAAGAGGAACCTCAAGCATGTTAGAACATTATTGTTTGGCTGTGGTTCCTGCAAGCAGGCTTACTGTCACAAGGAGGTGTTTACAAGATGGGATTGGGAACATATCCCACATTAAAGAAACGCTAAGTCACTGGAAAGTATCCTGTTATGTGATAATTGTGGGTTCTTGTTTGATCATGTAGAAAAAAAAAAGACACAAAAGGGCAATAAGTTTGTGTGTTTGTAGACCGTTTCCATTATGGTATGAAATGCTTTGCGAAGATTCTCTGTCTACGCATACTAATAATATAAAGTATGTGTAGAATAATATTATAACAACATATATATATAAATGGATAATAGTATTTTATTTGCTTTTTCTTCTCATTTCTCTTTTTGTTGTTGTTTTTCCTGTGCAAATAACTAACCATTTTAAATAGTTAAGATCAAGACTATTTTGAATTGTTATTCTCAAAATAATTTTTACAATTTCATAAAAATTTACAGGATGCAACAAAGGCTCTCACTGAAAATACAGAGTATGGAATCTTCTCTTTAGGTTGCACACAAAAAATTAAACCACTGGAACTCGTGATCTGAATTTAAACCTGTTTTTTGATGTATAATTTATTGTAATTGATTTTCATCGCTTCATCAAACTAATTAAGAGTGCCACATGCTGCCTCTCTGTGCCGAGGTTCTCCAACTGTTCTCCTATTATTCTTTATCCATTTGACTTCCTCTTTCTGGGTGCGTCATTTGTGTTTGTGTGAATTCTTCCGATCAGATTGTCTCAGAGTCTCTGAATAAAACTACAAAATCATGAAACATCCACAGGGACTTGATTACTGCAAATTACATTCTTAATTACCCCAGACATTTTAATAATGGAGCCGATTAACAAATATTAGAGAGCACGAGGGAATATTGCCAATCACACACCGACAAGAGGATGATGTGAGCCAAGATGCAGAGGATGAATATGATAAGACAACCAGCCTCACAGGTGTCTATTAAAGTATTCTTGAAAGGACGCAACACCTACTAATGTAAACTTTTGACAGGACTTTTTTGTTTGTCTTGTTGATAAAAGTTTCTTTCAGTGTGACCCCAAATCCTTGAATCTATCTAAATTGTGTGAAGTTCCCTGAAAATTGAAAAATGTAAATGCTCAAGTCCTTTTAAAAATAAAAAGTCTTTACCATTTCAAATCTAGTCTGTATACCCACCAAAACCTACGCACCCACTCTCAAACGCTCCCACTCTGCCACACTCCACAGCACTTTAACCTGCAGCTGAGAAGCTTTTCATACATTATTCTGACTCCATTCTCCATGACCGCTTGCTGGAACACTAAACTCTAATAGCAGCAAGGAGCTCACACAGCTCTCCACGGTGGAAGCTTCACCCCAGCCAGGACACCGCAGCCAACTGAAGGGCACAGGCTGCACCCTGAGACACAAATACATGTTTTTTTAGAGCAATAAGAGAGCTCGGAGCAGCATGCTGAACAACCTCGAGGACATACCCGAAGCCAAGCGAGGAACCAGTTTAATTTTGTTACCTCGGTGCAGCTGAATGGAGGAATTCATTTGAAGAATATTCTGCCATTATACAGAGTACTCTGTCTCAACGCTGGGGGTAGTTAAGCCCATTATTTATCTTTTTTCTATAATAATTCTACTTGATGATTTTGCCTGCTTTCCCCTTGTGTACATTCGTGTGTCAGTGTGAGTGAGTATCTAGGCGCGTGTTTGTTATATTTTATTCATCCGTGAAGTGAGTGAAAATTATTGAAGGAAATTGTGAGTTGAAGTAGATAATTACTATTCACTTTATTTGGCCCACAGTGAGAAATAGCCCAATTATTTTCTGAGGTTACTACTGGTGTTCCTTCTCTTTTTAATCAGAGCATAAGAGTGAAGGCAGCCTAGCTCCAGAGTAGCAATGCAAACCTAAAGCAGCACAGAGATGAGCTATCAATAGGAGAGAGGAACAAGTTACATAATTCAGATTCCTTTCTTGATTTACTGTCTAGAATATTCATACCTTCATAAACTTCCCTGACATTTAGTTGTAGTTAATATGCGTGTTGTCTCCCTCTTGTTTGTTCCTGCATGCTGACATTTTAATTGCCTATGTAGTCCTGTGGAATAACAAAAACAGATATATCAGTGTCACCTACTTCAATATAGAAGACAAAGTTTTATATACCAAATTATGAAAAATATGATGATTGACCCTCAAATCCCAAGGAGCCTCAAGTCAAACTGAAGTAATTTATCAAGCCAAGTATGACCTTGTTGAACCAACATGTCTTGTGTTCAGCAGCAAAAGAAGATCTTCTTTGACCACCAAAGAAAAGTGGGTGCTAACTTTTACCAGGAAGAAAGAGAAGTGAGGGAAATGTTTTATATGCATGTGCTAGATATAAAGAAAACTTTGGACTGCAACGAGACATTTTGATTTGTTCTTTCAGTGACTATGCCAACAGTAAAACATTTGTAAAATCTACAGTCATGTGTACAACACAACAAAGTTTCTGTCCTTGTATGTGCATGCATGCATGTGTGTGCTCTTCTTTTGGGAGACAAGCCAAGCACTGCCTGAGAGCCTCCTGCGTTAACTCAGAGTGACACTAATTAATGGCTGCTCTAATAGTTCCTTCTACAAAAACACATGGACAGTAAACAAGCTTTCAAGGTGGAACAATGACACTAATGTAATCGTCAGCAAGCAGAGTGCACGAAGACAGTCCCATGATGTCCGAACATTAAGAAACACTGTACCTGTCATTTCAAATACTGTCCCCATCTGCTTAAGTATGTTCTCCATTTGCATCAGAGACCCTGTGGCACTTGAGCATAATAAAAATGAGTCTGAACCACAGTGCGGCTAATGCCATGTGGGAACAGATGTGACAATAAGCCAGGCCCAGGTTCCTCATTATACCCAGACAGGTTCTCTGCTGCATTGGGTCTGACTCAAGTCACCGGTTTCAAGAATTGGAGAAAAATAAGCCTTAATAAGTCTTAATTGAACCTTGAGGAGTGTTGTCTTTTTATACGTGAGAGAATGTGATACAATGAGCATTAATTTTGGTACATGCTTGCGGTAACTGTGGAATTCATGCAGACATTTTCTGTGTACAGCAGGACACTGAAGCAGTAAGGATCATTAGTTTATCTCCCACACTGTGGCTCAAATAGCTCGTCTGATACCAGTGAGAATGGACCTAAAAGCGAAGCAAACTGAGGTAACAGGACATGGAGAAACAGAGAGGTCGGCAGAAGAGATGACCAATACTACTTTTACCCCCCGCGTGATGATCCTAGAACAAGAGACATGGGACATACGAAACCATCAGTCCACTGATTTTCAGCCTTTAAGGACTGATTTAGTGTTTTGAGTGTTAGTGGTGCTAATTCTCCATGACATCACTGCAGAAGAAGAAGGTGCAACCACGTGGTGTAACAAGTCAAATATCAAACAAAAATGAGCAGAAATATGTTGGAAATATTACATTTATGGTTGTTAATTTGAAGAACATCAGTGTCATTAGTATCACCAGTGTTGTGCTACATTAAATCTACGTGATGCAGGACATGGTGTACACTTAATAAACTGTAATTATTCTTTAAATAAATTGAGACGCGTGTCTGACTGTGAACAGCTTGTTTACTGCCAGGATTTTATATTATATACAGTATACTGTAGATATCACTAATAACCACATCATCTTCCTATACCTTCCATACAAACACAATGGAGCTAATCAGAGGCAGTATTAACGCAGCATCTCCCCAGGCTTTTTCTGGTGCGAGTCTCTTATCACGACACTGTGGCAGGCAGATACACATGTACATGTAGCACTCTTTGGCTGCAGATTGAGAGATACTGTAGAATGTCTCAGGTTTTTTTTGTGTTTTTTTTTTTAATAAAGCTGGACAAACTGTCTGTTCAGGATGATAGAGCAGGTGTTGATCTCGGGACTAGATACGAGCACACTGTCACCCAGACAAGCCAGAACTTCTGGTTTACCGTCTTCCAATAAATCCAGCGACGTCGGACAAACTCCTTTTCTTTCGTCACAGAAGAAATGCTCATTCCCTCTTTTACGTCTTGCTTTCCTCCTCTGCCTCTCTCCATGGGGATCTGTTACAACGAGTGGTTCTCTAATGATCTCCGAGTGAGAAGCAGAAAGTCATCCATAAGCATGCCCATGGTCACACACACTCTCGCACACACACTTATCTCGGCATCCTCCGGGATAATTGGGGGGAGTTCTCCTAACTCATCGAGTCTCAGAATCCTGCCACCATTAAAGCGTGAAGCTGTGTCTGTGTGGATACATTTAGTGAACTGGTGACCTGTGACTGTTCAAGTGAGAGACAGAGAGAGAGAGAGAGAGAGAGAGAGAGAGAGAGAGAGAGAGAGAGAGAGAGAGAGAGAGAGAGAGAGAGAGAGAGAGAGAGAGAGTTGGGATAGACTTGACAGTTGTTTTTAGAGATGAAGTGCAGCAGACAGCTTGTCAGTTGGATGAGAAGTCAGTATTTGTGTGTGCATGCATGCGTGTGTTTCTCTGTGTGTGTGTGTGTGTGTGTGTGTGTGTGTGTGTGTGTGTGTGTGTGTGTGTGTGTGTGTGTGTGTGTGTGTGTGTGTGTGTGTGTGTGTGTGTGTGTGTGTGTGTGTGTGTGTGTGTGTGTGTGTGTGTGCGCGTTTGTTTTGGTGGGTGTGTGTGACATGTAAAGTGAAATGTTAATGCTTGGTTGAGCATGTCGTGGGGCCTGTACATGAAACTGTTCACAGCGCCGAGGAAGACAGACCGAGATGGGATGAGACAGCAGGAAGTGGGAAAGAGAAGTCCGACGTCCTCTCCAATCCAAAGAATTCATTTTTAATCAGCTTCCAGCCACCAGAAAAAAGTAAATGCAGAAGTGGCCGAGTGAATTATCTTGTATTTAAATATAAACTGTAACTACACAACAAAAATGATTAGACAGAATATTCACGAAGCAAAGTTCATCAATTGGACAACACACTCAAAACACGGATTAAAGCTCTCTTGTTTCACACCCTCAGCTCTTACAAACAATACCATTGGTGGTTTATAATCATAAAAAGACCTTCCATGAGAACCGAGGTTGAATATACACAATGATTTTAGTCACTCAAAATGACCACACATGCCAGCCAATGCTGCTGGCACAGAATAATTCTGTATAGTTAATCCATAGCTGTATTTCCCACGTTGCTATTCCCTTGACGTTTATCCTGTTTTCAGATCAAATCACTACAACCTGTAAAATGGTTGAGTTACTTTGTCTTAAAGAGCTTTAATCACAGTGGCTTATTAGCCACTTAAAACAGCTCCACAGCAGCGCTTATTCTCCTGTATGTGCACAAGGTACACAAAGTTTAAGTGTGTTAAGTCTGTTTGCTCTGATTAAAGAAATTCATGACATGTTTTACCCGACCAGTAAGACTTGGTCTGCTGCCTCCACATCATTAAATTTATAACCATAAACACTCATTTTAATATTATGAAAAGTTTCACTTCAAACCTTACTTTTAAGGAACTTTTGAACAATTGTCATTTGCAATATTTGTATTCTGTAAGGTGTTTACTTTTTTATAGTTACTGGTGGAGTCAGACTTCCTACACATGCACAACGAATTTACATAACCATTGCATAAACATTCAGGACATGGTACAAAGACTGGTGCATAGTTTATGTGCACTTTACACAATGTGGAAGACAACATTTCATTTTAAGTGCAGAATGACCTGATGACCAAGTTGTAATATTCTCCCACACAAGTGATAAAGGCCTCAGTGTATTACAAACACAAATGAACCTAGTTTACTTTGTTTTCAAAGAACACAAACTCTTTGTCTGAAAATATTATTGTAACTTTTTTTTTTTTTTTTTTTTTACAGCAAATTTCAGAATCAGACTCTTAAACCCTGCTTAAGCTCTGACGCAAACATTAAGACACACGTAGACAGTGTTTATACACACCTTTGATCCTCTTGTCTCATATCTTAAACTGTGACGTGTTTGAGCACTTGTCACAGTTTAAGATATTAGCACTTCGGATGAACTTGCTAAATTAAAAATCCTAAACAAATGACTGAAAATTACTTATTTCCTCATCTCAAAATGTTCTGCTACTTTAAAACACACATACTAATGACGTTTTCAGACAGTGGTGGATTCGGACCCTTGGCACTAAATATAATTCTACAAAAACATTGCTTGTCAACATACGTTTTGGTGCATGATGTAATGGAGACTGAGTAGACATTATCAGTGACCACTAATGAAGAATCTTTTCATCTGGTGAGTAATAGTTGTAAAAAAAACGCAGTGGACCGTCATTCAGCTAATCGAAGGAAATTTAAACAATATCAAATGGAAATTTGTACTTTAATTACATCCTCGTGGATGTTTTATAAGCTTGAAGGAGACATATACAAAAATACTCCGATAGTAAGGGGAACACTTCTTCAAATGTACAGTGCAATTATGTCATTTACTGATGTTTAAAAATAATCAGCCTATTTTTTTATAGAAATTCTGTTTATATAAAGCATCCAAAGAGATCATAAGAGTCCATTAAAATAACTCTTAGTCCTCTTCAACAACACTGACCCTTGTAACTGATGACACTTGATAACTTATATGCAATAGGTGTGGGAGGATGTGGTTTCATATGCTGTTCAACAATATGAAACTACTTAAGCATACTGTTGCATTTGCACTACACCAAATATCCATATACACTAAAAACTCTGTTTTTCAACATTGAAAAGAGTAATTCCAACATAATCAACATTTGTTCTTAATTTAAACTGAATGAATACTATGCAGTTGGCTGGTGATGACAGGGGACCAGACATGCACCGGAAAACCCCTCTTCAATTAGTCACAGAGCATTTGCAATCAGTCTGGCCGATAAACTCGTCATGTCCCCAGATTTTAGCTTAGAGAGCTGTAAAATCCTTCAGTCCCAGTTTCATCAGCTAATGCCATGGTATTAGACTGCAGGCCATGTTTACCCCACTCTGCCAATGGCGTCATTGGCAACTCATACTCGTTCTCAGCACACGACACTGAAAGCCCTGCCAGCGTTTGGAGGGAAACAACAACACCTACTTGTATAAATCCCCTGAAAGCCACCACATTATCTCCACGGCACAGCCATAGATTGCTGTATAATGAAATGCTTTTTAAAACACTACAGGCGGGACGCATCTGCCTCTTCTACATATCAGTATAACACACTGTAACATGAGCAATGGATTGTGCTAAGAAGGACTGTCAATCACTACAAAACCTCTCACCTTAATAAGCAGCTCAAGCATTTGAATATTCAGTCAGCATGCACATGTAAAATATAATCACATTGTTAGCTGCACTGTGACAGCGAGAATGATTTAATACTGCAAGTTCTTTACAATTTAGTGGATAAAAATAAAGTTCTACTTTGTTTGAAGTTTGATTAGTGGTTCCACTTCCGCTACTCAATCACATTCATCATTTAGATGAAGAAAACTCACTCCAGAGCCATTTCCCAGCACTACAGTTTCAACACAGGTGCACGAGTGCCAGTGCCAACTTTTGACAAATTATTCAAGTTTGCATCAGTTTTAATCATTTAAACAAGCCCAAACTCTGACTCCAATCACATCTGTCTGTCTGTGAAGGACAGCTGACTCATCCCATGTACCTGTCTATGCACTTACTAATTAATAAGAATGTAAAAGGGAAATGGTCAGCAAGTATACATCGTGCCTCTTCACCTTCAGTCACACACCAACGGTGACAGAGCTGCTATGCGATCGGGAGCAACTTGGGATTCGGTGTCTTGCCCAAGAAAACTTCAGCATGTGGACAGGAGGACACAGGGATTGAACCATCAACCTTACAATTAATGTGTAGCGATTTCTATCTACAAGGAAGTGAAAATAACTATTTAAACATTGTTGGACAGTAAATCCAATGTTTTCATCTGAGAGTTTGATTACTGTGTAACATATTTAATATTGTTTATATATTATTTATCATGACATCATACTGTACTTTACCATGTTATAGACTGAGCGTTTGTCAAATACTTGGAAAAAACAACAGATCATTGTTAAAAAGTTTTGAATCTTTTTGTGTGAATGCATGTGTGTGTGTGTGTGTGTGTGTGTGTGTGTGTGTGTGTGTGTGTGTGTGTGTGTGTGTGTGTGTGTGTGTGTGTGTGTGTGTGTGTGTGTGTGTGTGTGTGTGTGTGTGTGTGTGTGTGTGTGTGTGTGTGAGTGAGTGCGTGCGTGCGTGCGTGCGTGTGTGCGTGCGTGCGCGCATGTGTGCTGTGACCTATATTGTACCTTTTCCAATATAAACACCAAACTTATGGGGACCAAAACCCGATTAAGGTCAGGCGGTAAGATGTGAACTTAGGTTAGGTTTGGGTTAGGCTGTCCACAAAGAATGGAAGTCAATGTAATGTCCTAACAAGTGTGGCTGCACAAACTTGTCTGTGTGTGTGTGTGTGTGTGTGTGTGTGTGTGTGTGTGTGTGTGTGTGTGTGTGTGTGTGTGTGTGTGTGTGTGTGTGTGTGTGTGTGTGTGTGTGTGTGTGTGTGTGTGTGTGTGTGTGTGTGTGTGTGTGTGAGTGAGTGTGTGTGTGTGCGTGTGTCAATCTCTGCTTAATCACAGCATCTGTTGCTGTCATCGCTCTTGGATGTAAACATCATCAATCATCAAAGGAAGTGACGCTTCATATTAGGGCCTTATTTGTTGGATTATTGAAAAGACTTTATCTCTGTACAACCAAATCAAGACAGTCGGCAATGAAATGAGGCTTTGTGGCTGCATGGAAGAAATAATAATGCAACTAATTTCAATTAAAACCTTTATCAGAAGAGGTTTTAATGATTTACGCCAATAAGATGAATGTGTCTGCTAGATTGAAGTCTCAGATTAATGTAATAATGTGGCTTTTTTTTTTAGAAGTCACACAGTGCAGCGTTTTGTCTTTCTAGCCTGTGTTTCAGTTACCCAAGACACTGGCTGAGTCATTCCCCCAGCTCGATGGAGATTTAGAAAGTGATGGATATCAAGTGAAGAGGAGGTAAAAACAGTAATTTCAAATCTGTCCAACACCCACTCTCATCTCCTCTCTCACACCCCATTTCCTGGTTTGTGGAGGAGGACTTTTTCCTTCAGCTTCCCTTTTCAGAGAGAAGAGCAGTGTGGTGCCTGAAACTTTTCCATTTCCTGAGCAGGGAAAATATTGGCAGGTATATTAACAGTAATCAATCTTGTCTCATTCTAAGCACTGTATCATTTAAATGATTTGTCAATAACAGTGTCAGCTGTGTTAAACAACCTCTTCAACGGTTTTATGTTCTTTACAATGTCAAACATGACCCTCCGCACATCCAACAAGATGACCTGCAGATAATACATTCCTGTTATACTGTGCGCTTTATTTAGCAGCATCCATCTTGAATCAAAAAACAAGGTGACACCTAATGTTCTTTTTTCTAAGCGGGAAACGTAGCTGTCAAAAAAACATAAAAAATCTCAGACTCAGAACTACAACTTAAACACTGACATGAACAGCTGTTCCCAGTAAGTTGCTCATTACAGTCCAAATGAAAAGGCTTTCAAACAGGACGTGGAACATTTACAACATGTTTCTCTAACTGACAACAGTATAATGAAGAAACAAGGCAGTGAATAGAATGGTCCTCAGCAGTCGCTATCAAGCAGTAACATCAGAGACAGTTTCAAATCAATCCTCATTCTCAGGGTGTCATATACTGTCGTTTTGTCAAAGCCGTTCGTGTCACAGAGATATGTACAAGGTGCCCCTTGGCATAGATACCCAAATCAACTCAAACACAGGGCTTTCACCCAGGAGACTCTTGTTTGAGATGTTGAACTGATATATTTTAAATGATTTGTTTTACACTGAAGAGTTGTTAAGGTGAGTAGTTGAATGTTTACTTCTTTTGGAGTGAAATAGTTATATTTTCTTTCCTGTAATGGCAAAGAACATAAGTAAAAGGATCATTTTCATCTGCTGAGTCATATTCTAATAAAAACCGTAGACGCTTTAAATGGTTTATTCAAAAGAAAGAAAAAATTTCCAGTGCCTAAAGAAAAGTTTTCCATCTCAACTCTATGTTTTGTATTCACTTTGAGATGCTCCTGTCTGCAGCTTCTTGGCGCAGAACAGAAATTGTGTGCATGTTGTGCGTGCGTGCGTGCGTGTGTGTGTGTGTGTGTGTGTGTGCGTGTGCGTACTTGTCTGTCTGCTGGCCTTCCACATGTGCATGCTGTTTTATTTGTCATATGCCAAGGGCTCTTTGGAACAGAGGAACCGTTATCCATTTATCAGGCCTGCAGCATCAGTGTCTGCTGGTCTCCCTGATCTACAGTCTAATTTCCACCTCAGACAGAACCTCTCCTCCTTCTCAAAACCCTTGTTGACACAGAATAAGATTCACAACTATAAATCTGCAACTGCTACGCTGCTGCCGAGTCCCGCTGGTTACTGTGATCCTGTTTTTAAAGGCAACAGTTTTGAAAAGGATGCATTAAGCCATTAGCCAAGACAGATGGAAGGTGTTACCTGTGAGTCTGTGGACCACAAGTGACAGTTTAAAAGTCATGCATTGAGTATAAATTGGTATCTTAAAGCTTGGCTCAATAACCAGTCTTGACAGTGATAGACAGTTCAGAGAAAAAGAGGGCTTTCTTAAACAATAGCTACCATAAGAGGCACCTCTATAAGTCTTTTCCCTGTCTCACACTTTCTTTGTCATTTTCTCCCTTCTTTGTTTCTTTCAGCACTTTTATGGTGGCAGAGCTGGAGGCCCCAGGTATTGATTGTGTGCTGAGGACTAATGGGCATGACAAAAGCAGTGTGGGGAGGCATGCGAGAAAAGGAGGAGACATGAGAGGGAGTGGAGATTACCACTCACCACACACCATAGTGTTAAAGAAAGAACAAAGATTCAAGAATAGGTCTTTGCATTTTTTATTTTTTTTTATTTTGTGTTATTATCTTTTAATGACACCAAAATGAGGGGAAACAAGATGGAGAGAGAAATAACTTAACCAGAATGCCTTTTTAGATGCTTTCAGTTATAACATATGGTATTAGTCTGTCTGTCAAAGCAAAAATTCTGTTTCTTACTTACTAAAACATAAACATGGTTTTCTTCAAAACCCTTTTTCCTCTAACACACAAGACTTTACGACACAAATGATGAATACAAAGTCGTAGAAGAATTTCACCTGATTAAAACGGTCTAAAATGACAAAGTGCTAACTTAGTGACAGGAAATCCATAGATCTTAAAATCTTAGCAAGCACTGAATTCAGTTCATTTAGTGTCACAAAATGGAGGCCAATTGCCTACTGTCAGCATATCAGGAAAACTTCCTTTACACATATTACTAAATGTTTTACTGAACTGATATAATCTAAAATAAAAATAGAATATAAATATAAGTAAAAATTCACACATGGGTCTTTAATTAATGACATATTTTAATTAGTTTAAAATTCAAATTAAACTGGTGTTACTGTCAGCTGGGAATTCACTAATGCTTCATTAAATAAATGAATGAACGTGGTAAATTATTTAGTTGTTTTTTAATACTTTGGTGTGTTGGAAACATTGTGAACCAGCAGAGATTTTGACTTGAAACAAATTTCACCTGCATGCACTAATATCAGGACCCCGACATGAACTCACCGAAATGGACAGTCTTTCTGAATGTTATCAATTCCACCTGTACTTTTGTTGCAACGACAAGGTTAAGAAGCCCTGTTTCATTCTGTACTAAAGCAGCAGATGCTTTGTATGGCACTCTCTTGAAATATTGTGGAATAAAATCAGGTCCATAGACTGCGATCATATTTTGGACGACTTTTTTTTATCACTTTGGAATATGACCTTTTTCTGAACTGACATGCCTCAAATTACTTCTCACTGTGAGGAGGTAACTGCTCTAACCACTGCACAAAAAAGTCTCTTTTGGACTTTTATATTGCTGTTGACCTTTGGTTTGGTATTAGTATGGCTATGTACAAACACAAGTGGCTTACCCTAAGGCTTAGAGGGACTTGCCTTAGGAGGTCTCACCCTCCGTGAACCACGTGGCTTACCCTTAGAGGGAGTTGTTCTCTGTGAACCTTGTGGCTTATTAAGGGTACTCACCCACCGTAAACCGTGAACCATGTGTGATACCTGAGTGGGTCTCGAACATGTGTCATCATGACATCGCTTCCAGCTCAGCGTTGGCGTCGTAGACCGCTGGACTATCTTCGGCACCGGAGGAGGTGTCGCGGCAGGAGAAAGTGTTTTACAGAGTTCACGCAGAGCTTCCAGTGACTCTACTGACAGTCTGGTTAACTCAACAGGTAAAAGATTCTACTTCACCAAAGTTGCTATGAATGGTTCAAATTCCACCTTCGCCTGTTGATGGTGATTAAACTTTCAACACATATATCTACTATCCAAAGAATGTCTGCGGCACATTTGGTTGCATTTGAATGAATATTTGTGGACGGTTGCAGCAAGCCAAAGATTTGTCACAATGCTGTCTTTGTTAAAGTACAACATGTGTGAATCGCCAAAAATGGCAACTAAATTGAAAATGGTGGACTTCCTGTTGAGTTGACATAATGGTGCAATGTAACATTTTTGTATATCTCTGTGTGATACACATGTCCACCGAATTTTGTGCATGTAGGTAAATAGAGCCGCAGGGGCATTTGTTTAGGGGGCGCCCGCAAGCCATTTGGCCACGCCCACTCTCAACTCCACTCAAATAAGACATTTTTCGCCGGGAGAGACGGATGTACCAACTTTCAGGAGTTTTTCAATATAATAAAGCCGCCAAAAATTGTGTCGTTTACGGAGAATCATAATAATCGCTTGAATAAGAATAGGGCTTTCGCACTTTTGGTGCTCAGGCCCTAATAAATTTATTACACAAGTCATTATGGTGTCATTTTGTAAATTCACTCCTTCTAGTTTTCTAGTGGTCCATCTACAAATAATTCCTTCATCTTTAGATATTAGGCCTGTGGTGCAATTAGGTTTGTGCTACGTGGGCGGGCTAAGTGATATTCACAAACCAATAGGGGATTTCACAGTTGAATGCCACTTGGTCAGGACAGAGGTTGAGATAGTTTCTTCTCACTTGAAGCTCGTCAGTCTAAAGGTTCTGAAGCAAAACTAAGAAGGTGAATACAAACACACTGGCAGACACAGGCAGGAGGGGGAAGAAGTCAGACATTGATTGAGGTCCAAGAGTCTGTGGCGTGCTTTTGTCTGCGCAGAGCTGCTCCACAAATGAGTCTCAAGATAGCTGCTTTCTTCATCCTCTGATCCCTGCTTCCTCCCTCTTTCGACCCCTACCTGATCAGGCCTGCTCCGAGCTGCTTTGCTGCCCACAGGAAATCATTACATCCATTGTAAAACCCTCTACCACTCTCCTCTGTCCCCTGAGCTCCACCTTCTTCCAATTAGTAATCTCTGAAGTCATCCCTCTTTACTCTCAAGGTCTCTGGATTTTGCAGTGTTTAATGACGAAAGCCAATTTAAGCTACACTGTATACCAAAAACCTATAAGTCAAACGTGATGTGGGTATGAACATTGGTATTTCTGGGTGTTGGATACAGGTGTAGAGCTTCCTTCACACGCTTGAGGGAAGTCCGTGATTCATAATGTTTCTGATAATACCTAGCTAATGTGTCGCGATATAGCACTTTGCTACCCATATAGCCTGTGGTTAACTCATAATGAATGTGCAGTGTAATGTTGGATGTCTATCCAGGGACCTAATTTATCAAGCAAAGGCCAACAGTGTCAAAGCCATTTCCCACCGAGCTGAAGCCACACAGCGAAAGACTCAATGAGGCTGTAATGTGCATGGTGTCTGCATAAGTATTCATATTCTCTCCACCGTCTATGCATGGGAGAGCTAAGGTCACATAAATGGGACAGATATGCACAGGTCCGGTGGAGAATAATGCAAGATGGCAGGTCTCCCATTACTGGAAAATACTGATTTATCTTCAATCATGGTGTGCATACTTCACGGTTTTGTACCGGAGTGATCCAGTGTGTCCAAATGAGCCCTGGATGTGCTATTCTTTGGTACTCCAGTTGCAATTTCCATTTTCATTCCTATCTTAAAGAGGAAGAAGCTTTTTGTCAGTAATGGTTATCATAAAAGATCCTGCAGTGGTGCCTGTAGCTTTACCTTAAAATCTTTAGACATTAAACGACAGCTCACAGCAGTTATATTAAAAACACCATATGAATGATGAAAGAGCAATTTGAGAACAAGTTCTCCAACTCATGCAACTATACAGGTCATTCGTTCTACCTTCAAAAATGACTGACAGAAGTGTCTCCTAAATTAGCAACCCGGGTTTAACCTAGCGCAGCCAGAGAACCGACAGCTTCAGTTGTCTTTGCTGTGATTATAGTCTGGAATCTCTGTTCACGTTATCGTTTGCACAGACACTCTGAAGATCCTAGCAATGAGCAAGCAGTGGAGGTGGCAACGCTTAAGTCAAGTGTTATTTTCTAAATGTATTGGCAGAGTTTCAGCACATATGGTAGTCAGTGCCAATTGGTTAAAGCTGCTCCAATAGTTTCAAAATTAACCTGAGCTCGACTCCCATTAGGAAGCAACAACTGGAAATCTTGCGCATTGAATTTGGTTCTGGAAACACCAGATTACCCCTGGTTAGGTTTAGGTTCAAAAACCACTTGGTTAGGGTAAGTAAATGACAATGGCAAGGGCAGAATTGATTACTTAAACCGTGGTGTATGATAAATTGAATACATCCCTAAAATGATGATACTTTCATCATCATGGTAACAACAAACGTGGCATTAAAAAACTGTCCCAACTCAAGGTTGGAAGCTGCCAGTAAACACCGGTCTCTTGCACCCAAGTCTAAACTCACATTATAGATGTATCATCTGGACTGCATCACTTCTCCCGGACAGCAGGACACCAGCTCACTAACACCAGGTTGGTGTTAATTATAAGACCACTAGAAGTCGCTTTACTTTGAAATGGAGTTGTGGGTTGTAAAAAGTTGAGGGTCATTTTTGTAGTTCAGCATTCCCGTCTTGATCTTTTTGAAATCATTCCCCAATAGAAGGGTTCGCGCTCACTTCACATACACAACAAGCCACAGAAAAACTGTTTTTTTTTATTGATTCACAGAGAATTTAAACCTATCAAAAAATATGGCATGCCATATTACACCATAAAATAAAAAAGTTGTTGACATTAATTTGTTTCGTGTAACGGAGGTATAACGGATGAAAAAGGACAGCAACTAAAATGACCACACCAGTTCTACTGCAGCTATTCCCTGCATCCATGTTGTTCAAATGATGTTTGGCTCTCCGAGCCAAATTCCAACATGAAGCGGATACCAGATGTTGCAGTGGTCAGACAAAATGGCCAGAATGACCAAAAAAAACCAATCCTTCTTGGAAGATGACAAACAACTGGACCAGACGTAGCCCCCTGCCTCTATGCCAGGTTTCCACACCCCTGCTGGTCGAAGGAAAAATTAGCGGGCTATCTTCCACTGCAGTTTGAATAATGTATGGTTACCTTTTTAGGATGCTGTCATCCATAGTCAAAAAAGTGAAGGAGGAATGATGCGGTACAGTACATGCTCAAACCTATTCTTTCCTCCGATTAAAAAGTAGTTCTGCTAATTATTTCAATCAATTCTGATAACATTGCACTCACAAAGGTAGCTGCTAAGATCTGCGAACAAGGCGACTTCACTGAAACATTGTCAGAATGCGCAATAACGATAAGCAGTTAGATTGTAAACATTAACTCACATTATCGAAAGCTTTTTAGTTGGAGATAAAAATCCAAACTGATTGTAAGTAACAATGTATTTGCCCAGAGAAACTATGCACACCCAAATGTGTTAAATACGGTGGGTCAAATTTGAAGCTTCCGTAGTTTTCCTTGTCAATAACAATATTAGCTTATTCTTTTTTTGCAACGATGCCATATTCCCAAATATTTACAGTTAATTAGCAGTTTACTGACTGGATGGATGGGTGAAAGTAGCATCCAACCCATAAAGGCCTATCTCAGAAATATGTGTATTGTTGTATATGTTGGCTGCCATGTACTGAAATGAAAACTAGTTTTACAGAACATGATGCAGAAAAAAAGATGCAGGGCTTAAATTAGAAATTGTTTTATTTGTATGTGAAGTTTACTATTTCAGTACACTGATGTCAGTACACCTTGTTGTATGACATTGACATTGTTGTATTACCTTAACTGACATGTTATTACTGTAATAACAGAAACCTTTACCGGGTAAACGTAGGTGCTTCATTGACATGTTCAGTCTGATCTGACGGCAACTGACTGTTGGCTCACTGGAACAGGAAGACAAAAAAAAACCTCTGCCATATGCAGATGTCTAATAGCAGAATATACAGTTCAATTAACAAAATCAGCAAGAGACGAGCCGTGCATGTCTGAATGTGCTTGCCTGTATGTGCAAAAGCAATGGAAACAGATGTTGTTGTTAATGCATTTCTATCCGAGCCATTATTACCACCTATAAAAGATTACAGGCGCTTAAGGGCAATTGCTGAGAGCACACGCAGACAATCTAAAATGCCAGCGAGCTCTAATGACGTGGTTAGACATTACCATTTCACAGCTCATCATCTGAGGCCTTCGTCATGTACAGGTTCATCGCAGGTTTCGCTGCAATTAGGGCAAACTTAAGAGGCAACCACCAGCAGCACGCTCAAGACATGCAGACCTTTCACACACAGATTAAACACGTGTAAGTACACATGCACTCACGCCTCTTTGTGTTTAGAGGATGTGATACCGCTGACATGCTGTCAAAGTTGCCTCAGAACGTAGCCAAGGTGAAGGCCTTTTAAGTTACACCATCAAGGTTTTGTGGATACAGAGCCAGTTAAATTAGGCCAACACAGGGGAGAGGAAGCTCCGTGTGATCAAAGGCTAGACTGATACCGGTTTGAATGTTCCATGTTGCAGAAGCAAGGTGGATAATTTCAGAGACAAAAAGAAGAAACCGCATCTCAACAGCAATTATACCTGATCCTGGGACAGAGAGATGGAAGAAGGAGAGAATTCCAGGCTGATTATTAAAGAGGCTGTGAGGCTAAATGAACAGGAAATCATGAGGACGTTAAAACTGAATCCTACTCTTTGATCTTTTGCTCCAGTGAGACATTGCAAACTCAAAGCTGCTGCGAGCACAGTGACTCACACCTGTTTCCACAGCATTAAAACAGAGGAGATGGAGTCATGTTATTGGTTGGTAAGCACTCGTCACAGTCACAGAAGCCGGGAGGATTTGATGGTGTATATACTCTACTCCAAACCCTTCAGATAAAGTTAAACAGTGATGGCATGACCTTCTTTTATCCCAACCTCACCTTCTGTAACATCAAAGCCAATGCACATACTGCCCGTCTGTGGTCACAAACAGTACTACACCTCAGCAGCCAAGTGTGTGATACTTTTTGTGCACTTTTAATGAGGGCAGAACAGAATAAGAGACGCAAAGATTGGAGACAAGCAAAAGAGAAAACTCCCAAAACATGAGCACATCCCTGCAATAAACCAAAGGTCCATAAATCCGATTAATAGGGTGATGTGAGGGCTAATGCTATTTATGCTCAGAGTCGGGGTATGGATCATTGAGATAAGAGCTAAATATGGCGGGGCAGCCAATTGTAAATGGCCCGTTATCTAAATCAGCCAGTGGAGGGGGGAGGCGGGGGGAGGGGAGATTTCTGTTTGGGGGCTACAATGCTATGGACATTTCAGCACTGCGGTTATCTCTACGCTGGGTTCACTGGAGAAGTTTTATTTCAAGGATTTCACTAAGATTCAGTTTCATGCCAGAATCATGGCCGACATTACCTCCCAAATGGCTGTTAAAATCTCATCTGACTTGTTATTGTTCAGTCATCTCAGCTGAAGATAGAGTCGGTTACAGCCCATTTGTCTACCAGTCTGTTTGTCTTCTTAATGAAGAGCTGAGCTTCCCTCTCCTCATCATCTCGCATGAATTGCCACTCCGTGTGTTCGTCCAAACTCATTAAACAGTCACTACTGCAGAGACACTGTAGAGCTATACGCTTGGATGTTTGAATACAATTTTGCTGAACATTATTTACAGCTTAAAGAACTCCATCAGTGTTGGAAAATTAAGCAGAGAGAAAAAGATTTTTAAGCTTCAAGCCACTGAAATGAACTCCACCACAAAAAAGTCTAGATGATGAACATTTCTCATATAGATTTCTGAAGTGGCTGTTAACTTTTCATATTGCCCAAATCCATCAAACACGTAAATATTTCAGTAGAACTGTACTAAAATAATTTCTTTGGAGTTTCTTGGCAAATATTCATATCTGTTGCTCTTTTTTCTCTCATATATGACTGTATTTAGTTATAAAACAATTGCAGTCAAAGAAACAATCAGTTTTAAAAGGTTTTTATGTGATACACTGAAAAAAAAAAGTCTGTTGGATTTACATGAAGAAATATGCACATCAGTTGCACATTAAAATTCACATTCAATATATTCAATTCTTAATTGTTAAACCAACAAGCTTTTTGTACATTTCATATCTTTATGTATCTGTTAAAGCTATGTGGGGTTTACATGATCCAGGCTAATCTCTTAACTAATATACTGTACATGAAATTGGAAAACCAAAATTGTTTAAAGTGGGAAAAAAAAATTCATCTTTCCTCCATTCCTCCACTTCAGGTCTGATCCTTTTATTTAGAATTTCTCTTGTATGGAGTATTAAAAAAAAAAAAAAAAAAAAAAATGATTGATGACTTCAGCTCCCACAATGCCACTGTATGTCAGCACAGAGCACAGTCAATGAAAGTCCCATGCAGTTCAAGACAAAATGCTCCAGTGACAAGACTTTAAGAAGCAAAGCAAGATATGAAGAGCGAGAGAGCGGCTGAACACATGACAGCTTTTCAACAACGAGAGCAAACTGACAGTATTATCTTCCCTGTTCTCACTGGAGACAGCCGGCTGACAGGCAGCTGCAACTTTCATTTGACAGAGAAGTACCATCTCACTCAAAGCCCAAACAGACTCACAAATAGCTTTCTTGTCGCACCCATTTACTCACACAGACAATTATTTCTTCTAAATTGCGCTCAAATTAAAATAATTATATCCTGAGTGGGTGTAATGCCGACAGACTACCCATCTACTGTACCCCGAGCAGCAAAAAAAATTCTCACCATTGTTTGTTTTTTTTTTTTCTGCACCTAACAGCTAAAAAAAAAAAAAAAGGAAATATCCCCTGCATCCAACCCTCTCTAGTCTCCAGACAAGCACTTTATCTTCCTGTCTGCAGGCACAGCAGCCTAAACACGCTCTCTAATAGAAGGGGTTTTCAGCCCGAGGCACGCCTGTCTGAGGGCGACGAGGCTCGAATCTACTGTTTGAATAACATGCTGCATCCATATACTTTATCAGCAATGACACAGAGACATAATAAGACATAAATAACTGGGCACTCACAGACATACGCCACTATGAAGAGGTAACCTGCCTTCTTACAATACTAGAGACAGACTATATTAAATGAGAGCTGAAAGCAAGAAAAGCTTTGAAAGAGCAGCTAGTTAGGTCAGGCAACATTTAAAAGCAAGTAAAGAAACACTTTTCCTCCCTGGATTATAAGAAAACACATATCTGACAAAAGGGCTGAAGATGTAGCTTTTATGACCAGAACAACATTGAGAATTGACAGAACAATATAATCTCAGCCATCGGCTTTCAGTGGAGCCACTCGGCTGCCAACACACAAAGTGCCTGTGGATTTTACTGGACAGCTTGAACTGCCCGGATGCGGCAACATTAAACAGAAACTATAAAAGCCTTGAGATTTAATAGACAAGTTTAGTTTACTGTGGGTGAGAGAGGACATCAGACTTGTGATGCTGGCTCTGACCAAGCATGTGATATTAATTGAAAAACACAGCGAGTGCTGCCTGTAGTGCTTTAGAGTATGATTTAATGCATTTGTCCACATGGGGTAACAGGTGGACTGAAAATGCTGCCAAAAAACATCATCTATATTTAACTCTACCACAGTGAGCACTTTTCAGATAGTTTCATTCATTATTTTGAAGAGTGAGTTTTGAAATCAGCCACAGGCAGAGAGTAAAGATAAACACTGCCTCCTACTGGATATTAATTGAACTTACAAACATGACAGACGTAAAAAATATTGATCCAGTGATTCAACTTTAGCAAAGATTAAGAGGGAATACATTTACATAACATGATTTATTTATTTTTCATTTGTAAACAAAATACGTCTAGAAAACTTCAGTGAGACGCTGGCAGTGGAACTACCACCATGATTTGATTATGTTATTGGTATCACAAGTTTCCCTGCTAATTCATTTAATATTAAGAAATACAAGCAAACTCAATGATCCTTCACTTTATGGTTGGTGCCTTCAGTCACAATAGTGAGGTTAGAAACTTGCACTCATGGGTTTGCACGTTGTATAACCGAGAGAAAAAGATCTCTTTGGAGAACCCGGTCTAAAATGTCAAAGTATTTTGTAGGAGAACATTCAGGTAAGAAGATGTACACAAACCAAGAGAAAGAAGAAAGTCAAACTCATTTAAAGCAGGTTGCTCACTTTAGAAAGGATAGGACATGTAAACGGCACCTTTTCAGATAGTCCCTAAATGCTGCCAACAATAAATAAGCCTTTAAATAAGTCAGTGTTTCCCGAGCTGTGGTATGCCTTGCTGAAGGCACCACGATTGGCTTAAGTCCAAAAAATTTTACTTCACATGTATGTCATTACAGACAACAGGTATTACATCTAAAAAAAAAATAAAAAAAAAAAAAACACATACTGTAATGGTGTGAAAATAAGTTGCTAATCATTTAAATATTTCAGAAATAAAACTTGCCCATGCTTACCCTCATAGATGACGTAACAGCCAAAGACTGTATACGAAACCTCACGTCCAGCGTAGCGTGATGCTAACATTAGTGACATGTCATGTTGTATTTGGCCGAAAGAATAAGTGCATTTTTCAAATTGCTACATGGTCCAAAAAAAAAAAAACACAAATCGAGAGGCGAATGACAACTCTGGACCAGACGGGTTAAACAAGACACAAAGCTGCAAGCCACAAACACCCGTTTCGACACCTTCCCTGCTGATTTAGAGGAGTTTTCTGAGTGCGCTGATAGATAAATAGCCTATTCTTCGTTTTTGAAACAGAAGTCCTATATTATCGTTATGAAGTCTCTCTGAGGCTATTGCATGGTTAAATCAGTAGATTTCATTTAAACATGTTGGTGTCTGCAGTGGGAAGGAGTACTTGAAATTCAGTATTGCAGATGGGTGGAAAAGTTTGGGAACTTCTGAGATAAGATACTGCTAACTGGTGTGTGCTACTGCCAACTGACAGTTGTTGTTTTGTTTTTTTTATCTGTATCTAAGAATCTAAATGTCAGCACGGTGTCATTTTCCAGCTCAGCTTCACTGTGTGGGCTGACTTGAAAGTTGCCATCAAACTTTGCTAAAGTAATAAACATGGCCTCAGCACCAGGAAGACAATCACTTACACCGCGAGTCACCTCCGAGCCTTTCACTCCCCTTGCAATAAAATGTTATTTTCTATCATAATCCAATACGTTTGTTGTTTTTTACCTGCACGCTGTGTTATTTGACTCATGACATACCTACCAGGTTGTCTGCCTGCAGATTAACTTGACCAACATCACCTCTCAGATCCTCTTGAACCACATCGGAGGTGTCAAGCAGATGACTCCCCCTTCAGAAGCTGATGGAAGCGAGTCATTTTCTCAGGTTGGTATCAACCAACTCACTTGGAAGTTGAGCAGACACGTTTCACAGCCTCTTGCCAAAATGAATGAGGATGTACTGGAACAGTTTCTTAGTTGAATTTCTTGCCAGTTAAGATGGATCATTGCCTCCAGCTCTGTGGAGGTAAAACTGGTTTCCATAGTTACACTGCACGAGTTAGCTTTAAAAGCAAACCTGAAGTATGCGGTCAAAGCAGAAAAGGAAATTTGCACAGTTCCTCATTTGTGCTCATATTTTTTTCAACCTACCTACTGTGACTTCAATGCCATTTCCAGTCAGAGAGCACCAGCAATACTGCACATGTTCTATTCCTTTAAATAAACTCTGACAACACGGGAAAGTATTGATTCCCAAAGTAATACGCTTTTTTTTTTTGTTTTCTCGCCCTTTGATAGGTCAGAGGTTGAGGTCAGCTATCAAGATGGATCGAAACATTTCTCTATCTCACTCAAGATAAACACGCTTTCTGCATTTACCAAACACCGCAAGAACGTAATATTGAATTGTTCACTTCTCCCATGTTCCCCATGTTTACAGTGCTTTTCCATCCATCTATTATCCAGTACTACTCTATCCTGTACAGTGTCGCAGGTGAGAAAATCCACACAGGTACAAGGACAACATGCAAACTCCACACAGAAAGGCTTCGGCTGACCAGCAGGTTCCAACCCAGAAAAGACTATGTTTGTGGTGAAAATGCTAACTTTTACAAATCCGTGCTGCCCTGAATGGTATAAATACAGTGCATCCGGAAAGTATTCACAGCGCATCACTTTTTCCACATTTTGTTATGTTACAGCCTTATTCCAAAATGGATTAAATTCATTTTTTTCCCTCAAAATTCTACACACAATACCCCATAATGTTAAAGTGAAAATAGTTTGTTTAATTTTTTTGCAAATCTATTAAAAATAAAGAACAAAAATATAACACGAACATAAGTATTCACAGCCTTTGCTCAATACTTTGTTGAAGCACCTTTGGCAGCAATTACAGCCTCTAGTCTTTTTGAGTATGATGCTACAAGCTTGGCACCTGTTTTTTGGGCAGTTTCTCCCGTTCTTCTTTGCAGGACCTCTCAAGCTCCATCAGGTTGGATGGGGAGCGTCGGTGCACAGCCATTTTCAGATCTTTCCAGAGATGTTCAATCGGGTTCAAGTTGCTGGGCCTCTCAAAGACATTCACAGAGTTGTCCCGAAGCCATTCCTTTGTTATCTTGGCTGTGTGCTTCGGGTCGTTGTCCTGTTGGAAGATGACCCTTCGCCACAGTCTGAGCTCATTGGGACCTTCAATGCTGCAGACATTTTTCTGTACCCTTCCCCAGATCTGTGCCTCGATACAATCCTGTCTCAGAGGTCTACAGATAATTCCTTGGACTACATGGCTTGGTTTGTGCTCCGATGTGCACTGTCAACTGTGGGACCTTATATAGACAGTGTGTGTCTTTCCAAGTCATGTCCAATCAACTGAATTTACCACAGGTGGACTCCAATCAAGTTGTAGAAACATGTCAAGGATGATCAGCGGAAACAGGATGCACCTGAGCTCAATTTGAGTGTCATGGCTGTGAATACTTATGTACTTGTGATATATATATTTTTTTCAATTTAAAATTTTTAATAGATTTGCAAAAATTTCAACAAAAAAAATTAACATTATCATTTTGTATTGTGTGTAGAATTTGGAGCAATTTTTTTTTTTTTTTATTTAATCCATTTTGGAATAAGGCTGCAACATAACAAAATGTGGGAAAAGTGAAGCGCTGTGAATACTTTCCGGATGTACTGTATGCTGACAAATGTTTGACTCGTCAAAGCAAAGGACACCAAGTTATTTACAACTCAAAACAAAAGTAGACCGCTCAATAAACAGAACAGAAAACAGGTTCAATGTGGTCCCGACCCCGGTGTATAGTACTGGTTCAAAAGTTGTGGTTGTTGTTTTGTGGTTGTTGTTTTTTGTGTGTGTGTGTGTGTGTGTGTGTGTGTGTGTGTGTGTGTGTGTGTGTGTGTGCGTGCTGGGGAGTGTGTGTGTGGGGGGAGGGGGTATTTGCAAATGCATTAAAGAAATAAAAAATGTGGAAATATTGTAAAAAAAAAATATATATATATATGATTTTGCTTTCTACTTCAATATGGTCGATATTCTTCTTCCGATGACAAATTGCTAGAGGTGGCATACAATGTACAGTATAGAGACAACTTTTCATTTAGCATTTCCCATTTTATTCTACTTCCACTACATTTCAGAAGGAAATATTATTCTTTCTACCTCACGACATTAATTTGACAATTATTACTTTTCAGATGAAGATTTGCCACAAAAGATAATATGACATTAATGGTGTCATAAATAGGCCAAACAAAAAGCAGTCAGAGGAACCAACTACTTTACTTTAATACTTTAACTACATTTTGCCACCAATACGAGGGTCTGAATACTTCTTCTCCGACAGAAGATGTTCAACTTTAAATTGGCGGACAAACTTTCTCACCGGCTGACTGAAGACCAACACGTGTCGGGAGTTGCTCTTCTCTCCGCCTGCGCACCATCTTTGTGCAGCTCCTCCTCTTATGCAAATCATCCTCGGTATCCGGAAATGAACAATCCCGTGATGTCAGGGGAGTGCTAGCGTAGCATGGGAATGACTCGAGTGCCTTTCTCGGTTTGCTCTCCAAACTTTCTCGGCAGTTACTGTCAGCTCACAGTTTAGCGCCGTCGTCGCGCCACAGGACATGGGGTTTTCCGGGGTCGCCAGCTGTCGGCGGACGTACCCTTGCGCGCGGACGGTCGCGGGCTCGACGCCTCCGGCGGGACCCGACGGGATGGTTCAGTCAGCCTCTCCGGGAGCCCGAGGTCAGATTTAAAGTGCCACACGAGCGAGCGGGCTAGTTGATAACATTGTGGCAAAGTAATTACCAGCTGCTGCGGGCGGAAACTGGGTGGAGGAGGAGGAGGGGGTGGGGACGATGGCGCGCTCGGTGTTGGAGCAACTGTCAGATTTCGGGGACTTTACCGGCAGCGCAGAGCTGACCGAGATTCTTAACCTGACCAACAGCGAGCACAATCTGGCGAATGTTCGCCTGAGCCCAGACGGACGTCACATCCATGTCATCCTCCGCAAGCCCAAGGTCGGTCTCGTGACTTTTGACAAGTATGAAAGACCCCAGCTGGCCCAGAGCCAGAAGAAGCAGGACTTGTGGTTGACACGAACAGTCCCCATCGTGGATGTTTTGTATTTGGACGGTGGTGGTGGCGGTAACAGCGGCATCAGGGGCGCAGCAGTTGTAGCTGTTGTTTATGAGAATGGAAAAGCCGAGTTTTGGAAATTCCAGGAGGGCAGAGCCGGCTGGCATCTTCTGCAAACGTCGGACTTGTGCAACAGCCCCCGGGCCAGAGTGGTGTCCGTCTGCGCCTGCTCCGGCCTCATCATCTGGTGCGAGGAGCGGCCGCCCTCGGAGAGCTCCCCGGCCCTCAGCTCGGCAAGGAACAAGTTGAGGTACTGCGTTTGCAGACGTGACTTCGCGCTGGAGGAAGGGGCTGTCGGCCTGGGAGGGGTGAAAATCGCCCTCCACAACAATCCCAAATTCGCCGTGATCGGCTCGGGCGAATACGTGCATCTTCTTCCCGACCTGAGAGTGAAGACCCTGCTAAACATCTCCAAATTTTTCCTCTCCTGGTCCCCGCGCCAGGACTCCTTCACAATCAGCACCACATGCAGAAACACGCCTCTGAAAAAGCTGCCGGCTAAGGACTCCGACTTTAAGAGGCTGGTGACCGACTGTTTGGGATATTTATCGGCTCTCGAGCCACCCGAGATCTTCAACTTCTGTCCAACGGGCTGCGGAGGCCTGCTTCTGCTGCTCGGTACTGGCTGGCTGTGTCTTCTGCAGAAAGATGGGACGCTGCGGCACGTATTCAAACTGGCAGACAACTGTTTGGTCAAATATGACACTCACACCAGCCTGTGCGTGTACCAGCGCACTGTGGCGCTACTGATAGGGCAAAACCTGCATCTGATAGACTTGAACTGTGGCAGAGAGCTGGAAAAGATGGTTTTGAAGAGAGAGGGGTTACTATACGCCAACCTGGCTGACCGATCGACGCCTCACCTGCTCTCAGAAACTGGACTTTTTGCGTTGGTGAACAGAGAGACGGACTCCGGAGACTTTAAAATGAAGCCTTCTGGTTTCAGTTCGGCGGAGGGCGTTCATCCCGGAGCCCTCCTGGTGGAGGCTGTCTTTGAAGAGGCCTGTAAATACTACCAGCAGAGGAGCCTGAGCAGCACCCGGCTCACCGTGGACGCCCTGAAGGAAGGAGGGAGGTTCCAGGCTCCCATCTCTTTAGCCTCCATCCTCAGGAACTACCTCAGCACCGGGCTGAGGCCGAAGGGAGCGGAGCTGTCCCAGAAGGGAGGAGGTGGATGTATGGCAGGGAATGACAAGCTCACGGGCTCTCTGGACGCTGAGCTAAAGGCTCTGGTCTCTCTGGAGGAGGTGAAGGGGAGTTTAGTGAGGGGGAGTGTCAAAGAGGTGGAGGCAGTGTGTGAGGGTCTAGTTGAGAAAGAGGTCGTGAGGCTGCTGTCGTATTCGGAGATGGACAAAGAGGCCCTGCTCTACCTCAACTCTATCTTCAGCATCTTCCCCCGCCAGGCGTGGAGGGCGGCGCAGGCCGCCCTGCAGCTACACTACAACGGGGAGGGTTCTCTGTCCAGCAGGGCACCTTCAGACGTGTGGAAAAATGTTCTCACTCCCGTAGCGACGTCCGGCCCCACAGCCTCCCTCCCGTACACGAACGGAGGGCCGAAACACGACCACAACCCGAAAAGTGACCACATTGCCAACCGCACAGCCACCGCTGCGAGCCCCGCTCCCCCGGCCGCGGCCCTGCCTGTGTTTGAGCTCCTCTGCCAGTCAGTTTTTCACTTCCAGCCCAGCCGGCTGCCCCGGTTCCTGGAGCTCGCCCAGCAGCAGCAGCAGCAGAGCTCCACAGGCCTGGGCCTGAGCCTGGCCTCTTCCTCCTGGAGCTTCTCCAGCGGGAGAGGAGGAGAGGGCGGCGAGAACAACGTGCCGCTCTATAAACGAGCGCTGGGCACCCTGTCCAGCTTAAACCCAGACCGAGACCAACACCAGGACACGGAGGTGGAGCTGCTGCTGGTCAGCGGGCGGCCCAACGCCATCCTGCAGGCGCTGAGGATCCTCATGGGCAAGCGGCAGTGGGAGCGGGTCACCCAGGTGGCCCACAGGTTCTGCAAGCAGAGTCCGCTGCTCAACAAGGAGATTTTTACTCGACTTCTGTGCGAGGTGGCTCAGCACAGAGACCTGGATCCCCACCTGGACCTGCTGTGGGCTCTGTGCCCCGAGGACTTTACCGTCACCACCATCCTTAACCTGGTGCTCCAAAACCTCCCCTCTCCCGACACGCCCTCTCACTCCTCCTCCTCCTCCTCCTGCTACATGTCCAGCACAGCCGCCTTGGCTCCCGCTCCTTTTGCAGACTCCCACAGCAGCGAGTTGACCATCGGACTGCTGAAGCCCCTGCTGAGGAAGGTGCTTCAGAGAGAGATCAAGCCGAGCCAGCGCTACGCTGACATCCTCCAGTCACCGTCGTTCCCCCCTCCAGCGCCTCCTCGCCAGCCCACCGAGCAGCCCAGCACCAGCGCAGACGCAGCGCCGCGCCACGACATCGGCCCGGCTCTCCCGGCAGAGACGCCTGAGCTTCAGTCGTCCTCGCGCTCGAGTGTTCAACGTGCCAGGGTGGCGCTACCCGCGAACCCAGTCTGATTTACATAGAAACGAACAAACGATAAACAAAACCAGTCACTCCACAGTCCACGCATAATCTGCCCGAAGTGTGATTCGGCGCGTTTTGACAATCATGTTTAAATAGAATAACACCAGTACGCTGCAGCGGGTATTATCAGTGCCAGAGTATTTTTTACACAGATTGGTAACGCAAGTTGAAGTACGACTACTAGAAACTATGAAATGACTACTGAAGATCCTACCCGTGTAAATATTCAGGTAATTCTAAGTCTTAAAGTGTACATACTGTGTCTGCAACTGTATTTATGTCTCAAGCCTTAACTGCACGTGGATGAGAATCGCATCGAGTGATCTTAACCTTTATCAGAATACCATAAGAAAGTAATAATATATTGCTCAGTGGAAAAACAAAGCCGCTAGCTCCCTATTTATCACCTTTATCTATTGGTTTGGAAAGACATTGCTGCCTTTACAATAGTTGTCTGCTAATCGTAGCTAAGTATAGCTTCCTTTTCACTTGCTGCTGTTCCTTTATGCAGCGGCTAATCTACCGAGTGGATTCGAGACAAGCTGGCTTTTGTAGCCGAATGTTTGCTTTAAGTGAGGTATGGGTTGAGAGGGGAGGGGGGGGGTCAAGGTTCCTGTACTGACTAAACATTAACCCGCTTTTCATTTCCTCGACTAGGCCGTGTAACCGCCCCAAACCCAAAACAATCTGCCTGCCAGTCTTTGGCTTCAAGTTTATTTCCTCCCCGGACTCCATCTTATCCGCTGGGCTCCAACTCACAAGACTTTTCCAGACAGGAAAAAAGTGACTCGCAGTTCCACTTTAAATTCAATTTCAGTGGTAATTCTGTTAGGCTTTCGAGTGTGCGCGGGACATATTATGACTAACACAGGCACCCCGCTGCTCGCATAAGGTCACGTATGTCCTCCCGTCGTGGACCCGGTGAGGATAATGTTATTAGAGATGATAGGCCCTCTGTCTTCTTGCCCCTGCACTTTTGTACTACATCACACCAGTCAGTCAGTATTGTTTGAACCGTGCTTTTGGTGCCTCTGTTGAAATGAATGTCTTCTGATTGAGTGCCGTAAACAAGGGTATATTTATGTGCCTGATGCGCTTGTTAATGCGCTCTCTTTGAGTGCTGTGTCTCGCTCGTTGTGGTTTAAAGAAAAGTGTTCTTGTGTGTATGAATGTGGAAGCTTCTGCTTATTTATTCTGTAACACTCGTTGGATGACTACTGAAGCGATAACCCTCGGCCCCCGCACGGGCGAGAAACTGTGTTCAGTGACGATCAAGACTCCGAAATGCCGCAGAACATTCAGAGTGCCTTTCACAGTGCTGCTCCTCATTTACAGGGTAGTGTCACATTTCTGCTGCGTCTCCTCGGCTTCACTCGTACTCTGGAGGCGGATCAGAGGATCTGCTTTCTGTATTGTAGAGTACAGTTGTTGTTGTTGTTGTTATTTTGTATTGTAATCATCTCTTTCTGTGCGGAGCAGCTTCTACCCTCCTCAATCAAAGGCTCATACAACATTTGAATTTCAATATGAAACCTTTTTTTTTTTTTTTATTTCTTTCTGGAGAGTAATTTGTGTCTCAGTATTGTTGTTCCGAGCTCTGTGCTCTGAACAAGCCTGAGCGAAATCTGTGCCACTGATGTCAGTTCAGCGCGGTGACTTTTACATCCAGGTTTCAGCCCATCTGAGATTCACAGGGAAATCCCTGACTTCCCCACACATGCCTGACGTTAAGACCGTTCTGACAGTAAACAGACTTTGTTCCTGTTAACAAAGAGATTCCTCCTTCATTTGCCTGACAAAGTTTCTTATCTTCTTTGTAACTTTGTTAATTTTGGTGATACACACTTATAGACGGTAATTGGAAAAAAGAAAATGTATTTATGAACAAAATGCTGTATGCCATTAAACTGGAGATAAAAAAAAAAAAAAACGTAGTTTGTTGTCCCGAGTTTTATATATTAAGTTTTTATTTTTCAGTGTAATCTATTTTAACAGCCCTGCAACAAATGTGAAGCTCGTAATGTGCCGTGCTGTCGAGGCTGGAGTCATTTTGATTCCACTTTTAAAAGCTTTAATTTGTTGACTTGTTTTGTTTCATTATGCTGTTATATTCAGTACCTCCTTGAAGCGTGGGGGACTTAATAGAGTAGTCAGTAAAAGATAAATGTGTCTGCCAGCTCATTTTAATGGTGCATCGCTGATATCTACGTGCCAAGTCCTTGTGCCCACAGACCGGTTTGTTCTGTTCTGTCTGCATGTTTCTTTTCACACTGCTGTACAAGAGCAAGCAGACAAATCGCACACTACTCAGTCTCGGACAGCTAAAACATAGCAAGGCCAGTGAAATCTTATAGGTTTATTCACACAGCTATCAAATGTCAATCCAACCTGAAACCAGTCTCCTGATATAAAATCTTACTGTGGCTACACCAACACTGCAGATCAGGCACACACAGTTACTCATTCATAGGATGCACTACCCCCCATTTCTGGAGTTTCACCATATCCCTTCCACGGGCAAATCCACTTACAGCCGCAGCCGTGCGAGTGCGTGATCCGAGAGGAAGGATTTGGATGTGTGAATGCACTCAGATGTTTGTATGGTCAGGGCCTGTAAAGAAAAGAAAAGTTCTGTTGTTACAAAAGCAAAGGTGGGCGACACTGCAGTGCATTTGCGTGGCTCTCGCAGTAAACAGGCAGGTTCCACGTGAGGGTGTGAAGGTATAATCACGGGAGTGGAGGTGGAAAGTGCCCAGTGAGTCCTGTATCTTTAGAGGGCAATAGAAGGCTGTCTTTCCAAAGGGCAGCAAAGCAGAGGAGAGGTGCAGCAACCTGTATAACCTGATCCCCACAGATCACTGCTGATCTATTTCTCTTCCTCCCTCCTCGCTCTCTCTTTCACTTGATGCCACTTTTATTCCCCCTTCCGATTGATTTTTCCCGTTATCCAGTGTCTCTTATTACGAGGTTTTTGAGTCATGCTGGCGCTGAACTGCCATCGATTCACTTGTTCTAATTATAGATGGCGTCCTGTAAACAACAATACATCTGAACAGATGCTGGCTGGCCCTCCCTGCTGCTGCTGCTGCGTCCTCTGCTTGTCTTTGAGCAGCTGAGTATATCCTGCAGAGTGGCACAAATGAATGCATCAGCAGACGGATGACGAAGTTAAAACACATTTTCATCACTCAAAGAGCTCATTAATATTTAACACAAGTCACAAATGTATTAAGAGAACACTAAAGCGTGCAGGGATTCAAATGGTTTTGATTAAGGTGATAGATTTTACAGTTTGTTTTTTTAAATCTAATAACCATGCTCCTGTTTTATTTCTCCTCTGTGGATCATCGACTTCATAATGAGTTTAGACTTTCCCCCCGAAGGATTATTAGTACATGTGTATACTGATTAGCCGAACAGCTGAATGCATTATTTATGAAAATAAGTTTGGGTAAATGATTCGAAATGTTTTTGCATTGTAGGGAAGTTGGTTTTGAGGATGACAGCTCTAGTTAACTTTCTGTTTCTGTGTGTGTGTGTGTGTGTGTGTGTGTGTGTGCGTGTGTGTGTTGTTTTTGTTTGGTGGTCACTGTGACCTCACAAAACCTGTTTGAATGATGAAGAATTTACATTTTTATATCCAAAATGTCAACTTCACTGTGGTTTCTGGTCATTATTCAGCACGATAACTCAGAGCGGAAGATTGTGACCATATTTCACATTTGGTCGAAGCTTGAAATGGTGATACTAATCATGGGCGTCCACTTTGAAAATGTGGTGATTGTAAAGATCTTCTGCGCTGTCAGGTTGAAGACGTGTGTGAGCCATCCATGTTTCAGAATATAGAGCTTCTTTGCGGTAACAGCCTTATTTGACACATCGTCTGCTATCAATCAGCTTAGTTGGCCAGCCGTGTGAACTCAATCAGGATTTCGTCAAAGTCTTCACTACATATATTATATTAATCTGGACATACATGGATGGTTGGCGGAGGCTTACAACAGTGAGGCGGTAATTCTAGTTTTTCTAAACCTCTGTCCAGGTGTTACTAAACTTCTCATTTAAGCAGTTTCTACTCCACAACATGAAGCAATGATAATATAGAGAAGGCTTCAATGAAAGTTTAACCCTTTCCGTCAGCTCACACAGTTCCCCCCCTCTCATATGTTAATCTACAGTACGTCACATGAGTGTGGAAATGTGATCTTGATCTGTAATCATGATCACATAGAGGCACCATTTGTCTACCACAGTAAATCATAATGTAATATAATCAGTGTGGCCTTTTAATCTGTGCAAGTATGCAGTTATGTTGTAGTGTCTTTTTAGCAGTTTGTGAGCAGTTTATGTTTGCAAGCAAGTCACATAACAGTAACAAAGTTCATCTGCCACAAAGTCAGAGCTAAATAAAATAATAGTGTTATTGTGACACATGCTACACGGGGACAAAGTGATGCAGTGTGGAAAAGGTTCATACCACACAAAAATAGAGTGTATACTGGGCGACAAATGTGCACTGTGAAAAGCACTTTTCTGGTATGTGTGGAAAACAGACGAAAACAGAGATTCCACTCACGTCACATGAAGCCGTCACGGCTGTATTCTGGAGAAAAGCAGACTCGGTGTGCTTGTTAAATCAGTGACAGTTTTTACTCACAGTATTTTTTTTTATAACAGCAGGCACAAAATGTTCACAACCTTTCAATCACATTGAACAAACAGACCATTTAAAGTGCTGTGAAACAGAAGATAAAACACAACCTACTGTCGAGTTCGTAGTAGTACAAAGTAAAAAAAAAAAATCATCATCATCAAATCACGAATCACGTCAGTCAAAATCAGTATGTACAACAATGTATTTGCAAACAAAATGGTAACAAAAAGAACTTTATAATGGCAATGTATGGTTCACAATTGTAAGACAAATAAGTGTATTCATTTAATGATTCACAGGAAATTGTGTTTTGACTTCCAAAAATCAGTGCAGGTAAAGGTAAGAATTCAGTTTAAAAAGTGTTTCCCATTGGTTTTAAGTCGCAAGGCCACAGTGATGTCGAGACAGAGAGTGGACATGAACAATCGTACAAATGTATAAATGTGATCACCTCTCAATGAAAATCTGCCTCAGTTTGAAATATGAAACACGTACTCTCAGAATTCAGCAGCAGCTCCATACATGAGATGCATACAAAACATCTTTGTCATGCAATAAGTGAAATAAATCTTTTTGAAATCTTCATTATAATGATGACAAAAAATTCCCTGCAGATTCCCTTACAGCCTGTGTCCCCTCCCCCCACCCCTTCTCCCCCCGAGGTCTATTTAGATATCACTTTAGAAATGCATTGCATGTAGACTGCAGTCACTTTATCCTGTAAGTGGCTTTGCTTCTCCACACTGTGGTGGTAAATAGATTTTTTTTTTTTTTAAAGACTTAATGATGTAACCGAACTTTCTTTTCAGTCTTGAGGTTTTTTTTCTTGTCAAAGTGATAATGTGCCACATCTGTAACTGGAGTGTAGCTTATATTTTTATTTTGTCAAGTGATGCAGCATTTGTGCCTGAAGTCCCCTACATGTTCCGTCCTCTCAGGTCTACTTCATCTGAGCCCGTGGGATGTGGTTCATGATTATGTTGTTGCTGGAAACAGACACATTAACAGCAGTCAAAGGCATCAGTCATTTTTGCACATAAGGATATTATGTGTGGAAATAGATTTAGTTAAAGCATGCTTGTAGTTCTTTGTTTGTGCTACTTACTCATAGACATTATCAGTGTACTTCATTTTCCTGTAGTACTTGGCTAGTTTGATGGAAAAGATGATGCTGGGGATGAAGAAGATCATGCACCAGCCCAGACTGAACCAGAACGCATTCTGAGTAGAGAAAAGATCAAATGAGAACAATGCAGAAGTCACACAAACACAAAGAGAAAAGGAACAAAATCAAATTCGCCGGTTCTCAAACTGGTCGCTTCCCTCCAGACTTCAGTCTGTCTAAGAGAAACCAATTAGGTGAAGCTGTAGGTGGACCTAACAGCATCTGATCCTCACCAGAGACTCCACTATGTGTGCGCAGAGGGTGACCTCAGCAGAGTCCACGGCGCTCGCTACGGGTCCACAGCGGCCAACCTGCTGTGTGATCTGAGGAAGAACACACAGATCAGTAACAGTGCAAAAGGTTAACATGTTGTGTGTGCATTTATATCAACAAACTTTGAACAGACTGTACCGTGAGGTTGGCCCACACAGCATAAGCAACGAAGTAATCCAGTTGACAGTCCAAAAACTTTCTGCTTTCCTGAGATTGAGCGAGAAAAAAAAAGAGTAAATTCCAGACATTTTCTGCCTGCTTTACAGAGGGAGGTCATGAGGAATCAGTGGAACCATCTCAGCAAGTGGAGTTCTGCTTGAATCCTCTGAAGCAGTCAGTATTTTATACTAAAAGTGAATTTCAAAGGGCTCTACATAACGCATTCAATCATTAAAGGATAAAGTATCTACTGTGTTTGTCTGACTGATTCTCTACTGGGTATTCAAAGCCTCTTTATCAGGGCGACATTTTCTTTCATTAAAAGGAAAATGATCACTGATTCTGAGTCAGTCCCTTGTTCACAGTCCTGCTGCATTAATACTCACTAGACTAGAGCATCAAATATCGGTAGAAAATTGAGATAGTCCCCAACAAATACTGCCGACTGAGCAATTTTTTAAAGAAATTCCTGTGCCAGTGTGCAAAAAAAATTTGAGAACATTATTATCTTCAGTAGAAATGAATGGGTGCTTGTGTCTGAGTGCGACAGACAGGTCAGGGGAGGATGTTCAGAGATGGACTGACACATTTGTTATTTGTTGACTTGAAGAAAATATACAACAATATCAAGGAGTAAGTGCAAGGTGGATACATAAAGTGGACCCTTTTCCCATGTTTTCCACATGGGACACGTGTAGCACGTGTTGCAACACATCATAACATGGGGAAAATATGTGAAAAGTTTTTTTTAGGCTTTACACATTACAGAATAAAAATGTTCCAAAACCACATATTTCCCATGGACAAAATACAAGTTTGACATGTGCATCACATATGATCAGTTTTTCTGTAAGTGGGTGCTTAAGTTTCAGCTAAAGGCAGTGGATTTCAAGGACTTTGAATGTCTATTTTGTCCACTTCTTCTCAGTACTAAGGTAAACAGAAAGTAAATACTGTTTCTGCATGGTTAGTTTGGACTCTATTGACTTGTTTTTAAAGTCTTTTCTATGACACTGAAATGGCAATGCAGACACTGAGGAAGTGGTTCAATATGTTCTGTTTTCTCTGTTTGTGTAAGGATCCTGCAGCTTTTCACACCAGATATATACCTTAGAAATAAAATCCACACATCTTCTAACCAGCTAGCGGTTAGTTACCGAAAAGCATGCACAACTACAATCAAAGATTAGTACAACCAGACGTAATTCATGCCCCGTGGATGTGGACCCAACAAGCACATTGTTTCCACTATGAGCAGCACTGAGTGAGCCTCAGCCCCTGCCCCCACCCCCCACCAGCTAAATGGCTGACCGACCTCAGGCATTAACAGACCACATGGAACACCTTTTTTTTTTTTTTCAAACTCATGTGACTGGTGGCTGTACTCACGGTCTTGATGATCTGTGTTGTATTTGTGTTGAGGAATTCTTGTGCTGCTCCCACATCGCTCAGCACCTCCCCCACTGTTCCCTGGAAGAGCCAGAGAGGCAAGAAGAATGAGCCCCAGAAAAAAAGAAAAAGAGAGGATAATGATCTTGATTCTTGGCAGCTCCAGGTGTCAGACAATGTACTCACATTGATTTTTCCTGCAGTAGATTGAAGGCTGTTGATGGTTGAATTCAGGTCTTCCTAAAGGCAAAAACAATAAATGTCTCTTTAGAAATTCACATGGAGGAAAATGAGGAGATTGGGAGCGATGGCAGGAGAGACAGACCAAGCACTCACCAGCTGTGGGATGATGGTTGTCTCTATGTCAGCCTGGATCAGCCTCAGGTCCCAGGCCCCATTTTGGAGTTTTCTACGAATATCACTGTTTGTCTAGAAACCAGCAAAGGGTTTGCCAGTAAATAAATAAAAGCAGCAGTGGTTCGTAGCAGAGTAAAGTGTAGAATATTAACATGGGAATATGTGTTATGTTAAAGTCTTGTGGCTCACTTGTAAAGTAGCGAGCTGATCGATTTTATCTGCTGTTGTGTTCAGACTGATGCTGGAAATGTCGTTTATCTGAGAGACGAGCAAAAGGCACCGGATCACAATTACATCTTACACATGGACACATGTTACGTATGGATACATGTAATGACAGTACACAGGAATAAGGCAGTACCTGCTGTGTGGTAGCAGCCGAGTCAAAATTTGTAGCCTCGGCGGCGATGTTTCCGAGTTGTTTTTTGACATCAGCGCTGAGAAGGGTGACTGAGGACAGAGTGATATCTGTATCCTCAAAGTTCTGCTCGATCTCCTTCGTGTACTGTGTGTAACAACGGAGAGAAGGTGAGAGAGAAAAATGAACATTTGATGTGATCATTTTGATTAGGTTAACAAAATCAAAGCATTTCAGTGTATACAGTATATCTTACATTTTATTTGTAATTATTTTTTTTAATTTTTTTTTAAGTTGAAAGAAAGAAAAGAAAGAAAACTCACTTTAGATACATTGAGCAGGTCTCCTAGGTCTACGAGCTCATACAAGTGGAGCGCTGTCCACACGGGCTTGTCTTTGTCACAGTCTCTGTAAAAATGACCATCAAATATAACCAAGTTATTCACACAGGCACAATTACAGATTTGAGGTGTTTTATGAATCCTAATAACTTGCGGGCCACAAAGAAAAAGGGAGGATAGAATAAAGCAAAAAATAAATAGAAACCTTGACTTATTTTATTGGATGGAAATGCGTGTGATAAATGCCATAAAAGAGCAAAATAAACAAGACTACGTGGAACATGTACGTGTGGGAGATGACCTGACATTACATACCTATAGATATCAGAGATATTGATGTTAGTTTTCAGTCCCAAAGTTGGACCTATTTCCAGCCCTGGAATTAAACCTGGTGTGTCAATAAACTGTGGACAGAAGAGACACAGCATCTGTAGCATCTTTCTATGTTCTGTTAATGTACACGTATGTGCAGGTATACTGTGTGTGACCGTATGTCACTACCTTTAGCAGCTGTCCATTGTTCCAGGGCTGACAGAGCAGAGTGTAAACATTTCCACCCAGCAAGAAGAGAAGCAGTACCACTATCATGAAGAGCCAGGAGAAGAGGAAGCTGAAACCTGCACCTCTGCAACCACAGGGGTCAGAGGTCAAACAAGAACTCAGGAGGGGAAGAGGTATGATGATTCCCACGTGGAAATGCAAACAACATTACAACCCGGCACTCACATCATGAGGAAGGTGCCTCCACAGTCCGCTGTGCAGGAGCGCGTCGAGGGGTTTGCGTTGGGCTTCAGACCCAGCGGGCCCAGAACCAGACCCAGGAGGTTACACACTACCACCAGGAGGACCACACAGCACAGGGACACACACACACCCCATCTGAAGAGGTATGCACACATGACGGGTGATCTGTGGGGTTTAATTCTGCTATTGATCATGTGGGTTTTGCACTTCCAGGCTTTTTACCTGATACCCTCAGCTGTCTCCACTTGTGGCAAGACTCGGTCGATTTCTTTTTGTATGTCCTTCAGAGTCCCCAACACATTGGTCAAAGTGGACAGAGGGAGGTCACTGGAAACCTGGGCGATCTGTTTTTCTATGTCACCCAGCAGCTGGATGCTCACTAAAGCAGACAAGCCAAGACATATACACTCATATTTCTTTTAAAAATTGATGTTCAAAATTGATCATTCAACTCATCAGGTTCATCTTGGAGAACAATTGCAGTGTTGACTCACTTTCTACTACATCCTTGGTATCATTGGTTACCCTCTGAGGGATGCTGTGTAAATAGTCCGCCACCTGAGATGAAGACAAGCTGCGCGCTCACTTTCATAATTTAATACACATAGTTACTTAATGAGTCTTTCTGCTGTCTGATGATCTCTTTTCTATGAAAAAGCAACGTTGTTGTCAGCCAGAGATTTATCTCACATTTAATACACTTCACCTCAAACTGTGAGGCTAAACAATAAAACAAACATCCATTCTTCACATTTAATTATATTATCCTTGGTTGAAACCTCTTCAAATTTCCTCCCCACTTATTCTGATATGTTAACAAGGCTGGTGTTATATTATAAAGATTAATGGTCCTATTATCATGCTTTCATTTGCCAGAAGTCACTGACCTCGTTGATTTTGGATTGGAGATTAGTTTTGACGACTTCATCAACTGCAGACTGAAACTCATTCAAACTGGGAGTCTGTGGAGAACAAGCAGACACACACAAACCCATGTGAACACCAATCACGTGTCAAACACAGAAGGCAATTTGAGGACTCTCCCTTGTTGGCCAAATATGTCCCCCATGTTAACCAGCTGACCCCCTCTCCATCCTCTGGTAGTAAGTTGATTATATTGGTGTAGTCTGACTTATTTATTGATCCTTTATCTAAAATATCAGTAGCCTAATTGTGCTGTGTATTAATAAATCACAGTGTATTGATAAATATTCCCATTGGGCCATCATCCCCCGTTAGAAAAAAATTAATTACCTAGTGATCATACCTTAGA
Source organism: Brachyistius frenatus (assembly GCF_029030835.1). Lineage (NCBI taxonomy): Eukaryota > Metazoa > Chordata > Actinopteri > Embiotocidae > Brachyistius > Brachyistius frenatus. Next base: position 571,042 of record NW_027210782.1, on the reverse strand, counting down.
CTAACAGAAGGGGGCAGCAAATTTTAGCAAAACAAGCATACGTTTTCATGGATGCTATCAAAGAGCCACAAGGTCTGACTGAGAGGAGGAGAGGAGAGGAGAGGAGAGGAGAGGAGAGGAGAGGAGAGGAGAGGAGAGGAGAGGAGAGGAGAGGAGAGGAGAGGAGAGGAGAGGAGAGGAGAGGATGTATGTATGTATGTGTCAGAAGTGTAAGAGAAGAACAGATGGGTGGAGGACAAGTCAGCAGTTCAGACAAAGCCAAACACGAGGAGTTATTATCGCGTGTCACACCGTCTCTGCGTGCGTCAGGGTTAGTTTGATTGCATGTATGAATAACTCTTCCTGTTTGTCCATGATAATGTCTCGTAAAATTCTGTAACAAGGCTGATTCTGGGTCTTTGTAAACTGAGCAATCAAACCTGACTCCTCTTTTTGTGTAAAACACTTCAGCTGACAGGAGTGGGTGTTCACTCTTTATGCCTTATTTGTTTTTGTTACTCAGACATTTACGGAACCCACTCATCTATTCAAGAAGAAATAAAGCCCACAAGAATGATTCATGTAGAATATTAGCTTACATAAAGATCAGTACTTACAGTGATGGTGGTATCCAGTGTTACTTTCTGTAGCTCTGTACTCAGGTTGTTACAGTCAATGCAGGTTTGCTTGGATAAAGTCTGATTGATGTGATTTCTAACAGCAGTGATGTTGGCCTGGACGCGGTTCATGCTGGACTGCAGCTGGGCCAAAGATGAGTTCAGCTTGCTCAGCTGATCACTGGTGTTCATAGCTTCTGCTCATTTAAACAAACAAAAACAAAAAACACACATTATATTTATTAGTGTATGTGCACATGTAAAAACGAATCATTTGAAGACACGAATATGTGACCTTTTTGTTGCTACCTGTGGCTTTGAATTCAAAAGCAATTTAAAAAAAGTTGAAATGAAAACTGAGCCCAGTAAGACAACAGGAATGATTTTTGGGTGGGAGATATTACCCAACTGTTTTTAGCAAAGATTGAGAAATATTTTCCATATTACTCTACTGAGTCTGCTCTGTGTTACTCTGAGAGTGGATGTCAGCAGATGATTAACTGAATCAGCACTTATTTGTGGAACGACTACAGCCAAGAAAAATACTAGAATCATCCAAATTTTATTACAACATACTTGAATTTATTCACACACATCCTGTGTTAGGGTGCCTGATTCAAAACAAAAAAAGCACTGCTGACTGTTTAAAAGCACGACTAAAGGAGATGGAGATGGTTTGTCTCAACACTTACCAAAGCTTCCAGCCACAGAAGACACACGCATTGCTGTCCGATTATAGAACACCGCATCCATTATTGAACTGTCTAAGGAAGCCCATGTGACATGTTATAATGCTCGAGGCTTTCTGTACCCAAAGTATTAGAAGATACTCAACATTCAAGAACTCATATCGAGATTAGGAGCTAAACAATATGATGAGGGATATCTCTGCTTTTGACTCGACAACAAGACACATAAATCCGGACACAGGCTCAGATTTGGAGCCCCTTGGCCTGTGCCCAGCAATCCCCTTGCATCTGTGGGGTGGGACATTACTGAGCGATTATCTCTTCACTTGCATATGTCTGTATATGTTGCTGTCTCCTTTTGCTATGTAATAACTAATAAAAAAAAAATTAAAAAATAAAAATTTAAAAAGCTGCTCACAAATGAGAACATTTAGTAGGTTTAAGACTTTCTTCAAGACTTTTCATTGTCTGGGTTTGAAGTGAAATGCAGGTACATTGCCGTTAAGAGCAGCTCTCGCCTGCATCATGTGATTACTGATCTCTTGTCAAATATGCACACAAGCATTTACATGCTGACACTGGAGCAGGACGGAGCATGCAGACACACCATACTTTACCTTGGTCCAGAAGTTTAACGGAGCGCAGCGGTCGATCCAGGGTTCCTTTGAAATGTTCCTGGATTTGTGTTCCCAGGTGAAGTCCGATGGCTAAAACATACAGAACAATTAGTGTGACATGGTTAGACATGTGACGAGAACTAAAGTGGTTCCTCTGTTTTTTTAAATTTATTTTTAGTTCCTTGTTCTTACCATAGAGGTTGGTGGTAACGTTCGCTACAGTTTTATAGCTCTCAGTCACGACATAGTCAACTTGCTAGAGAGAAGTGGAGGAAAAATAAACGATTTCAATGTGTGTACTTAAGATATGGGTTGAAATACAACATGTTTGACCTATTACATGAGTTAATCATGCAGGGCAGCTTTTGAAACTGAAGAACAACAAACAGAAAACAGCCATGTCTTTCCCTCCAGCCTTGTTTCTAATCTCTTGTCTCTTCAGATAAGCATATTGACACGGCAGAACACAAGAGCTGGTCTTTTATCAGTGGACTGACTCGAGAATTTGGGAGTCTGTTTGCATCTCACACAAAAGCTGTCGGCTCACAGGAGATTGATGGCAGCAGTGCAGGACTTAATGTGACTCATGCTAAACAGACTCTGACAAAGTTATAAATGGTTTTTACAATCAAAATGGTTTACGAATCAAGATCAAGAGCCAACCAGTGCTGACAAATGCTGCCATAATGGGACCTTTGACCTTTGGATCTTTCCAGACTTCAATCTGCCAAAAATGTTTTCTCTTGCCTGAGGAACAGCGGTGAGGAAGGTGTGAATGTTGTTTATAGTGTTGCTGAGCTCCACCGGACTCTGGTCCACGCTCACTTTGATGGCTTCGTTACTCTTGAACATGCAGACGTTTCCAGCTCTACGCAGCAAACACACACACACACACACACACACACACACACACACACACACACACACACACACACACACACACACACACACACACACACACACACACACACACACACACACATAGACAGACCCAATTCAATTTGTATCCTGAACATAAAGATAATCTGAGGGAGACACACACATGCAGTGAACAATGCACTTTCAAGCTTTCTTTTTCATTGCCAATTTCAGATAACACTTCATCATCACGCTGTTCAAAAACACACAAGAGTACACGTGCACTTACAGGATAATGATTGTGGTGACGAATGCACTCCAGTAGAGAGTTCTTCTTCGACAGTGAATTGAGGATGACTGCTTCTGGTACATCTTCCCGCCACAATTGCCACAGCAGCGACAGCATGCCAGGAAGAAGCCAATTATGAGCATCAGAACGATGTACAGGATACCGATGGCTGCACACACCAGGAAGCCCACTTCATACACCAGAAACTGAACACAAAACACACAGAAAAATTACGTGTATCCCAACTAAAATGGCACAAATAACAATTTCAAGGCCAAGATGGCAGAAGTGCATCAACGTCTTTGTGGCCTCTCGTGACGTCAAACACCAGTGAAACATCACTAAACAGTAGTTTTACTTTACTGTGGTGACAGTCCACAATCACTGCGGATGAAAGGGTCTCAGTGACTTCAGTGGACTTTGATACAAACACACAAAGATGCTTTAACGTTAAACATTCTCAGATTACCGGCTGGAGGGGATAGGGGGAGGGTAAATCACAAGGGTCCCACGAAATAGAAGCTCATGTCCTAGAATATGTAAAACTCATGCATGTTCACTTACTTCTTTGATGATTTCTTGATCTGATGGCACCCTGGACTATTTTCAGGATTACATCTAGATTAAACAAATTGACAAAAAATTGAGAAGACACAAACTCTTTTTTTTTTTTTTTTTTTTAAAGAATAGTAGCTATCCCAATTCAAAGTTCCTAATGTCTATCCTAGTCATCCATTAACAAAAGCAAGTCTGCCCACAGACACAATGTGACCTTTGCCCTGTACAAACATTTAAAATATTTCACATTGTAAAAGTGGACATCTGACACGTCCATCTCGTAGTTACTAGGAAACCAGGAAACCAAGATGGCTTCCTGGGAAGATTTGATTTTCTACACACACACAAAAAAATACAATACAAAGCCGGCCACTTATGGTCCCACTGAACCCTGTTATTGTGGATATTGTTCAGAAAAAACAGGTTCAGGTAACTAAGAAGATATTGTGTTCAGGTGCTCTTCCCACAAGCTATTTTTCTAGTTCTCACCATCTGTCTGTATCATGTTACACAGGATCCAAATTTATATGTAAGCTTTGCATTTCCCTTTTCTTCCACTATAAAACATTTATACATATATGGCCTCTGGCTTAATGGCTCGCAGTGAAGCAGAAACCCAAAGTTAAGGAAGTTAATAAGCTATCCGGCTACTCCTGCCATCTTTTTGTACTGACATCACAGAGCAGGAGTGAAGGTTAAAAGTGGTCTCTCAACTTTGACTCGGTAGGAAAATTTTGCCCGGCACAAAGCACGGAGGCGGAAGTGTTTTTACATGATTTGAATTGGTTGCACTGTAAACTTGTGGCAGGAAATCCTCAGATGTGCATGAACAGAATTAATGAGTAATGAGACAAGAAACTACACATCAGAGCATGACTGCAGAGAGTCAAAACATCTTGTGACTAGTAGTGACGACACTGACCTGTAGGGAAGGGGTTAGGCTGGACTTTGTGGAGGAAGGATTGGACCAGGGCTGCCATAAAGCTGGTGTCTCTCTCTGCTGTGTCCTTGTACAGAGGCTGGGTGAGGCTCTGTGGGGCCGCGGCTGCTGCACAGACAGTCGGCGGAGGGACGGACTGGGCCAGGCTGAGCCCCAGCAGCATCACTCCGACTGCACCCCTGACCGGCCCGGTGCCGCCCTGCCACCCCCGACCTCTCATATTCTCACATAACCTCATGTTTGAAGGCGGCGGGTGAAAGACTCGGAGGGAGAAAGCCGGTTTGAGGAGTGATCAACTCATGGCACAGGCTCTGTCTTGATGCATCTAGAAACAAGACAAAGACACTGAATACAATGGTAGACTCATACAAAGCAGGAAAATAGGAGATTGGAGAAATAACTCCCAGAAGCCCACAGACTGAGTCACACAAGAGACTGCAGTTCGTTACAGTGGGGGGAGGGGAGGGGAGTGCTGCTATTTTGCAAAAGAACCGCAACAATAAAATTTTGTAAATGGGAAATCTAAATGTTAAGCCAATGCCCTTTTCAGTTGTGACGAACAGTTCCCCTGTAAGCTTCTGCTTCATACTGCACTTATCTGGAGGCTTTCTGACACGGAGTATAGGTGATGCTGGCAATTAAAAGTTACAAGTAAAGTTGGTGAACAATTAGATAATACGTGAAGGGTTAACATAACCTGTCAGAACTGTGTTTGGAGTGTAAACACACAAAGAAGCCTCATCCGACTCAGGCACCTGCATCACCTCTGTTTGTCTTAAACCATGCAGAGCCAGACAGTAAAACATTTATCAAAACTGTGTTTTTGTAAGTGGGGCACTCACAAGTTAATTACTTCACAAGGCTTTGAACTAACTGAACACATCTGCTTCTTTTTGTGCTTAAAACAGGCTGTCTGTTTCCTTTAAAATACTATTACTAAAAGAGCACACCACAGCATGAGCTTGTTGTTTTTTTACTTTACATTCTGCAGCTCTGGAAGCAAAATGTTTCGTCCAGGTCTTGGGCGCTAAGTAGAGGTAAGAGGGTGATGAACTGAGATCAAAGTGAAAAAGCAGGATGAGAGATCAAGAAGGAACAGAGACTGTAGAGGTAAACGGAAAGGAAGCAGCAGGACAACAGAGTGATCATTTAAGCTGTTTTCTTCCAGTCAACTCACCTGTCTCGGCCGCACAGGGAAGGAGAGTCGTGCTGTTCTGACCTCCAGTTGGTCCGTGTTAGGCGTGGGACTCTCACAGTCGAGAAGAAACCCGATATATGCTCAAATCCTGCTGTTAAATTGACTGTGTTCTTAGAGAAGAAAGGGAGGGAGAAAATGGATCAGAGGCAGAAAGGGTGGGTCTTATAGTGAGAAAGGCAGAGGGAGAGGGAGGGACATGTAGGAAGGGAAAGTATCAGAAGAGAAGTTAATAACGGCCAATGTTACCATGAAACAAATGGTATTTTCCCCGCTTTGTTTCCTGGGTCCTGAAACTTTGTACAAATAGCGGTGAACATTGTGATGTGGCTTTTTTTTTTTTGGTGGAGTGGTGGATATTACTACTGAGCACACCCTATTCTAATAAAAAGTAATCTATTTGTTTGTTGGATGAAAAGGTTATTTCCAGTCAAGTAAATCCATTCACAGATGCTATGTTGTTGTGTGCAAGTAAGCAAAGACGGTCCAAATATGCAGGACAAGATAGCTGGGATGAATACACTTGGGGAAGGGTGTACTGAGAACACCAAAATATCTTAACGGTTGCCCAGAAATTCTCTCAAATATTTCAGCAAACTTGTTTATTATCGGCTACAGCTGAGGCATGATGTTTCCCCATGTTATCAGCATGCAATCAAAAACACACAGATATACAGTACACCTCTGCAGTTGTACGAGTCAGGACAAGAAGAGAAGCACTGTCGTCTACACTGGGACAAGATGGAGATGGTGCTGTTACTTACTTATAACCTGCTTCTGTTGTGGCAGGAGACGACCATCACTATCCATGAGGTCTAGTTTGAGAACTTGGGACCACAATCTGCAGGGAAATGTGTTAGGCGTCTGGACTCCTCTGGCGTAGGGATGAAAAGAAACACATTTGCCTAAAGAGGAATATGATTGTGCAGTGGTCATTAATCTGATTTTACTTTCAAAACTCCATAAAGTGGGAAGAGAGTCTGAGGTCACGTTAATCCCCTTTAAACTCGCCTGTAAAGAGACGGTAGCATGACAAAGTAAGTAGCCTGTAACTTCTTTTGCCTCGTTCTCTTAATCCCTGAGATCTTTGTGCTGCCAACTCCCGGTCGTATTAACCAGTGGGAGGCCAGTGAGTGATCATAGGTTAGGTTAGGTTAGGTTAGGTTAGGTAGTTACTTTATTAATCCCCGAGGAGAAGTTTTTTTTTTTAAGGTTAGGTAAACATGTCCTTATTGCAACACGCAGATTCTAATAGTTGTTATGCCAATGTTGTAATAAGGACTATGGCTTCCCACATGTGAATACAGATATTATTTACGGATACACCATTGTGAGAGACAGAAGTGACTGATGTACTTTTAGTTTTGTTCAGGCTGAACTGCTTCATAATTGACCTGTACAGTACAAATCTTGCAATATATGATAACATGGAGATAATATGAGGAAGTTGTCATATGGAAATCTACACGGGCTTCACACATTACACCATGAAAATGTTCCAAAACCACGTGTCCCATGGGCAAAATACACATTTCACATGTGCACAATAACGTGTACGGGGTCACGTGTGATCACGAGTTGCAGCACATGTGAAATTAATGTGTTTTTTTTTGTAGTTTGACAACCAACGTGGGTGCTAGCCTCTATATTAGTTTTTCCCTGCTAATAAAGAATTCTTAAAGAAAATGGCAAAAGGGGTGAGTCACCTTAGAAAATACATCCCAGACAGTTTGGTGCTTATTGCACCTCGGAAACAATGCCTGCAGTATCTTGTTCACATTCCCCTTCAAACATTGTTTCAATCAAACAAAGAACATTTCAGTGAACAGTCTGAGGCACAGCTCTCGTGTCCATTTTGCATGGCAAGTTAAAAAAAAAAAAAAAAATTATTTGCAAGAGATGTGATTAAACTTAGGTGTCTTTATGATTAACAGAGGGAAATTGATCATATAAATACTTTGGTTGTTTGTGGGATTCTCTTTATGTGATAGTTTTGTGAGACAGGAGACAGCTATGGCTTTCTTCCATTAACATTCATCACCAATTAAGACAACCAAAGTTTTTCAGTGAAAATTCATCTTTATTGATACCATACATGAATTATCAATGACAGAAACCTGGCAAAAAAATATAGATATAAAATCACCCCTATGATGAGGTGCTACAAGAGCCAGCTATGGGTGCATTGCCATTTCACGTCTGTCTCTCACACACACACCCTGATATTTCCTAAATTATGTCAACTTAGAAAACACAGGGCGTTGATAAATTGCCCCCAGATACAATTCCGTGTCTGCCTGCTGAAACTGATACGCCACAAAAAGTAGACTAGGGGTGCTGGAGACAACGAACAAGGATTTTTTTTTTTTTTTTTTTTTTTTTTTAACACAACAGCCTGCAGCTCAGTGTGGGTTTACACACAGCATTTGTTCCAGATATAATAATGGAGGAATTTCTGACCCCTGCTGGGAGAATCTGCAAATTACTGTCCAATAGCTGTCAAGACGCTTTGTTTTCCTTTTACCTTGTTAACGAACACAGTAAACCCCAACACAGCATCTTAAAGTCCTAACAGGCAACTCTGTTAGGAGTAAGATAACATGAAATAGTCCATGTAGTTTGTAATCCAAGAAATTTTGATCAATTTTGCAAATTTATTTTTTTACTGAATTAGATTTGATAAGTATCTGAAAAATATCCATCCAAAAGCTCTAAAAACAACAACAACAACAAAGGTTTGGGTAGATTTTACTTAAATTGCATTACCTGTTGCACCATTGTAGCACATTTCCAACATCTCAGGAGCTTGAGGAAGAAAAAGGGACAACTTAAAGAGATAAAACACGTTCTCTAAATGTGGTTATTTATTGGTTTTCAGGCATCTGATAAAGTTTTAGGATGGACCAGAAACCAACAGCAGAAAATGTCTGTGCAATATCTCCTTAATGCGAAAATACTGAACAGAATGACCCTGGAGCTGCATCTCAAAAAAAACAAAACCAAGTAACGGAATGACATCTATTTGCATTGACTGTCTCAGCAGCCCCACAAATTCCTCCATATATTGTCATGAATATCGTACAGGTGGGTTGGACCTAAACAGAACATCAGTACATAGAAAAATAAATACAGTTTGCTAAATGAGGGCAAAATTCTTTTATCAGTGATTGTACCATTAAAAATCACGTTTAAAAAAAAAAAAAAACAAAAAAAAAACTTAAGAGGCTTTTCATCTCTTTACATTAGATTGAGTTTCTCATAGTTCTAGGGAGGAATACATAGAATAACTTTTACAGAAATTGCTACCTAAAATATACAAGCACAGACACAAACATGAGGAGTAAAGCCAACAAAATGATTCATCATAAAACATAAAACAGAGCAGTGTAATCAATATAAGAATCTTTACATGTAGCTCCTTGGTCTGCAGCTTTCTTAATTGTAATTAAAAACATTTCTGGGAAACTTAAGTTAATACAAAAGTCTTTTTCTTATTTTACAATCCTGTCAAAACTTGGATTTTTTTAAAATATTTTTGAGTAGCAAATTCGTTTTCTGTTATTATATTCTCTGAAGAGAGGACCCCAAGATAAGAGATTTCAAGACAAAGCAAACAGTTCTGCTGATGATGAGACAACAGATCCAAACCAGGTGCTTGATGGATTTTTAGCAGGGAAACTGGCGTCCAATGTGTTGCTTTGGACTCGCATCAGACAAGATGTGGTGCAGTATTCAAACACAAGCCATGTTCTCCCCAATCTGTTTTAGCACTGAAGCCAAATGGGCCTGAAGACAGTGTGATGTCTGACACAGATGGATGACATTATATCAAGCATAGACTGACAGGAAATTTATTACCATCACGAGAAGAATGATCAAACAGCAATACTTATACATTAATATACTGCAGGTTTCAGATGTTTTACAGTTCTTACATTAGCAATAATAGAAAAAAAAAATACACCGTCAATTCATAAGAAAAATAGATTGCCGTTAATAGTGGAAAACAGTGCAAAGAATATTCTGGGGTGTTTTTGTTTGCTTGCTTGTCTGTTTATTTTTTAGAAATTGTTTACAAAAATAAAAAAAAAAAGTCAAAACAAGTCTAAAACATAGAAAATAAAAACACACTTCTGTAGAGTCTGGTGCTCTGGTCCAGACATGCTGCGTACCACCTCTCTCCAGTACCTCATTGTTTTATGCTGAAGGTGTAGGTGACAGTGTGTGTTTGTGTGTGCACTGGTGTGTGTGTGTGTGTGTGTGTGTGTGTGTGTGTGTGTGTGTGTGTGTGTGTGTGTGTGTGTGTGTGTGTGTGTGTGTGTGAGTATGTGTGTGTGTGAGTGTGTGTGTGTGAGTGTGTGTGTGTGTGTGTGAGTGTGTGTGTAAGTGTGTGTGTGAGTATGTGTGTGAGTGTGAGTGTGTGTGTGTGTGTGTGTCAGATTTAGCGTAGTGGTTCTCAACTCCGGTCCTCAAGCTCCGGCACTGTACAGGTTTTTGTTCCAACCAGGTCCTACAAAAACAAATAATTGAGTTTTTAAAAAACTGAAAGTTGAATTTTGATACTAAGAGTGCACACAGTGTTCTGCAGCCTGCAAAAAAATAAGTTAAATAAAAGTGAAGCATTTCTTCCCTGTGACATGAGCACAACAGAAACAATGAGGTGCGGCGTCAAGCAAAACGCACGCCTGAGAGACCCGAGGTTGGAACAAGAACCCACTGACATGGTCGTCGCCATGGCGAGCACTCGGGACAACGGGGCGTGCCAACTTTGGCTCAGACACTGCGGTGAGCGATGACGGGGGGTAAACACACATGCACACACACCGCCACACCTCTAAGAGGACTCACTGGAGCCGAGCAAACAAGGGCCAAGGCTGAGCACCACTGATCATGTGCAACAATGTGAGGGAGCGAGAGCGGGATTCTTCTGAACTGTGACAACTCGACAGCCAGCATCCCTTTCCCTGACCACTCTTGCTTTCATCATACCACAACGGAACAAAATAAACAAAAATTAATTGAACACAAGTGCTTGAGGCCACCCTCCCTGACTCCTCTTGCTAGTGTGTTGGCTCGGGTGGATCCCAGTAGGTTTTAAGCACTGAAAAGGGGCTGGCTGGGACCTCAGCACTCTACTGGGACGACTGGGAGTTGTCATTCTTGCTCTCCTGACTGGAAGGAGCCTTGTTGTTCCAGGGCGAGTGTGCCCCCAGTGCAGGCGAGCTGTTGAAACTGTCCTCATCCTCCAGGCCATTCGCCCCATCGAACTGCGTGTTCTCCAGCCGCGTGATCAGACGCTCGTCCTCGTCACCAAACTCCCCTCCCATCAGAGTGGGCTCTCCCACCATCATCACATCCTAAAGGGGACAGCAAGGGCCGGTACATATTATCCCCATAATACAGGGGGTGTGCGGAATTACTGGCTGCACGGACGAGTTGTTAACTCTGGGTTGTTGGGGTTTTTTTTGGCTTAGGATCTACATGCAATCATACTGGACTCAATTCCAGCGTTAAATTGATCTCGCCTAATGAAATGCTTAAGAATTGATACAAGTTTTGGGGACCGAGGGACCCCAGGTATTGAAATTTTTAGGTACTCGTGTCCTCTCTTCCTGAGCCCAATCACAACAGGACAATATGTTGTCAGGGCATCAACCCCAACAGTTCAGTGGCCCATGTGGCCCTGACTCCCTGCCCTTGTTCCAAGAACCAGGGTCAAGGGGCCCTCCCTACTGGCCAGCAGTGGGCATCCCTGATCCTCGAGTGCTGCATCACGGGGGTTTTCATTCCACCTCGGGTCTCGTTCGCTCAATCAAGCAACCATGTGACCAAAGACAGCAGTGCTGTGTGAATCATGTGCCCTAATAGACTCGGTGCCAACTCTAGGACCAAGTTAATACAGTGGATTTAGAGAGAAAACCTGACTGGAAATCAGAGCAAGGTAACCCTACCTCATGGCCCCAAGATATATAAAGCACCGAGGTCACCTGTACCTCCTCTAGATAAACCCATTAACCTGTGGCCCTTGAGGACCAGGGACTGCCCATCACTGGTTCACGAGGGGTTCTACTAACTAAATCTACTCATCCTCCATGGAATTACAGAAACCCCCCCCCCCCTCCCAACCTCCAGAAGCCTCCCTAAGCTGTCTCCATCCTGACCTGCGCTTACATCTACTCCTAAACATGCTATCAGCCCCAGCTCCCACCCACTTCACCCACAAATATCCTTCCAACCCCCCTCCCCCTCCTCCTCATCTTATTCTACGATGCCTTGCTCGTCTGAAGTTGGGAGGTGCAGATAGAGGTGAAGTAGATGCTTACAGGTACCTGGCTGGAGAGAGAAAAGCTGTTGGCTGGGCTCTTCTTTTTGCTGTTGCTGTTGTTATTGGTGCCTCCGCCGGAGCTCACGGTGCTCCCCCCCGACACCTTCCTTTTCCGCCGCTTGTTCGGAGCTTGTCTGGCTGGCTCAGCTACAAGTAGGGAAAGGGACAAGAAATGTGTCGTAATCAAGTATTTAAATCTCTATAAGTCTGCGGTTTCTAGGTCATGCAGATAAGAAGCTGTCATAGAGTTGCAGCTTTGTTGCAGGCTGCGACGCAGCTTCACATCAACTAAAGGGGCGACTCTGCCATAAATGCCACAAGTCGTTTCAAAGGTGTTACCTGGAGGTGCTACCATTCTTTGCCACTTTTGGAAGAGGCAGGTCTTCAGGCAGTCTCTGGGGCTCAAACTGTAGGTCTTATGCCTGGACATCAACTCTTGCATGGGCTCCAATATCACACATAGCTTAAGAAAAGATGAAGAGAGGAACCAAAGCAACAAGGCAGCATGTTAGCAATTTCGTGTCCAATAAGTTCAAACAAAAAGAACACCATGGTCATAAGGAAATTCGCTTACACGGAGGTAATTGAGCGTGGAGTTGGACAGCCCACATCTGGTAATATTTTTAGCCAGCTGATCGAGCATCTGGGGATCCTGGATTGTTGGGTTAAGCAGGCGTGATGAATAAGTGGATGTACTTTATGTGCATTTCGGTGTGTGCGTGTTTTTTTTCTCAGGCACTTACATGCATAGCCAAAATGCTCCTTGGTAGGACTTCTCTGTGTTGTCTGATGCTGAAGTGCCACGTTTTGATCCGCATCATGTCGTCAAACATGAACTCCAAGTACAGACGGCCCTCGACACAAACCTAACCCACAGGGGAGCGATCACAGGTTAGAGGTTTGACAGGTAAACGGGTAGTAGTAGGAAAATGTACATTTCTCACCCACTGTGACATTAACACGGGGAACTGTACCTGTGTGAACATAGGTTTGCCGTTCTGGGTCACCATGGTGCACTGGTCGCAGTCGAGGGACACAAAGTTACTGTGGAAGGACTCCTTTGGATGCTTCAAAACGTAGAACAGCTCGGTTGCACCCCCCTCAAAGATACTTCTGAAGTAACGAGGAATCAGCGTCCTGCCGATGGCTGCAGACAAAATGGACCGATGCAATTGAGCTAGAATCACTAATGTAGGTAAAAGGGGTTGGTGCAGAAGCAACAGAAATATCATATAGAAATTTGCAGACGAGATATCCATAATATACAGAACATCGTTATCGTAAAACCAGTTCACTGACTTAACATTGACAGTTAACAAACTGAAACCAAATAAACAACGACAATTTCTTTCGGACTAAAATGTCTTACTGTATCGTTTGGGACCATCTTCCAGACAGAAAGTGATGGTGAGCATGGCGTCATCTTCAAAGAACTCTGTGGTGAAGGCATCCCACCAGAGATTGTCGCAGTCCTGAAAGCAGAAGGACCATTCATCTTTTTTTCATTTCTTAAAATCTTCAAGCGGTACCTTACTCATCAAGGACAGTAGGTAGTGTTTTCTAGAGAGATCAAGGGAAGATATTTTAAATAATTTACTTAAACAAACATTTTGTACACACAAAAACTTAAAAAAAAAAAAAAAAAAAGAATAAGTAGAACGTCCCGTTTCCTCCAACGGACCACTTCTGTAACCTTTCTACTCTTCTTCTGTACAATCTAGCCAACAAAATACTCGTGTGTGCAAACCAGTGGAAGGCCTTAGATTACATGAGCACAGATATGCATGCTCAATGAAGGTTATTCAGTGGCTCTAAACATTTAACATGCTAAGAAGTACATGTTTTGTTGATACAATTAAGAAAAACAACCTAAACTGAAGTCGAGGGATACATTTCTGAATAAGGTATTCTGGAATTCAGACGTTGCCGGACATAAAACTGATTTGCGGTTTCTATTTCTTTAATATACGACGGTTAGCGTGTGTGAATCTGTTGTAGCGTGCAGGCTGACAAGTCACATAAAAAGTGTTGCTCAAAACGGCTACTCGGTTGCACATTTCGGTATATAAACAGTTGGCAATGCAATTACATTTTAGCCAGGTTGATCAGATAATCGTTTTAAGAGTCTGAATATAAATTAAGTCGGTGAATTCTCTGGCTTAGTTTCCCACAAAATCCCCTATCATGGTTAGCTTCACATTAACAGCTGCTGGGAGGGCAATCTGAAAACATGGCAACGGTAAGCAGTTCACAGGATCGGCAGAGTGAGGCACTGTTGACTGTAGTCACCACCATCCTGTAAAACCAACACCAATTCTTAGTTGTTGTTGTTTTTTTCCAGCAGCAGTTCGGTGTTGCGCTCTTGTTATGTTCTGTGCGGATGAGGAAGCGACTCTCACCTCTGTCCAGTTCTGTAATCTTTTGTTCAGCTCATATATCCGGTAGTCTGTCTGGTTCCCGTACGGTGTGGGTCTCCTGAAACAGGAAAGATTTAATGTCACTGCGCAGTTCGAGGTGCTACGGTGGCACCGCACACCCGCAGTGCGAACAAGTGGTATGAGCCGAGAGCAGCGTCAAACTATAGTTGAGTAGATGCAAATTTTATGCCAACATGTTTAACAACAATGGAAAGAACACAGTGTAAACGCTTTATAAATGCCTTGCTAGGGGTGTGTCATATTGTGCAGCTCAGGTTAATAGTCATAAAACGTTCATGTCATGATAACTGCAATAATCTGACTTGTTCTGCAGCGTAGCAGAATTATGTCCATTAGATGCGCAACTTGCGCACAGCAATATAAAAACATCACTGAAAGTGTCGATATTTAATACGGAATCTCCCTCCGAGCTCCTGTTGTTGTTTGCAAACTGCTGCTTCTATATTCTTAGAACTTCTATTCAGTTTTTACGGAATATTGAGATCCAAATTGTACCCAGAGAAATAGTGATATTATTTTAAAATCCATATCCCCAAGCTCTACTTCTGACCTCAAACAAACCCCATACGCATCAACTGTTCAAGCATCAAGTGTTCTCACCCCATTCCAGGCTCCATGTATGAGGGGGGGTACATGGGTGTAGGCCTGGGAGGAGACAAATGACAAATATAAGTTACACAAAGCACGTGCATTTATTAACACGTTGCAAAGTGATTTTTTTTTTTTTTTTGCGACAGATACGAAACGCAGCTACGAAAAACATAGTTTAAAGGCAATTATTGTTTTCAAGGCCGTTACTCCAACATGACTAAAGCAAAGTTTCAGATAAGCCACAATATACTAGAGTAGGTGGCTATGAAATATTCAGCACTTGCAACAAACAAGAACACAATAAATAAGTCGAGCAACACTGGGTGTTATTGTGACTTTGGCAATTTTAATTAAGCTGAATGTTGCTGCTTCCCTGTTGTTGCCCTTAAAGAACGCACATTTCAAATCTGCTGGCGTGTAGTCAGCTGTTATTTGATTTTATAATCACTGTCAAAGATCGAGTGTTCAATTAGTGCAATCTAAAGAATGTGCAATGAAAAATACTAAATATAAAAATCATGAAACATCAAAAGAGCTCATTATTTATAGAAAAAACTACCAATATCTAAAAATCAATGTTGTATTTTTTTTTTTTAGTAAACATATTGAGGTCAAGACTGCTAATTATGATTAATACTTAAAGCTTGCAGGAAGTAAAAAAAAAAAAAAGAGACACCAGGGAAGTAGTCAATGGCACGCTTTATTGTCTGAATTCATGTAAAAGGTGCTCTAGTTTTAGACAGCTTTTCCATTTGACAGAACATCTTGTGACAGAAGAACCCAAACCTACCCCACATCTCTGTCCAGCATAGCGCCTGGGTGGAAGGGGGGAAAGCTGCCGCCGTTGGGGGGCTCCTTAGGAGAGTACAGCTTGAATGACTTTGACGAACAGCCTGCACGCAAGAAGCCCAGAGGAGGAGAAGAGGAAGAGGAGGAGGAGAGGGGGAGGGGAATTAAAAGGAGATTTAGATTACTTTGGATTTAGCTCATTGAAATCACAGCATCATCTAAGTAATCTAATGTTGGGATGATTTTGGAGAGATTTGCTCAAATAAAAGCACGCTGCCAAAACAATTTCCCGTTGCTTTAATTATCTAATGCATCTTCAATCTGCTAAATGGACAAGAAAAGCAAATCATCACGAGGGGGGGGGGGGACACACAATATTTATTGGCCTGCCGACATCGGAGAACACAATCAGCGAAATGGATGAATACGAGCAAAGATGGTCTGCCATGCTCTTAAGTGTTCTTGTGAAGAGCATATCATTTACAGGGAACCCTCTGGTCTGCATAAACCCCATGTGATTTTAACCATACTCCTCTGCACTGTGTTTTTCTCCCCTCCAGTTCCCTCTTCTACCCATCCCCCCACTCCCTATCCTGGCTGTTATTAACCCTTGTATGACCAGATGAAACGCATCCATGCACAAACAATTCTGAGCGCTGAGAAAACATCTATTATCTCTACTCAAGAACACAAACAACGTCTCTGTGTAATTAGGTCTGACCGAGGATATATTTAACACCTGAGCCGACAGCAACAGACCGGGATGGAGACCAAACAACCCCTGGAAATTTCATCCAGACTGGCCCTTCACAACCAACCTCCAGTTACTTTTTTTTTTTAAACACAGAAACATGTGATGTTAGCGAGAGGATTGTCACGGACGCGGCAGTAATAGATGTTGCCCAACACTGATTTGATTCTAGTTGTTGCTGCACTTGCTCTTTTGACAACGTTGTTTGTGCGTGCTCTGCTTGTAAATGTTGGTATTCCCAGCAGGCACCTGAAGGGAGCATAATGTTAATTTGACTCACATTTTGCACACAACAGTCGGTCACTGTCAGCCTGGCATATGAAAGGGGGACTGTGCCTAATTAAAACCAGCAGGGGGAGAAAAACGGACTCCAATCATGGGCCACTCTAATGTACCACCAAACCTAATAAGGATTTAATGTGTAACATTGTTAAAGCCCTTTTGGTGAAGTGAAGGGAGTCCTGCAGGCTGACTACGCCTCAAACACTGGTGGATAAAGTCAATACAAACAGAAATAGAGGTGGAGAAAGGCATGAAATGTCCTCCTTCACAACCCATTACTGCAACTCCTCCTTCATTTACTTTCACCCTTTTCTTCCTGGCACACAAGAGTCATGGCAGGTCATCATCCCCTCCCTATTAGCATGGGGGGGGGAGAAGAAAACCTGCTTAGGCGCACCAAACAATGGGTGCAATGCATTACCTCTGACCTATACACCCACCGCCTAATACCACCAGCCATTAGGCCCATTCAGCTCCGTATGAGGTTTGTTCATTAGGATGGGTATTTCCCACTGCAACAAATAATTACTCCAACTGTGAAACAAGAACGTAATCACATATCGTCTTCTATCAAATGCAAAGAAGGCATCTCGTTTTAATATGTTGCAGACATAATTCAGAAACAAAGCTCCACTCTGCAAAAATGCTGACATTAATCTCACCTCTAAAATGAACACCAACACGGACCCTTAAGAGGCCCACTCGCATACATTAAACCTCTCTAAAAAACAAAAACATCTTCAGATTAGTGGCCCCAAGCCTGACAAAAGGCATGCATACAATAACCAAACATAACATCTCGATGAAAAGACAAGACTCGGGGAAGCATCCCGAGTTGAAGACCGCCGTTTAAAAAAAAAAAACACAGACACGAATGACTTCAGCATTTGAGCATCCTTTCGACACAGGATTACGATCAGATCAGACATAACGATGCACAAGTACTCCGACAAAAGGTTAACTTCACATAATGGTGCAGTTTAGTCCGCCCGATCTGCTCATTGCAAACAATAGAGCTGCATCCATCTGACGGCCCTCAGCCAATAAAACATCCGAAGCTGTGTGCCGAGACTCCCGACATACTCGGAACTGCTTACTGATGTCAACTTATTGCTCCACGCGTGGGCTTGCACAGTCTGCATTTTTTTTTTTTTTTTTTTTTAAATGCGTAAAGCATCCACTTCACCAGCCGGGACGAGGCGTAAACTGACCCGCAGGGCCGCGTTCATGAACCGCTTGCAGAAGACGGACGCCGATGCTAAGCTATTAACCTAGTTGCTAAACTACCCCAATATATCTCCGCCTTCCGCTTTTAGTTCCCCGGGCGAGCTTCCGGCCCGTTTCGGTGAAAGTGACCTCGCTGTAAGTTTTTTTTTTTTTTTTTTTTTGAGTTACCTGCAGAGAAACGTCCACCTTAAACGCGGGTGTCGCTCAACACCTCGGCTCGGCGTTGCTAAGCCAGCTAGCCTCGCTGCTAGCCGGAGCGGCTGGATGGGGGGAGCTCCAGCGCCGAGCGTAAATAATTCACTTCCACGACCCGAAACAAGGCGGCAAGCGACGGAAAGTGAAACACTCCCGCTGGTTCCCCCGGTTCCGATCAATTTGCAATTCCCACCTCAATGCTTTTAATGTCATTTGTTGGGGAGGACGGGTCTACCTATGCTCCACTACTACCGGACCCTTTGTTCCTACCAGCCGAGACGCGAACAAACAAAGGCCCCGCCTCCTCCGGGCTCCTCCGCCCATCCCGACTCGCAGACCGGGACACAAAACCCCCCCCAAAAAACCAGCCCTCCCTCCCCAACTTGTCTGCTCCAGGACCCCAGGGGGCGACCAGAGGCCCCCAGTATGATACCTGGTGGAAACAACCCTTTTCATCTTTTTTTTTTAAATAGGCCTAGAGTTCATCTTATTCAACAGTCTTGACAAGCAACATATTCTGTATTGTTCAAACTGTACACTGAAGTTATCCTGTTAACCCACAAAGCCAAAATGCCTCGCGTTTAATCAAATGGAAGTATTCTGCTTGATGCGTGCATAATTTTATACGCATTTCATCGAAATACACCCTGATGCAGTATATGCTCCACCTGAGTTTAGGAGTTTGCTGGGTTTGAGACATTTTTTGGCTGCACAGTTTGAGTTTATAACCAGCACCCTCGGTGGAGTTGAAGAGGTTAAGGCGAGTCTTTCTTTTTTCGTTGCTGCAAGACAAACACGATGCCTTTAAATTCAAACTTCACTCTGCTGTGGGATTAATAATTTGTGATTATTAGTCTTCAGAGGAGTCGTGTACCTACATGACTCTTAGAAGATTTTAGATTTAAAGATTTTACTAGATTACATTAAAGAAGTATACTGAGAGTAATAACACCCACTCACAGGAGTATCTTCAAGCATCACCCAAAGTGAAAGTAATTCTAAATTTATCAACACTTTAAACCGGTGTTGTTACACAACTTTTGTCAGGATAACTAACATTAGATCTTCTACCTTAACCAAGTGTTTTTATGACATTTACAACAACGTTTTTGTTTGCTCTATAGTGCCTTCTGGCTTGCTTTGACTTGATGTTATACAGACAGTTATACAGACTATCATTATGTCTCAGCACATTTTATGAGGAACAACATTTTAAAAAGCTGGATTTGAAATACAATTCATAGATGTCTATACAATTCATAGATGTCTATACAATAAGATTAAATGTGCCTTTCATTTTTGGAGTTGGGAATGTCACGGTCATGGTTCAACCATGGACCAAAAACTGTCAGGATTATATCGTGTGAGACTCTGCAGTATGTGAGAATATTTTTCCGATCTGGTTGATTTATAAAACCCTTGTGTGGTGAGGACAATGAAACCTAATTCAGTCATAATAATCAGTCAAGAAATAAAGTGATTTTTCTGCCAGGGCTGTTTTTAACTTTTACTGGTCATCCAGGGCTGTACAGTCTGCCCTGACCTTAACAACTGCATCCTTTATTAAATCCATTTAGTGTGATGCAAACACTTTGTTTATACTGTTCAGAAAATCTGTGATAATGGTTAGTAACCATAGGTTGTTAAATTCACACCCGCTTTGGGAAGGCTTATTAAAAAGGACTGCCTTGGCTGTTGATTCACATCTATCAGACCACAGCTCTGAGTCTGTCATGGCCTCAGATTATGTAAAGGTATATAATCTGCAGCCTCACTTTTAATCAATAACCACTCTAATGTTTACAAGCAATATATTTGACGGCGAGAGAACCTTTTGTGGTCTCTAAGTGCATTTAAAGCTCATTTGCCAAAGCTTTCACTTGAACTGCCAGTCAGTTAGGAGAATTTATATAAGGCAGGAGTGCAGCTGAGGGAAGTGAAGCAATGGATTTCATTGATATGGTAAACACATCTGACCCACACCAGTATCTGCTACTGCATAAACCCTACTCCAGGCATAAAGAGGAGACATACAGTTCTATGCAAAAGTTTGGGCACCGCTGTATCAACTGCAGTTTGTGTGTAGTCAGTGTTCAGGTTGGAGGAAAAAATACCACAAACTATCTGCAGTGAATTATTCTCAAAATTATATAAACAAAATCTATTAACCCTGCCTGGACCTGGGATAACATGTCACAACCACACAGCTTTACATTTCTTCAAAATGTTACTCATTCCAAAAACATAGCCTGCTTTGTGTTGCCATGATGCTGTAATTACAGCTGAATTTTGGAAAAGGTGCAAAAGTATTTGTCTAAAATAACTGTGGTCCAGTCAAGAGTAATGCTTTTGTAGGTTTTAATATATATAAAAAGGGGTGACAAATGGAGAAAAAAAAAAAAAAAACACAAAAAAACCCCACTAAAGCCTTTTGTTACAATATAACAGGCCCAAATACTCTAATACCCAGAGTCTGTTTAGTAGTGATGGACTGACAGGAGGTGTGAAAGAACAGCATCTCCCTCTGCTGGCAACTACTGAAAACATCTTCCTCCTACACCTAGGAACACAATAGAGCACATTTTAAACCAGCCTAAATACTGTATGTACTTCTGTGATATTTTTTTTATATAGATTTAAACAAAACAACTCTTATCTGTCTTTTTATCATGTAGTTAAGCTTTTATTTGCCGATTCCACAATTATAACAATCAATTACTTTGACATGCACAAAAGTGCTTATATTCTACAACACAGACATCTGAATGGAGTCAGCATTTCTTGTATTCATACATATGTAGTGCATAAAACTAATAAAGACCTGATGGAAGTGAGGATTAAATCTGGGATATTTCTGTTTTGAGATATTAATCCTATTTCATCTCGATTCAGTAGGAGTCATTTAGTACACACAGGCAGTGCTAACATTAAAAGCGGAAGACACAAAGATGAATGTGAACTATTTTAGTCACCGGAAAACTGGTCTGGTTCGACACAAGATTTGATGTACCCTGTTGTATTTATAGCTCGCCACCCAAGACCACTTTGCATGTACTATTTTATGCAGAGACTGGCAGCGTAGTGCTCATACTGCACTGCCAAGCACACATTTTTATGAGATGAAGTGCTCTCCAACAGAGTAAAATACAAAGTAGATTTGATTTTTAATTATTGAGTTTATCACCTAAATACCGGTACGGTTAGACAACTATTACACTCAGAGAAACTGAGCTTAATAAACATCTGTGGGGTCACTACTCTAGCCACATTTTCCAAAAAAAAAAAAAGTCAGACATATTGTGTCTTCCCGCAAACTTATGACAAAGAGCAGGAGTGGTGCAGCACTGAGGGAATCTGAAGAGAATGCAGGTTGAACAGGATGTTCTCATTGCTCTTGCTGGTTTTCTAGAGGCAACAGTGGAAGCACAAACCTGTCAGGGAAACTGTTGTGACACCTGACTGGTAGTGATAGCAACAAGGCAGCAGACAGACTAACACAGACTGCACCCAGAGGATGCAACTGCGGCTTGAAAAGAGGAAGTTTAACAGCATGTGCTCGAGATAAATCGCGGGATAACAAACGAAAGAAAGCTAGAATGTCAATGTCTGTGTGAAGGTTGGTGTTGCTGTTGTCGACAGTTGCAATGACAGAGGTCACTGATCTGCATCCAGACATAATTAGCCATGTCCTTAGTAACAACATGGAGGGTTGTTATTGGCAGATAGGAACTGATGCAGTTCAAATTGTAAGACGTGGCAGTGATTCACGTTAGTAAAACATCCGTTTCACAGCCTCTCTTGTTGTGCTAATATCCCGAAAATTAAATGATGTCTCCTTAAAAAAATGTCGTACTCAAATTCATCGCTACAAAGTCGGTGTACAAGACTAGTAATAAGCATATAAAGCATGCATTTTGCAACACAGCATAACTTAATCTGGATGTCTCTTTAAACTCAAAAACAGAGATACAGACTGCAGTGATGATGTTATTTGGTGTCTCGTGATGACGCCGCTCCACAGAAATAGCCTGTAAATATCGCAGAGCGCTTGATTTTAATTGAATATGGCAACTTTATCTAATTCACAACATTCAATTATTATTATGTTGCTTCTCTAACCCAAATTCAATGAGCCAATCCAAGTCTTGATGCTCTGATTTTCTGTTTAATGATGTTTTCACTGTCCAAAATCACAAGCGGCAGATTTCTGAATCTGAAATTTTCTAGTTACCTTGACTTGCATATACTTCTTTGACACAAAACTGTAGCTCACACAGGCTGGGTAATTCAAGATGTAAAGAAAACATATCAGTGGATGGTCTGCATACTTCATTAACACTCAACATCAGCATATTCCTGAGCCTTAAATGGTCTTGAGCCCACAACACTCGCACATACACAAGTGGCACAAAGATACAGTTTTCCAACAACTCTGCAGCTGTCCTCACCATTTGTTTTCAGGACAGCTCCCTTTAAATCTGATCTCAAGCCTGCTCTTATGTTTTAAAGAGTCTGCACGTCTCTCACGAAAACAGGTGTATTTTAGAAATCGTTTCCTTTTCCAGGCATTGAGCTGTCTCCCCATCCTCCCACGTTCTCTGCGCTGCCTGGCACATGCCAGCTTTCTTTTGCCATCCTGTCAGCCTGCAGCAGATGTGACATCACTACAGCTTGTCTCCTCTCTGCAACTCTCCTCCCCTCCCCTCTCCCCACATTTCTCTGACTCCCCAGCATCTCTGTCTCCCACGCATTCCTTCTTTCTCTCTGCCTCTGCACACACAGCCATTTTGATCTAGCAAACAAGATCTAAGAGACCTGGGTAGAGAGGGGACGAGTCGAAGGCAAGAAGTGAAGAATTGAGGAGGAAAAGAAAGAGGCACGGGCTTTCAGTGCAATGAGATAAAGCTGAGGCAGTCGTGTTGTGTAACAGTTACCACCAAAAAAATAAAAATATCCTGGCTGTTTGGCTGCCATCTTGCCTCTGCTTTAAGTCACTTTTCTCCAATCAGGAACCATGTGACTTTCTGCATGAGGAAGCACCACTGTTACTGCAATAGGCAGTCAATGAGGGATAAAGGAGTGACAGAGGAGGAGAGAAAGAGGGAGAGAGGGTGAAAGAGGGAGAGGGGGAGAGAGTGAGATGAGGTAGGCAGAAATGGGAGGGAGCAGTAGGAGTGAGATTGGGTGAGACAGAGAGAGTGGTGAGCAAAGGGGAGCACATGCTTGAGTGAGTGCATGTGAGAATGGGGGGGGGGGGTATCTTCGGCTCACAGGCAATCTATTTTTACCATTTAGCCTGAACAAAGGATGTGATTGGCTCCACTGTGTTAGGATGAATCTCCTTCATGCAGGGAACAAAGCCTTAAAAAGGCTGATTCACAGCTAAGTCACAACAACAGCAGGATGTCACCGGTTGTCAATGAACTAGACAGACAGGAGAAGCCTGTTCTTTATTATTTTCTGCCACATGCAAATATGCTCAGTTAAAATTTCTCTGTTATATAATATCCTGACCCGATAACCAAACAAAGACGACCAGATGAAAGGGAAAGTGATGTTAGAGTTAGAGCGGATTTGTTTTCACGCTGCAGATTAGCACACAAACGATGGGGAGGATCCTCCATCCACCATCATACAAGAATGTAAACAAACCAGCCTTCAGCTATAATGATTTACAGCGCACAAGGGAGGGAGAGAGAAACTGCAACCCCGTGTTGATCAATGTTGCTCTGTGGTTATCTGTGACATCCACCAGCCCAAGCTTGTCCAAGCGGGCTTCTCATGTAGGTGTGCGTGAGTGTACATTTGCAAGCATGCATGCGCCTGGGATTGTTTTGAATGTTGGTGCACCACATGCACACGGCAGATCTCAGTGGTGGACCTCGTTCTCTGTACATCCCTCAGAAACATGTGGATGTCATTAAAAGTTTCTGCTCCACAGTGAAGTCTGTGAACAGAGGGAGCGAAGGAGGCAGGGCCACCAGAAGCCTACAGGAGGGAGTGAGGAAGCTATGGTAGAGAACAGTAAAGATCACAGAAGAGAACATCAAGCAGAGGCAGAATATTATTTCATCTGATAGCCAATTGCCAATGAATCAGAGCGGCCCCATTAAAATGATACTGACACCCTAATTCAATCTGCCCTCCCCGGGATCCCCGCGAGCAGATGCTGCGATTCAATTTCTATCTGATACTCGCTCCCTCGTGCTGCTTGGAGCCCGTCCCCTGGCACAGTGAGGCTTTTCACCGTACACAAGGCAACCATCTCTGTTGCCTGCCTGCTCTCAGTGGGATATGTTAAAGAGGAATTGCTCCAAAGTCAAAAAAGGATCAAATAGTCCAAGGAAGAGAACAGATTAGAAGATCTTGATCAAAATTGCCAAAACAATTTTGCTTGCCAAAGACTGGCATGTGCAGACACATTCAGACTGTACTAGATTTCCTTCCTCTCGCTCTGATACAGGAGCACCAGAGCCAAGTGTAGATATTAATTAAGTCTCTATATAATGGCAATAACGCTTTATTTAGCACTTGAAAGATCAAGAGTCTTGATTTGAGGGAAGTCGAGTAAAACAACTGCACACAAAACAAAGACATTTCAGGATTGCAAAATGCAAAGTCACAATGACAGAGCTGTCTAATACCTAAACAGTAGCTGAACTCCAAGCAAATTAAACTCTTTGTTAAATCTTAAGTGCCCTCATTAATGGTTTAAACTCTTCCAGAGAGACCAGCTTTAAACCATTTTGCAGCAAACAAATTAAAGTACGTTTGTGTCATTCAGTTCTGACCCATGGGACAAACATGAAAAACAATTTCTGTGACACAGTGATTCACACCAACTCCTATAAGAGCACAAATAATCAAGAAGCAGACCTTTAGTGGTCAGATAGAGCTGAGAAAAAGAGTAAAAAGAGTCAGCAAGTGAAGTTCCTATTGATATCTCAGAGTCTCTGTGTGTGCTGAAACTCAAAGAGCCATTGATCTGCTGCACAGCAAGCTAGCGTGACTGAGAGGGTCTGGTGAACAACTCAATCCTAAAGTGTGGTAGCCTCAGTCTATAACCTTGTTTTAGGACATGTGTTGAGAGTGTGGCATGGCGTCACCAACACATGCATGCGCGCGCGCGCGCGCGCGCACACACACACACACACACACACACACACACACACACACACACACATACACATAGCACTCACACACAGCACTCACACAGCTTGACGCTGGCCCTTAGGGAGCTTTGCAGCCCTTTTACATAAGTCATCTTTCTGACAGCACCACTGAGCACAGAGACAGAGGAGGAAACGAGAGAGAGAGAGAGAGAGAGAGAGAGAGAGAGAGAGAGAGAGAGAGAGAGAGAGAGAGAGAGAGAGAGAGAGAGAGAGAGAAGGCACTCACCGGGACAAGCACAACCTCCAACAGACATCTTCTCACATGTTGGGCTCTTCTCTGAACGAAACAGCTGCACTCAGTCCACACTCTGCTCGCATGGGCTAACTCTGAGGAAAACAACACAGACAGAGGGGTGGAGAGATAAGAGGGAGTGGTACAAAGCAGGGCATGTACAACACAACTACACTCCTCTCTCTCTCTCTCTCTCTGTCAGAGGCAGGAAGTTGGCAGCGGTGCTGTAGCTGCATCATTAATAGGCATATTGCAACACAAGTGGGAGGGAAAATGAGAGTGGAGTGAAATAGGAAGAAAGAGCCTGAGTGGTACGTGAGACTGGAGTAAGTAATACAGAGTGGAACAAGGGAGTGTGTGTGAAATGGGGAATGCAGGAGGGAGGTAATTAGAGCAAAGGAGAGGAAAAGGGGAAAATGCACAAGGTGTGTGTGTGTGTGTGTGTGTGTGTGTGTGTGTGTGTGTGTGTGTGTGTGTGTGTGTGTGTGTGTGTGTGTGTGTGTGTGTGTGTGTGTGTGGCAGTGATGCATCGTCTATTTTTGCCCCATTGCTGCTGAGGGAGATAAACGTACTCAGTAGGAGCCCAGAGGCAGAGGGTCATTATTGCCCAACAAACACACACAGTGTGGGAGCAGAGTGCGCTCCCACACCTCGCCTCATCTGTGACAGATCTCCATCTCTCTTTCTGTCTCCCTCTCTCCTGCCCTTTTGTTGTTCTGCTGCCGAGAGAGAGAGAGAGAGAGAGAGAGAGAGAGAGAGAGAGAGAGAGAGAGAGAGAGAGAGAGAGAGAGAGAGAGAGAGAGAGAGAGAGAGAGAGAGAGAGAGAGAGAGAGCCCTGGTGTTAATCACTACAGACATTATCGATTAAAAATGAAAAGCCCACCTGGAGCGCGGGGGACACAGGAGACCCATGGGAGGCAGGAAGCGCGTGCACGGACAAATGTGCACATGCTCACAACCAGCAGGAGCTGCATGTAAACAGTCTGACTCGATGTGCAGACGTCTGTCCAGCCTCTTTTCTCTCATTTCAACTCTTTTTTTTTTTTTTTTTTTTTTTGTCTGTCGCTTTTTAATTTTATGATTAAAAAGTCTGTCAATTCAATCTCCTCTCCCTGTTGATATTACCTCAACCTTTCTGCAGCTTGATGCGGCTTAATGTGATTGTGTCTCATTTCCTTTTGCCTCTTCCACTTTCCCTTCCTGTTCATCCCATAACTTCTCTTGGCTCAGGCGTGCCTGTCCTCCAAGCCAATAATCTCATAATCTCACACTTCACTACACAAACACACAGCAACTGACTCCCATGAGTTGGATGTCTTTGTTGATTGAGTACATGATCCTGTCAAATGGATTACACACGACACCATATCACTGGGTCATTAAGACTGAATATATGAAAAAGGAAAAAGAGAAAAGGTTCTAAGAAAATACAACATGCATATAATCTAGTGCAAAGATTCCCAAACAAAGGTACTTGGCGATGCAGTACTAAGAATGACAGTAGGGATTTATTCATTAAAAATGTAAAAATGGTATTTTATTAACCAACATTCTATTAAAACCATGCATCCGTGTATTGAGTCAAGTTTAACACTTAAACAAGTTCAAAGTTGCAACTGAGAGTCATTGAAAACAAGTGCAAGCAGGTTAAGACACCGTTAGATCAGAAGAATTGAATAAATGATTGAGACAGAGAGTTATGGACTTACGTGTAAAGACTTGAAAGATGGTTGAAATGGCTAAAGGTGTTAGATTAATAGTTGATTGGCAGAATATAGCTAAAAGTGCATGGGTGAATGGTTGAAATAGAAAGCTAGAAGTGATGGATAAATGGGTATAATCAAATACAGCTAATGCAACCTATGTATGAATGCCAAACTTGACTGAATTGTTCGATTGTATGAAAACACTGTAAGAATATTATGTATGTTTAATGCCTCAAATAAATGTATGTATTTGTAACATGAAGGAAGCTGCAAATCTGTGAGGGACTAAGTCGATGGCGGGGTACTTTGCTTTAAATAGGGCCGTGAAAAAAGGGGCGCAAACCACTAGTCCATTATATCCACGTATTCCCGGCACTAACAAAGCCCCATTCCCGGTGAGTTGAAGCCCTGTTTAACAAACCTCAGATCCCTGTTTTCTGTCACTCACAACCAATACACTAACAAAAGACAAACAACTGTCTCCACTGCAACGAAAGCTGACAGGCACATTCCCCAACCACCAGCGCACTGGCAGAGGCATCACAGTTAAATGTCATACACAGTGTCAGACACTGCTCTCAGGACCAAGACACAATGAACAACCCTCCGGGCCTCCTCGTCTTTTCCCGTTACTTGTGTTCTACCTCTTCTTTTCATTTCCCCTTCACACACACACACACACACACACGCACATGCACACATGCACACGCACGCACGCGCACACGCGCACACACACACACACACACAGCTTTTCTTGTTCCTTTCTGTTTCAACAAGGTCTGTGTCTTTCAGAAGCCTCTCATCTCATCTCATCTCGTCTTTTCTTTCACCGTTTGTTTTATGTACACCTTGCGGGTCGCAATCTGCGGGATTGACATTCACAGAAGCTCCCGCTACTGTAAAACGGTGAACTCGGAACAATAGAAGACGCGAGAGATGGAAAGAGACGTCTCTGATGCTGCAAGACAGAGAAAAAGAAGAGATAAGAGCATGAGACAAGAAACAGAGGAGGGGTGCGTGAATGTGATTTGGGAAATGGCTTCTGTTTCCAGGAGTGATTAGGTCTTTGAAGCTGAACACTTCCGCGCTGACTGCACTGATGGGCATGCTTTCTCTTTTCTCCTCTTCCTCTCAGTCTCCTACTCTTGCAGATGCAGAGATTCCTGCTCTGTCAACACATCCACACATTGCTCGAAATGCTCTCTGAGAATAATGAAGTTCCCCCTCTGTTCGCCTCCTTCTCTCCACTGTGGGAACACGCAGCAGCAGTTCCATAACACTGTGTGACAGACAGCAAAGTGCCTTCACACAGACACACTGACTGCTTCGCTTACTGAGGCACACATCTCATTATACAGTGGACCAACACTTGTTCACACGCACCGACAACCTTGTTTCTCCATAAAATGCCAACATAATGTTTAAAAGTCTCCTGGTGATACAGTTGATATCTCGTGAGTTTATGACATCAATGCTTTCCTCTCAGTCTTTTGTCTTGCAGGTGTTCTACGTTTCCCCCCCCCCCACCTCTCCTCTCCTCCTCTTTCTTTACTCCACACTCTCTCTTGCAGACAAACACTGTTAAATATCCTCCATATCAATGCTTACCTTTGTCCTCCTCTTTCTTCTCGCTCCACGCTCTCTCGAAAAAGTCCGCTCAGGTCAGCCACGCAGAGAAAACCAAGCTGGGCTAGCAGAGAGAGAGAGAGAGAGAGAGAGAGAGAGAGAGAGGGAGGGAGAGAGAGGACGACTGTGATGAGCAGAAGCAGATAGGAGACACAAATGGAGGGGAGATCTAGCAGTGTGCAAATTGGATGATGAGAAGGAAGGAAGGAGGGAAGGAATGAAGGAAGGAAGGAAGGAAGGAGGAGGGGTAAAGGGGAGGAGGGGGGGGCAGCTCTGGGCTGCACTGGCATGAATATGACGCAGAGGCAGCAGCCAGAGCCACTTCTCCTCTCCAGCCCCATCCCTCCATACCCACCGAGAGAGAGAGAGGGGGGGGGGGAGAGGAGAGGGCACTGTATCCATGGCAACGGCAGAGCAGCAGTAGGTATAGTTAGGGAGTGAGCTGGGGCACGGTGGTGTTCCTCTCTTTCTCTGTCTCTCACACACACAGACAAGCTTGTAAGTCTTACAGCTCCCACAGATGTACAGTATACGGCCTCTGATGTATGCAGGGAAAAGCTGCAGAGGAAATATGGGCAGCATAGATTCATTTGGACATGACAGATAATCAGAAACACACTGTTTGGACCAGTTGTGTCTCAAGAAACTTGGGGAACAGGGAGAAAGGAAACACTAGTTTATTATACAAAAATAACAGCAAGAAACTGCCGGCATCAAGTAACAGAATAAATAACTTTTACTTATATTCCTCTCACTATATGAAGTGTCGGACTAGGGTGAATGTGAAACAGTGCAAACATGATGATTTCATAACACCATTCCAGACAGTATTTATAGACAGTGATGGCGGTAAGTGAAGCATATGAAAATCAGCAACCGAAGCACAAAGCTCTTCTTGCACTCAAGTTAAAAGACTATGTGGCATTCAAAGACACAAATAAGTCATCCTGACATCTACTTGGTCGGTCTTGTTCTGCCTGCGTCTATTTGTCTCAAGCAATATATGCTTTCCCATACATCCACACTCTTCAGGTGCAGTTTGGTGTTATGTGTCTTGATCAGGGATATGTTATATGTGGACAGCAACAGCCAGAGGATAAACTACAATCATTGCTGCAAAACTACTAAACCAAAATACTGAAATATTCATACAGATGTTACACGCTGTGGAACGTAACCAAATGGGCTCGTCGTTCACAGGAAAATGATCAGTGAGACTCACAATTGTTGCCATACAGACTCCACGCCAGAAAATACACAACACACAGACACAAAACTGTTGAGTCTGTAACCTGATGTGTTTGTTGTTTTGAGACAAAGTTCCCATAACTCGTGCATGAGGTTGCACTGTGCTGATCAGCCACAGACAGGAAGCTGCTGGGGAACGTAGAGGGATTTAAATTTGTTTTACAAATGGCAGCGGGAAGACTTGGCAGTTTAATTCATCACACTGCAGAGAATAAATGACAAAGTGAAATACAGACAGACAAAAGTGGTAAACCACAATGGAAGACCACAGAGTGTGTGCATGCGTGCTTGTGGCTGGGCTCACCTCTAATCCATTTCTACCTGTGGGACACAGGGAATTGCCGATGGCTTCTCTATGCCGTGCAATGCGAATCCTAATGAGAAACACATCACCCCCCCACTTTTGTATTTGACCTAGTTTAATCTCCACCTCTCTGGTGCCTCCTTCTTGTTCACTCCTCACTTCTTCATGTACTCAAATAGCAAAACAACATCCACCGGTGTCTTTGATTTAATTTATCCCAGTTTTAAGGGGAAATAATTTGGCTTTTCAGTGTGATGTTCGGTTGGTGTATCAATGAGCGATGTTTTCATAGTGGTTAATGCTTTGTGCAATTTTCATTTTGTATGTGACTTATTCTAAAAGGGAATGCACTATAGTATTAGGCCTAAACTGGAAAGTACAGCTTTACCCCCCCCCCAAAAAACTAAAATGTCCCTCAAGCTCAACTTACCATTTTCCCCCCTAGACTTTAACCATTTCTCAAAGTCTTCATCAGCTCATGCAGTTTGTTCGTCGTCATCACTTGACCTCAAACGAGGCACTTTGGTTGGTAACACGTGGGTGTACGTCGAAGATGTATTCTTGTGATGGATGTGGAAGGCCTGTATTATCTTTCTCCACCCCGTCCACCGACTCCTGGAAAACACAGGATGTCGTATTAATTTTCTGGGTTACAATTTACCACACTTAAGAGTAGTCATTTTAAGTCTGCATATTTCTCAAAAAGATTGTTTACGCATGTAAAAAAAAATAATATTAAAGACAGCCTTTGTAGCATTTTCAAAACAAATAGCACAACTGACACACACACACACAAAAAAAAAAATTACGCTTACCTCTGACCCGCAGCGTCACTCTGCGTAATTTTGCCGGGAACCTCGCACCACGTGTCTCCAAGCCGGCGAGTTTGTTCCTCTGCTGCGCGATTCATTAACTTTTCATTCCGAAACGAGACCGGGCGGGGAGTTGAGTGGCAAGATGGCGGCGCGGTGGGGAGCAGGCGAGGATACTTTAACTGCGTGCAATATGGAGTTTTTCCGTATGGATACACTGGATGAGGTAACACGGCATCTTCTGTTCTTTACCGCGTGTATTTTCACTGTTACTAGTTTTTTTTTTTTGTGTGTGTGTGCGTTTATAGAGGAAAGGCAGAGTTGGTCTGCACGAGCTGTACGCTGCGCGTGGAAAAGTGACACGTGGATGCAACCGTAGTATCACTTAGTATTGAGAGAGAGAGAGAGGGACAAAAAAAAAAAAGTACCGCAACTGTTTTGTGGTGATTAACGCCGGGTAACTTTCTCAAGGCGGTGTCTGGAATTAATACTTCATGCTTTAATATAAATGGCTTTTTTTTTTTTTTTTTTTTTTTAAGCCGTGTGTTAGTACCTCGCCGACCGGTTACAATGACCAGAGCACGATTCCTCCCTTTATAACATAAACAATCGTTTAAATGAGTGACGTGACAGTTGCGTGTTATTATTGGTGGTCGGCCTGGCATGAACGCGAGGTGTGTAATTAATCTCGGCAATACGATTTTAAGGTCCTTCGCTGGGTTTTGTGTGCAAAAGTACTCTGTGTACTGTGCATCAACTGATTGATACACACGTGGCAACAACCAACGCAAGTCGCCGATCAGCTGCCTTTTATCCTACATGCGTGTAGTGTGGCTGTAACTTGAATAGTGTTTCTTGACGATGGATCAGTAGCTTTATTCATTTTTGCCGGGGTGTAGTTTTTAGGCTTCGCGCCAGCACGTTGCAGTAGTATCATGAGTTCCGTGTTGGTGCATTCAGTGATGAGGGTCCTTTTTAAAAAAAAAAATATTTACACGATGACTGCAGTCGGGGCAGTTACACACACGAGTGTGATTGCCGGCTCTGACACTGCTCTACCAAAATCTCATTCAAAAAAAATCTCGGTATCTTGTGTATATTCACATGTGGTATAGCCAGTGGTGAATCACATGTTGGCTTCCTTCACGCATGCGCAGGAGGAACAATACATTTGTATCTCCTTACGCACAGCATAGTGTTTAGAAATAACCGCCTGTAACTTGATTAGTGAAAAAAATAAAATAAAATAAGGCATTCAAATGTTTTATTTAGGTTTGTAATTCGTAAAAGAAAAGATGAGGCCCCTGCTCGGGTTTGTTGTAGTGCAACACGTGGGCTAAGGTGGTGGCCTCTCTTTGGACGGAGTGAGGCGAGGATCAAACATGTCTGCGCACTGTAAGCGTGTGTAGATGGAAACACGTGGGTCGCTGTCATTAGATTAAAGTTTAGATTAAAGTGCATCATGTTATCAGTTGTTTTCTCTAAATTGGACCTTTATACTAGAGTTGATGTAGTTATTTATGTGAATCAAATTAAACACGCAGTTTTACACCAAGTGATGAGACTTCCATCTTTTTTTTTTTTTTTTTTTTTTTTAAATTACTGTATATAGTTTTTGTTTATCGAACTTGTATACAAAGTATAGGTATTACAGGGACACTAGTCCATTGAAAATAGTCTTCTTTGGACAGATCATTTATTTACGTATTCAGTTCATAATTTGTGTTGAAGCAGTGGATAACAGTAGAATTCATATTGCTAATTGATTTGTAAATTGAGTCATTCTTTAATGTTTGCGTGTTTTTCAGATTAAGAGAAAATGCATCTGGAATTTTCTTTTTGTAAATGGTCTGTACTTGTATAGTGCTTTATCACCTTTTGGCACTTTAACATAGTTTTCCCATTCATACAATAATGAGACAGATCACCACGCAATGTGCTGCCATCAGGAGCACATTCACACACAATGGTACACCATCAGGAGCAACTAAGGGTGTCTTGCTGAAGGACACTTATGCATGGGACAGACAGAGGAGCAGGGGATCGAACCACCAACCTTCCAGTTAGTGTGCAACCCACTCTACCCTCCGAGCCACAGCCTCCTTTTGTCCTGCTGGACTTTAAAATGGGTGCCATGCCTTACCCTGTAGGGTTTCCTTTTGTCTCACTCATTTTCAAATGCCCTTCTTCGCACCGACAACCAGCAAATAAACAAGCTTGGTGGACGCTATTCTGTGTTCACATTTATATATTTATAAAAAATTCTCGGTAGCACATCATCAACAACAGGGAGCTACGAAGTCGAAGGCAACTGGACTACACTGGAATAACACTTTACAAGGTGCTGCCATCAGGAGCACATCCCCACACAATGGTACACCATCAGGAGCAACTAAGGGTTCATTGTCTTGCTGAAGGACACTTATGCCCGGACAGGAGGAGCGGGGGATCGAACCACCAACCTTCCAGTTAGTGTTAAGATGGTGTTAAAAGTGATCCAGTGCAGACATCTACAAACCACTACTAACAGAAAAACATGCCGCATTAAAGACATGACCATTCTTAAATAATTATTTTAAGCTGCTGCGAAGTCAAAATAGATAGTTACTTTTTAAAATGTTTACATATTAATGTATTAAGTTGTTAAAAATGTTTACGCACGAATAAATGAATTGTTGCACCTGTGTGTAAAATATTATTTTTTTTAACAACTTTTGCTGTGGTTGCTGCTTGCAGATAGTTTTTGCCTGATTCACATTTCCAGGTTTGTTATTTGTTTTTGTGCCAAAATACAATCTGATGTGTCCTCTTTCCTCTCTAGACCTCTGCCCTGAGCTGTGGAGAAACTCTGGAGGCCCTTCAAAGCTGCTTAGATCCCACCATCCTGTCTATGTTTGAGGACACGCCAATAATCGAGGCAAGACTAATTGAGAAAAAAAAAAATCTATGTAACACAATGTTTGTTTACAGTGGCTGATGTTCATGCCTTGACCTGATTTATTTGTTCATGTGTTTATTTAGACTCAGGGGCTCGATGAGGAAAGTGAAGCCACGCTGTTAACCGCCCTGACGGAGATCCTCGACAATGTAGATGACGAGAATCTGTCCCCATTTGACATGCTGCCTGACTCGGACCTGCTGTCAGGTCGGAAGGGCAGGGAACACTCTCCGGTTAGTGTCCAGCTCTCAATGTGTCTCGCAGATCTCCTGCTCTCCGCATCCCTCATCTGGCCTCTGAGCTCGTTGCAGAGAGTGAAAGGCAGTGGGAAGACACCCCACTGACCACTGGTTGTAAACATACCTCTTTACCATTGAGTTAAAGTCTGTGTTGGAAAAATTACTCAGAGGCTTGGTTCAAAATCAAACACATCGGACATTTATTCTTGCAAGAAGGAGCAAATACATGCACCCTCAAAGAAAGGTGTCCAGCATTGCTCCCCCCAGCAGTCGTCCCCAGCAGGGCTCGCCCCAGCCTGGTTTCCCCCAACAGTCCTCTCCTCCGTAGTCCTTTCAGTCACTCCTCCGTAGGGCAGCTTTTATAAAGTGTGACAAACAATTGACAGTCACCCCCATTCCCTTTGTATCTGCTTTCGTATGGTAATACTGAGTTGCTTGTAGGTCACAAGATAAGGACACATCAATTAGATGCAGAATGTAAAACAAAAAGGAATCACTTGCAAATAAGATAGACAACAAAATAAACTTTTCGGAGCCTGCTTGACAAGAGACTTTCCAGAGCCACAATGCAAACAAGAGGAAGAGACAAATCTTTTTTTCCATCATCTGTAAAATATAAAAGAGTTGATGAAATTATGCCGTTGTTTATCTTTCATTCTCCAGCTCAGGAGATTGCTGTGCCTGTCCCGTTCCTCTCCAGAGAAAGACACGTTATATAGACCTTTATCAACTGGAAAGGTAGCTTTTCTCACTCATATTCACATATATTACTGTGTAATGTAGACAGATTTCAGAACATGACCGTGTATTTGTTTCCCTGTCTGTACCCAGAGCCTCCCCAGGATACAGGCAGACTCTCTCCAGAGGAGTGATGGTGAAGAAGAGGAAAACCGCTCCCTCACTCTGAGCCCAGTGAGACATGGCTCATGTTTTGACAGTGACCCGCTAGACTGGGAAGGCCTGACCCTTCCACTTCCTGTCTCGTTTGAGCAGGCGGGTGAAGACAACATCTCAGTTAGCCTGGGAGACTTGGTCAGGCAGATGCATATGGCCATATGTGTGGAGAATGAAGAGGGCGAACAGATGTTGCCCGAAGGAGGCATACTGCTGGAGGTTGTGGACCAGGGGGAGAATGGAGAACCCATCCTGGCCATCCCAGACATGAATCTCCCGGTTTCTCTACCACTGAAGGAGCAGCCTTCAGAAAATGAGCAGAAAGTTTCTAATGAAGCAGAAGAGGAAGCCAATGACAGTTCAGAGCATATTGTCGTTGATGATGATGATGAGGAAGACCTGACAGTCTACAAGGTTCTGATGAAAAATGCTTCCCCAACAACATCATCCGGCCTCATTTTGGATGTGACAGATGAGATGGTCATTACGAGACAGAAAGAAGATATTAAAGAGAAAATCCCCTCCCGACGAAAAAAGAAAAAGAAAAGCAAAGAACAGTGCATATCTGATCCTGCAGAGGGAAGGGTCCTGAGGAGCGGCACTGTAAGAAAGATGGTACAGGAACCAGGCCAAAAAAAACAAAACGGGTCAGTTAAAGAGAAGAAGCATAAAGTCTCAAAGGTTCCTCTTGCCTCAAGTCAAACTTCATCTCTTGACAGACCTAAGGAAATAGATCTGTGCCAAACTGAAACACAAACAGAAACCACCACTACACCAGTGTTGCCTGAATCGAATGTGCAAGTTGCCACGTGTCTGTCACCCAGACAGGAGACATCTCCGTTAGCCGCTAACCCTGAGAAGAGTCAACCTAGCGTTTCACCAACAGCAGTGAGCTCCCAACAGCCCGATGAAAAACCACAACAGCCGGTCCCAGCTCCGGATGAGCTGGGAGACTCATCAGCAGCTCCCTCTGCTATCATCTCCTCCGTGTCTTCAGACCCCGCAGCTGCTCCTCTCTCTGTGACACTGGCTGTTAGTGAGGCCCACCCTCCTGTGGCCCCGGCAGTCCCAGAGCCAAAAACCAAAGCACTCAGTCTAGCGGAGTACCGGCGGCTTAGACAGCAGAAAAAGCCAGCGCCGGTGGAGAAACCAGACGGCAACATCACCAGGTGGCCCAGCCTCCCCGAGCTTCCGAAAGAGCTCCCCCCTATTTTCTACCTGCCTGACCCCAGGCCCAAAGATCCTCGACGCCCAAACCCCCAGGCACCGAAGAATGAAGTGGAGGAGGTCAAACCTGCCTGGCAGCCCAGGGGACCGTGTGCACCACCCACCCCCGAGGCGCTGTTGGTGCCACCAGCCTACATGGTTGCATCATCCAGCAAAGTTTCAGCAACTACTCCAGCTCCTAAACCCCAGCAGACACCTGAACCTTCCAAACTACCCCAAAAGCCCTCCGTTCCCGCCCCTAATTCAGTGGCCAATTTAGCCACACATCAGCACACCATTGCTCAGCCCGCAGTGTCTTGTGTGCCTCAGAACCAAGTCCCACCAGCTTCCTTGAAACCCGTCTCTCAGCTCGTGTCTTCAACAGATGGGAAAAGTTCTCCTGCACTCTCGGGAGGAAAGGGCAGAGTCGACGAAATCCCCCAATCTCAGACCTTATCTCCGAAGTTGGCTGAGCTCACTAAGGCCTGTCCTAAAACCACTAATGCTGGGTCGGCTCCCGGTGCCCCCCAGAAGACCACTGTTGTTTCTCAGAAGGTGCCTGAATTCACTGCTTCTACCTCTTCGAATAACCCTGTCGCATCCGACATCAAGTCCTCCAAACTCGCCGCCAACGGTACCCCGCTGGGTTCCTCCTTCGCTGCTCCTTTTTCGGACTCCCGCAGTCAAACGACAAAACCCGCTGTGCTTGAAACTAAAGAGAAACCCACTACAGCAGTGAAGCACCAAAGATCAAAGAGCCCCACACAGGAGCTGATCGAGGCGTTCACCAGTGAAATAGGTGAGCTGGAGTTGATTTTATGACCGCAGAAGATTTGTTCAGA
Source organism: Brachyistius frenatus (assembly GCF_029030835.1). Lineage (NCBI taxonomy): Eukaryota > Metazoa > Chordata > Actinopteri > Embiotocidae > Brachyistius > Brachyistius frenatus. The sequence continues at coordinate 533,483 of NW_027210782.1, read as the reverse complement.
AATGGGCATTTGATTTCTGTACTTTTTTTGATTGAAGGCATATCATATTTTCTTGCGAACAAATACACAAATAAGTAATTGATTCCGTGACACTCTTAACAGCTGATGTTAATCTACAAAGCCACTGTGGTAAAATTGTCCGTCAGTGGCACAGCTCTGCCGACTGAAACTCTAGCCTGTACTTAATCTGCTCCAGTGGTTGGCTGATGTGCGGGAAGTCGGCATCAGAAATTATTCAGGAGAAACTTTGTCTGCTGTTTTTGCAGCGAGATAATATGTCGGGTCACAGTAAAGATCGAAACATTTGCACCCTTTAGGATCATTGTGTAAATCATCGCACACCCGTCAGCACTTGAATTGAGCCAGAGAGTCCGGTCTGTCTTGTGTCTGACAGTATTCTTCTATTTTAGTGTAACTGTGAACTGAGCATTTTTGTATAAAAACATGTGTCGTAATGATCCATTACAATGGCATTTTTGTAGGAATTGAAGCTGCTGATCTGACAAGCTTACTGGAGCAGTTTGAGGAGACACAAGGTAATTAAAACCGTTCCAATTTTCACTTTATCCATTGTCTTTTTTTCTTCTTTTCTTTCATACTTAGGTTCTGGCATGGGTTAGTTGTTCTGGCCTGCAGCTTAGTGAGTCACAGTTTACTAGGAGGCTATATGTAGTCAGAGGATCAGTTTTTTTCCGTAATGGTGGGAAGCAGTTTACAACATAGCAGCACTGTCTATGGTTAGCAGTAGTGGGTTAGTTGGTAGAGGGACTTTGACTAAAAGACTTAAAGGGATAGCAAGAGCCTGCCTAAAAAGTTAAATTGATTACATCCAGGTCATCGTGGAGTTACACCACTATTTCCTTATATTTTGACTGACAGAAAACATCCAAGAGCCAGCACATTGTTAACAGTCGAACAAAAGTGATCTATGGAACCAGTATAATAATGGAGTCGTTCATGTGAACTTAAAGCTCATGTAATCATCCTGGAAACGTGTGTTTAACCTTTTGAGATTGTTGGGAACTGTTGAAAATATCAGAATTTTATTTCTAGTGAAACATTCCCCTTTAAGAGAGATGGTGCTGCAGGGGGCAGAGAAGCTGCTTTGTGCTCTGGTCTGCTCAGCTGCTGGAATTCTGCCCTGTCGGCAAATCCATTTAACTCTCGCCCTGCTGTCTTTGTTTGGGTGGCTGTACAAGGCCCAACTCGTAACGAGGGGTTGAACTGCGTGTGCTGTTAATCATGTCAGTGACTATTGAACCTGTGGGCAATGCCCAATGTAGCCGTGAACCAGATTAATACAGCATAATTTGCGTCATTTTCAGTTTTGTCCACGCAGTCCTGAAGTGTTCCCTGTCCACTGTTTATTCCCCGAGCTGATGTACTCATTTCCCTGTTCCTTCTCCCCTCAGCCAAAGAAGAGCAATGTGTGCCGGAGGTCTCTGGTAGAGCAGCAGCTGTAGGAAACTCGAGGTGAGTTACCCTACAGCCCTCAAGCTGCTCTGTGTGGGTGATTAGGTGACGCAGAAAAACTCCAGGAGTGTGAAACCTGGTCCTGCGTGTATGTGTGACTGTGTGTATGTGTGGAGGTGACACAAGTCCCACCTTTTGCCAGGACCTACCGCAAACCCTGCCATTGTCTGCCCACACTGTAATGTGTTTTCAGGTCTGAATTTGGTCTGAAGACCAATTTAGGTGTTAGCAACACTGTTTACCACTGATGTATCAACACACAACTGTGCTTGCTTTGCAGCGCTGAATTGGTTCCAAAGAAAACGGCAGTGGAGCATTTAAAAGTAAATGACCTCTCTTGTGCAGGTAATTCAGTATTTTGGCTTCAAGACGAGTCCATCAAGTTAAACATTGAAATAAAAAAGACTTTGATTTTTATCTGTATAAAGGTTTGGTTGTAATTGGGGTACGCATTCTTTCCCTCTGCTTTAGTTCTGACTCCTCCAGTCAGTCCTCCCTACCAGATGTGGAAACCTCTGGCCCCTGTGGCCCTGCTAGGGAAGAGCAAAGCCGTGGAGGCCCTCAAGTCGAACCCTCCTAAGATTATCCAGATAGAAGCCCGGCCTCTGCCTACCAGGTCCCGTAGCAAGCCAACTCCTGCTGCTGCTGCCAAAGTGTCCCCCGCCCTGGCCTGCATGGATCACGACTATTGCCTTCCCAACAATAGCACATCCACTGGAGAGCCAGGCATACGCTGGAACATTAAACAGCAATCTTTCATCACTATCAAACCCATCAAACAACATGCAGCAACCACTACACAAACTGCCCCGGCTTCATCTCTTCCGGCTACCACAAATTCGGTTGTTTCAACCAAAACACCAGATTTTCAGCTGACAGAGACCACGGAGCACAAGATAAAGGATGGGATGGAGGAAAGCTCTGTTCTGGAGACTCCAGATGCTTCTCCTGCTTGGGAGGAGACTGAATTCTCTTTTAAAGACCGGAGCCCCAAGGAAGGGCCTTTTGGGAGGTCTTACCGTCGTCATGCTTCTTCTCGTACACCCAGCCCCGCATGTAGTCCCAAAGAGAGAACTGGAGGCCGATCCAGAAAAAGAGGATCCCATCGGTCTTCCAGCCCTTTGTCCAGCTGTTCAGAATCAGACTCCCAGTCCTCTAGATCTCGTTCTAGATCATTCTCTCCAGCTAAGAAAAGGTTTGTCCTTCTGTCAAAACATCTGCTTGATTCGGTGTCTCCACACCGATTACTACATGTTGGGATTTTTCTTGCCCCTCATGTATTCCTTCTTTTTGGTCTGCAGGTATCGTTCCCATAACTCTGAGAGCAGTTCCAGCTCCTCCTCTCGATCCTCCTCTCTGTCCTCCTCTCGGTCCCCCTCTCGGTCCTCCTCTTGGTCTTCCTCTCGGTCCTCCTCTCGGTTCTCTCCCTCTGTGTCCCGCTCTCCTCCCAGGAGGAGGAGGAAGTACTCATATTCTTCTTCCCATTCTGGCTCCTGGAGTCGCTCCAAGTCGCGGTCTCAATCCCCGCGAAGACCAGCCCAGTGGAGAAGCAGAACATTGCACAGGTGCGGTACAGGAATTGTGTTGATCTGGATGGCAGTGTTCACATGGACTTTATAGCAGTTTCACTTGTGTAGGACAAATACTTTAAGCCTTTTAAAGAATATATATATATATATGTATATATATATATATATAATGGGAAAAAAAACTATGTATAACTAACGACTAAAGACTTCAACCTGTCTTCCACAGTCCATCATGTCGGCCCAGCTATGGTCAGGGTGCAAGGACAAACATGGAAGATGTAAAAAGACGCAAGGAGAAAGCCATAGTAAGTGAATATACTCTGGGTTTACAGTTCTCTAAGGGGAAAAAGTGTCAAAGTTACAACAGTGTAACTGAATAATCGAATCGACTACTTTCTCTCTCAGGAGGAGCGCCGAATTGTTTACGTCGGACGAATTCGGGGAACGATGACCCAAAATGAGCTTAAAGAGCGGTTCTCATACTTTGGCGAGATTGAAGAATGTACCCTGCACTTTAGAGACCAAGGGTTAGTACATACACAGCTTGGATTGTACATATATTTTGTAATGAGAAAGTACTTAACCATTGTAATTATCTTCTTTCTTTTTTTTTTTTAATGCACTGTCTTTGAACCTTGTTGGTCTTGTCTGTGACCTCTTAGGCCAAGCTACAGTGCTAAAGCAAATTCAGGCTTGTTTATAACTGGGGAGGCCTGGCAACACCCCTGGGTCGCTCTTTTAAAAGCAAGCCATATCTCAAAACTGTGTACAAGAACTTCAACTAGCTTCTCTAGATCTGGTGTCACACTAAAAATGAATACAAACTGAGGTTTTGGTTTTCTGCCACAGGGATAACTATGGGTTTGTGACTTATTACGACACCAAGGATGCTTTCACGGCTATCGAGAATGGAAGCAAGCTCCGCAAACCTGACGAGCTGCCGTTTGATCTCTGTTTTGGTGGAAGGAGGCAGTTCTGCCAGACCAGCTACGCTGATTTGGGTAGGTTTCAAATTGCCAGACGCAATCAAAGTTCCTGTTGCTCTTGCACACATTGGTGTACCTCTATTCAAATAGCACTGATATGGTTTGCAGAAGATTGATTAAAATGATCTCTGCAGATTATCCTGGTCGTGTGAGTAACACAGCAGATAAGGGCCATTGTATTTTGGCAAGTGCAGCCAATAACTGCTGGTAAATCACATGGAGGGATGATCACACTGCAGGAAGGAGAAAGAATATTTGTTTCAAGCATATTGACATTTTAATGGGATGCTTGCATGTTTCAAAAAGGTGAAAAATAAAGTTGTATTTGTTGATCAATCATGAATTTGGGAGGTGTTATGAAGAGGAGATTTGATTCGGGACTTCAGCTTTTGTAAACTCATCCATCTTTTAGAATTGTTCAACCCAAATGTAGTATTTTCTACTGCCCTTTATTTTAATGCAATGCTGCTTTGTCCTTGTCATTTCAGATTCGAATAGAGATTATGATCCATTGCCTACCAAAGGCAAGTTTCAGGCACTAGACTTCGACACTTTATTGAAGCAGGCCAAGCAGAATCTGAAGAGGTAACAGAAGGCCTGCAACAGGAAGCAGCTGACAATTACCTCAGAGCCGATGGTTGGCTCCTCACCTGCAACACTGTCTTCACATTTTAGTTGTTGCTTTAGTTTGGTTTTTTTATTATTTTGTTTCTGCAAGATAACACCTTCTATTGAAGTGAAGATTTATAATGAAAGTAGTAAAAGAAGTCAAAAAAATTGAAATTAATAATTTTTTAAAAAGTTTATTTAAATGTGCGATTGAATCATTTTTAAAGGGGGGGAAATAAGTGGAATGTATCTCTCTAATCACTGGGAGAGGATGTAATGCATCCAAATGTACTACAGCCTTAAATAAAAAATAAAAACTGAAACTGAAATCTTTCTGTTTTTCATTCCAACTCGCCTGTTTTGTTTCTTTGGTCAAATCTTCATATAAAACATAAATAAAATACTTTTTAATTTTCATACAACACATTTTGATATGCAAGAAGTGCTCTTGTATAGACCATTATCATGTCAAACTTTGTGACTCATCAGCAGGTGAAATACATTTCATTAGCAGTGGCTCACTGGCATGAAGTGGGTCAGAGCCCTGGCTCGAGCTCACCCAAATGGAATTTACATGTTATTCTCTTAAAAACCTGTGCTTTTCCTGCTTTGACATCTTGTTCTTTTTGCTGTAAAAAGGGCCTAATGGCATCACTGTGCCATTCATTGTTTTTCATCCTATGACATCATAATTTCTGCTGTGATGAGAGACCTATCCCATAAAGGAGTAGGTACCTCTCCTATAACATTCACCAGCGTTTATTTGCCAATGCACATTGGGGAAAAAAATGTATGTAAACTTTTAATTTGATAAACCCGGTGATTTAGAACAAAAGCATGTGTGTTTTGCTGACAAGACGCAACAGCGCGGGTCATCGCAGACGAGCTGCACCTCCCCTCCGTTTGAAAGTGGTGTTGGAGTTTAGCGACATTCCTAATATGGACTGGAATCTCAAGATATTAGACAGCTGTGGAGATATTCAATGCGATCGCTGCAAAGGAGCGAGTAATCTGAACTTCTCTTGCAAGTTTTGGGACTAAGACTGCTGCTGCTGTCAGAAATCACAAATGAACGAGCGAAGGTTATATTTTGACGGGCATGTGCCACAATTAATAAATGGTATAAAGGCGAATGTCGCTCTTTGACTTGTAATGCTTGGTAAATAATTGTGGCAACGAAATGATGACAAAAATAGGCAATTCCGCTGTTAACTGCTTGTTGATGTCATAGTCTGTGCACGTATATTCATGTAATATACATTATATGGTGGCTGTTATGCGTTGCGGAGTAGAAATGTTATCTATCTTTTCGGCTCAGTGACATCTTTGCGCTGTTTTGTCACGCAGATCTAGTTTTGACTGGTTTGATCCAGTCCTCTGAGCATGCGCACTCGGTGTAAACAGGAAGAACCGACGGAAAGTAGGGTAAATCCAGAGAAGAAAATGATCGCACCTCAACGAACGAACTTCTTGTTTTCTTTTTTGTATTAATTGACATACACGATGTTCTGTTCGACCTGATTGCAACTCCCGACCACATCTGGTAAAAGCAGTCGCTAAATTTTTCAAGGAAGAATCGCTAATATCGAGAGCTCGCTAACGTTTTGCAAACAGTGACGCGATTTGTCTCCTCCGGGTTTTGTTCGGCGAATCTGACCCGACTTTTTTTTTTATTTTTTATTTTTTTTTATTTTTTAAAACATCTCCGCGGTCGCCGGATCCGTCTTGAAATTGTTGACTCTGCACCGAGGGAAAAAAAAAAAAAAAAATCTCGAACGATGGTTCAAAAAGATCAGACATTGGAGAGTCCTCCAGTGGACGGTGAGCCGAGCCCCAGCCCCGTCTCCGGAGAGGCTTGTGCAGAGGCCCCCGGCCCGGTGGAAGAGTCCGGGATCGGAGTCGAACTGACGGGCCACAGGAAATTTATAAGCGGAGTCGTGGAAGGTAATGTTGGGTACAGATATATATATGACATTTGAGCCAGATGCTGCAGCAATTCACCTTCCTCGGGGGGGGGGGGGGGGGGGGAGGGAGGGATGATTGTTGTTATATCAGTTGGAAGTCATTAGGTTGGATGACACCTTCAAATCATTCACAAATCGATAGTAATTTTCTTTTGTTAGTGTCATGAATTCAATTTTCTGTGCTGTTTGACTTTTAGTCCGACTATGTAAGAAAAATACTTGTGTTTGCCTTCATGAAAAGAATTTAAGATGACCATTTGTCTCGTATATATCTTATATAATGATTCTTTTTTTCTTTTTTTACATTGAAAGAGCAAAGGTGATCAGGAAATGTACATATTCAGCCCTGCAAACTGCATAAAATCTGACTGCATTGTTTGCTCATGCAGGCTTTTATGGTCGACCATGGACAATGGAACAGAGGAAAGAGCTGTTCAGGAGGTAATGTGCATTATTGAAACATGCATGTCAATGATATAGCCGGATGATTTGAGTTTTGATACTGATTTTGTGGAACAATGTTTTGCACAGGCAGCAGAAATGGGGCCTGAACACGTACCTTTATGCACCCAAAGATGACTACAAACACAGAATGTTCTGGAGAGAGCTGTATTCAGTGGAAGAAGCAGGTGACTACTCAGATCAGATCTGTCCTGGGGCAAGGAAAATAAATAATCCTTGTCAGCCAAGTTAAAGGTTAAATGTTTTTTTTATATATATATAAAAGCACAAGAATGTGTTAAATACGTGGTTTTCATCCTATTATCTCTTAGAGCAACTCATGACTTTAATTGGTGCTGCTAAGGAGCATGGGACAGAGTTCATCTATGCCATTTCCCCTGGATTGGACATCACCTTCTCCAATCAGAAAGAGGTTTCTGCACTCAAGAGGAAACTTGATCAGGTATTTTGTGTATCAGTAGTTTAAACGATGTGTTAAAACATATCTTCAAGACTTCCATGTGTCAACTACTTTGTTGGATTTGATGTCCAACCGACCTCTTTCCCTTTCAGGTTTCTCACTTTGGCTGCAAGTCATTTGCCTTACTTTTTGACGATATTGACCACAACATGTGCCCCGCTGACAAAGAAGTGTTCAGCTCATTTGCGCACGCTCAGGTTTCCATTACCAATGAAATCTACCAGTATCTGGGAGAGCCAGAGACCTTCCTCTTCTGTCCCACTGGTACCTCATCTCTGAATTCTTTGCACATTTTACACAATTGTTTGATCTGCTTATTTATTCATTATTTGATTGTTTTGTTGCCTTGAATTACAGAGTACTGTGGAACATTCTGCTACCCAAATGTCCCTCAGTCCCCCTACCTCCACACAGTAGGAGAGAAGCTACTGCCTGACATTGACATCTTATGGACAGGTGAGTCTTAACACCTTACTGTCACATGAATAACATCATTGCTGCTGATGGGCGTACAGTCATACGTGTCAAAGTCAAAGATTAAAACAATTAATCAGGATCTGTTGTCGTTTCTGCAGGACCCAAAGTGGTATCCAAAGACATCACAGTGGAGTCTATTGAGGAGGTGTCAAAAATCCTAAGAAGAGCCCCTGTAATCTGGGACAATATTCATGCTAATGATTATGACCAGAAGAGGCTTTTCTTGGGTCCATACAAGGGCCGCTCCACAGAGCTCATCCCCAGGCTGAAGGGAGTCCTCACTAATCCCAACTGCGAGTTTGAATCAAACTTTGTAGCGATCCACACTCTGGCCACCTGGTACAAGTCCAATATGAATGGGGTGCGCAAGGATGTGGTCATGAGTAAGTATGATCCGAAAGTGTACAAATCTGCAATGTTTTGATGTTAATACAATGTAATTTCTTTGTATGAGGTAATCATCGATGTGCTTTTCTGCATTTGTTTCTTTATCTTTATGCCAGCCGATGGGGAGGACAGCACCGTGTCCATCCAGATCAAGTTAGAGAATGAAGGCAGTGACGAAGAGCTAGAGACGGACATGCTGTACAGCCCACAGCTTGCCCTCAAACTGGCTCTCACAGAATGGCTCGGAGAGTTTGGTGTGCCTCACCAATACAACAGTAAGAGCAATATTATATCACATCTTTGTTATTAGGAATGTCACTTTGAATACGCTTGTGATACTTAAACTGAAGAACACAATGCAGTGAGACTCTACTCTTTCAGGCCGACAGGTGCCTCAGAGTGGTGCCAAAAGCACAGCCATAGATGTATCATCCATGGCAGCTCCCTCTCTTTGCTCCTCCACAACAGTCACGACTGTGTTCCAGCAGCCCATCATGTCTCCCGCGATGCCTCCTCTCTGCCTGGATCCACTGTCACACCCCATGGCAAAGAGACCTCAGGAAGTAGAGGAGGTGAGGTTTACTGATTATATGAGACTCTTTTGCTTCTTTTAGAATTCAAGCTCTTTGTTAACATGAATTTACTGTCATTTATATAATAATAATAAAAAAAAGAATTCAAAATCAGGCCCTTTATTAACTACACAGCTAACTAATGATTACTTGACTGCCAGTATTAATGCACACCCCATCAATCCTTCTCTCCGATCCCGGACGTTTTTTCTCTTGTGCGGTTTGGTGCGACACAAGCATCCGTAAACGGTTCAACAAGGGTTTTTATACCGTGCCTGTGCAGGTGGAGGTGGAGGTGGAAAAGAAGGATTCAGATGAGGAGCCCATGGAGATGGTGGTGGAGAAGCAGGATGAGCCAGAGCCAGAAGCAGAAGTTGACTCAGAGGAGAAGCACGTTGGCCCTATCTTAGCTGACAAGATGGCTGAGGACTTGAAGCCTATGGATACAGACAAGGAGAGTCTGGCAGAGTCCAAGTCCCCTGAGGAGTCAATCCAGGAGGACTCTGGGAGCGATATCGCACCTATGCAGACAGACGATCAGCTCAAACAAGTGCAGCAAACCTTTGTGAGTTTTTTGTTTTTTTTTCCCTCTTACGTCTGCAATTGAAGTCAAACCCTCATTAGAATTCCTTATTAAAGTCTAGTTATTTGTGTTGTCAGGATGGGTTTGTGCCTGGGCCCAACGAGAAGCCGCTGTTCACAGCAGAGCCCCTTACGCTTGAGGACCTGAGCTTGCTGGCAGAGCTCTTCTATCTGCCTTATGAACACGGACCCAAGGCCGTGCAGATGTTAAAGGAGTTCGACTGGCTCCGAGCCAACAGCAGCGTCGTTAGTGTCAACTGCAAGAGGAAGGAAGATGAAAAGGTGGGTGGACTCGGAGGAATAAACGCATGGCGTGAGTTTAGAGAACGACGTCTATGTAAGGAAACTAGTCCATTATTAACTAAACATACTGGTGATAGTGCTGAAAACAAAATGGTGGCTGTGTACTACCAATACTGTCCATTGGGTGGTGTCATTATGACAGCAAATGGAGTGTGCGTTCTCCACAGAGCATTGCCCTGTTTATTTGTATCAACGACAGCTTCCCTTATTCTACCTGCTGCTTTTTTCTTAAATGCCATTTTGACATGTCACAGTAGAAAAGCACAGCTGTAAATATATAAATGAATGATGTCATATCACCACAGTCAATGTGCACAGGGACAGTTAACCAAAACCCCTGTTAATGTTACAAGTCAAAATGTTTGCTGTGCAAAAAAAAAAGGCTCATTGCAAACCGCAATGATTTAGTGCTGTTCCTTTTTTAACATTATTTATTCTTATTTCCGATCACTTTGTTGGACGCAGGTCGCAGAATGGCAGTCAAGGGCCGAGAAGTTTGAGGAGATGTGTTGCTCAGTCATCCAGATGTTCACACGGCTGTCTAATACAGCCAACCGCACCATCCTGTACGACCTCTACCCTTACATCTGGGACATCAAGAGCATCATTTCTATGGTCAAGTCTTTTGTCCAGTGGCTAGGTATGTATGAGGGAAACCGCAGGGCCCTTATTCTTAGAGAGCAGTCCAGTACCAGATCTGATCAACTCTGGTAATCCTGACTTTTGTTATTCTCAGAGACACCATAACACACAAATCACTAAAACACGTAAAAAAAAAAAGAACGAGAGAGAGAGAAAAAAAAAGAGGTAATATAGAGCAAACACATTATTTAGCTGCATGGATTCTGTTGTATTTTAAGGAGGCAAAATCATTTTCACACGTTTTACAGTCTGCTTAACAGATGGTAATATTACTGATCAAAGACTCAGAGCTGTGTGGCTCCTAGAGATCTGAGGCACCGCCGGTATGCAGGGTGACGATCTGTGGCTAATAGCCCCAGATTAAATGGATGGCTGTTTATCATAGAGCAGCTCAGCAACAGGTCAGGCCACATGCATCACCTCTCGAAAGTTAGGATCCTATGAATTGCTCCTGCGTCACACATGTTGACTGTTTTTCCTTTTTTTTTTTTTTTTTTTACGTCGGACTGAATGCCGCTTGCACTGCGCAGCATCCCGCCCATTTATTCCATAACAAGTTGCTCCATATCGATGATGTCTAAACTGGGTCTCTGTGGAAAATGTCCCAGCAGGGTTACTGCTGCTTGCTGTGTATCCAATAACATCGCTGCTGCGTTCCCACACAGCTACACTTGCTGCCATCTCTCCGTCTGTGGGGATGGGCGCCAGGGGGGAAGTCCCCATCCCCCTCCCCCCTCTCTCTCCCCCCTCCTCCATGGCCTAGCGCGCACGCGAGCTTGGAGAGCAAGTTGACTGACTCACTGTGGAAGGCCATTCTGGTGCATAAGCAAAGAAACACAAATATCCGACTTGTTGTTTACAAAGAAGCACATTAATATATTAAATGAAGTTTTGTGCTGTAGTCTCTAAAATGAGGCTATTGTTTGATTGTAACACTCTCCAAAATATTTGCTCAGTCTGTATCAGGGCGAGATCCATCACCTTGTTAAAATGAAGCCATCCTCTTGTCTTTCTCTCCCTCTGTATCCCTCTTCCTTCATATCACGTTTCTCTCATTCTCCCCGATGGTGCGCTGTGATACAGTTCGAGTGACACCTGGCAATAACGTCTCCATCTTTTTTTTGGAGTATTTTTGGTTAGTAGTCTGAAGCACCAGCATGGCCTGCAGGTTACTTCCTGTAACCCAGTTTCATTCACAGGTTTCTGTCCTGTCCGGCTTTATGGTAAAGCTGAGGTCTCTCACCCACAGTACACAGCAGGCAGCATACCCACACTGGCAAAAACACAGGGGAAATCCACAGCACTGGCTTAACGCATCAGTAAATGCTCTTAAACACTGGAGCCTCCCTGAGGAAATAATCAATATAGTTATCTTTCGATATTCTTTTTAATAACTGCAATGTCATTAAGTGTTGACTTCTGCTGGTGCTATTACCAGGTTTTTGCATTAGGCCCCATGTTTTCCCCTGAATAGAAGCTGTGCAGCCGGCACTTAGTCACAACCTCCCTGGTTATTGTACTGAGAAAACTTACTAATAACTATTTTCTACTGTTTTCTCCCCTTACTATGTACAGATGGAAGAATCCACAGTACAAGTTTCTACTGCTATTGGATCGACTGTGGCCGATGTATGCACAGTGCAGGCGTTGTCTCTTTCTTTTGTTCATGTTTGAAATGGATTTATGTTAATTTTTTCTTTAAACTAAATTTAATAATGTAAAAGCCGGATTTGGAAGAAAGGAAGCAGCAATCCGGATGAAGTCACATTTTGCGCAGCGATTTGGGTTTGAATTCAAAGTGTTAACTCCCAAATTTCTCTCTTTGGCAGCATCTCTAACTTGTTTTTTTTTGTTTCTGTCAGTAGGCCTATAGAAATGGCTCAGACCAGCCTGATGCACCTACTCAAGGGAATAAACGCTTGGCTTTTAAATTGAACAATGCTCAAAGAAATTCACCCTTCTCAGGAATATTTCTTGTGTGCTCACATACGCAGTGGCAGGACCATGAAAGAACAAGTGTTCATGTTTTCGGCATAACTGCGATTGTTTTAAGACGGTGCAGTCTGAATGAATAGCATCCAGGTGGTGTAATCCAATCAACCTTTAGTCCTTCTTGTGGTTTGTAATTTGGGTCGCCAGGTTCAGAGTTCCTTCCCGTGGGTGCATCTGCGTGCTGTGTCGTGTCAGCTCGTCAGAGGAATTGTTTTAGGTGCCAGGATGAGGTTCGTACGTAAAGCTGTGGTAGGTGTCCTGCCCACGCGCTGCATTTGTCTGGTCACATGACAGGGCTTCTCGTCAACCATGGGTTGACTTTGTTAGCAGCAACGCTACTGTGTACAGACTCCTAGAGCCCTGTGTGCTTTAGATATACACCCCTCTGTATATGCTCTGACCCTGCAGTGTATCCCATTTTCGGTCTGTCTTGACTGTTGCTTTTAGTAGCAAGCCGAGAGGCCCTTTAACTCGGGGAGTGTTTCGTGCCACCTCTCCTTCTGTCTTCCTGGTTTTGAATGACTCATGCTCCCCCGTCATGTGACAAGGCAGATAAGATGAGAATGTGACTTCACACGGGGTGCCAAGATCAGTGGGGTGACGGCAGCTAAAGCTTACTTTTGTTGCCCATAGACAGCATGGGTGAGGGTTCTGATGGTCCATGTAATATTTGAGTAAGTCTGTCAGCTTTTTAAGTGAGTATTAGTCTTTGTGAAACAACAAGGATGAATTCAAGACCTGCATACCATGTTATGTGGAGCTGTGCGATAATATTGTATTGACACAGAGAATTTAAAAAAAGGTGCAGAGCTCACGATTTTTTTTGGGAAAAATAATTTATATCTCGCACCTGATTTTCTTCTTCTTACAAACAGAAGCTTTAGGTGCTTGAGCCCCATTTTATCGCAAAATATTTCCTCTGAATATAAATTTATTCCAAATTAGCTCCTTTTATGTGTTAATGATTAAAACCAAATAAATTTATTTCCATTGATAATGCTACTAGATACATATGACCCCCTTCATTCCCATCCCCCCACTCCTTTCATCTGTGTCAGAGAGCCCCATCCTGTGGTAACAATGTCCGCTTGGCTCTGCTCCTAACAGGGTGTCGTAGTCAGTCCTCAGCACAGTTCCTTAGAGGAGACCAAGAGCCCTGGGCCTTTAGGGGAGGTCTAGCAGGAGAGTTCCAGGTATCTAATGCACTGAATTTACAGCAATCAAATGACAAAAAAAAAAAAAAAAGAAGAAGAGTGCTGTGAGCAAAGGCGACACTGGTAATATGTGCGTAGGTATGAAGGGGTTTGGTCTGTCGAAGGTGAGCTGATTGTGATGGGTCACGCTTCATAGCACGCAGGCTCCATCCCCTTCACTTGCTCTCCAAAACCGTTTGTGTCCTCGCATTACTTTTGGGATGTTCTCAATCTGTTGTGAGGGGAATGGGCGACCTGAAACCCGTCCTAACAAAACTGTCCCCAGCCAGTGTTTGGCACGGCATTTTCTGATTGATTAATTTTAGTTTCTTTCAGCAACTGCCCAAGGAGATGCTGCTTTTCCCTGGCGCACGCAGCGCAAGCGAGCATGGCTAGGTTTTATTTTCATGACATCTCATTTCTTTGCAGGAACGCACAGCGCACAATTTACCAAGTCAACCCTTTGCAAAGCGCACGCACAAGCATCGCAGCGCCAGCGAGAACGCAAGCATGTATGCAATGGGAAAACTCCATGATCAAATACACCTTTCCAGTCTAAAACAGTGTCTCTAACCAAGTCTCACAATGGCAACTGAAATGCTGTCGAGTACCTCAGTTAGCCCCCATTCGATTTGCGGTTTGGTTTTCTTCCTGGAGTTCTCTCTGTCTTTCTGCGCTAGCATCATTATTTTTCTCAACAGGAGGGTCCTGCGCAGCGAAATATTGCGATGACTTATAAAAGGGAAAGGAGCATCTCCTTCAGCCAGTAAAACCTTAGTCAGACCAAAATACCACCCGCGCTTTATTATATTTGAAAAGCAAATATGTCTGTGTGTGTTGTGCTATGTTCCTTAAGCAAAAATGAGAAAGATGTGATGTTTGTTCTCGTTGTCCACTGTCAGATCAACAAGGAACACCAGTTTAAGGATCAATGTTTACTTTGTAATATTTGTTATTCCAAAAGCACTTTGCTGTCGTCTGTGGTTCCTTTTGAGTTGATAGTGGCTCAACTTAGCAAATGCACAGTGAGGCAATCAGTCAGCCAAAGCAGCACACCAGCTTTTCGCAGTGACACTAAGCCTGTTTGTTTTGATACCCACAGAGATTGTTGCCAATAGATGGGGCAAACGATCTTTTCTACCAACCTCCACCGTCAATGCCAACCTCCAAAATCTATTCCATAAGGCCGTACTTTCCCAAAGATGAGGTAAGAGGCTTTTTTGTTGTGTGAGGTTGCTCATGACCCTGTGTATCTTTTTTTTCCTTTTCTTTTTTTTTTTTTTTTACAACAACTCAAGTATTTCATAATTGAATGAATGATGTTATAATGAAATCATTACGTTTCTATGGTTTGAGAGATGGTTTTGGCCAGATGCTAGTATTCCCGGCAGAGCTAGCCTAGTTGAAGCTGTAAATCGTTTGCCCTTAATGTGCCGCAATCATCTGCTATGTAGAGTTCATATACGTGTCGAATGTAAAGGCAGCTTCAGACTATGTTTTTCCAAAATTGTCTCAACCACGGTGATGTTTTTTTTGGCATTTTTGTGGGCTTAGCTTTGGTGTTTTATATCTGGTGTCAAAATGTGTCACAGTTGCTCAAGGCATTCTGGGTGTGTCAACTCCTCCGCTACAATAACAGCTGTATCTGTGTCTTTTTTCCGCAGGCTGCAGTTTATAAAATATGTAAAGAAATGTACTGTGAAGGAACGGAGGACGAGCCGTTCTCCGACGACGATCCTGACCTCATAGGAGACAGGTTTGTTCACAATCAGTCCTGACCGAAGCATGGACTGCAGTGTTTCTCTGCAGTGCAAATCCTCATGCCTGACACAATCCCCACTGTTTGTTCACAGGTTAGTAGGAGGTCTCCTGACACTGAGTTCAGACTATGGCTTTGTGCTCGAGGATGATGAAGGGATCTGTGGTTATGCTCTTGGCACAGTGGATGTTAATCCTTTCATCAAGAAATGCAAGTTGAACTGGATTCCCTTCATGCAGGAGAAATACCACAAACCCGACTGTCAGAAGGACCTCACAGAGGCTGAGGTACGATCTTCATCCATCTCTCTTACTGATCAGGTAACAATAGCATTATCTGTGATTGACTTCACAATCTCTGTCTGTCGCCCCCGTAGAAGATGATGCTGAGTTTCCATGAAGAGGAGGAGGGGCTTCCAGACTCTTTCCTCTCCAACTTCCCCTCTCTCATCAAGGTTGACATTCACGCCAAAGTCACTGACCCCAGCGTGGCCAAAAGCATGATGGGGTGTCTGTTGTCTTCTATCAAGGCCAACGGTAGGTGGCAGCTATCTTTAATCATGACAACAACGTCTCCGTCCCAGTGTGTTGCCTAAAATAAGGTTTATTCTTGAAGCTTATTTAGATTATTCGCTCTGCCTACATGTTGCTGAAGTGTTTATTGTTAACTTAGGCCGACAAGTGATTTCATTCAGAATCCTAATGTCTACATGAAATCGTTCTGAGGTGAATCAGTATTTTGACATGTCACTGCATCTGTGTTTTTAAAGCTGAAAACAAGCAGGCTCACTTATCTTATCACCATGACATGAAGGTGAAAATGAGCCCAAAGTCCAAAACAACAAGCATGTTTTCATCAGAGATAGTTTTATCCATGTGATGGTAGAATGCCTCTTTCTGATTGTCGACTGTACGAGTAGACTTTCATGTCCATTCAGCCAGTAAAGCGTGTCTCACGTATACAACATTATGTCATCCAAACCACACTCTATAAAAGAACTTGCTGATGAGGCAAAAAGAGAGAAAAGTTTTTTGTTTTTTTTAACTTTAAGAAACAGAAACTATCAAAGCACCCAAAGTTTTCCCTCCTGTGACAGAAATCTTGAACCAGTCTATTGCCAATTTTTCAGGGGTTACAGTTTAAACTAATCATCAGTTTACTATTGCTAAGATAGTTTTGGGGATTTAGTGCGCTGACTTACCTCTTGTTTCTCTTTCAGGATCCCACGGTGCATTCTGTAAGGTGCGCCAGACTGATAAGCGAATGTTGGACTTCTATAGTAAGCTGGGATGCTTCGAGGTGGCCAAAATGGAGGGCTTTCCCAAAGATATCATCATTATGGGACGCAGCCTTTGAGGAAACGTGCCGTTACACTGAACAGACAGAGAAAGAGCAAGTCGACACAGCTTAAACACGATGATTTTATACTACATTGCCATGTGGGCTCGCCCTGGGAGACCTTTTTTTTTTTTTTTTTTTTTTTTTTTTTCCTTCCCTAGGATTTGTGTACAGAAGCACAGCAGCCGCACACAGATTCCTTGCGCTGCCCTTTAGACGTTACGGCTCTGTTGGATTCAGCAGACCCGAAACCTAAAAGATCCAATGAGTGATCTGTAGTTGCTCCTGTCAGTAACATGGAAGTGGTATTAATTTCTAGGGTCCTGCTAATCATATACCTCCAGGAGGAAGGAAGAGATAAATCCATAAGCCTTTTTCTGATTTAATCCAGTAGCCATTACGTTGATATTACCCGCATGCCCTAAAAAAAGTGTCTGTATCTGAAATGGAGGCAGAGCTGAAAAATGAGGGTGGCCCACATCTCGGGTAGTGACTTACTACCCCCACATCCTGCTTTTCCAGCTTTGACATAGAGGAATAACATAGACATAAGTGGGACACCTTTAAACAGGATGTGAGGTGCTATATGAGAGTTTGCCTTTCATCGTCACATCGTGGTTTTTTTCCTTTGCTCCACACCAGATTCAGAGGCCTTTTTAAGTGGCGCGTTTCTAACAAAATGGATGTGAAATGTTGAGTTTGTACAGATGAAGGGTGGACTATTGTAGCTTTTGAGGTTTGTGAAACCCTGAATAGAACATCGCCACAGACCAGCGATTTGATGGGAGTCGTTAAAGACTCAAGCAGGAGGTCCTCTGAGTTTCTATTCAAGTAGTCGTAGACATTTGGGAGGCAATAGAAAAGCTTCCACAAGTTTACAAACATGGTTCTCAGCTTATTTCTGCTTTTCCTTTTTATGATGCATATTTTTTTTTTTTTTTTTTTTGCTAATTTCCCCTTCAGCTATTGCCTTTTGGTTCTTTGCCTTTGGATTTTAGGTTTTTAGAGCAGACCCCGTTATCTTCTGAATCAAGGCTTTCTTACATGTGTCAGTCAGACAGAGATGGGTGACTTTCGTAGGTTGGCATTGTTGTTGCCCAAATTCCAGAGATGTAGCCTGACACTTGTTATTTTTGCCCTACCAGCACAGAAATCTCTCAGTATATCGAAGCGGACTTACTGAAAAGCTCAAAACGTACCATGACGTTATGTAAACTTATACATTTACTATATATTATTGAAATTGTACGTTTTGTCTTTCATAGGTTTGTTTCCAGTTGTTTAAGTAGTTCAAATGTCAAGTCCACTTGGTTCCTCTTAAAGAGAAAGAAATTGAATACTTCCTGATTGCAGTGGGACCAAAATGTTCTGATGTGCTGTGAAACATTTTAACATCTTTTTTTTTTGGCAACAATTGCTTTTGTTAAAATGATCCTAAAAACTTAGAAAAATTAACATCCCACTGTCATAAACCTGCTCAATTCATAACCACTAATTCAACAGCGGACTTGTAATTTAAGAGGTAACTTTAGCTGCAGCTTCAGATGTACTGTGTCAACAAGTCGTTGGTGAATACTCAGTTTACATCCGTCATCCCTCCATGCATTGTTTCAACACTGCATACAAATGAATGTATTCTCAGTTGAGCCTTGGCAAGAGCTCTTAGGGTCACATCAAAGTGGCTCTGGTTCCCACACCGTTCACCTGCAGCTGAGGGGGGGGGGGTTTGAAGCAGAAATTCGTTGGCCTTTTCCTATCTGTCCATTGAATGTTTTATACTCTGCATATTTCCCATTTGTTTTTGTAAATCTCTACCGTTAATTAAAAAAAAAAAAAGGAAAAAAAAAAAAAAAAGAAGCACTTTGAGTAATAGATAGGAGTGTTCTGTTGGTTACATGAGGATCATCAGTTGCTCTTCAGTAGCTGCCTGCCAATGTGATGTTGAAACTGTACATTCATAATGTGCATGAGGTGTGTTGGATTTGCTGTGGCGGACGTTAGAATAACCATGTGATGCTACATGGAGGACGAAGCATGACACTCACCAATGAGCATAATACTGTTGTACTTAAGACAGTTTGTAAACACTGTCAATCATAAAGTGTTATCATTTTGTATATCTTTATTAAAACTTGCCACCATTCGGTTTTACTTTAAAGAAAACGGGATGCTGTCCTTGTTACAACCCCCGGTCCTGTACAGCCGTCCTACCTGGCTCTGTCAGCAAGGCGTGAAAGTCCCCAACAAGACCTGCTGTTCATCGACTGAAACAGCAGCAGAATTTCACACTTGTTTTAAATGGTTCCTCTTACAGTTTGTTGATGCTTGAGCTTTCTCCTCTGCCAACCAGGTTTGATCACAAAAATGGGCTGTGACTGAGAGAAAGGGCTCCAATTGTACATTTTGAGTTTAGGGTTGAGTGGGGGGGGGGAGGGAAGGGGCATTAAAGTGACAGTTTATCATTGTACAATTTTTATGTAAGATACGTAAAATAAAAAAAAAAATCATATTAAGTGATTGAATTGCTGTTTGTTCTTTGTGTTGCACTGATGTGTCTGTGAGCCTGTCTGTACTGAAGGTTGAAGATTTATATCCCAATTACAGCCTGGAAAAAAAAAAAAAATATGGTAATAAATTTGATTTATGCAACACTTTTTAAAATTAAGTTAGAAAGGTATTAACGGGTTTAAAATGTTTCGGGACTGAGGCAAATAAAACCAGGCAGAAATTATACAAATGAAGTCGGCAAAAATATAGATAGGACAACAAAGGTAATTAAACAGGCAAGATGCGTTGGAGTCTGAAAAAAGTGTTTGAAATCAATAATTAGCTGTTTTAAAAAGATACCTTTTTTTTTTTAGAGGTGATTTAAAACGTGTCTCAGATTCTCAGAGCCTCTGAACACAAAGAAATAGGAAATTGTCTCCCATCTTAAAGAGGCACTGTTACTGAAACAAGTCCTGAACTAGGGGAATCATACTTAATTAAACGTAAAAACAAAACTTTGTTATTAGTGCAGAAAACTATATGTTCACAGGCTGCTCGGAGAGAGCTGGAATTTGATTGTTTAAGGTACTTGGGCAAAACAAATATTTGTAAATGCTGAAATATATTTTTTTTTATTCTAAATTCAATGTTGATGCGTGTTAAAATACACTTTTTGTTCCCTCTGCACAGTCCACAGTTACAGACTCTCAGGAAACATCAGTTTTAAGCAGATGATTTTGATCCTCGTGGCCAGTCTCATGAATCATTTGTTTATTGTTTCTGGTTATTAGATCATTTTGTTTTAATGACTAATTTGGGTTCAAATTTGTAGGTAAATCAGGAGCTCTGGCTCTATTGGTCTGTTTTGTTTTGTTTAAAACATCCATGGTTGCTCTTGTAGGAGAGAAGAGAGAGAAAAAAAAAAACACGACCAAACAGGCGCACAGTGATGACGCGTCACACACGCTCTAGGGTCGCGACGCGCTTGTTATTTTTTTTTTACGTGGAGGATTCACTTGGTTGTAAAGCGCCAACAGCAAATCCAACTTTACTGCTCTCGACAAAATGTCGTGCCACGATGATGACTCTCTGGATCTCGGACAAACCGGTCAATCGAAGTTGGAGAGCTTCCTGTTCAGTAAGAACATTCAAACACAGTTGACCACAGTTGCTCTGTGGGCGCACACGTGGGTCTCTGATGTGATGAACGAAACCTGCCTTCATTTTATTTATTTATTTTTTTGTTTGTTTTTGTTTTGTTTAAACTGCAACATATTTAAATTCCAGGGTTGTTGTTTCTTCCCAGGCTGCGAGTTGTCCTCTAAAGTTCCTTTCTACACTTTCCAAGGAGATGAAGAAGAGGAGCTGGAGCACTTCCTTGAACTCAGAACAGTATGTACCGACACGGCAGACACGTGCCTTCAATGCTGAACGTTTGCATTTTATTTCAACTTTAATGTCAAATCCACCAAATGACAGACGAGACAGATCGAAAAATTGTTTCTCAGTCCCACCGTGTTGCAAAATAAAAAGATAAAACCAGAAAAATAGGAATATGTAACAATATAACAAGACAACCACTGCAGTATATATATATATATATATATATCAGTGCAACGTGGTGCCAATACAGCTCCATACTGCAAAAGTTCAGACTTCATGTGGCAAGTGGGAGAGAGGGGAAAGAGTTCAGCATCCTGACCTCCTCATGGGCGAAGCTGCTCCTCAGTCTGGAGGAGGCTGCGGTACCTCCTCCCAGAAGGCAGGAGGCTGAAGAGGCCGTGTGAGGGACGGGTTGAGTGTCCCGCCAATGCTGACTGCTTTTCTCTGAGGACGCTGTAGACGTCCCGGAGGGAGGGGAGTGTGGGACCAACGATCCTACCAGCTGCCTTCACGATGCGCTGCAGGGTCTTGCGGTCGGAGGCGGCGCAGCTCCGGTACCACACAGCGATGCAGCTGGTCGGGATGCTCTCCACGGTGCCTCGGTTAGAAGGAGCCACGTGATGGGTTGCTCCCGCTGGGCTTTCTTGGCAAGCGATGCAGTGTTGTTTGTCCAGGAGAGCTCCTCGGTGGTGTTCACGCCCAGAAATTCGTACCCATAAAGCAAAGTTTTGTGATGTAACGGCTGCACAGATCCCACCGTCCTAATCCGGCTTCGATTTGACTGGGTACATGTGGACTCAATGAATCTGATTCCCGCAGGTTTGCCTCGGAGAAGGTGCCAAAGAGGAAAGTAATGTGGTGGAGGTCACGGCCATGAACCACCAAGGGAAGACCATTTCGGTTCCTATCGCCAATCTTCACATCAAATGTCTGCCGATGGTACGTAGAAGGTCTTGAAGCAGACTGATTGACCACGCAGCAGAGCCTGAAGTTTGATAGCGCTTAACTTCACCTCTTCTGTCCTCAGGTGAGTCTGGGAGAGTTTGAACTGAAAGCGCCCGTGACCGTGCGGCTCAAGGCTGGGACAGGACCAGTGACTGTCAGCGGGCTGCACCTCATTGGTAAAACTTGACTCCATTTTTCTCTTCACTTAAAGTCATTATCTAGTGGCCCACTGACAATAGTTCTGCTTTGCAGAGCCTTCATGTGACTGATATCAAATAGAGATGATAAAAAAAAAAACAATTAATTTTTTTTTTTTTTTTACTCTTTGTTCGACAGAATAAGCAATTTGAATGTGTCAACTTAGTAACGGTTAGCTGCAGCCTAGTTTCACAAAGTTCTCCACCGCTCTGGAGAGTTGTCTTGAGTCCGGCTGCACCCAAACATCATCCTGTTAAAGGGAGGGGGGGATCGCTCTTGCTTCTTTGTATTTATTAAACCAATCACGATCGTCTTAGGCTACGCTAAACCCAGGACGCAGCGATGGTGCTCTGGCAAAATAGTGTCGGGGGTACTCGTGTTAGGGAAATATTTGCACGTGGGGAGGAAGGTCCTGCATTGAAATGACTACATCACTGCAAAAGACTGAAAAATATCCCAGCAGGTCCGCCGTGTTGTATAATTCAAATATTCGTCAAAACTCGTCATTGTCAGCATGGAGGTTAGTTTTGTTGTTGTTTTCCGTTGCAACTGTGATTTTGAAAACGGTAGCATGCAGATAGCAGAAGTCCAAAGTTTTTCCATTTGTATGCATTTTTTTAAGCTGAGTTTTGATTTCTTCGAAGGAATATATTCTCTCCGTGTGCTAACGCAGCTCATGTTTTCTTGTCTTCTGGCTCTTTTTTTTCCTTCTTCTGCTGTTTAATGGCTGACAATAGCTCTGTAATTAGCCCTAAAGTCAGAACCATCCAGAAAGTAACTTTACCCTGCAAAAGACCCAAACCGTGGTTGAGTTTGAGGCAGACTGAGACCACTTCTTTAGGTCTGATCAAAGTTTGATCATGGCCCAAGCCAAATTTCACACCTGCTTTTTTGGTTCGGACCAAACTGAAAAGTCAGATGGTTCAGACCAAACAAAGTAGGTGTGAAAACGCCCTCAGGGTTCTCCTTCAGAAAATGTTAATAGCTGGGCTACAATATGAAGGGTTGGCTGGAAAACTTTGCAAAGTATAATTTCAGTAAAAAAAGAAAAGAAAAAAGAACTCTTAACTTATTTCAAAGCTCCATGAATCAGGATCAGACACTTTCTTCTGCTCTCTCCACTGGGGTGTGTGCATGAACTCAACTGAGAGGGCAGATTAAAGCAACCTTCAGTTTCTGGATTTATGATACAATGTACAGTCCAGACTGCAAGTATTTAGATACTAACTTTTTTTTTTCTTTTTATTCTTTCAAAATAAAATAAAATAATGGATACAAGATTAAAGTGCCAAATCTCAGTTTACATTTTCCAACCGTCTAAATAGTTGCAGTCTGGACTGTAATACCAGGATTCAATTGAAGACAGGGATTTATCAGTCTACTGATGTTTTCAGCCTCACAGGTTGAAGAGTCCGATCTGTCTGAGGATGATGAAGATGAGGACGAAGAGGAGGAGGAAGAGCTCCCCGCCATTAAACCAGCAAAGAAGAAGCAGAGGCAGTAGGCGGACAGGTCACTGATGGATTTTTGGAGTGGCTCGCTCACTGATGTGTTTCAAGAAATACCAATATTTTGTACCAGACTGACAAATGTTAGAGTTCCTACTTCTTCCACAGCCACGTGACCACTTTGTGTGGTGGTAGCAGCTAAACGTGCTGTTGGAGGAAAATCCTGATTGGCTCTGGTGTTGTTGCCTCTCCACGCCTCGGTTTCTCACTGCGAGCTCTGCGGTGTGTTTAACTGCGGCTAAGATATTCACCTGTAGAAGAACTGTTTTTTTGCTATCAAACGTTACCCACTGTTTTATACTGTACATGATGCAGTCACCACTGAAATGGTTTTATCACATCAGTGCTGGAAACTGTCTTTTAGCACGAGTGGATCCTGGTTCTGTTTAAAGATACTGTTCTTATAAAAGTAAAATCAAATGTTTGTGTACATGTCAAGAGATTAATTCATTCGGATTCAAGCTGAAAGGGGCACTTGGATTTACATATAGTTTATTAAATGCTATTTGCTCATGAGTACCTCCATTTCCAGTTGTTTGTAGTTGCAAGATACTGTTTTTCTATGTGATGTTTCAATAAAAAAAATGTGAAGATTTGTACTTACAGTAAATGCATCAGGAAAATACTTTTTGTTTTCAGTTATCCTCCTTTTTGATTTTGTATGAATAAAATAGTAAATTCCAGCGCAATACACAAACTATGAAAAGTTAATATATCTGCATGGTAGTGCCTTCTTTGGAACAAACAAGACAATCAACCTTCATTTAAGCCCCTGAAAACTGTTCTCAAAATACAACAATGATTGAACATTCAAAAATTCAACATGAGAAATTCTCTTAAATAAAACTTCAGAAATAAAATCCATCCATGATCTATACCCATTTTATCCTGAACAGGGTTACAGGGGAGCTGGAGCCTATCCCAGTTCATGTTGGGCGAAGGCAGGGTACAACCTGGACAGGTCGCCAGTCCATCACAGGGCCAACACGTAGAGACAGACGGAAACAAAAACCATTCACGCCTAAGGGGAATTTGTAGAACCACCAATTAGCCTGAAATGCATATTTTTGGACGGTGGGAGGAAGCTAGAGTACCCGGAGAGAACCCACGCAGGCACAGGGAGAACATGCAAACTCCCCACAGAAAGGCCCGGGACCGGATTCGAACCCAGAGAACCCACGCAGGCACAGGGAGAACATGCAAACTCCCCACAGAAAGGCCCGGGACCAGATTCTAACCCAGAAACTTTTTACTGTGAGACGACAATGCTAACCACTGCAACCCAAACAAATCAATGATTATAATTTAGGCACAAAACTGATTTTGTAAAGCTGAAATCGGCTGAATTCTGCTGCGCAGACAGTTTGAATTCCATAGACATGTACTTTAGGATTATTCCCAACTTTAATTTGCATTTCTCTTCAGAAGTAATTGATATACACTTTTGGAGTAATCTAATACACTTCAAGAGGAATCTATCACTCATTTGAAGAAGGTTATTACACACTGAGAGGAATTTATTACTCATGAAGTAAGCTATTACACATTCAGGGTATCTATCTTGTAATGCAGCAATCTGTTACATTTAAGAGTAATCTGTTAATCATTTGAGGTATATTATTCATGTTTATTAAGAAGAAGAAAAAAGAAGGTGACAACAATGTCATCTCTCTCCTCTCTGAGGGCAGGCTGATAGGAAAGTAGGACCACATCACGAGTATTAACTGCAGATGACATCACACTACCTGCTCTAAATTTGGTATTGTGTTTTTAAAGATCGGGAGTGTATCACCACTCTTTTGGGGTATTATTGGGTAGATTCATTGAATAATGCACCCATCAAGTGTGAAATCCCCTCGCCGTGTCAGGTGACAGATAGCAAATCCACGTGTAACAATCCTCCAACTAGTTAATGTCACCTTCACTGAGAGCAGGTGCTACTGCTTCTCATTTTCTGACTCATAAACCACATCCAACTGCTATACGCTGAGTGGGAGTTTTGTGAACCTTTAGGCCACTTTCATTGAGTGTAAGGATTTTATGGTCCAGCGTCTGTGCAGTGCATTAAGTCCTCACCTTCATGTAGAGGTTACATCCATGTCCAGGCCAGTGCTTGTATCTATAGTGGAAGAAAGAAGAAATTATACAGATTAACATAGAAAAAGCACATTGTTTTATAGCATAAAATTTGTCTTACTTTCATGTCAAACTCCACCAATGTTTGAGGGACAGATATCTACTTACTGTAAATGAGTCCTGCTTTGTCATATATCTTAAACATACAGACAAATTTACTTATTTATATTCAATTTTATATTTCTCTCTCAAATTTATTTGTAATGTTTCCAATGACAATAGGCGAATATTATGAAATTTCATTTTACAGTGAACTATTTTGTCCATACGAACACAAAACAAAACTTCTCAGTTTGTGTAACAATACAAGTCTGTTCATCAACTATATTATATAAATATACACCATTATTTGTTTACTTACCTCACTGAAAAAAACTAAGTTTATTTGCAGGATCACTTTTGAATGCAGAAAAAATGTCCATTTCTTGCGCGTAAAAATAACTGACTCATTAATTTCAGAACATTAGGACAAGAGGCATTATAACTGCTGATCTGTGGAAGTATTTGAGATGAGTATACAGTACAGGGATGACTGACTTTTAATTTATTTTTCATCATCAATCACTGATGACTGGAAAGTACCATGAAGTACAATGGGAATAGTAAGTAACTACAGCTCTGCTCTAATTATGGTTTCTCTTTAAATGACAGAAAAAGCTATTGGTATATGATGAGACATAAGGTGATGCAGTTGGTACTGGTGACCACGGTGCTCAGAGACTCGAGCAGCACTTTTACAAACATGAACATGTCACACAAATGTGCGGTGTGGACTGTGGCTGTAGAGCCTGCTGGGCATAAAGGTTCTGGGCAAACCTCAAATGACAAGCGTTCAGTGAGAGTCAGAGTCCACCAGTGTTCGTGATGGTTGTGAGGGGCATGTCGTCTGCCTCCCCGCAGCTGTCAACCAGTTCTCTGACCTTGTCTGGTATGTTAATGGGGTAGGACAGTTCAACACTCTTTCATAGAAGCAACTCAGACCCTGGGAAAACAGGGCACTGGGAACGTAGGACACTGGACCATAAGACCATGGGAACATAAGCTCCAGGACGCTGGGAACACTGGACAGTGGGACCATAACACCCTGGGAGCATATTGTAGGAACTGTGGAACGTAGGACACTGGAAACACAGGACACTGGGAACATAGGAAGCTGGGAGCATAAGACCCCTGGATACGCTCGCATCCATTTGCTTTGATATTAACATGAGGACTTGCAGTTTAATGTAGGCCAAATAGATTGTGTTGGTGACCTCAAGAGTTTTGGCTTTTTCTGCCTACCATTTCACCCCCCCAAAAAAGAATCAGGAAAGACCATTTTTGTTGCCAGTTTAACTACTGATGGCAATAACATAAAGATAAACATACTTATGCATGTTAGAAATACACCGTAAACCTCAAACATAGCTTAAACGTTTTGAAACATACAAGTGTTTTTAGTAAAGCATACTACGTTGTTATACATTACATTTACATAACAAGACCTATTCACCAACACTTTGAGAAAAGTACCCTACCCTTTAAAACAAAAAACAGTTAATGTACATGTTTTAACATATTGCTGACTTGAAAATAAATGTAAATTGCGTATTCTGTCTGTTCATTGAAAATACAGTGAACAGTCAGTGCAATTTCCATTTTGAGAATGAGAATGAAACAAGAGTTGCTAGCCTAATTTTAAACCTACCGGTGGAACAGAAAAATACATCTTAAGGCACTTATACCTACAATACTGTTTATTTAGAAAGCCACTTCAAACAATATTTACGCTGGAGAAACTAACCTGCAAGGTAAAACTGCCGTTTGTCCTGTAAATACCTGGCTAAAACGACTTCCCTTGGTTACCCACCAAGTGACGTCATCATAAGCAGACGAAGCCTCCATTGTGTAACCAAAATATTCATATATGCCATGTGAATTTTTTTTTTTTTAATTTTTTTGTATAAATGTAGGTATAGTTTCCTTTCATTATCGATTTCTATAATTTCTTCGCCAACCTTTAGAAAAATGTAGGCTCGTTGAGTTTTTTTTCTTCTAAAAATGTGGAGTAAAAGTACAAATGTGGAGGAAAATGGAAATCATAAATTGAATAACCATTAACTCAAAATTGTACTTACCCTGCATGTGCAGTGCTGGAGTAAAGATTAGTTGAATACTTCAGTGTGTCCCTCCAGTGTAGGCCATAGTTACTATGGCAACAGCTGACTTTGTATTCCTTTTCAAAACCTGATACAGCTGTTCTCCACATAGGGACTCTGAAATGCCTGTCACATTCATATATAACAAACACATTTCCAGTGGTTCGAGTCACCTGCACTGCCAACCAACACTGTTTAAACTCTGCCTGTATCTCTTCAGCTGAAACTTGACAGAGGACTGGTTTATGTTACAATGATTTCCAAGAACAAAAATAGACCTGAAGATCAATAAACATTAGCCATGGATCTTTGTCTTTGATGTTTGTGCGCTCTGTGTGTGTGTGTGTGTGTGTGTGTACTGTGTGCTGGATTAGGGTTTTGGCACAGATTTCAAAGGCTTTATCAGATGAAGGTTTGGATTCTGCATGGTTAATGAATAGATACTCAGATAGGCATTATGCTGTTTGTGTCCGTTTTCCTGTTAGTGTTACTGCGAGGATTGTGTTCATGTCCAGACTAATAGCAGTAACAGCTACTTATTTTTTCCCCATATACTCTAGTACTTATTGCTTCCATGTCAGCCACCTTTAATATCCCCCACTGGACTGGCAGGATGGTTACGCAAGCTGCAAGCTGTGCAAATGTAATGTGACTGTGTCAATAACATTTATCAAAGTCCTGAGTTACAGAGGGAAACTCCACCCTCCTAAACTCTTCAGCTTCTATAGCTACAGTACATCACCGGCATTCAGATCCTTTTGGGTCTGCGAAACATCCTTTGTTGTACATTTAATTTAATAAAATTTGACATCAATCTAAACTCAATAACCCACAATGAAAAAGTTTAAATATTTCATTAGAAAAATTTGCAAATGAATTAACAATCACTCAGATATCCCCCCATTTGCAAAAGTATTCTGACCCATTGCTGTTTCCTGTTTGCTTTGATTATCCTCGAGATGTATCTAGAACTTGATATAACATCCTTCAATTCACACTGCGTGTCAGGAGAAGAACCCAAGGGGACCTCTGTGATAAAACTAAGGAGACATAGATTAGGTCAAGGGTAGATAGTGATTTCTAAGGATTTGAGTGTTCCCACGAGAAATGGTGGCCTTCATTAAGTAACCAGCAGGACTCCTCCTGGCGTTGGCCATCCAGCCAAACTGAATAAGTGAGCCAGTAGGTCTGCAGTCAGGAAGGTGGCCAAGATCCCAACAGTCACTGTAACAGAACTTTAGAAGTCCTAGAGGGGAAACCTGCCGCAGGAGCAACCATCCCAGCAGCACTTCATCAACCTTCAGCCAGGCTAGAAGGAAGACCATCTGAGTAAAAGACTCATGACAACATGCATGACGTTTGCCAACCTGGATTTAAGGGACTCTGACAACATGAGGAGAAATGCTGTGGTCTTGTGGGACAAAAAAAAAACCCCTCTTGTGAGTACAATTTCAAGCACCATTTCTTTTGAACAGAGGGGGTTCATGACCTAGCATTCCTACAGTGAAACACAGTGGTAGCAGCATTATGCTGAGACGGTGCATGGAGAAGTGCACGTTACCTGTGACCTTTCAGCATGACACAGACCCAAAGCATTTAACCAAGACAACGCTGGAGAGACTTCAGGTCACTCTGTGACTATTCATGCGTGACCCAGCCAAATACCTGACTTAAACCCCACAGACCTGCAGATCGCAGTTCGTAGACACCTCCCAGCCAATCTGCAAGAGCTTGTGGAGGGATGGGATAAACTGCCCACGTCAAGGTGTGTAAAGCCTGTAGAGATTTACCCAAGAACACACAAAGCTGTAATTGCTGCCAAAGGGGCTTCTGCAAAAAGCTGAAGACTGAGACTACTTATATGAAACGGATATTTGAGGGCTTTTTTTTCACTTTGTCATTATGGATTGTTGAGCATAGACCGACCGACTGAATATCCATTTCAAACTGAATCTATACAGAAAAGTGTGCAAAAAGTGAAGTGATCTAATTACTGCATCTACAGTAACAGTTGTCTGTAAAACATCCTCTATTCTATAAAACGTCTCTTGGCTTGGCCAGCACTGGATCTGTGGCTACCATGCAAATGTTGCAGAGCTAATAACATCTGTGTTTGCAAACATTTGTCACAGTATCAAGATCATATAAAATGTAAACTGAGGAATATAATTAATAATTAATTCTGTGTAGGAAAATGTGGGAAAGAAATAGAAAGATTGTGCCCACCTTAACTCCAATAGTATCTCTAGCCACTGGCAAAAGCATACAAACAACAGCTGCATAGTTCTCCACTAAATGAACACACACACACACACACACACACTACAGATAGTCCTGCTGCAGGCAGAGGCGTGTTGTATTCATACACAGCCCCAGCACACCTGCCACAACAGAGCACAGCTGTCAGTGCATCACACTTTACCCTATACGTAACCTCACTGAGCGCACACACACACACACACACACACACACACACACACACACACACACACACACACACACACACACACACACACACACACACACACACACACACACACACACACACACACCCTATTACTGCACATATATGACGAAGCATGCAAACTGTCCGATTGTGCACCGACACCTGAGCACACATTCACTTATAAAACAGGATCCAACTCGCACCAAGCCTGCACACAAAAGATACACACTTTTCTTCTAATGTTTGTACCAAGACTTAGATGAGCAACACAACGCAAGAGGAAAGTGATTTGAAAAAGAACTCACTCAGAATACTTTACAAAAAAAAAAATTAAGAAAACCAGGACGTAACATATAATCCGCGAGACTTTTTGCTCTATGAAATGTCAACGTTAGATTTAAATTTCTATGGATTAGATTGATGGTGCAGCCCCCCCCTTTAGAATGTCTGCTGTATGTTTTATTAATAACACACAGAAGGAACAGTGAACAAGGGGAATGCTAATTGGCTCACACACATACAATATATGTCAGATTGCCACTCTGTAACTGAACCTCAGCTCCTCCCACTCCTCTCCCTGGTGGATTCACTGCTGAAGGCGACCGAGCTCTCTGGAGATGATATCAGGAAATTTTTAATGGAGATAAAAAAAAAAAAAAACAGACCAGACTAGAGAACTGGGAGAATGAAAGAGGGGGGCACAATATTTGATAAATAAGTGATGTACCTCACTTCCTAAGTAATCCCTCCTTCTAACCAACCTTCTCTTTCTCCTCCCTCTCAGTCCTGACTCCCCCCCCCTCTCTCCCACAGCTCGCTCCTGCTATCTCACCGTCTCATTTGGCGGGGAGGGGGTAGCGATGAAAGGCGCATGAGTGACAGATAAGTAGATGACTATACTGTCCCAGCCCTCATTAAAACTCTGCGCTTATATCATCCCCCGCCCTAACCCTCCTCCTCCTCCTCCTCTGCATCGAGCCCTGGCAAATGATACCCCGAGAGAGGAAGAGCGAGCGGATAGGGGAGGGAGGTGCTGCTCATCAGTTATTCCTGTTCTCTGACCTAACTTGACAACCAGCTCCAATAACGAGACAAAGAGGGATGAGACAGAGAGATTTTGCCAGAGACCAGGATGTTGACAAGGAAGTGAACTGTCCTAAATTGGCAGATAATGGGCCTGCTGTGGGCCGGTCTGTAACAAATCATTGTCCAAACCTCCTCCACTGTGTTCTGAGATAACTCTGAACGCAGTAGATCTCAAACATGTGGTCAGTCAGTGTCTCTTTTTTTCTGTTTTACAAGCCTATGACTGGATTGTTGTTCAGTTGCAGGGTGGGATATACTGCAATAATGACCTTTTTTCTTTTTAACAGGAAGCTCTGATATTTAATCTGTACCCCAGAGAGTCACACTGTAAAACCTCTTAACACAAACAAATCGCATGTGCTCCTCAGTACATACAGACCTCAGACTACAAAGTGTCACCATGGATAAATGCAGACACGATTACATTTAAATCTGTAAACCAGTGCTTCAAATACAACAAAAGGTAATTTCATATGCTTGTTTATTTATTCCACATTTTCCACAGATTTTGGTTTATTCATAATCTCCTATAAAAAAAAATCATGAAAAACCTGAAGAGCATTTGTAGTCCAGTGTTTTCCAAATGGACTTTGGAGTGCATGGAGAGGCTCCCTGCATGCTTTCAGCAGCAAACAGGAAATAATCAAGAGCAAGGAAATTGCAAGTACAATAAGAGTGTGTTAACAGTCTTTTTAGGCACTGGAGTCTCTGGAGTCCCATGACAGGACTCGTGTTGAAGGATATGTCATTTTCTTTAAGTTCACTGCTTGAACGGATTTAAGACTACATTATTCACATTAGCACTTCCAGTCGAGTCAAAACAGAAAATAAATTAAAAATTAAAAATGATCAACTTTTGAAATTACTGGTGTCACTGTGATTCAGGGAAATGGTGTCAAATAAACGTTGAAATAATGTTATTATGTAGGAGACAGAATCTTTGAACCAAAATGGAAAGGAACACAAAGCCAACATGGAAATACTGAAGCCAGATTTGATGTAATAAAACAGAACAAACGCTGATTCTGGTTTATCACTTGGTCCCGTAATGTTTCGTTGAAGACTGGCCATACAGCCCGTAGAAGTTGGGGTGCCTGGCTGTCTGTGATGCTTCCATCAGTCCCCTCATGGGAAAATGCTGCAGTGGTTGGGTCGCGGGCAGCGGGGCATGTGGGGGAAACTCCTGAGAGGTCATGGAGGGGAAGGAGTCTGATGCTGGGTACGGAGGCCGGGCTCGAGCAGCGGGGGCCGTGGAGCAGCAGCAGTTATTTAGAGTGCACATCAGTACTTTCCTCCCTTCGTACATGGCTTGTTGCGAGCCACCTCCGGTGGGGAAGTGGGGGGGTGGGAATATGGTCCCTGAGTGGTGGCTGGAGCTGGAAGGTAGACCCACCAGGTGATGGGCAGAGGTGTCAAGGAGCCGACTGTGGCCGAGGCCAGTGTGAGGATTCTGGGAGAGGACTTCCGATGAATACACAGATGAAGCACGATGACTCTGGTCAGGCTGGAAGGTTTTTTTGCTGCTGTAGAGCACATGTGTAGGATCCTGGGTTATGGAGTTTTCTGTGTTACTTTCCAGGAAAGCCATACTGTAGTTCCTCTTTTGTAGTCCTGAACTAGTACCCAGCTGGGGGCCAGCAGAGCTGCTGTGAGAGTGGAGGATCTCAAGAATGGGCGCCTCATTGAGCGGCTCTGAGAAGGAGAGTAGTGGTGGGGCAGAAAGAGATAGCAGTTAATTGATGTTTTACAGTCGTCATCTTCCTTAATCTTTACTCACTCGCTGCATTTCTTTCCTACCTTCCAGAATTTTTCTCAAGTTCTTCTCTCTCGTTGAGAGATCGGATAGCAAGTGATGGGAGTTGAGCTGGCCCACTCTGAGTGGAGGGATGGCACTGCTCAGGTGAGAGTTTGACCTTAAAAAGGACAATACAAATAAAACAATGAGGACCAGATTCAAGCTGTTTGCACCCTTCATTTAGACACACTCACACTCAACGCAGTTAAAAACAGCTTCTTAGAAGAAATGCTTACCTGTCCATTAGCAGCTGGTAAGGTTTTGTGTTCTGAAAAAGACAACAAGCATGCACAAGTCACTCACACACAGTGAAAGGGTTTGCTGTGGTCTGTCTGTGTACACAATGTGCATACATCAGCACTTTTTACACGTGACATTTCTGTGTCACAATGCTTTTTAAGTTGTGGAAAAGAACCATTTTCTAGTTTTCTGCAGATGCAAATGCTGTAAAGCGTGACTGTACTGATAGAAATGCGTGTGGGAGAAATGGAAAAATGAAGAGCAGATTTGTACCTTCATGAAGTTCATACTGTCAGCTCTTTGGAAGACCGTTTGTACCGAGCTCAGGAGTTTTTCTGCTTCCTGGTGCATGTCTTTGAGCTGCAGAGCCTGCTGAGAGTTCTTCCTCACGTACATGGCATAAGTGTTCTCCAGGATCTGCATGGTGCCAGCCTGGTTTGCCTCTAGCAGCGCATGCATCCTCTGATACTGGGCTCTCACACGCTCCTTCAGCTCAGACACTGCATCCTGTGGAGGAAGGACATGAGGGAGACAAGTTGAGATACAAGCGCACTTAATAGTTATTAACCCTCCCGTTGTCCTCGGGTCAAAATGACCTGCAGCTGTGTTCAACCAAGTTCTATTTTATTTCTATACTTTTTTAAATATTTTTTGGGATCATTGGTGATCATTCTTTAAAGAAACCCTCACGGCCTCCTTGTCACCTGTCAACTTGGGTTAAAGGCATTTTTACACACATGTTAAACAAACATCTACATACGTTTTTATCAACCTTTTCAGCAGAAAACAACAGAGATGAAAAGAAAATTCAATACACAGTCATGAATGGAAGAGTTCAGTTGTTGTATATTTTTCGTACTGTTTTGTGGAATTTGTTCTTTTTTTTGTTCAGAATTAGGAAGTGGGAAAGTCATTTGTAATGACTACAGCAATATAAAGGTACAGTCATTTTATAACAGAAGACAAAATTATAGCACCAAACTACATGATGAGAAGTACTGATCATCTTCAGAACTGAGTCTCTGTATGTGTATGCAACGTGCAGTCTACCTTCATCAGTGTCTTGTCTGACTCCAGCTTGTTGAGCTGCTCATCGATGTTCTGAACACGACCGTCCAGTCTGTCTGACTGCCTCATTAGCATGGCCTGTGGAGAGATGACATAGACAGATTAGACAGAATACCCACAACAACACACACTGAAAATGGCAAAACAAAATATACACCGACTGAAACTTTTTTATAAATTGGGTCATCTGCTGTGACCTCAGCAAACTTGGTTGCTATTCACAACTCACAAAGACAACCTCCTCCACAATCCTGATTGGAAAGAGAAAACAACGAGCGACAAGTATTCACATTTATCTATTAGCCCAGCAAAGGCAAATACAATTACACAAATCCATCTGTGATTGCTCTTAAGTTTGCCAGGGATCCTGCAACATCAAGAGAAGTCTATTATTGGGACCAGCCTACTTCCTCTATGGACTCAATCAAGAGTGCAAAATGAGCCAAAGGCCTGTAAAAGAGCCGGTAAACATAATCCTTCTCCATTTACTGCAGGAGATGGAAATCAATCTGCAGTCAAAGACTGACAGCTAACTGGGAACAGGGGAGGGCAGGTGAGCTTTTAATGAACTGTTTCTGCATGGGAAAGGCACCATGCCCAAATAGGAGAAAATCGGCTGTCATGGCAACAAAGACGTGTGTATGTATTTATATGTGAAAGCTAATGTGTATGTGAGGGAGCGGGAGGGAGAAACGAGTGGGGGTGTCTCACTACCCCTCTCTGCTTTCTCATTTTGCCACATGCATTGCTCCCATTGTTTGCATTGGCCTCTGTGTCAGTGACAGATTGTCATGTCTGTGTGCACAACGCCGGGGTCGGATCTCTCCCTCCCCACCAGTGTGCATCGGAGAAAAGGGAACTAGAGGAAAGGCACTGCTTTGCACATGCCAATAACAGGCAGAAAGAAAATGAGATAGACATACAAAAAAAAAAAAAGAGAACGAAAGCAAAAGAGAAAAAAGTTTGCAGCAGAAAAGAGATAGGGAGAATGAGGACATTCCTGTGGTCTCGAGTGAGCTAGTTTCAGGGTAGTTTCATTGT
This sequence comes from Brachyistius frenatus, assembly GCF_029030835.1. Lineage (NCBI taxonomy): Eukaryota > Metazoa > Chordata > Actinopteri > Embiotocidae > Brachyistius > Brachyistius frenatus. The sequence goes on along the minus strand of NW_027210782.1, from coordinate 498,284 downwards.
GGTATCACAGCAACAGGTCTCTTCAGCTGCTTACAACACTCATGTTGTGTTATGGACATCAACTGGCTGGCCACTACACTATACCACAGTGAGCACTTGCAACAGTCCAACTAGTTTCTAAAACAAAAAGACTCTGAATGACATAAAATACTAGCCAATGCTAACACAGCACCCGGTTTGGCTTGTTTACATATTCTTTACACCGTCATTTAGTGAAAAAGGCTGCTGGCAAATGTTTTACCTGGGGAACAGCAGAAATATTTTTGTCTCACCCACCCAGTCCTTGGAGGAGACAGAAACTTGGAATATTGGCAATAGATGCCTAAGTGGTATTTTAACTGTTAAAGCACCATAAAAGTATATTTGGGGGGCACTTAGGCACAGTGGAATAATATATTAACACTGACATATTATCACCATTAGCAAACATACATACAGCAGACATGGACCAAGATCAGCTCTCATTTGGAGTCATATTTCTGGCCACACAACAAATCTAATTCAAATATTCACACTCCTTTTAGCTCTAATGTGGTCCCCACCATCTCTTATCTGGCTTATTTGGAAGAGAGCTGCTTTATGATCAAAAAAGGAAAAAGAAACAGAAATATTGATTTTTCAAATATAGGGCCTTCAATGTTGAGCTGGTTTCTGTGGCTTAAAATTTCACCGATGAGAGTGACGCAAATCAGTAAAGTCTACATAAAGTCGTAAATTCAAATCCATTAATTGAACGACGCTAAAAAGCTCAGCTGAACTGATGGAAAATGCAGTCGAGTGACGGTTCTCTTTGGATTTGGCTATTACAAGTGGCTCTTCTCACATTACAGTAAGTCATTTGATCCATTGTTAATATAAAAATATTGATCAGAACAGCTTTAAGTGCTTGGTAGAAAACGTCACTTTTCCAATAATTGGTGTACGCATTAATTTCTGCATCACAATTGCAGTGGTGACCATCTCTCTGGTCCCAAAAGAGAGAAATCAAATATACATCTTACTTTATGGGCGGTCCTGAGGAAGTCAAACTTCATAAAATGATAAATTATACATTTGCCGGAGCAACAACCCCACCTTTAATTAGTCGTAACTGTATGTTGTTGAATTTATATTTTGGAGAAATGTACGACGTATTTGACAGCTACGCTTGCTTTGGATTCTGTATCACTCATAATCACACAACAAGCTCAACGAGTGCACAGGCACAGCTCTGGCTTTCAAAAGCTCACCACCACACCTGGAAACTATTCTGCCTAATGCTTCAATTTTGGTTCACATAAACTCAATTCAAAGTCATAAATAGAACTAAAGAGTTTGAGGAAAAACGTGGCGCATTTGTGCGTTGGTTAAACAGTGTAATTATTGTATTGGTTAGTGTAAGAAACGACCTCTTCAAACTTGTTGATATTTTAAACTGCGCAGCACTTTTGTTTACATTTTGGATTAGTGCTTGGATTAAAGGTACCCTGCGGAGTGTTTGACCACTGATGGTCCTGGAGAGCAGTGTTTTAATGAGCGTCTCCTTGTATTATGTAGATCACACGTTCAACCAGCATGTATGTGTGTGTGTGTGTGTGGGGGGTGCGGGGGGTGGGGGCAGGAACGGGGAGAACATGCAAACTCCACACAGAAAGGCCCCCGGCAGAGGTTTGAACCCAGAACCTTCTTGCTGTAAGACAACAGTGCTAACCACCGCACCACTGTGCCACCATCATCCTCCGTGATAATAAACTGAACATCTTCTGGTTGGGAGCTGTTAGTCAAGAAAAAAACTAAAAAAAAAAAAATATGTAGCTTTGGGAAACGCTGGTCGACATTATTCACCATTTTCTGACACCTTAAAGACCAAACAGTGAATTGATTATTCGAGAAAATAGTCAACAGATCAATTAATAATGAAAATAATTATTTTGTGCCGACCTGCAGAGTACATGGATGTGATATTAATGAGTCACGATTTCACACCTTCTTGCATGAGACCAGCAGCATTTATGTTAAACCAGCAGAGTGGTCCTTATTCCCGTTTCACACGGTCATAACACATCCAACACCTGCACTACATCTCCACACAACATCTTGCTTACACAAGAGGCAGTGTCAGCTAAACACTCCTCTTCAAACAACCTGATAATACCCATAAGAACTGACTCTGCCCTGCGAACTCACATAGCAGCTAGATAGTTGTTTCTTTTCCATGTACCGTGTGCACAACGCCTAAAACCTTCTCAGACAGTACGTTTGTTTTGATTGTCACTGTCTTTAACAGACTATAACTGCGCAGTGGCGCCTCATGCCTTCACTGTGAATGTTGTATTGACAGGTAAAGAAACCTTTGCTGGGTTTATGGTATTGTAAACGGTGCGTGAGCTGGTTTATGCAAGTTGGCGTCACGTTATGGCAACAGCTTATCTGTGCCTTGATGCTTCTGCTCAACAACTGACTTCCTCATTTTGTCAAGTTTCCTCCAATTCCTTTTTTGTGTCATCGTGTTGTTTGAAATAGCATAAGGGGGCAGGGACAGCATAGCACAGCATGAAAGCCTACCTTTATCAGGCTTAAACCCGCGAATGATCACTTTCCCCACTGTCCTATTTAGGCATCCAGACAGCCACAGGTTGCCAGGAAGCTCATGTTTAAATGAGGAGCCTTAGGCTCAATGAACAGAGAGCCTCTTTCACAATCAACTGACAACTATTCCCCACGTCTGATGTCAATGGACTGCCCTCAGCATTCTGGTGAACTGACTCACTCCAGCCCAGATAGAAGGAACTGCAAACAGCATCGCTTCCATGAGCGATGGTTTCCTGCTAAGGTGCCTGAGAAAACCAAGGTGAGGCTGTGTGGGAGGGCTCCTCCTCCGCTTGTCCCAGGGACGACATTACTATTACATTACGCTTCCTTTCTCGTCTTGAAATTACCAGCGCACCAGCAAAAGGTTACTGTAAAAGTCTCATTTGAGAGCCAAAGATAACCAAAGATATTGGTTGGTTTATTCCCTCTTTGTGTATCCCAAAAGTAACAAGAGTGCTGCCAGGGGAATTTAAAATCCTTTTACCAAAATAGACCACAGCTCTGTCAAGGAGAACGACCTCTTAGTAAGTAATGATGAGAAGCCACTCGGGCCTCAAATTACTTTAACAAATGCCTCAGCATACAAGAAGGCTAACTTTTTGGCTATTGCCACATTTCTTAATAAGTTAGAGTGCACTCAGTGTCTGAATGGCCAAGCAGGGAACGTGTTAATCTGAGGAGAGACGGGAACTCGGACTCCTGGAGAACTCCATTTGCCCTGCGAACATACAGTTGTGAAAGAACAGAGAGATGGGTGGGTGTGTGCATGTGTAGAGAGAGCAGCTGTGGAAAGGGCTGAACAGACATCTTTTGTCCCAATAATAGCTCTGAACCAGGGCAACAGTTTGTAATGAAGGATTCAACTGATGGAGAACTTTGTGATCTACCCTGGAAAGAAATGCGCCCGCAACTTTTCCAACTGGAATAATACAATCGTCAAAAGTATCAAGAAGACAGCAACACAGCAGATGCTAAAACCAATCACATTCTCACTCCCTCTCCTTCACAGAAAGGGAGGAACAGGGAAGAAGTGTGTGTATAAGGCAGCGTGGGTGGCTGTTTTTTTTTTTTTTTTTACACCTTTCTACTTACATTAGACTTGGTGAAAAGAGAGCAAACTGAAATAAAGACTGAGGGAAATACGTAAGTGGGCCCAGCAATGGCATGCTGGCCTTTATGCGAGATGCATTCCTCCATGCATCTTGAGGTCAGCCCTGCCAAGACAGATCATTATTCACTTGTTGCCACTTTGGAGCCAGATTAACACACCTTCTGCTGATTCTATTTTACTCCTTTCTGTTCTACTTCTTACTCCCTTCCCCCGCAAATATGTCCCGAGAATGACCTTTCTAACCCCAGGCTGAAATGCTGACATTTATCACAAATCACCACATTCATTTATCAGCTTGGAAAGCCTTGCCAGCGTGCATTTCCTCAGGAACCAACCCTTGAAATTGATCGCGGTGGCTGCCATAAACAAACTCCATGTGGATGGGCCCCCACTGCACAGGGGTCATCATTTCCGGTGGATGCAGATTGCATCACAGCACTTACCCGAGGGCACGGCGCGGCTAATGGGAAGGCGTGGCGCTCTGGTGGAGTGGGTGGTATGATCAAGGTTAAAAGCAGTGTGGGTGACGTATGTGTGTGTGCGTGTGTGTGTGTTTCCATGTGTGCTACCATCTACCCAGAGGGGTGGCTTTCACCTGTCCAGTCCTTTCACATCAGATAAGATTAAAAGCGGAGGAAAAGAGAGAAAGCCTTTATAGGCTGGTGAACTGAAAGAAATGTTTGCTTCCTTGAAATTCAAAAGAAATATCCGTGGCGTGTGTGCACCTTTCCACATCTTTCCACTGTCATCCGCGTCTCAGCAGATAGACGGAAGTGAATTGGTGTGCAGGAGAGTTCGTGTGGGTGTGCGTTTGTCTACCTGCATTTGTATGCGTTGTGTATCCACATCACAGACTGTGTGTCTTTGGTTAGTGCAGTGAGAGATGCAGCAGAACGGACACAGAGCCACCTGCTCCTCCTCACAGTGGAGCAGCCTGTACTCCTCGTGACTGGGACAGGTCCAGGCGCTCAGCTCCTCGGCGTCGACTAACAGGTGTCCCGGGGCCGCGCACGGCTGCTGAAGGTGCGTCTGGATGTGAGTTTGGCAGCAGGGCTCCTTGCAGCGCAGACAGACTTTCCGCACGGGCAGCGGGGGGCCGCGTCTGCAGAGGACACAGTGTAACACAGCAGGGACTTTCTCAGTGTTCAGCGCGTTGAAGCGCTTCACTATATTGGCGAGCTTGAAGTTCTTCTCCAGCGTGGGCTTCTGGTCGTAGTCGTGGTTGCACTCGGGACAGCGGACCGCGGCGCTCTCTTTGGCCCACGCCTCCGAGATGCAGCCCTTGCAGAAGTTGTGCTTGCATGGCAGCTGGATGGGTTCATCAAAAACATTCAGGCAGATGGGACACAGAAGCTCCTCTTCGAAGCAGTTTTTCCAGCTTGCATCCATGACTTCAGATGAATCCAAACTGACGGTGGGCAACTGTAAAAGAGCAAAACTGTGAATTAGTTATGGGTACCACAGTCCCATCCCCATCCAAAATGACACAGACAGGTGTGAACCAAGCAAACCCACAGGCGGAGAAATACTTCTGAGATAGAGGCTTATTAAGAATGTATTACAAAAACCGGTTAGGGTTAAACGCCAGTTTATAGAAACAGGTAAGAGGAACTCTCCTTCGCGTATTCAAACGGCCACATAGTGCAATCAGTGAAACTCGCACATCCCAAACTATTGTCGTAATAAAACGATTCACATGGCGTAAAATGTTAAGATAATGTTTGCATATGTTCGCTGGGGAACAGGACGTTTGAAAGCGAGTGACAACTTGCTGCTGAATAACACTGGAAATGTCTAATAAAATCCTAAATTGACATTTTATTTTTACGCGCAGGCGCCCGCTGTTCATTGGGTATTAAAGCATTCTGCTGAAACATAATAAATGTATTCTTATGGAAGAAACGCAACGTTACCAACTATTTATTTTCCATGTCGTCGGCAGACTCCGGTGCACATATAATGCCGGAGAGCTTGTCATCCAGCCCGCGATGAGATCCAGCTCCCTTGCTTGGTTTTCAGTCGTGTGTCCGACGCTGCACTCAACGCGCTGGGATTTTAGAGGATTCCCGGCTGCTTCTCTCGGCAGGTTTCGCTTTCCCGTCAACTCTTTTGAGAAATATTTTGTGGCGTAAGCTCAGGCAGATAGTAACTCGTCGGAAGGGAGCGCAGTGCTTCCACACCGACTGCCCCCCTCCAATAACGTGACCCGTCACCGAGTTGATACATAGACGGGGAGGAGCCGAGAGAAGGGAGGCCGAGCAGCGGGCACACAGCAAACTCTACCGGACACACTGCAAAAGACCAGGACACAATAGTGTGAACCGTCATGCTTTGCACCAGCGGTTCCCAAAGTGGACTCCTTGGCTGGCTGGGATAGGAGCAGAGGCCCCCAGGGGCCCATAAGAAGCTCGATGGATGGGGAGAAGAAGTGGGAAATATGGAAAAAAAAAAAATTCAGAATGGATTTCGGTTGTAAGGTGACATATTTATTGCATAAAGTAGGCCTATTATGATATTTTATTTAAAGACCTTAAAACTACATTATGATTCAGAGACATTACAGTACATTATGTTCATATTGTAATTTAGTGGCACAAAGTCCATTACAGATTTGCAGTGTTTAAACCACCAAAATCAACTAACGTGCAGACATGAGGCTTCGGAGGCCGTGGGCAGTTACTCTTTTTGTCCAGTGGGTAAAACAGGATAGGAAATCCACACCCTGAATAATTATCCGATTTAGAAACAGAATGAGAAATACTTCATTGATCCCTGAGGGGAAATTGGGTCAGTTCCTCACATTCTAGAGTAGAAATACAAATAAGCAGAGAAACTACAGGAAAATTAGACAATAAGAAATGTTTTGAAATACGTGCATTATACTACAATATACATCAACAATATTGTATAGAAAATTAAAAGATAAGAAAAAAGTACAATGTAGCAAAAGAAATGTTAAAGTTTGTGCATTAAGAAATAACATAAGGAATGTGTATCTTACTAATACATGTGTAAATTACACCACTTAAACTGATTTGGAAAGTATGTGGATCAAAATCCAGTTTGACAATTTATTAACATGTTCAAGTTCAGACTGTACGGCTTATTAGAACGTGAGAAGCCCATAAATATTTATTAGGAAAAGGCCACCGACACCACCACTAAAGTTTTTTTGCCGGATTTATAACAGATGCTAAAGGTAGAAATTTAAAAAATCTATATCTCTAGTTGACCTTTAATAACTCCATTACTTAATACTGGAATACTAGAAGTGAATCATTATATCTGTATATTTTATAAGAAAATGTATACATTTGGCTTTATTAAATAATCTAACCATTTTGTGATAATGGTTTATATAGGTATTAATAGGAATATATAAAATAACATAATCCAGTTGCTCAACTTTCTATAATGAACAGACACAAAATATGTATAAGCAAGAAGTTCCACTGTGACTCTGAATTAGTGATCCAGCTTTATTTGTGTAAATACCTACACTCTTTAATGCACTTGGGATTACAATCAAACAGTTCAGTCAACAAGATTACAAAATTCAACAGTATCAATGATGTCTACACTTTATATTTGCCTTTCTGAATGAAAAGAACAAACACAAATAAGATATGCCACCATGTGTTGTACAAGAGTAAATTTTTGTGTGAAGACACTGCAGTAAAAGTAGTCTTGTCTCGATTTTGGCGTCAACGTGGAATGTAAGGAGTGTATCAATAAAAGGCAGTGAACGCAGCAGCCTCGATTCAAAGTGATCTCTCTGGACTATCCAGGAGATGCGGGCAGCGCTACGAGTCTACGAAAAATATAGCATGTTGTCCTAATGAGCTCAAGGCACTGAGGAATTACTCCCAACTCATTTTCAAGCAGGTCCCACTGATAAAAAACAAAACAAAAGAAAAACACATTTATGTGGTCACCGGAGAGAGCACTTGAGAGGACAGATTCCCAATCTTTTAACATTTACAACAGACTTCATGTATTTCATTGTACAGTACATCCATAAAATGCATTCAGGAGTCAATACGGGAGTTGTGTTCTTGGCACAGGAGAGTAGAAGTGGTAATGCCTGCAGCATTTGTCTGATACATAAGAAGAGGCAGTGAATGATCGTTCATCTCAGCTCATAGCCGGTCAGGTTACTGTTAAAGTCATGAAACGGCTGAGACACAAACAGCACTGACAGTAACAGTTAAAACTTTGGTGTGACCACAAACACGCAAGAGAAAAATGTCCAGCATTTGTAAATACTATACACATTCGACTGAAAACAACACTGATTCAAAGTTTCAACTTGTGATCTTTCTTCCCTTTCTAAGGCCACTGGAATAAATACAACTGTTTTTGAGAAGTGCAACCCAGTTATTGCTTGAGTCACTCTGTCTGCTGATCACAGGATGCATGCTCAACAGCATTAGTGCTGTACATGTTTTGGAGTAATGACAGCATCCTGTTTGCCCTACAGGGTTGTTCTAACAGGTCAACCATCTGGACAGGCTGGTTTGAAGGCTGATTTTATGTTCTTAAAAACATTCAAGCCTCAAGAGAGATGTTGTAAACATTTCTACGAGTGTGAGAATGCAGTAACAGTCACAAGTGTTTTGATCATCTACTCGGATCATCTTCAGGAGTCAAACAGTCTCTGGCCATCCACTGTGGGAACAACACGTCCTTACGTCCCGACAGATCAAGGTCACGGTGTGTCCCGGGAGGTCTCCTGTTCAAGATGGTCCACGCTGGAGGTGTGTGTCTGCAGGTGTTTCTATTGGTGTTTTCTGGAGAGTGAGTGTCTCTGTCTCATTGCAGCGGGTTATCAAACACAGAGTCTGGTAGGACAGAGATCTTCAGTTTCTTTTCTGGCCAACTGTACTCCTTTGGCAACTTTGTCTATTCAAAGAGAAAGGGCATATATGGTATAAAAATTTTTTTTTTTAAAAACAAGCAGGCAGATGAATAAAAACCAAAGTGAAAGTAAAAGTTAAAAATACACAATGGTTTTACTTACCTCCTCACGAGTGTTCAGTTCCTGTAAATCCCCGAGCATTTGCTCCACAAACTCTTCAGTCAACAATATCTGTAAAGGAAGAGGACAAGGTCAAATAAATGCAACACATACGAAAGCACCGCACAGAAACTCGGAGTGAGTGAGAGTGAGAGAGAGAGTGTGTGTGTGTGTGTGTGTGTGTGTGTGTGTGTGTGTGTGTGTACCTGAAGCCAGGGGCCGTGGGCTGCGTAAGGATGCTCTTCAGTGGCAAAAGCTCCTTCAACTCCTGTCGACACGAAGGTAATGGCTGTGTCTCCGTTGATACTTTTGTAAGTGAAGTGTCTCCCGTGGAGCAACCGGCCTCTGTTGAAAATTTAAAAAAAATAAATAAATAAACACAATACGATATGAACTACAAAGTTCATTGCGCATTCATAAGAAGTGAATGTGTTCAGAGAATATTTCCTTTTCCATGTGAATATAACACGTAAGCTTCACTGGCAGAAACAAGGCACATCGTGGCTTGGCAATAAAAGAAAGCGATACCGTCCTAAATTACCAGGAAGAAATCAGTTAGTGTATCTCTATGACGACAGAGATATGTCCTTCTATTTGGGTCTGTTGCATAAATATCAGAGGTAATAGTTTTGTAGGAAATGTTTGACCTAATCTCACTCTTGTGCTGAGATCAAGTAATTGGTTTCTTTACACAGTGTTCTCCCTCTGAACTCCCAGCACATCACTCCTTCTCACACAAAGCTCTCTTTATAAACCAACTCTGGTCTTGTTCTTTCCTGGGAGAGAGAAAGTAAAAAAAAAAAAAAAAAACAGCCAGTTCATCCTCTTGACTATGCAAAGGACATCGTATCACCGGAGGAGCTTTTATAACCCCAACAGTTTCTATCAGATTGCCAACGCCGGCCCCACCCTCGAGGATAATTAGCTGGATTTCGGGTCCGATTCGCCCCTCCCGATGATCGTCGGGATGTTTTCCGATTCAAAGCTGGTCTGAACTGATTATCTGTCCAAATAATCCTGTAGTGCAGTGAGTTAACGGACATCATGTTACTGGGCCAGAGCATCCACGATTTCAAAGCCTGCAGCGCAATATTGAGAAGAAACCCAGGGTAGCCAGTGAGAGTGACCTCATGAGGAAGTGTTACTAACCATCGTACCAGCACACACCGCAGTAATATTAACACATCTTCGTGGCAGTGGAAGAGAAAGCAGAAAAATGACTACTTTGCTAATAATCACAGGTTTCACTCTCCCCTCCACCCATGGACACAGAACAATAACGTTAGCAGCACTTTGCGCGAGCCCCCTACGAGACGAACAATAAAACTTCATCTTCAACTCGCATATCAGCAACTCTAGCATGGAATTTCTGATGTCTGAAAATCAGTCTTAAGTTTAGCAGATCGTGCGAATTGCCTCTCTAAACCTCCGTCCGTTCTTCTTTCTGTGTGGGCGAGCGGTAAAGAGCGCCAGTCACCGTACATGAGCTCCGGCTATGCTGCCACTGTACAGTAACTTTGTGTGGTGCCCGAGTCGGTCGAGAGTCACAAAAGAGATGCAAAAACAGCAACCCTATTTGCACACAACACGCCAGAAAATACAGAAGTCATGAGCCTGTGTCCACGCCACTGTTTATGAACACTAAACGCATGACTGTCACTTTATTCATGTTCCAGGTTAGATACATATTCACCTCGAGTTGTTTTTCTTTGAACGCGTTCTGCTAACTTGAAATATCAGCATACACATGACAAACTAGCTGCCTTGTTATTTTCCGTCAGGCTTTGAAGTGGAATAAAAGTTCACGTGGGAGGAGGTTCAGTCAGTGCTTGCTTACAGAAAGCCCCTTTTTCATGTCTGACAAACTCGTGTCATCTGTGTTTTTGCGCCGGCGTTTCCTTCAGACATTCTGCCACACCCACTCAACACAAATATTTGGACTATTTTCTTTCTGTCGCCCTCACAGAAGTTTCAGAAGGGTAAGTTTTAGTGTGTGTGTGTGTGTGTGTGTGTGTGTGTGTGTGTGTGTGTGTGTGTGTGTGTGTGTGTGTGTGTGTGTAGGAGAGAGATGGTGAAATGGTGAAATACCGCAGGCAGAGGGGCAGCAGAGTGCCTGACTCTTGGTTGAATTTCAGATGGACGCTCTCCAACTGGCGTGTGCGGACCAACTCATGAGGAACGATGGCTGCTGAACTCTCACTCTCCAAACTGTCTTTCCGACTCCTGAGAAAGCGAAAAAAAAAAAAAAAAAAGTGGAGAAAAGAAAAGAGAGGAAAGCAACAAAGGGAACTATGAGGATGTCTAAAAGGGAACAATCACTTATACGCTGATGACTGTCTGAGAAAAAACAATTGCTGTGAAGGAAATGGCAGCTCTTTGGCCTTCGCCCGCAACTGGGAATGTACCGACACAGCTTTTGCAACTCCTTTCACAGAACTGCTACCTGACTCTGCAGGAGACGCAACAAGTTCCACAGGAAAATAGCAACAGAATAGCGACAAAGCAACACAATAGCTTGGTAGCTAAGAAACAGTGGTGATAACACTTCAGATGTCAGCAGGGTGAGTCACTGCGCACCATGGAGGGAGTTATCCTGGTGCAACCCTTGTGCTGAGCTGAACCCATGTTAGTGTGTGTGTGTGTGTAGTGTGTGTGCGTGTGTGTTAGTGTGTGTGTGTGCGCGTGTGTGTAGGAGGAACACTCACTGAGGCCTCTCGTGGCTCTGTCTCTGGTTGTTGATAGGCGGTAGTGCTGCCTTGCTGTTAAACTCCAGTCCTTTTCTCAGGGTCTCCCTGATCTGCTCTGTGTCTGTCAACACACACAGACGAATGAGCAAAGAATCCTTCCTTCACCCGCTGCTGACAGCATGAAAGCGGAACACGTGTGTACAGATTGGTGAGGAATTCTTTTTTTTGGGACCGTTAAGAGGAGCTACTCTCTTCGCTCCTTCGGCAGCTGGCATACCTTTGTCCGAGAGCCTGCGAGGCTGCGATCCTATGCAGATGGATCGGCTGTCCTCCTCGTCCTCTGGCGGTCGACTCAGATCATCCCACACACACTTGGCACTGACCCCGCTCAGGTTCGAGCCCTCCGTCTCAATGCCCTGGTCCACTCTCTCCTGCTTAGATGAGCAAAATATATACGCAATCATTAACACTAGTTCACATAAAACTTGACTGCATTTTCAGAAATGAAAAGACGCTGCATTAAGATTCGTAGGCAAACACGTAGTGCTAATACTATCAGAACTGCTGCTGTAAAATAACGCCAGATGATCTATAAAGGGTTCCCTTTATAGCACATGGGAGGGTCACTTTGCGTCTTGTAGAGGACAAATCACTGATCATCTGGGACCAGCTCCAGTTAGCAAGTTACAAACGTCTTCCTTTTACTTAATATCTTTTATATTTCCAATACATAACAGTAGATTCTGTTCAAATAAAATCATTTCGATCTAATATTTGAGACGTATAAATGTTTCTGAAAACAAAGTAGATTTAAATTCCTAAATTGATTTAACATCTGTAACACACATCAGCTCGCCCTTTATGTCACACTGTATTGAATACAATATAGTGGACTCAGCCGAGTGTGTAGAATTTAATAAAGCCTTACTTGCAGGTGTGGATCTATGTCAAAAATGGTCTCTCCTCTCCTCATATCGGTGATCAGCCAGGGGCCACCAGCTCTGTGCACAGAACAAACCCCAGCATTATTCCAGGTCAGCGTTAACTTCATGTTAAACCCACAAAGTTAATGAATGAACAAGTAACTACGTTCTTCCCTTGCTGCTCTCAATGCATTCGTCAAACTGGACTCCATACATTTCACACCAAAGTGACGTTGATGTAACCAAACAGACATGTGTAGATATTGGTGCTTCAACAGATAAATAATGGGAGTTTTTGATTCGCTAAGAGCTGCTCTGACCTTTCAGTCGGTTTAATAAGATTCAAACAAAAATATTTATACCATCAAAAATGCAGATCTGGTCTAAATTATGAAAGAAGTTATAAAAATTGCAGTGAAAAAAAAGAGAGTTTTTGGCTTATCCAGTGTAAAAACCTGTTTTTTTTCCCCCAACTATAAATGCATTAAAAATTGAAACTCTAGATGATTACAATCCCGTCACACCCGATTTGTTTAAAGGACCGTGATTACATTCATTATCTTCATAGCAATTCTGCCAACTAACATGCGTAGGTTAGACTGATCAACACCTATGTACAAAACCAGCGTCAAAATAAAACTTCAAATGATCATTTTTCAAATCTGAAACATGGCTCCTTAATCCGGCCAAACCGCCTGCTACAGTTTTACTCACACTCGGACTCCACGCATCAGCTCCAGGATGCCTTGGCCGTTCCACTGTTGGGCTGCCTGCAGCTCCTCTGTACATACACCCACAATCTATAAGAGACAGTGCAGCGCATGAGAGAGGCATCGACAACCACGCTGCAAAACGTCGTAGAACTCACCATGTCTCAGTCTTTCTATTCATGTTTGGCATCATGATATAATATGAGATAAATGTCAAAATGTATTTGACCAGCTTATAGGTTTATATATAACGAGTCAGCCGACATGATGCTGACTGTTGGTCTGCCAGCCATCTGTTGCCATTAGATTGATCACACTCGTACTGCACAAACATTGAATGGAGTCATTTCCTTAGACTTGAAAGAGAGAGATGACTCTTCAGTTCCAAAGATTTGTCATTTTACTGAACAATAAAACTGGAGTTATACTTGGATTTACAAGGTTTTTCTTTCCTATGTTAACTTTTCTACTATTTTAGATAAGAATTTTGGCAAAAATGCATGAATTGTATAACAACTGTGTCCTTCTTTGTCGCCAAGTGCCTGGGCTACTTTCTCTCCCAGTGGCAGTCCATAAATCGTCCAAACCCTCAAATGTCAGATGTTTTCTATTTATTCTATTTTGTGACGAACACATATTTGAACTCACCTGGAGAAAGCTCACTGTACCAAACGGAGTTTGAATTGGTTGTATCTGCGGGTCTTCTGTGAGCAACATGTGCTGGATACGAGATTCACTGTTGTCGAGGGGACTGTGCCACGACACATGGTCACCACTACAAAATGTGTTTTCTGCGGGGGAGAGAGAGAGAGAGAGAGAGAAAAAGGGAGATATTTATTTTCAAAAGTATAACAAAACATGCTGTTTTAGGTTGTCTAGAATACACACTCTGTCATGAGGTCGTTTGTACCTTCGGCCATCGTTGAGAAACAGTCCCACATTGCCTGACTGTAGAATAACACTGAAGGAAAGTTACCGTAAATGGTAAAGTGGGCGCAAGAGAATGAGAATGAGAAAGAAGAACTTGAGACCCAAACGTGGAAAAAAAACACACACAAAAAAACCAAACATAAAAACTACATTTCCATCTGAGTAAATGTGTCTGCTTGGGAGGTAACATGCACCCTGTCCAAATTCGCTGCAGGAGAAAAGCGAGGGAGAAGATGGCCAGGAATCAGCATTCATTTAGCTCCGGGGGCCCGGCCCACCCACACGCAAATTGACCCCAGCTGGAAAACACAGTAGAGCTGGCTGGTGAGGAGAAGAGAGCCTGCAGTCAATAGCCCTCTTCTATTTCTGTATGGCTTTTGTGCACGCTCCCTTTTTGTCCACAACATTTTCTTTGTACATGACACACACGACTGAGCATTTAAAAAATAATAATAATAATAACTTAACAACACAGGATATATTTATTATATGCAGAGTATATAATCAAAACTACAACAAAGTTCTTCTTTGCCATTTGTGAAAACAATCATACTAAAATGGAAAAGGGTAAGAGGGGAAATTAGACTTCCTGTCAATACACAGAGCTCCAACAACTCCAAATGAGGAGTGCTAAACCTAAAATTGATGCCCAAAGGGGACTCCTCTATTCAAGCATGTTTACAAGTATCACTGGAATTGAAAACTACCTTTACAAAGAGCACATTCTTTGGCTTCACAGAGACGTGACACTGTGGTGTGACAAACGCAGCCAAAGGGAAGAGTTGTTCATCAAAGCTCATGCAGGTAAATAATTTGTTACGCCGCAAACAGACTGTGACAAAAAGATAATCCCAAATCAGTGATAAAAATTAAGAACATATGGCTGACTAACAATGATTCTAAAGACCTCTTAATTCATCTTTTGTCAGTTAATAATTTTCTCCTTAAAGTATCTAAAATACCATTAAATGACAAGGACATACCCAGAGCACAAATAATGCCTCAAAACTGTTTGTTTAGTTTGACCAATAGCTGGAAAATATTCAGTTAAACTACACTTTTTTTTTTTTTTTAATCCAGCCATCACAATAATACCACGTGTTTGTTATATTTAATGTAATATAGAGATTATTCAACAATTTGCCTTCCCGAGGTCCCAAGTGGATTATTTGACAGTTTTTAACGTGAGTAAAGATACAAAGGATAAGTTTTGCTTTGTACTCTTACCTGACTGGAACACATAGCGTGCCAAGCCTTGCATGAGCTCAGCAGGCCATGTTGGAGGTGCCGTCTCCCCCACCTCTCTTTTGAGTCTGAAGGTGAGCTCAAAGCCAAACCCACTAGCTCCATCTGCTCCTGTAAATCTACCAAACACAAACAGAGCAAAATGCTTGTCAAGATCAAGAAAAAAGAAAAAAAAATGGACTAAAGGCAAGTCTTTAAGTTTCAGTGTTAGTCAACAGGTGGGTTTCTTTTAACGGGCTCCTGACTTGAGCAAATACAAGTGCAATGTGTTGATTTCCCACATTTTTCACAGTGTAAAATGAATTAAGTGGAAAAAAAGAAACAAATCAAAACAGCTGTCCAACTGAACAAGGTTACACTTGAATAACTGTGCTTAGTTATAGAGTACTTACTCGTGAACGCGGTTATCCCCATACAGGTCACTCAGTCCAAAGCTTACGTAGTGCCAATGCTCCTGGACGTCCTGAGAGGGACAGCCCATATTCCTATACATGCTAATGTAGTCTAACGGGTCGGGTCCCCCGAGCCTGTGTGAGAAGCACAAAACGAAAACCATCAGCCATGTAAAAGTTTGTTTTTGTTTTAAGGGGACTCTGTTCACTCCTCAGCACACATGCATGGACACTTATCTCAGACGAGATACGTGAACGTAGCGAAGGACATTTTAATCCGTTTTTTGTTTTGTTTTTCCTTTATGAAGAATGTTTAGTTTGGTCCTGGACCGTCCAGACGCCCCGGACCACAGCAGCAGGTACCTGCGTGGTGGCTCCTGGACTTTTTTTTGGGGGGGGTTGGTTAGTTGGGAGCCTTCCTGTTAGCCTGGAAGCTAAGCTAAAACTCTTGGCGAACAGCTTTCCATCTCAACATAAACTTATTCAACAAACTCCAAAAAGTCCACACACACACACACACACACACACACACACGTGTCAACCACGCAACGAGGTACCTACCAGTATTTTACAATGGCCGTAACCTGAAGCGGGTTGGCCTGCTCGGGGTAAAGTCGCCGACATTCCCCATAGATAGCCTGCAGTCCAGGGGGAAACAGCGGCACCAGCCCGTGGGCTGGAGCACCGCTGGTAGGCCGTACCTCATCCATGCCACGGCCTCGAACAAACACGGCTGTTCTGTAAAAACACAACGTATGGGCAGGTATCTTGTGTTGCCTACCTCCGAGTTTAACACAAAAAAAAAAGAAACTGAACTAAACCATTAAAGCTTCACACAAGTAATGTTGTGCAACAGTAAACGGGATACTCGGATCGCTGTGCTACACTCAACGGGGGGCTTGTTACGCATCCTCTACAAAAAAAAAACAAAAAAAACGACTTAACTATTGGTTGGCTGCTGGTTATACGTCATTGACTGACGGCATATCATAGCCAATGAAAATATAGAATTACGGTTTTTTTTTTTTTTGTAGATTTATAGATGATTATAATTGGTTCATACGCTGTCAATCAAACAGTAAGGAGGCGATGACATCAGCGTTGGGGCTCCAAAGTTTTTCAGGGGGCCAAATGATGGCTGTGAACAGGCCAAATGGATCTTCAAAGGAAATCCCCACAAAGGAGTGGTTGAAAAAGTATTCACATACTTTATCAAAGGAAAAGTATGAAAGCTAAAATGTAAAAATGGATTAACGTCCTATATTCAAAAACAGAAGTACAGAAATATTATCAACAGAATGTACTTAATCAGTAAAAAAAGGTCGCTGTGAGCATAACGTGTCTAGTATAGGCTATACTATTTGATTGTAAAAACTGATGCATTGATGTATAGGCATTATTTTAAAGGGTAATGTTGTAGTGGATGTGGTTGAACTAATTTTAACTGCCTTTCTGGGTTGTTTAATTTATAGCAATTTCTTCACTAGAAATCATAACCACCATAGTAGTTGCTGTTTATAACTTTGTTCTGAAATGTTGTGAAGTAAAACTAAAAAGAATCATAAAATAGAAATACTCAAGTGCCTCATAAATGTGAGCAAAGATACTTAAATAATTTAGTCAACTCTGCTTTTCTATCCACAATGTGTTCAAACATGGTTGATACAATTCACTGTAAAAAAACTTTTTATGAAAGCAATTTTAGTTTCTTTAAAGGGGCCTTACATAGGGTGGCTGTTAGTAGCATTTATATAGAGTAAATCATGATAGTATGCTGTTAAATCAGTGCATGCCTTGAAAACAAGTACAAATATTTTTAAATAATCTTAAATGGAGCCAGGAACTAGATTATCTGGACTGTCTGGCACGAGAGTAAATATATGCAGGAGATCAGACATGATCCAGATTTAGATTGATCTTTTTTCTGCTTTTTGGACAGTGTTATCTTTGGACCTCATGGCACAGGCCTCATAATATATATATTTTTTTAATATATATATTTATATTTATATATATATTTAAATATGTATCATTTAAATATTTTTTCCCTGATAAGAGATAATTTTGGCATTGCTATTGCTTTCATAATACTAAATGCAAGCATTAATGAGGCATACTGTTTATATTATAATATGTAATAATGATCAATTATATAAAAAATATCTTCAAATAATGTGAGATATGTGTGCAAATTCAGCAACCATGACATCCTTTGTCTCTGTGACCTAAATTCCACTCTGACCCTTATGTCCCCAGTCCTGGAACAAAGTATAGCCTGAAGGTTTCACACCCAGATTGGGAGCGTTTGTAGCGAGCAGTTGGAAATACTGTCCTGCCGTAGGGTTGCTACAGTTTATCTAGAGGCTGGCTCCTGAGTGTATGACTTTTCCCACAATGACTCAAATACATTCTCCCCCTATTAGAGACAGCACAAATTAAAACTAAATGGACACCTCATTTAATAAAAGAGAACATTTATGGGGGGGTTATGCAAATGATTCAGTAGTGACACAGATTATCAGTGAATCTGAGTGAATATTTGAAAGATTGTTGTATAGGTTGTATAAGAATAGCACATATTGTTTTCAGTTACAGTATTATAGAAATTACACGCTTCTCTCATTCCCTCCATTTTCACCTCATATAATAACACTTCTGAGTAACAACATACAGGTAGCCTATACCTCAAAGAGAGTTGCATTAAACATTAAATACTAAAATAGTGCAACTCTATATTCATGAATATTTGTCTCCTAAATCCATAAAACAGCATTCTGTTCTGTATTTTATACTTCAGTAGCTTTTGATGCCTTCTTGACTTCTTATCTGGGCTGTGTGGATGGTCCTCACTCTTTGCAGGAGTGAAGCAGGAAGTGCATCTTGATTCACCTGTGCTGGCTGCTCTTAAGCTGTAAATGTTTGTAGATTCAGTTGTTCACTCTCTCCCCCTGAGCATGCCATTTGTTGTTCGGATTTGCCTGTTCAGTACACTTCACTTTTTATTCATTTATGCACTCAAGGCAACATTCATATTACTCATTTAGAAACTTCAACATTACCCTTTCTTAAAAAAGATCTTATGTTAAAAAGTCAAAAGAGCTCATCTGTCATCTCATTATATCTACAGTGGGACATTTTCTTTGATTCCCATGATATTCTAATTGAAACGGATGCTAACTGTTATATTTACTTATATTATTGTGAGCTGATGTTGCTAAATGCCGTTACCAGTGCGACAGATTTTGTAGAACTAGAGCTGAGATAAGATCTGAAAAAAATTAGTTCTGCATGTGTTAGTTATTATGCAACATGGCAGCCCCTGTATTTGTCCTTTTTTCTTGTGTACTGTGTAACTCACATTTCGAATTCGCTTTATACCTCAAATAAAATGTTATTAGTTGATAAATTACAGAGAAAAATAATTGACTTTGACTTACTTTATTAACAATTTACAGTACGCTACAATATGCTTAACATCCACATTTATAAAGACAGATCAGAAATGTTTACTTTATTCACAGTAAAATTAGAAATTAAATCCGTATTCATGATTTTAAGAAACCACCAATATACAATAGAAATTAAATATATAAGTTACATGTTGAAAACCTGAGATATAATTTATACCACACGAGTCTTAATGCTTTCACATGATCATGGTTTCTGCTCTCATGGCGCTGTGCAGTATAGTTGAATTCAGAGTACCATCCCAAAAGAACTGAGTCCATAGATGACGCCTGAAGATGCCACCATCTATGGAATTCAGTTCTCATAGTAGAGCACTTATAAAAACCAGGAGTCTCTTCATCTATTCTTATTCACCTCTTAATTAGCTCTCTGCCTAATATTAAAAAAGGAAATTAAAGCCACTTGTCACCAGTAATACAGCATAAATTTTTTTAATAAAAATGAACGATAAAAAGTGTGAGAATAAAAACAGGAACAAGAGCATTGACACAACATGTTGAGCAGCATGTTGGGGGTAAAGTCATACGTCCCCATTTCTCAAGAAAAGCAGGATGATGAGATGATAACGTCAGCTCCCCTTCTTCCATTGTAGGGTTGAGCAAGAGGCCATTACATTGGTGACTAAAGTTGATCTTAAACAGCGATCAGTCATAGTTGACATTTCCATCATACAGTAGTGCAATTAAAAAAACTTTTTAATGAGTTGGTAACAGCTTGAGAGGCATTTTATTTAAGTTAAAAAAAAAATTTAAAAAAAAAATAAAAGCAAAGTTGAAAACAAACCTCCATAATGCAGTTATGTTTGAATGGATCCAATTGTGTGGTTAGACAGAGCTTATGGAGAGTTTCCAGGTCATGTGAGGGATCCAATCATTCCTTAACTTATGTATTCCTGGAAATGCTTTCACAGTCACTGAAATGGAAGTCTGTCTATGGGGCTGATGTAAGCACTGAATCATCATCTTGGTGATAGTGCTCTGGTCAAACAATGAAATTACTCATCAGTTATAGTCGTACACTCCCAAGGAAAGAACTTTGGGACAGTGTAATTAGTGACACACAGTACATCTTTGAACCCTACAAAGTAAGTTTGATATTAAGCAACCTGTGCTACAGTACAGATTCTCTTCCCTCACTTAAAAATCACCTCATTCAAGGCCTGAGGTCAATATTGACAGTGACAGTAGAGTGAAATAAATTCTCAATGTTATCTCAGTCGCTGTAGTTTATTCATTATGTGTGTGTGCATTCTTTTATGGCACAGTAAAGTACAATGAACTTTCTAAGGAAGGCCACACCTGAACACGCTCAGGAAACTCATATTTTTCCGGCCGCAGAAACAACCGGTTCTACAGCCTATTTACTAGACACAAAAAAAACACCAACGAGGGCATAAACAAAGTCTTAAGGTCATCACAAAATTAAACAACCCTCATTCAAAGATCAGTTTGGTTAACATAGTATAACATGTTTCACACAGTTCATCTGCTGATGTTCAGAAAATGTGGAAGTTAGTATTTCTTTGTAAAAACTCTTTCCTACCTCTACCTCAAAAATGTTGCAACTTGCTGAATGTGAAACGAGCTGAATGTTTGGCGCTTGAAGTTTTGGTGAAACATATAATATAATGTAATCATTTGAAATAAAATGGGCTCAGTTTGAAAAAAACATAATGTTTTGTATATATATACTTACCCCAGTCTTTCACTGAAGAATTTCAATTCAGATCCTGGATATATGAGAAATAAACCTCCTCATAAAGGCCTCCCGCGACTGCGCTCTTGCGGAGTGAAACTTTAAACACACTTCAGCAATTCCATTTCGACAGAAAGATGTTTGAGCGTTGACTCAGCAGCAAGCTTTACCACACTCAAGTGAACATACATCCCTCCCCAGTTCACCTGCATGTTCTACTCACTCTCCCATGTCCACCAAGTCCCAACGAAGGATGCAGCGTCGTGTCTGACATTCAGAGCAAATAACCTTAAATACCACCACCTTTCATATCACCGATCAGCCTACCTCCTCTCTTGTTTTTTCATACCCTCCCTCCGTACGGTAAGCCTGACAGTCACTTCCCAGTAAGAAGGAAGCAGTGGGAGTGAACAGCACGCCCCCTCACAGTGAATCAACATATAATAGTCTGACTTGCCCTGCCCCCTGTTCCCATAAAGTAAGCAGGGGAAAGGCTGCGTCTACTCGGGGAACCAGGAATTCCCCCACAGGCCATGAACAGCTGTCGAGATGAGAGACGATGACGAAGCCGACACTCTGGAAGTTTGCCGGCCAGCTATATGCAAACAGAAACCATGTTTGGTGTATTTTATGTGCGTATGAGTGAAACAGTGTTTAACACTACAGTATATTTACATAAAAGGCAGTTGGAAATTCAGTTCACGCACACAGTGGGCGTTGAGAATGCAAAGTCATGTTTAAGCTGGTGACACTATGTTTCCTCAAAGAGTTTTTTTTTTAAATCTTTGATGAATAGCATTTATCAACCGGGCAGTGCATAGTACTTGCGTCATGGGCATGTGTAGGATGATAAAGATTCGTGTGATTATTTGTATAGCTGATGTCATTTTTTAAGGTAAGGTCACAGCCTCTAAAAAAACGTGTATGCTCTCTGATGGTCAAACATGGTTAGGGTTGCGATACTGATTGTGTACAATAAAAAGAACAGGACAGAAGTAGGTCAACGGGGTAACACCAAAGTTCTAAAATTCATATTTTGACAACTTTATTGAACCCTGTCCAAGCACACACTTTAAAAATCCCAGGGAAGTAGAATAGTCATGATTTCAGAGGAAACAGATTAACATACTTGGGTCGACACGAGCAAAAGAGTTGCAGTATCTAAAATGTTATGGTCTAGATACAAATAAGTTATAGTTCATACAAGTTTCCAATGTCAAAGAATATCTCAGTCATTTAAAATGCCTGCAGTCAGCGTTTAGCAGCCCGATAACAGAAGGAATAAAGGATTACCGATTTGTTCTACTTGGGAGCACATAATAACGTCGGCCTGAGGGCATCCCAGTGAATTCACTGGACAAAATATGATCAGATTGGCAGACAATTCCTTTGGCTTATTTAAACAAGCCAGAAGGCAGTGCTATTAACAGTTTCATTGTGCAGTGACCCTGTAAAAATCCTGATTTCCTCATCCTCTTTACCTTGTCACCTCAAATATGAGAAACTAGTCTGAACCTGATGCGCACTTCCTCAAAAAAAAAAAAAAAAAAAAAGCCCAGTTAGATTAATTCAATGGATTTCCTTGATCTGGACAAAAAGGGGATTTCACACAGTGCTTTAAAAATTACAGCAAAGGTCCCTCCTTGCACTAAGGTGCATATTTCACTGATGTGTAATACCAATACATGGCTTTTTGTTTTGCAATGCAGCACACCACAGATTATGTATTGAATTAAACTGAGATGAAACCAGCAGAATAAGAGGCACAGAGACCCCACAGAGTCCCACCATTGATGTGCAGTGACTCTAGAATCCACTTTCAAACTACATCCTTGGGCTGGTGGGATAAGTTGCAATTGACATTTTGCGCTGGACTTCAGAAACAATCCTGGCTTTCATGCTGGTGTTTGAACACTGGGGAAATCACTCGCAAAGGTCACTGAGCCCATTTCCTTTCTTTCCTCCCCATGCATCTAAAGACCAGTAACAGCCCCTTTCAACTGCACTTCAGTTACTGGCAGACATATTCAAATTTCTATATAGGAAGTGTAAGATGGTGGAGGTGACCAAAGAGCGAATAGGAGATGAGACAGCATTTTTTTTTTTATATATATATATCTCAGCTGTAACTTGTTTTACCACTGTGGTTTTAACATACACGTGCTTCATATAACATACCAAAAGTCAGTCCTGGGATTATTATTTTCATTAAATTGTGCATCAATAAATCCATTTTAACAGAGCATAAGAGTCCCCGACAGTCCGTATTCAAGTGTCCTTTGGCTTTTTGAAACGCAGCACTACTACATGTCTCTGAAGTCCTTCTTCCCCATCCCACAGGCGCTCCAGAGAAAAAACACCCCTCTGCTCCACAAACGTCTCGAACAGATGCAGTCCACCACCTACACCGAAGTAGTGGGATTTGGTGGCGAGGTAAACGAGTCCATCTGGTGCCAGCAGTTTGTGGAGGGTTTCATGTAGCACAGGGTAGTATGACGTGTTGTAGATGGTCTCTGATGTGAATATAATGTGGTATTTGGGCGGTGGGTCCGTCTTTAGAACCATAGGAAGAAATGTGCTCCAGTCACCAGAGAAGAACTGACACCTGGTTAGTGATGGGTGCTGGGATAGGTCTATAGCTGGCTTCTTAGGAGGTGGGTCGCTATCCCTTCCCTCCTCTTTCACCTTCTTTTTGCAACCGTCTTCCTTGTGTACTTTTCCCTCGGGCCTCCCTTCTTTCTCATCCTCACTGTCTTCTTCATTATCCTCTTGGCAGTTCAGCATTACATTCGGCACTGTGAGCTGTTCAATGACTGTACTGTTGTAGTCTTGGAAGTGGACCTGCATGGCTCCTCGCTTCAGAGCCAGTATTCCCAACAGCCCCGCGCCACAGCCCAAATCCAAAACCGCCTTCCCTCCAAAGGTCTCTCCATGTGTCTCGATCAGCTCCAGAAGGTCGTAAGTGCACTCCCACACCTTCAGCCCTCCCTCGTACACGCCAGAGATGAGATCAGACCTCTGCTCTGCCGAGCGAGAGAGAATTTTCTCCTTGTCCTCTCTCTCCGCGGCCGTCTGCTCAAACACAGTCTCGTTGAGGAAGTGCAGAGGAGGAAGAGTTCCAATGGTGACCGTTTCAAAGACAGCATCCATGAGGAGAAACTGTGGGTCATATGGTGGAAGGTACTCTTTGGCCTCTTTTACTGGCTCTGCTGGTTTGGTTTCATCTTCTGTCTGTAAAACACAAAGTAGAACACACGGTTAAGGAATAAAAGCACTCCCTCAGCTACAGTGGTGTGAAAAAGTGTTTGCCCCCTTCCTGATTTCCAATTTTTTTGCATGTCTGTCACTTAAATGTTTCAGATCATCAAACTAATTTAAATATTAGTCAAAGATAACGCAAGTAAACACAAAATGCAGTTTTTAAATGAAGGTTTTTATTATTAAGGGAGAAAAAAAATCCAAACCCACATGGCCCTGTGTGAAAAAGTGTTTGCCCCCTCCTGTTAAAACATAACTTAACTGTGGTTTATCACACCTGAGTTCAATTTCTCTAGCCACACCCAGGCCTGATTACTGACACACCTGTTCTCAATCAAAAAAAATCACTTAAATAGGACCTGCCTGACAAAGTGAAGTAGACCAAAAGATCCTCAAAAGCTAGACATCATGCCAAGATCCAAAGAAATTCAGGAACAAATGAGAAAGAAAGTAATTGAGATCTATCAGTCTGGAAAAGGTTCTAAAGCCATTTCTAAAGCTTTGGGACTCCAGAGAACCACAGTGAGCGCCATTATCCACAAATGGAGAAAACATGGAACAGTGGTGAACCTTCCCAGGCGTGGCCGGCCGACCAAAATTACCCCAAGAGCGCAGCGACGACTCATCCGAGAGGTCACAAAAGACCCCACAACAACATCCAAAGAACTGCAGGCCTCACTTGCCTCAGTTAAGGTCAGTGTTCATGACTCCACCATAAGAAAGAGACTGGGCAAAAATGGCCTGCATGGCAGAGTTCCAAGACCAAAACCACCGCTGAGCAAAAAGAACATTAAGGCTCATCTCATTTTTGCCAGAAAACATCTTGATGATCCCCAAGACTTTTGGGAAAATACTCTGTAGACTGACGAGACAAAAGTTGAACTTTTTGGAAGGTGTGTGTCCCATTACATCTGGCGTAAAAGTAACACCGCATTTCAGAACAAGAACATCATAGCAACAGTAAAATATGGTGGTGGTAGTGTGATGGTCTGGGGCTGTTTTGCTGCTTCAGGACCTGGAAGACTTGCTGTGATAAATGGAACCATGAATTCTACTGTCTACCAAAACATCCTGAAGGAGAATGTCCGGCCATCTGTTCGTGACCTCAAGCTGAAGCCAACTTGGGTTCTGCAGCAGGACAATGATCCAAAACACACCAGCAAGTCCACCTCTGAATGGCTGAAGAAAAACAAAATGAAGACTTTGGAGTGGCCTAGTCAAAGTCCTGAATCCTATTGAGATGCTGTGGCATGACCTTAAAAAGGCGGTTCGTGCTCGAAAACCCTCCAATGTAGCTGAATTACAACAACTCTACAAAGATGAGTGGGCCAAAATTCCTCCACAGCGCTGTAAAAGACTCATTGCAAGTTATCGCAAACGCTTGATTACAGTTGTTGCTGCTAAGGTTGGCCCAACCAGTTATTAGGTTTAGGGGGCAAACACTTTTTCACACAGGGCCATGTGGGTTTGGATTTTTTTTCTCCCTTAATAATAAAAAAAAACCTTCATTGAAAAACTGCATTTTGTGTTTGACTAATATTTAAATTTGTTTGATGATCTGAAACATTTAAGTGTGACAAACATGCAAAGAAATAAGAAACAGGAAGGGGGCAAACGCGTTTTCACACCACTGTATGTATAGTGTGAGTCTGAATACAGTCTGACTGGGAAATAAAGGGCCTACACAGCCTACATCTACCCAAACACGCTTTGGTTTTAAAATTCAACTTCCGCTACTTGATCAAATCACTTTTGAGTCTTCAAAGGAAGTTCCAATGAATTGTGAGTGCCTTTATGTAGCTGTTTTGAAAGCTATGTCTGGTAAGAAACACAATGACAACTGTTAAGGTTAAGATTATTAAAGCTTTCAGTGAGTATACAATATCTTGCTAACTTAATTACATAAAAAAGCATTAATTTGTAAATCCTATGAAATAAAATAACTAGTGGAAATATTGAAAGTGTTTTGAGGCTTTAATAATATATATTTTTTTTAATTTTTTTTTATAAATAGTACCAAACTTCAGTTAGCATGGCAAAGTAACATCTGCTGATGAACTGAATGTTGCAGCATCTGGGATCCTTCTTACTTCTGTCATTTTTTTCTGTTCAACATGATTAAAAGGTGGTTTACTGGTTGATGAACTTCAACATGAGACTATTACAAATCAGCATATGATTCTCTGTGTGTGACTGAAACACTGCTTGGTTGGTCAAAGTGTCACACCTACAAGAGCACAACTCTTCAGATGGTGTCTGATATAACTCTAAGTCATACAGTCTAAGACCAGTGTGAACTTGTTTGTTTTCCACTGTGACTTTTTTTTTGGGTTTTTTTTTTTTGAAATGCCTCAGCTGTGACATCACGACTAATAACCACATACATTATCAACCCACGCTCTCTAGTGGCTACACCCCTAACAGAATAATATTCATTGTTGATTTTGATAGAATCACCCATACAGCAGATATTATTCATTTGAAGAAAAAAAAAAAAAAAAGCCCAAAACTGCAGGCTTAACTTAGGCCTATATATGTGTTGTGTTACAGGTTAAGAAGTGTTTCAGTGTATTCTTATGAGTAAAAAAAAAAAAAGGTTTTGCATGATAATAGATAGGAATGGAATGAAATGCTGCTGTTCCTACAACGTTATTTAAGACACCACTAAGCAGTAAGTGCTTTGCAAAGGGTCTTCTTCCCCTCACGGCCCCCAGCCCTGATAAAGTTACATGCGCTACTGCATGCAACGAGCATATTAATGTAATGTCTTTTAACAACGACCATACTTGATCGACAGCTCGTCGACTGTCATGTGTAGAAGGAAACTACAATCTGGCATTGTAAATTGTCCTGTCGGTTTTTAAATATTCTGGGTGCAACATATCATTGCTGAGGTAAACATTACTCACAGATTTAGCAGCATTGTCTTTCTTTTCAGTTTGGACTTCCTTTCTACCCAAGTCATCGGGGTTTGTTTGTGCTGGAAGGTCGAAATTAAAACAAAACGACATTTTTTTTTTTTTTAGTTTTTACTGACAACAACGACCGAGGCTGGTTTGAAGCCGGAAAGTTGGTATCCACCGTTTCACACAGGTTCCACGTGGGAAAACTCGCGTGCAAGTGTAGCTTAGCAGAGCCGCTGTGTGCGCGTGTAAGAACTACAAATCCCATAAATCTGAGCGCGATCGCTCGCGACTCCTAGTTTTTACACGTCTATGACTGATTTAACCGAGTCGACGTTTGTACGAGCGACTGTATGTTTAGAAACGTGTGAAATAGCCAATTTAGACATAAACAGGGTAAATTCGTGACGATGAGAAAAAAAAAATTATTCCGAAATGTGTGACTCGGACTACCGTGATGCCTTTCGGCGTCATGCCGGCGCATGCGTACTAACTCCCGGTTGGGATTCGGATCTCTTCACTGTCACAGGTCCCTGATCCTGCACTTCTTGGCGGATACATGTCATTCATCCTGGGTTTTTTGTCTAATTTTTGAAAATGTCGACAGAAGCGACGGTCTCGGATATTTTCCTGTCTTCATAGAATAGTAAGTACTCCCTTCTAAATCCGAAATGTTACTGAATATTACAGGAAATGAGCCGCAGCAAACAGCGTCGGGCATTTGAATAGGAAAACAGTGTGACGTCCAAACAAAACGGATTTGGCGGCGTTATGATTCAGCGGGACCGTTTACAGCCATGTGTATCATGGACAAAGTGACTGTCAGTGCTTTTATGTGGCGACGGATCGAGACAGTCGCCTTGCAGTGGTCTCTGAATAAACCTTTGATTGATTGATTGATTGATTGATTGATTGATTGATTGATTGATTGATTGATTGGAGTGAAGCTGAATGCTGCTGCTGCTGCTTAAAGTCCCAACCAGACCACTGTCCTGTCATCCAGACCACTGTCCTGTCATCCAGACTCCACCCTGCAAGGAATGTTGCAGAGCCAGACTGATGTTTGTTTGGTTACCTCTACATTTCTGTTATGAATATTTCATTAAACTGTAGGCCCACCGGATTAAGTTTGTGTGTCATTTGGCTCAAACTGTATAGAGAGTTATATAAACAATTTTAGTACCAAAAAAAAAAAAAAAAAAAATCAAGGTTGAATGATTCAACTTTTGGTAATTTTGATATGATACGTTTCATTAGCTGTGTACAGCTATTCATTTGTAAGGATGGATGTGCTGCTTTTATTTTTGTCTTTTGGGTTAATTTCCCTACATTATATCCAAATAATCAGCCTCATGTTGAATTGGTAGTAGAGTTTTCTTTCCATACCCTTATTGTTGTAGGCGTACTTGTTATAGCTGCAGTTAGTGTTAACACGAACAAAATAGAGTTGTATTATTTAAGGCATGTGTATTTCAGGTTGGCTGAGAGCCCATCATTCATTCATCATTTCTTTCTTTTCCTTGCAGGTGTGTACATTTTACCAATGCAGGATGCGGTGGTGTCCCAGCTCTGTGCTGCACCTGCTGTGCTGTGTGCGGTTAAGGTCCTGTAGCCGGCGAGGAAGGAACAGGCTGCCTTTGTGGATTAAAGAAATATGGGTTTACATGAGACTGTTGGTGCAGTCACTTTATTTTAACTCCCTCACAGACTCAGATGTGGTTTTTGACTCAATCTTTGAACCAGTGTTTTGGACTGTGGATTATGTCACCCGCTGGTTTGGTTTGGTGAGTGCTCGTTTGGTTGTCTGCTCATATAATGTCATCATTTTATTTCTACATTAATTGGTCAAAATATGAACTGATCTTCACCAAGTCACGAGCGTAGATAAACACAATATACTTAAGCTAATGACGAAGAAACAATTATAATTTTTTTTGGTATCGTTTGTTAGTGTGCTCATTTAACACTTTCAATGCTGATGGAAAAAAAAAAAAAGTTACCCCTCAAATTTAGTAACTAGCAGAACCTCCTTTACCATCAATAACCTCAGTGCAGGTATTTATGGTAGTTACAGATCAGACGAAACACAACCCTCAGAATTCAACCTTTGTTTCATCAGTATACAAAACATTTTCCCAGGGGCACAGTGGTGTCAGTGCTCTTTGACAAACTTCAGGCACGCACTGATGAGTCTTGTTAAAGAGCTGTAGAACAGAGACGTTAACAAGCTCAAATGCCTCCTTTAAGCCTTTGGCTGGTACTCTCAGTTCATGGGTGGCCACATCTAGTAAGAGTAGCCACAGTTCCAGTACTGTTCTAAATCATTCTCCATTTATAGACACGGTCTCCCAACACTGGAAGGGCAAAATGTTGAATTTTTTTTTCAGCCCATTAAAACTTTTGGGAGCTTCAATCCCATGCGTTGATGTAATTTGATCCCATATTGACACCCCTGACCTAAGTATAGGAAAGGATGTGCACAAATAATCTCTGGATTATTAGCCTTAGGGTTAACATACTTTTTCATAACATTGCTGTGTATGTATTGACAATGTGGACAAGAACAATACAATGGATTGTGTGGTAATAGTTTTCAGAGATTGTGTTTGTTTATCTCAAATGGAAATCTGATCATATATTCAATTTTTTTTTTTTACATAAATGGAGATAATTTCATTGGGTTTACTTTTCTTCTCTTGCCCCTGTATTGATTATATTCCCACTTTTGTCTGAAAGGTGTTTGTTTGGTTGGTGGTGATACTGACCAGCTCCATCGTGGGGATAGCCTATGGGGTCCTCCTGCCGCTGATCTTCAACACGTACTCCCCTGCATGGATTGCTTGGCACGTTTGTTATGGACACTGGAACCTCGTCATGATTGCTTTCCATTACTACAAAGCTACCAAGACCTCCCCCGGGTATCCCCCTACAGTAAGACATCCACTCCCACTTTTCAGCTGAACCACAAACATTCCTGGTAATCTGGCTACTTTAGTAATACAAAAAAAAAAAAATGTCTTTCTTTCTCTTAGGAAAAACATGACAGTCCTTTTGTATCAGTCTGTAAAAAGTGCATCATGCCTAAACCAGCAAGGACACACCACTGTGGAATCTGTAACAGGTGAGTCAATGGGAGTCTTTTTTCTCTTTTTGATATTTACTTAATGTTTTATTACTGTCAGGTGTTTTGGTAACATGGATCATCTGTGTTCATGATGGTGGATAAAAGGTCCTTAGTAGTGACAGAATGAATATCAAAAACCTGAACATAACTTCGGAAGTTTGTTTGTCCAGCATTGCTGTCGCTCTGCATGTAAAGACAGTCATGGAAAAGCCTCCATAAAATCTATTGGTTCTGAAAGACCATGTGATTTGACCATTTTAGATACGAATGTCAGTTCCTACAAATCACTAATAGCTCAATCTCCTTTAACACCCCAACTAGATAAAATGTCTTATCACTTCAATCACACTAATTCCTTCTTTTATCTTTGCAGGTGCATTCTGAAAATGGACCATCATTGTCGTATCCTTTGTGCTTAACCTATACCAACAGATAAGTTTGATAAGCAGAGTCAGAAAATGCGCGTAGTGATTCTACGAAGAGACACGAAGTTGGTTTTCCTTAATGTCGGCATCTCAGCCTGGTTGAATAACTGCGTGGGCCATTTCAACCACCGTTACTTCTTCTGCTTCTGCCTCTCCCTGACCTTGGGCTGTGCCTACTGCAGCATCAGTGGCAGAAATCTGTTCCTAGATGCATACAATGCTCTTGAGGTGAGACAATTTGACAGCTGTTGCCTGTACATCTACTTGGCATTTTGTCTCTTTAATTTCCCTCCATGTCTGCTATCTCTCTCAGTGGGATATAAGGTTCTAACACTACCTTGTTTCTGTCTTTAACACTCGGGTGTGTGTGTATTTGGGCTATCACATTAGCGCTTTAAGCATTTGGATTTGGAAAAGCCAGGGATACCAGTGACAGGAATGGGACTTCTTATAGGGCTTCTCCCCCCTGGCCAGGTAGACTCTTAACAGAAAACGCACAAAGACACCATTTATATTGGGTTTTTTTTTTCTACCAGTTGTGTAATTTATCCTGTTTTCTATTTTTGTCCAGACCAACTTTCAAACACCTGCTCCTCCGTACACCTTCAGGGATAAGATGATTCATAAGAGCATCATCTACATGTGGGTGCTCACCAGGTAATGCAGGCATTTCATGTTGTAACTTGCCACACACATGCCACCTAATGTTACCCAAGTCCATTCAATGTGCTCATACTGGCAAAAGTGTTTAAATAAAGTATACTCAAAGATATCTGTGCATACTAGATATGCTCCTTTTTTTTTTTTTTTAAAGCATTTTGTCGATGGACATTATTTATTGTACCGCAATGCAAAGGAAATGGAGGTGCTGCACACATTTGTAAAGAAATCAAATCATAGATCGTGTTGAAACGGCTCCGAAAGGATCTCAAAAAACCACAGATAAAGTATTACATTTCTGGAAAGCAATTCTTCTCCCTCAGTGTCAAGTATAATTTCCCGAAGGATCCAAGTTTTGAAATTGGACACCTCTTTTATCAAACAACAAAATACATTGATTTCTCTCATACACACTGGTTTAATATTAGTTAGTATGGAACTGAGACTGGATTGTTGTCTTTCATCATCTTGGCAGTGGATGAAATGAAATGTGCTTTGTTCTTTCAGCACAGTGGCAGTAGCCCTGGGAGCTTTAACCATTTGGCATGCAGTTCTCATATCCAGAGGGGAGACCAGCATTGAAAGACATATGAACAGCAAAGAAGCAAAGCGAATGGCCAAACGGGGAAGGGTAAGCATTTAGATAAACACATTCAGGTTGTGATAAGAGAAGGGCTCTGCTGTAAACAGGATCTCAAACAACACCCCAACAAATATATACACTCAAAAAGCAAAAGAAAACAAAAACAAACAATAATGGGATAGTACATTTGAGTCCGGCTTTATTTTATGATAATGTTAATATGTTAAAAATCAAGACATCTTTGGCAGAGTTGAACATAGCAGGTACTTCAAGCCTTTGGGCTAGCACTTGTCCTCTCTAGATTCAAGGGAGTTTCTTTTATGATGAACCGCAAACCCTCAAATAAATAAAGGACATTTGTTGTTGGGGTTTAAATGAGAGTTACCTTGACTGTTTTTTATTGTCCCTCTTCTGTTTCTTTTATGGTGCTGCCAGGTTTACAGAAACCCCTTCAGCTATGGCAAGCTGAATAACTGGAAAATCTTCTTGGGCGTGGAGAAGAGAAGGTGTGTTTTTCTGATGTTTGTACAGATTTACTGTTCAAGTGTTCACGCATTCAATGTTGCCTCATGCGTGTTGTAATTTGAGCGGTGTCATTTCTCTTTAGCCACTGGGTGACGCGTGTTCTCCTTCCCTCTGGACATGCACCACTCTGCGATGGTTTGACGTGGGACAGCTTCCCAGTTAAAAAGGACATCATACCCGTATGACAGACTCTGCTAGGCATACCTGTAGCATAATTTGTCTGTCTTGGTCTGGCAACCTACTTTATCAGGTTGGCTTAAAGGATTCTTGATTGGTGGCTACATATGACTGCAGATATGGAGTCACGTCAACGTCCAATACCTCAAAAACTTGCCGTGGCATTGCTCATGGTTCTGCGGTTCTGGGTTTTACTTATTTTTACAAACTGGTTTTACTTGACTCTGGTGATTGTGCTTACATGCATTTTATATTTTTGTAGGGCATATACACGGACTGAACTATCGGATAAATAATGATTTTTTTTTTTTTTTTTTCAAAGCAGACTCTCAGCTTGTTCTGCTCAAGGTGATTTTTATAAAAAAAAAGAAAAAAGAAAAAAAAGAAAAAGAAGAAAACACTCAAGTTGAGGACACAGCGGTCCATGTTGACTCCTCCCCTCCTTATCCTTTTTGCACTCTTCAGTCTATTATCATTTGACTTAAACATTCATGGAAAACTGTAGTACAATGATAATGTTATTTATCTGTATTTTGTATGTTAAGTTAATAAATCTTTATAACTTGCTTTATTTTAATAATTCTACACTGTCAATATAATTTTTTTTACTATGGGGCATTACTGTTAAGAAGTTAGTTTCCTTTTATTTGTACGAAATTAATCTATTTTCATTTACTGCTATTGTCCTGGAAATTTTAAGGTAAGCACCCGTGTCTACTTCACCGTCTGTTATGAATTCCCTCCAGCATCATTTTACAAATATACTGAGCCGACAGACTCCAGCATCCAGGGTTATGTCACAGTGTTACGCAGACACACCCAGAGACATGCTGCTGGAATGGGAGGATTAATTGAGCTCCATGCCAGATTTGATGTGCAGATTCACATGGACACATCACAGATAAGCAGACACAGCAGTTCAGATGAATCCGAATTAAAGGAAAAGAGAAACAAATACATTTTCCTTGCAAAGGAGGAATTTCTCATTTACATGAAACAGTGCACTGCTAGAAGACATTTTAGTATGGATTAAGAAAAGTATTTAATATTTATTGATTAATGCACTTGAAGTGCTGGAAAATTGAGAATTGGTGCTGGTGCTTTCAGTTAAAAGGGGAACGTAAAAGAAAGAGGTTGCTGGACGAAGAGAGGAGATTATGGGATGGTAGCTGATTTCAGCTTGATACTAACCCGCTTTCACCCTGCTGTTGCTCATTACATTCGCCCATTCTGAAACAGACGCACCTGTCAGCATTTAATCTTCCAGTAGATGTCAGTGTTTAACATGTCTAGTTTGGTCAGAAGCTGTTTGGAAGATCAGAATTAGTGATAATGACAGTAATAAATGATAAAAACCAAGAATCCTGCAGATTTTTAAAGAATTTTATATGAATTAATTTAATTTAGAGGTTGTCATAAATCCTAATAAATGGGAAACAATAACCTTTTAATTATATTATCAAAACTGCACATGCATCCCTCCCCCCCCCTCCTATTTGCACTTGGGTAGGTTGGTGTTACACTTCTGTTTTGGTTTTCACAATTTCCGTTACAACTGCTAGATGTGGTTGTTGCACAGGCAGCTATGGGATAAGCATAATTTGTTTGGTACAAATAACTCCATACCCTGGTTCATTATGTGCACACATTCTCAGATGGTAACTGCTCACATACTGAACAATATTTTTTTCTGAAGGACAGGACAAAGTCAAGCACAGTGGAATAATCAAGTATTTCACCACACATGCTTCAGGGATTATGTGCAATGACTCTGTGGAAGACTGAATTTGTTCCAAAAGCAACGAGTTACCCTGCGGCTGATCAGACATCTCAAGTTATTTACAGTTTTAGGTGTTTCTGTTTTTACCTTTACCTGCATACACTTGAAATGAATTAGTGGACTACATTTTTGTGCCAAGATTAAACCGAGTAGGATTACCTGTGTTCCCAGACAAGGATATTAAATAATCTAATATAAATTAAAATGATATGGTTTATTGTATTTAAACATTAAATAAACATCTTAAAATGGCATATTTGTAGATGCTAGTATATCAAGCATTTTGTACAAAGGTAGCCTAAAAGCAGTACAACTATTTGCTCAATATTGTTGTTTTTATAGTTCGTTTTTTTTTTTTTTTAGGTAGAAACACCAGCAACAACTTCTATTTTTCAATTTCAAAGTTATAGAAATAATACTTTTTAATAATACGTTTTTATTGCAAATACCATATTTTAGGAAAAGACTGCTTTGACAATGAGACATCAATTTGCCTTAACAATAATACAAATAATTCAACTTCCGCTCTATATTTCAGACTAAAACCCTCGTTAACGAATACAAAAGTGTATTACAGTATAACTGAAAACATGACATTTACAATTTTGTCTTTGTATGTACGTTTTATCGTAAAGACAGTTTTTAGTATAATGATTATTAAGATGTTTGCAAAATGAATGGCTAATTATTTCAAATCCACACTATTATTTTGAAGGAGTTGTTTCTTTGTTTCTGATCTTATTCTGGCCCAATTGGTCAAAGGTGCGCATGCGCCCAGACTGGTAACGCTTTAATTCTGGACAAACGGATTGTGCTGGTGAGCCCTGTTCATTATGATTTGCTGGAAATATTGATTGCGTTTTTTCCTTTTTTTGGAGAAGCAGTTGAGATTTTCTGGAGGCTCTTCAGGACCAGAGTGGTCACCAGCCCGCCAGCGCTGCACAGACACACCGCCGTGTCTGTTCCTGCTGGCTTGTATCTTCAGCTGATCGTCGCTTCAACATCCAGTGATAACTTCACTTGGAAGCAAGTTCGGATGTGGCAAGCAAACTGCAGACGAATGCATAATTTAGCAGACTGGATTTCCGGTAGGCAAAACGAATCACAGCTTTTCTTTTTTCAAAATAATGATACAGAAAACGGCCTGTGATTGATAAGACTTATCAAACCCCTTTTGAGACACATCTGCTAATTTGAAAATTGATAACAGAAATTGCAGTAGTACATAAAAAAAAAATGTTTTTTTTTAACGTGTGAATGGAAAATAAGAGCGAGAGTGGCATGAGGTCCAGGCGCGTGTCTCTGTCAGCTGGCAGTACACGTGACATAAACATAGCAGCCTGCCTGACCTCACAGGAACAAGGAGTGCTGAGCTGTCATATTCCCTGATGATGCTTTTTCATATACTGCTCTTAATTTCACATCATAATTGATGTGTCGTTTAAATGATACATGTTCCAAGTATTTATATTGGCGTTCAAAGTATTTATATTGGAGTACATGTTAAACATGATTGAGACAGTGAGTGATTTTTCTTCTTGGTTCTGATTGTAGGGACAGTGATGGGAGGCTGTGTGGGGAGGAGTAGGATGGATGGACATGGGAGTGCCCGAAGCTCGACAAGGAGCAAAAAACGTGGAGGTAAGAAATCAGAAACACGTTGGACAGCAACCTCTAATTTTAGTGAATGCACAAGAGAACAGCTTTATAGTCAAGACATGGAATAATAAACTGTGAATAAAACGGTTTCTATACATTTATTTCTGCAGACTGCTGTTACACCTGAGATGAAAGGTGGTTACAATAAGGGGCAATGAGGCTCCTGAGCTTGAAAGAGTCTATATTCCTGCAGGCCCACTACTGTTACATGTAATTATTGTTTTGTGTTACCATTGTCTTCCACTAAATGGAAATTGCTTGTGTCATGAATCACTGAGACGTCAAGCTTTCATTAATATATCAGGGCACAACCCCTGACAACCAGTACAATGCAGCACTTTACATAATAATACCTACATACAGCACCAGATGGGCAGTAAGACGAAGCTTTAACAAGTCATGCATCGAGTTCCAGCTGCACCCCTGTTGCATGGAACTCATTCTCCATCTGAAAGTTTACAGTTTCAGGTGTTAAACATCTCAAGCATCGTGGTTTAGTCATGCGTCTAATCTGTGCTGAAGATCTGCCCTGATAGGACAGATTATATAAATACTGTTCATTCCTTGTGAACAAGTGCCTGTGTGCTCGGCTGGATTTACATGCATTATGCATTGGGCAGCAGCAGCAGGGGCCTGCATGAAGAGTTTTCATATCAGAGATTGACCTAGTTGGTGCATGAGTTTCCTTATGTTGAAAGTAGAAGATAGACAGACATGGCTGTGGCTCAGATGGTAGAGTAGGTTGCCCACTAATCAGAAGGTTGGTGGTTCGATTGCTGGCTCCTCCTGTCCACATGCCTAAGTGTCCTTGGGCAAGTGAATGTGTGTGAATGTACTCCCGATGGCGGGAACCTTGCATGGCAGCGCAGTCTCATTAGTGTGTGAATGGGTGAATGTAAAAGTGCTTTGAGACCGTAAGGTGATAAAACACTATACAAGTGCAGACCATTTACCATTTACATGACCTCTCAGGTGATTTTTGAGGAATTGGACCTTGTATTTCTCCTCTGCTCACACTCAGTAGTGAGAATGCAGCTTCTGGGAGATTACTATAAATAGCAGAGCTTAGCCAAGAAAAACAACCACCTGTGGGAGATATTCACCAGAAATAGTGGCAACTTTAACAGACTGTAATTGCCTGACCAGGGTTTATTGTCTGTTAATAGGTTTACCACGTTGCCTTTGGTCTCTCTCACGTTGTCTCTAAATAGAGCTGATAGGATTAGGCTTCTTGTGTACCTGATGGCAAGGACACCCAACTGACTCTGTCCATGCAATGAACCTGTTTGCACAAACTGATCTTGAGGTATTTTAGCGCTGTGGAGTGTTTGTTACTAGAAGGGATAAAATTGGAGGGAGTGTGGACATTTTTAAGCAACTGGGGAAGTGTTACATCAGTTAACAGAGCTCTGAGTCTGCACATCCCGGTAAACTATTTCAGGCGAGCGGGTTGGACAGCAGGGGCTGTCTTCTTCTTCGGGGTCGTTCTCGGTAGCTCATTGTTGTGGACTTTTGATGAACAGAAGTTTGACTCACATCAAACCTCAGAGGAAGAACAGCAATGGGAGTACCTAACTCCAGGGAATACACTTACTATCACGCTCCAACCACACCTTTTAGGATTTTGCTGAAAAGTAAGTTTAGATTTTTGTCTAAGGGGAATTTTTTTTTCATGTTTTCTGCTTTCGTGTTTGTGCTGCTTACTGTGTGCGCTATAATTAGTCTCAGAGGGGTTTTATGTTATTGTCTCTACTGTTGTTGTTATTATACTAAGGTTACAATGGTTTTCTTGTAGATATGTGTATCAGTATTAAATGATCATCAATTTGCTGTGATTGCAAAGCTGAAAATGAAATACTATACAAGCAACAATAAAAATAAAAAAACTGAACAAAAATAATGCGTTTATAACATAACATACTACAACGATTGCTGCAATTAGTATTAGTTAAAGATAGAATATGGCAATGATGTGGAAATAACAGTAGGTCCAAAATAACCTCCTTTTAATTGACAGGAATTTATTTAATTCCTTTTATTGCAGAATTTTAGTTGGTTGTATTTTCCATTCACCAGGAAAGGTTAAGCTTAAAGAGGGAAACCAACATGTTACCTCACATTAAATTGAACTTTCTAAGCTTAGTTTCCAGGTAGCTAGGCTGACAGCTGAGGACACGCTATCATAGCTGATCTGTCTGTAGACAGTTAAGAATCGATTTCATCCTCGTCTAAGGACGCTCAAGCCTGATGATTGTTTTAGGTTGGTAGGATTCCAGACGACATAATTTGCATTTGTTTGGTCGGCATGTTAATGCACTTTTGCATGTTTTCCTGTCCAAGTCAACAAAATTAGACTTGAAGACTAAAAATCCATGTTTGTGCAAAGAGGTTAAAATAATAGAATATTCATGAACATAATGAAGTAATCAACACTTTTTTTTTTTTTTTTTTTAAAGCAGTCTACATACTTTTGCTATATTGCAATTATGGATAAGTGTGTTTTTTTGCTACTAAAACTTTTCCTGACTAACGCATCAAATATAGATTTAGTAAATTATGATCTTCTGAAAGAAGTTTCAACCTGATAACCAGGCCATTGCCTCATCATGAAGTCACTGTTGTGGCCTGCAGTTTTAATGGCATAGAAAATCATGTAAATCCCTTTGTGATGGGAATGACACCTCATGCCCAAGTTTGTAGGCACTCTTCTTTGTTATACATCATAATGCATCTGATAGGTGCATGCTTATTGTGTTCAACAGAAGTAGGATCAACGTTTGTAAAAGCCTTTTTTCCTCTCTCTCTTAATTTAACATAAACATTCAGCTGGTGGATATACTATAATTTGGACATTCTTGTGCAATTCAAGACTCCAATATATGAAAAACAATGAGATATCAATCGAATGAGGTATAGGAAAGTAAACAAGTTAAACTGCATACAAACAAAGTATCTGAACATAATAAATATACAACAATATCAATATCATATAAGTAATAGATTTTGAAATCTGATCATAAATAAACTTCTCTATGTCCTTCTAAAATGCAGATAATGAGGGGAAGTAACAAAATTAATACATGACTGTTTCTATACATTTCTGTGTTACATAGGTAAATGTAATTTAAGACTTAAAGGAATCGACCTGATCTTGTTCGAAAAACTGAATGGCAAGGAGCATAATCATGCTTTGAATATGCTTTTGTGTTTTTGAGCACTCTCCAATTTGAAATTGTGAAGATGGGATAATTGATTTGGAGTGGTTTTGTGTTTCTGTTGTCTGCTTGTTGTGGCAGACGTGTGTGCCTTTCATTGGCCACAGAGTGCTCATCTCTCCAACCAATGCCTTATGGGATAGGGACAGATAAATCCTGTTATGTGGAACCTGATTACTGCCTATAATCCACTGGCCAGTGCTTGTGTGTGTGTGTGCGTGTCAGTGCACGTGGATGTGTTACCAGCCTCTGCAGTAATCCACGACACTATAAATAATCACTTTGATTTTCCTCCCTTTGTGAATCAAAGTGACTTTCTTGATATACCAATATACTGGACATACCTATATGCCAACATGAAAACACTGCAGCAGGTGCACAAAATACTACTTTTGGAGTTCCAATGGAAAGCAGTTCCGTGCATCACAGTAATCTGCTTTAGTCATCCTGTATAGAAAGTGTTAAATATCACAGAGATAGGGTCCATAAAATTACAGGGGAGTGTACATATTGTATGTTTTCATGGTGTGTTTTTAACTCATACTGAATATCTTTCTGTATGGGCGTGTTAAGATGAGCCTTTTTGTCCTTGTCGGACCTCACTGGTGTTTACAGAAAACAATAAAGTTGTAATGCATTTAAATTTCCTAATGTATCTTTCATAAATGTAATCTTATATTGGACTGGGAAATGGTTGTTCCGCCTTTCATATTTCTTTGTAGTGAAACTCTAATATAAGATCATCAAGAGATAGATCATGTACAACTTTCACAAATAGTTTTGTGTGATTTATTTTGTCAGAAATTATAGCTTGACACAACTCTGCTTATACCAATATACATCAGAATTACACCAAAATATTCCCTGCTAATCACAGGTGCCTTGGGTAATGGTAAAGAGCTAAGCTATTATCTTTAGAGCAGTTTTGGCCTGAAGCAACTTGGAAACTATGTACCTACTAAGTAGTTCTCTCAGAGGTGTACTGCCAGATAACATTTTAGAAACTAAAGGTTGTCTGTTAGAGTACAACCTTGATTATTTTGGGTTACAGTCTGGGTCAGTTCTTGGATCAATCTTTAGATAGGATTGAACTCTGCCCTTTTTTTCCCCCTTCAGGACGCAATGAGCCTCTCAAGAAAGAGCGTCCAAAATGGAAGAGCGAGTACCCGATGACGGAGGGCCAGCTGAGGAGTAAGAGGGATGAGTTTTGGGATACAGCCCCGGCCTTTGATGGACGGAAAGAGATCTGGGACGCACTCAGAGCAGCAGCCCTGGCTGCAGAGTGCAATGACCTGGAGCTAGCACAGGCTATAGTGGATGGAGCGTGCATTACACTGCCACATGGTATGAGAGCACACAAAGGCACATAAACATACACACAACACAATCCCCTTTCAAATATGGAAATATCATCCAGCTTTGAATTGTAAGCTGTAAATGTCCTGGAACTTGCAGCATAACGCTCTGTAATGATTCTCAAAATGTCAAAGAACAGTTTGCAAAATCCCATGCATCAATTG
Organism: Brachyistius frenatus; assembly: GCF_029030835.1. Taxonomy (NCBI): domain Eukaryota; kingdom Metazoa; phylum Chordata; class Actinopteri; family Embiotocidae; genus Brachyistius; species Brachyistius frenatus. The sequence goes on along the minus strand of NW_027210782.1, from coordinate 457,706 downwards.
TCCGGAGATTACTGCTGTAAATGTTACATAACAGTGGCAGCGCTGCGTGACCACTGTGAATGGAAAGAAAGCCACGACAGACTTAGGTGGAACAAATGCTGTACCTGCATATTTATCGACTGATACGCAGGAGTAGTTCACCAGCTGAAGAACAACTGATGTTGTTGATATGAATATGACAGGCTCCAACAATGGTAAAGAGTGGAGAAACAATTTATGTATCGAGGTTAAAATCAGTTGCTGTTAGTGATAGATATTTTTGAAAATTGGTTGTTCATGTTGGTTATTTCTCCTCTGCAGGCTCTCTCACAGAAAGTTATGATGAACTGGGCAACCGTTACCAGCTGCCAGCTTACACTTTAGCCCCACCTGTCAACCTCATCAGTGAAACATCCAGTGACAGCAAAGTTTCTGATTCCATACAAAAACAAGCTCAATCCCCCCCATGCAGACAAGAGTTTCAGCTGCGGGTGCGATTATCGACAGGTATGATATGATATGTTTACAGTATATACATGTATGGATATGAAATACTTTTTGGGTCGAAACTACATGTTATGCAGCTTTTCCCATGGATATGACATTTCATCTGCACTTGTCTCGTCTCGGCTGGAGACAGATTTATTATTCATAGCTATTCAGTGTCTCACAGCTTGTTTGGAAATCTGTGTCAGCTTCATTCATGCCTTGTGGTTTTCTCAGGGAGGGACGTGCGTCTGACAGCCAGCATGGCCGACTCCATCGCTGAGCTGAAGAAACAATTGGAAGAACAGGAGGAAATTGAAGTGATCCGCCAGAGGTGGTTCTTTTCCGGGAAGCTTCTGACCGACAAGACTCATCTGCAAGACGCCAAGATCCAGAAGGACTTTGTTGTCCAAGTGATTGTCAATATCAATCCCTCAGTCATAACTAACTGTGGAGTGATGCACAGGCAGTGAAGTGAATAAAAGATAAAGAACGTGCAAGAGAAGGCTGCAGGAACAAAAGTAGGGCTCACCTCCCAGCAGGTACTGCAGTGGAACTTTGTGTACATTTTTATATAAGAAATGATTGCTTTTATATTGCTCCTTTTTCTATTTTTCCTTTTTCCAAATGAAGTGAGAATATTGAAAAGCACTAAAACACTTTAGATTAAAAGTAGAGCCCTACGATGCACATCCCAGTGTCCGTCAGTCTGTGTGTGAAGATGTCAACTCACTATTGTTTACATGGGTTTCCCTCTTTGTCATGTCCGTTTGTACTCGTGCTTAAATTAAATATGGTTCAACTGGGGATCCCAAGAAGCAACATCTATTCTCTCTTTCCTCTCTTTCTTTTTTAAAGTTTTCTGTTGTGTAATTTAAGAAGTAGAAAGAAAACTGTAAATACCAGATTTAATATGTGTTGTTTGGTCATGTAACAATGTGCACTATGTTTTTAATTCACAACTGTATATTTGTGATAAAGACACGAAATGTAAAGAAAGCACCTTTCGAAGAGTAATAAGAGATGATCAGATTTGTTTTTTTTTATTTCATCACTCCAAACAAGATAGTTTAGTTTTATGTACAAAATGATGCTCACTGTACTTGAATAACTATTAATAAATATTGGACATTAATAGTCATTCTCTGCTTTCCTGATTTTTAAGCACTACAAAAAAAGTACCCGAACTTGTCTCCAAAACAAGACCTGAAATACAGTCCACCAACTGGCTTTTTAATTGGCTTTTTTTGTTTGTTTAGCTGTTTATGGAAATGCGTTTTATTCCACTCATACCCTTTTTAGTTTAATTGGAAATAACATTATTTACATAATGGTTAGAAGTCCAGAAGGCTGTTTCAGAAAACCTGATAGCCTATATCTTTATCTGTTTGATAGATAGATAGATAGATAGATAGATAGATAGATAGATAGATAGATAGATAGATAGATAGATAGATACAATTATGACTGGTTTCAGTTAACACAGTGGTTGGTAAATGTTTTTATGGATACTAAGGTGGCCGTCTTTTTGACGTATTTTGTCCTTTACCTCCTCATACACTTCTAAACAGCTGTTGTTTACTGGCAGTAAAGTATGCGGTTCACCTCGTCTCCATTTCACCGTCAGTGAACATGTGACCGACCTCGCCGTCTTTTGAAAACAGACTTTAATGCGCATTAATCCGGATTAATTTCACCTGACTGGACCAAGCAGCACCTGCTCAGCGATTCTGCCAGAATGCACTACCAGTGCTACGTCACTACGTCAAACCACACTTTACTCTGTTATCCTGAAGTTTTTAATTCTTCTTTTGTGAAACTGCCCTCAGCTTCGCCGGAGCTTTCAACTGCACCACACGGCCATCTTCTGCAGATAATGGCAGTCTCAATTGTCAAGGAGTTTAGTTGTTGTGGCGTCATCTCACGTTGTGCGCGTTGTATGTGGTAAACAGCGACATCTGCTGGCGAGATAACGTGAAGGCCGGGGCAGACACGCGACACCCACCTTTGACGTCATTAGGTAAGCGACAGAATCATCCGGAGCTCCGAAAGACAGTTTTGAGGGGGTAACGCGTCTCATCTTCAACCCCGAAGATGGTCAAATCGGGGAAACTTCGCTCTGGCACGGGCTCGAAACTCAAACGGTGGAAGAAAGGACACAGTAGCGACTCAAACCCGCAGACGAGTCGTTTTCGGCAGGCCGCGAAGAGCCGGTTCTTCAGTCGTCCCACCGGTGAGCGACCCTTCGCACGTGGGTCTGACTCGTGCTTACATCAGCTAACGTTAGCCCTTTAACTTTGAACAGCCCAGCCTAATGTCATGTAATATAATATAATATAATATAATATAATATAATATAATATAATAATCAGCAAATAACGTTTCAAGCAGAAAATCGTACTTCCTATCTTCTGTCTTTTCTGTTGAACAAACAGGCTGAATAGTAATAGTACGTTTTTAATCCAGCTCATCAGATCTTCACCGTTGTTATGCACATTCGGTTTAACTTGGGACTTTCCGTTCTGATCAATTATAACCATATAAAGCCAATGATCAGACCCAAACTTGGACCAAAGGTGCCTAAACAACAATGTCATGGTCAGCATCACGTCTTCTGTTTTGGGGGCTTATTGCCTTCAGTGGAGAAATCATCAGCAAGTAAAACACGTGCTTTGTTGGATGAATGTTGGGTAGGATGACCAGATCTCAACAAACCAAAAGAACCACGAAATATGTTTGTGGACTGGTAGTCTTTAACAGTTTTGATACGTCTATCCAAAAATAAACACGCACAATATACCATGCAGGTCACAGGTTGGGCCTTTCAGCATGAAGAAATAAGGAAGAAATGAGAAAATAACTTTTATTTGAATGCAATTTTCTGAACTCCTAAACTAAGTAAATGCAGCACCATAAACAAAACCTAAGGTTTCACAATACATGGTCTCATGCAACGCTATCTTACTACACCATGGTCTGCTGACCTGATTGGGAGTGTTGCATTGTTGTCTGAACCCCAGTTATATCAGCTACTGTTTCCTTATCTATTGGCTAATCATCTTTGGGTTTCTGTAGGAATGCATCCACATGAGCCACACATTTCTTGTGACACTCGCATGTACTGTCGCTTCATGACATATTTTACCCAATGTTAAATTTAAGACCTAAATTTAAGACAAAAATGGCAACGCCTTACACCGGCTTCAGCTGTAAATAGTTTCCAGTTTTTGTTGTTGCTGCATTTCTGGTTCTTTGTGGTGTCATATTCGGCTGAAATACAGACAGACAGACAGATAGATAGATAAAAAATCTTAAACATAAAATGCACAGTATATACAATAAAATAGAATAATTAAATTAAAACTAACTAAAAACAATAGTGCAAAGTTTGTTTGTTTTAATATTTAAACAACCAAGAAAAACATACAACAGACAACAGTGTTATTGTTGTGTGATGGATTTTGCCAGAGGTGATTTATTGTACAGTCTTATTGCAGCGGGCAGAAATGATCTCCTGTATCGGTCCTTGTGACAGCGGAGCTGGAGGAGTCTTTTGGAGAAAGTGCTCCGATGTCCCTGCAGCAGGTGGTGGAGAGGCTGGTCAGGATTATCCAATATGGACAATAGTTTGTTCGGCGTCCTCCTCTCCACCACCTTTTCCAGACTGTCCAGTTTGCAGCCAATGATGGAGCCGGCCTTCTTCACCAGTTTGTTAAGTCTGTTGGTGTTGCCGGCTCCAATGCTGAGGGGGGAGGGGGGAAGGCAGCAGAGGTGTTTGGGAGGTGTGAGGTGTGGAGGAGACAGATGAGGGCGGTGAACTAAACCTGTTGAAGAAACAGTTTAGCTCATTGTTAAAATCGCCGGTACCGATGGTTTACATCTCCTCCTCTTCGCCTTCAGCTGAGCTCCAGCTCTGCAACCCCGACGTCTTCTCCGAAGTTCATCCAGGATTTCAGGCCCCGCTTCGGGCAGCAGCAGTAGAGGCCTACTCAGCGCGATCAGCTGATCACGAGAGTAAACAATGGTCCCAGTCTGCTGTGCGTAGCTCTCCGTTACAAAGAGGGGAAAAAGTAGAAGAAGAGCCACCAGAAAAGTGGAAAAGTTACGGTCCATTGTCTGACCGTCACTTAACACACGTGAAAGAAAAAAAAAAAAAAAAGCAACTCTGAAGATAGCTTGTGAATCGCAAATTTGTTCATTGGGCATAGTGTTGGCAGACGTTGTCTCAACATGCAGGACAGGGCATGAAAGTGCTGTGCAGTCCCACATAAAGTGGGACAACTGGTCACTGTAATGTCAGCTGTAGCTCAATTCATATACCCCTAACAACTTCAAAACTGCAGGTCAACACAAACAATGGATTTCTACTCATGCATTTCTGTGTATATCTAAATTTCCTGTAGATCCTCAATATATGCTGCTACCTCAAATGTTTAAATTTCTGCAAACAAAATGGCAACACAAAAATCCTCAACTCTAATGTCTGAAAGTGTGGTTAGCTTCATGTAAAGGCTGATCTCTTTTTTTTTTTTTTTGTTTTGTCCCCACAGGAAAAAGTGATCTAACGGTTGATGCTCTTAAGCTTCACAATGATCTGCAGGCCGGTCCGCTGGAGCTCAGTGCAGGCAGCCGCAAAGATGCCTTTATGGAAGAGGAACCGGATGAGATGTTGTCAGAAAGAACCTCAGGCACCTTCCTCAGCGGCCTGTCGGACTGCTCCAACCTCACCTTCAGAAAGGTTCAGCGCTACTGGGAGTCTAATTCAGCTGCCCACAAAGAGGTAGGTAGTACCACTGATGGTAGTTAATTTATTCATAACACCATATTCACAAATGCCATGAAATAATCTGGTTGAAAATTATCGAGTCTCTCGCCCGCACGAACACAATCACCTCTCTCTTTCTCGCCTTCCCTCGTCGTGACTTCACAATGGTGCACTCTGTTCGTGTGTGACGGGAGCAGTCTCAGAGCTTTTTGATGGCCCATCTCATATCTTTTGCAAATCCCGGCTGCGGTAGCTGTCTGTAACTGCAGCATTGTCATCTGACATGTCTCACAGATCTGTGCAGTGCTGGCAGCTGTGACCGAGGTGATCCGGAGTCAAGGAGGAAAGGAAACTGAAACAGAGTACTTTGCTGCTTTGGTGAGTGCTGCCTTATTCATTTACAAAGACTTTATCAAATAACTTCTTACGTGTTGAAAGATAAAGTAAATCCAGGCTTTTTGTCTGGAAATAAAGCCTGTCTGTGATCTTTGTAGATGACCACCCTGGAGGTTGTGGATTCAACAGAGTCCCAGGCTGCAGTGGCGTACCTCCTCAACCTGGTCATGAAGCGGTAGGACTTCAAGTTGCCCCCCCCCCCCCCCACACACACACACACAATAAGCGTCCCCAAGAAGTGTCAGAGCGACTTGAAATATATTTTTTATCTGCTTGCTGTCTTGTATTCTGTAGCGTTCCTGTTCCAGTGCTCATGTCCAAGTTCTCTGACACCACCAAGGCTCTGTTGGACATCATGTCGAGACAGGCTACGTCTGACGCCGCCTCAGCGCTTCGATGGGTGAGTAGATCTGTCTCTGTTTGCCTCCTTATTGTTGGAAACTCTAGCAAAGATAGTTTTTTCTATCTTGCGTCTGCAGATCCTGTCATGCCTGGCCACTTTGCTGAGGAAGCAGGACGCATCTGTGTGGACTTACCCGTCCACTCTTCAAGCTTACCACGGCCTGCTCAGCTTCACAGTGCACAGCAAGCCGAAGGTCCGTCCCACCAGTAGCTGCTCACCCGCATTAAACAGATGCACGCTGTCTGTTTCAGATGTTCTACTTGTTGAATTCAACTTTCACTGAGATACTAAAGGCTGGAAATGTTGTACCATTTCATTTTATGTTCACTTTTTTCCCTCTCAGGTCCGTAAAGCAGCACAGGCAGGAGTCTGCTCCATTCTTCGAGGTAGTGACTTCCTGTTTACAGATAATGCTCCAACCCATCATCCTGCTGCAGCAACCACAGCCAAGTTCTGCATAAAAGAAATGGAGCAGGCCGGAGGTAAGGCATTATGGTCATTGACACACGTTAGTGATGCATATAGGAGTTCAGCAAAGGAATGTGCCTATTTATAGAGTTTGTGTGATTCTGTGGTTGTTCAGCATGTTGTACCTCTTTTTTTTTTTTTTTTTTTTTTTTTTTCCCTCAGGCAGCAAAGAGGACACCACCACACTTCATGTGCTCGGCCTGCTGAAGGAGTTGATGGGGACATTTCCTCTGGGAGCTGTCAAGTCCTGTTGTGAGACTCTGCTGCGAGTGATGACACTCAGCCATGTGGTGAGAACACAAAAATATCAAAATGTGCAGCTAGACACTCTTTTTTTTTTTAAAAACATTTCTGGTCATCCACACGGATGCTCAGATTTAGTTTTTAATGTCTGCTGTGTTTCTGACTGTAGCTGGTGACAGCCAGCGCCATGCAGGCCTTTCATCGGCTGTTCAGTGGGAAGCCAAATGCTTCATCTCTCTCACCAGAACTGAACGCTCAGATCATCACGGTGAGAGAACACACAAACACAGTGAGTGCGTGCCTTAGTCATAATGAAAAACTTTGTGTGAAAGCTGACTCTCATATGTCATCCGCAGGCTCTTTATGATTACCTGCCCAGTGAGAACGACCTGCAGCCTCTGCTGGCCTGGCTCGCTGTCATGGAGAAAGCACATGTTCACCTGGCAAAGTAATAAAACATATTTCTTCACAACAGCACCACATATTCTGTCTTGTAAATGGGTCTTTTCCAGTCAGATTAGTCAGCAAAAGGTTGATCGACTGCCTCCGTGTCTAGTTTGCAGAGTTCTCTGAGTTTGGGTCACCTCCCTCGACTCTTCTCTGCTGCCATGTCCTGCCTGTTGTCGCCTCACACACAGGTGGTGTCTGCAGCCACCAACGTGCTCAAGGTAAAGGACATCCACTATCTTAAGTTGATGAAGATGTGTGATGAATCTTTTCTTGTGACGGATGTCTGAAAATTTTCTAACAGGTTGAGGAAATTTACTAAGGAGTCAGTGATGTTTTTGAGTTGATGTTTGTCTCTTTTCAGACTTTGTTGACTGAATGTGTTGCCCCTCACATGGAGGAAATGGGCATGATCACTGCCTCCGCCTCTGCAGGAAATCCCTCCTATATCTGCAAAATGTTTCGGTATGATCCCTAACTGTTCGCCAAGCAAGTCTCCGTCTTTCCCCCTTTTTTTGTTGTTGTAGAGACTAAATGTAAATGCTCATCGTGATAATTATGGCTGTGCGTATGTGTTCCAGTATCATAGAAGAGGGATTATCCTACCGCTTCCATGCCTCCTGGCCATTTGTGCTGCAGATCCTCGGCTGCTTCTATCGAGTCGCAGGGAAGCAAGCTCACCCCGTCATGACGAAGGTAGAGTTACAAAACCTTATGGATCACTGTGGGATAAAAGAAAGGTATAAACGTTTACCCGAGTGTTTGTGTTTGGCTCTTGACAGTCCCTGCAGTCTCTGGCAGACCTGCGCTCCACTCCTCAGTTCCCCTTCAGCGGTGAGTTGGACTTGGCTGTAGGAGGAGCTGTGGAGAGCATGGGGCCTGAAGTTGTGCTGGGCGCCGTGCCTCTCAACATCACTGGCTACGAGTAAGGGCACATTCATGGACACGCAAACACTGTGGAGCACTCCTCTGGTTGTTACTGTGCTTTAACTGACTGCTTGTTTTTTGTTTTTTTGTTTTGTTTTTGTTTTTTAATCAGTGATGACTTGGAGTTCCCGCACAGCTGGCTGGTCCCGGTCATACGTGATCATGTGAAGAACACTCACCTTGGATTCTTTGCCTCTTATTTCCTCCCTCTGGCCTCCACTCTCAAGCAGAGAGGTAAAGAAACGGTGGGGCAACTGGGAACGTGGATCTTCGTACTTACTAACGACGTACTAACTGATTAATCTGTTCTTGTGTTGTAGCTGAAGAGTTGCAGCAAGCAGGACAGAAACTGGAGGCCAAAGTCTACCAGACCTTACAGCTTCAGGTAGCCTAACAGACTTAACATGTTTCCTTGTCTGAACTTGGTAATGTGCAGTGAGTTATTAAGATGTACATGTGTCTAATGTGTGCTCTTTGTTCTAGATTTGGACCATGCTCCCTGGCTTCTGTACATGTCCCGTGGACTTGCTGGCATCTTTTAAAGGCATCGCCCGCACACTCGGTATGGTTATTAATGAACGGCCTGACCTGAGACTCACCGTGTGCCAGGCGCTGCGCACCATCATCAACAAGAGCTGCAGCACAGGTAGGAGGACTCGCATGTTCACAAAGAGAGACACAACATAGAGAAACTGCAAAATCTCTTGAATCAAGTCATTCAAAAACTTTTGTGTCTTCTTTATGTCTGCAGAAGAGGAAAAGGCTGAAGTGGGCCGCTTCTCTAAGAACTTCCTGCCCATCCTGTTTAATGTGTACAGCCAGCAGCCTGCAGCTGGAGAGTCTGGAACCTACAGGATGGCTGTACTGGACACCATCAAAGTCTATTTAACTGTCACTGAAATGCAGGTAAGGAGTTTTCACACATTGAACTGCATATTTGTTGACATAATTTAACGTACATATTTTATGACATTACTGTCACGCTGAGGGCTCGACATATGCCAGAAAATATCACGTATGGCCTCTTTTCATACAGAACTGATTGTTGTCAGAGGCTATATTTATTGTGCTGGTCTATCACTAATCAAAACAATTTCCTTCAGATGATTTGCACATTCCTGCAAAAAGCCACCGAGAGACTGACAAGCCCAGAGACCACTGAGTTCATACGGTAGGACATGAATGTGGATACGTTGCTGTAGAATTATTCCTTTTCTTTATCAGTGACATATGTACTTCAGAATAGGGAAAGTCTCAGTATACTTACTCTTTTATATTTGCTTCTTTTTTCTGGCTTTCTCTGCTTCTCAGGCTGTCAGTGATGGACCTTGTGGTTGCCATGGCGCCCTGTGTGGATGAGTTAACCATGACTAAAACCTTTGAGCTGATTAGGCCATATTTGGAGGTAAGGCTGCATATACATCGGGCCTGATGGCATTTAACAAAAAAAATTTAAAAAAAAATTCCTGTTGAACTTAAGTACATTTTTGGTTAACTTTATGTCTGTTGGTGCCTTGTGTTTTTTCAGACAAAAGAGCCAGGCATGCAGAAGAAGGCGTACCGTGTACTGGAGGAGATATGCGGCACCGAGAGAGACGAGTGTAGATCGTTTGTCGTGGCTAATCTGGAAACCCTAAAAGTCGTCCTGCTTGAGACGCTGAAAAACGCCTCCTCACCAGCGAAGAGGGTGAGGCTGCTGAAACAGAGAGAAAGGAAACATGAGATGGGATGGCACATCTCTATTTACAGTGTCTGATCATATCTTGCTATTTGCGCTGCTTTTTTTTTTCTCAGCCGAGACTGAAGTGTCTGATCCACATCGTGAAAAGGTTAAATGAAGAACACAAAGACTTTATCACCACGCTGCTGCCAGAGGTACCTACACAAATAAGTGCTGGCAGAGAAAAAACACACACACACACACACACACACACACACACACACACACACACACACACACACACACACACACACACACACACACACACAGATATTTTTCATTTTTATTTACCTTCTCTCTTTCAGGTGATTATTTGTACCAAGGAGGTGTCGGTTGGAGCTCGTAAGAACGCCTACAGCCTGCTGGTGGAAATAGGAAACGCTTTCGTCCGCTTCTGTGGGAACACAAAAGGTAACTCACCCATGTTCCCTTTATTGTATGTTTGTGGACACAACTGGATGTTTAACATGACCTTTCTCTGATCCAGATGCCATGGAGCAATACTTGGTGTTGGTGTACGCAGGACTCACGGGCTCCGTCACCATGATCACCTGCACAGTCTTGGCTCTGACACGTCTGGTGTTTGAGTATAAAGGTAAGCCTGCTGACGTCGAGACGTTTCCTGGTGCTCATTTGAAAGCGTGTGTTCGTGGACTGGATTCAGCCTGCTGTCTTTTCTTTCCCAGACTCGATCGAGGTGACCAGCATGGAGCAGCTGCTGCACAACATCTGTCTGCTGCTGACGTCTCGTACGAGAGAGATCGTCAAAGCTGCCTTAGGCTTCGTCAAGGTCATCCTCTTCATCATGGAACCCAAGACGCTGGCCTCGCATGTCACAGTCATGGTACGCAGGGCTCATTCTGGTCACCGGGAGTCACATGTTGAAGATATTTGGTCCAATAATTTAAGAGATTTCACTCTTGTGTTCAGATGGAGGGCATCGGAAACATCAAGGATGATGTGAGGAGGCACTTCAGAACCAAACTGAAGAACATCTTCACTAAATTTATCCGAAAGTTTGGGTAAGTACCCCATAATCTTTTAGATACTGGGAATCTTCAGCTTGCTAGTACCTCTGAGGGAGATTTGGGTGTGAAATAATACATGTCAAATATCAAATTAAGAAGATTTTTTTTAAAAAAAAATTCGTACTCACCTGTAAAATCAGGTTTTTCTTCAAACTAGTGAGAAATTACATCAGATTAGATTGAGGATTCCACCTGTTTTATTGGCACTCTTGAACCAGTGTCAGTCAGGGTGCTTTCACGCCTAGCTTGATTGGTCTGGACCATCAGACTTTTCAGTTTGATCAGAACCAAAGTAGCAGGTGTGAAAGGACCCTAGGATCACAGTCCATACTGAAGGACCGACATTTGAATGCACAGTTTGTATTTTTGTGCCTGATCATTGTCTTTGTTTCAGTTTTGAGCTGGTGAAGAGCATGCTGCCTGCAGAGCACCACAAGGTGCTGGCAAACATCCGCAAGGATGAGGCTCGCAGCAAGAGGCGGAAACAGACCGCAGAGAAGCAGGACAACTCCGAGAGCGAAGAGGAGGCACCGAAAACAAAGAGGGAAAGGTAGAACTCTGTTCCTGACACAAAACCCAGCCTTTCCTCATCCATTTACCCACTTCCTCCCTAAAAACCTTCCATCTTCTATCTTCTTCTTCTTTCAAGTATTGAAGACATCCTTGCCGAGTCAGACAGCGATTTGTCTGAGGATGAAAGAAAGCCTCGTAATGCATACAAGAAAGCGGGCAAACAGCCAAAGGGACGCGCCTGGCTCAAAGAAGGAGAGGAAGATGACCCACTTAACTTCTTGGATCCGAAGGTTTCCCAGAGAGTGTTAGGTAACAAAGCCTCGGTACTTTGTTTTAGATCTGTCAAGAAAGGAGCTTCAGGGGAGTAAACATGGTTTGTGTTGTTTCTCAGCCACCAACCCAGGGCTGAAGAAGAGCGCCAAGGTTGAGCATGGCTTCAAAGTGACCTCAGACGGACGGCTGATCATTAGAGATGATGAAGAGGAGGATGTAAACGACAAAGGTAAGAGGAATCCTCTACTGTTCCATACAATGCTTTGTGTCTAAACAGGCCATGATACCAACCCTTCACTCCTCTCACAGATGGAGGAGAAATGAAAGATATCCTCGAAGAGGCTGGAGTCAAAACTGTGAGTACTTAAAGTACACCGTGTACGTGCGTTGTCTTGGAAACAATTCATTGCTGTTGTGTTTACTGTCTGCACTTTCAAAACGCCCTCAGAAAAAGTCACAGAAGAGGAAATATAAAGATGACAACTTTGATGACGACATAGACATCGATCTGCAGTTAAAGTACAAAGGTAACTTAGATTAATCAACTTTTTTTGGGTGAAAATTTGAGCAACTCACAACTTGCCATGCTGATGATGTTTGTGTTTTGTTCTTACTCAGCCGGGGGCTCCGGTATCCACAGACCCCTGGGAGGCCACCAAGACATCGGAGCGGACTACAAATCAAAGGCGAGTCCAACAGCGCCCACAAACTGGACTGAGCCGTGGTGTTGGTTGGAAACTGTCATTCTGAGTGTCTGTTCTTTCATCTTCTGTCCCTCAGAAAGGAAAAGGAGACGTGAAGAAAAAAGGAAAGCTGGATCCGTACGCTTACGTCCCTCTGAAGAAGGCACAGCTCAATCACAGGTACAAGCTGTAGCTGTCATTGTGCAACTCTTTAAAACTCTCGAGATGACGTCGTTAAAAATGTCATGTTTGATTTCGTGTTCACAGGAAGCGTGCCAAACTGCAGGGTCAGTTCAAGGGCATGGTTAGAGGAGCCAAGAAGGGGGCTCTGTCTGGAAAGAAAATGCAGAAGAATAAGAGGAAAGCCTGAAGAACATACTTTATATTACTCTACGGACTCTTAATGCGTTGGCGTGTTCATTTGCATGCTAATATGTGGACATACACTTTGGATGTGTGTGTGTCTGTGTGTGTGTGTGTGTGTGTGTGTGTGTGTGTGTGTGTGTGTTTGACAGACTCTCTACAAAGTTGAAACCAGTTTGTTTTTGAACTGCACCGTCTTTCAAAGCTCTGATGATCACAGGGCTGCACGGTGGTGCAGTGGTTAGCATTGTCGCCTCACAGCAAAAAGGTTCCGGGTTCGAATCCGGTCCTGGGCCTTTCTGTGCGGAGTTTGCATGTTCTCCCTGTGCTTGCGTGGGTTCTCTCCGGGTTCTCCGGCTTCCTCCCATCATCCAAAAACATGCACCTCAGGTCAGATTACCTGGCGCCGCGCTAGTGGCAGCCTGCTGCAGCAGCTCCCCCCTGAGAGCCCCCCTGCTGTAGTGAAGAAATTTCCCCTCGGGGATTAATAAAGTGAAATAAAAAAAAGAAAAAAAAGATGAACAGTCAGTAGTGAGTTAATACGTCTGTGTCACAGCAGACGTGTTAATGCTGCCTTTCAGGATATTGTCAGACTAAATGGAAAATTAATTGTCGGTCACAACCAATATGCAATCGTTGGACATGCATCAGATAAATCTCTCCCCTCTGAGAAACATGTATGTATTTATGTCTTTAAATATATAGAGACAACTGTTAACAGAAAGAGTGGTGTGCCTTTTGTTATTGCGCCTTTTGGCCACCTGAGGGTGCTGTAGATTTGTAGCTGAATGGCAATGGTGAGTAAGCATTCATGAATGCTTTTAAGTTGATTTAAACACATTAAAACTGTTTTGGACTGAAGCATAAAATGTATAACCTTGCACTCTTCCTTATGAGAAACCCAGAGTCATCTCCATCCTGCAAGTGAAACACTTTCTTCTGACAGCGCTGCTTCAACTCAGAGAGAGAGAAGCTGTAGGTTGTTGTTATGCTGCAGGGGTGAACATACCATTACTCATGTGATTCATTTCTCCAGATGGGTTGCAGCAAAATGAGTCATGAAGTGACAGACTGACCTCCTAATCACACTCTTTTGTGTCCGAGTTCAGTGTGTCAGTCAGTGTTTCTGAGGAGAGGAGCAGATGTCTCGGACTGATTCGGGACATTATCGGACCTGGAATAATCAGCACTGCAGTTATATACATATCTAAAGTGATTCAATTCATACTTTACTACACACTAACCTATAATGACAAAGAGAAAACAAGGTTTTTTTGAATTTCCCAAAGCCACTGCAGGACCGCTGTATCATTAGTTTAGGTGGAAAACGAGTGAAAGATTTGGCAAAGCTGTTTCCCAGAAATATGACTTCTAATGGCACCAGCTGCTTAAAGAGGAAAGCATTACCTCACCAAATATTGCATCTGCAATATCTAATTGGACTAATAAATATGCCGTAAGGTCTGTGCTGCACTCACCTTAATGTGCTTAGAAGCTGATTTACAATATGGCTGAAAAAAAAAATCCTCTGAAATATAAAACATACTTTTAATAACTTTGAAAGATTTCACTGCCAGGCAGCACATTAAAAAAAAAACATTTTTTATTGAAGACAGACAAGTTAATAAAGAAATGATGCAAATGATCATTTCAGTCAGTAAATGCAGTTTACGGGAGACCTCAGAAGATACAAATTCTCAATGCAATCTTTCACTTGAAGATATTAAGACTACAAGTACATCAGAGGCCATGTGATGTCCCACTCCCCCAAAGATTAGAAAACCCCAGAAACCTACCTGATGCTAAATAGAGGATGGATGCAGATAGGGCCTTTATTATAATAAATAAAATATGAAGAAACTGCCCTGCAGTTGCAATAACATCAGTGAACGTTTAACACTAAATTGTAACTAGGTTGTACAAGAAGTTTCTTTGTTTGAAAAGGTACAATTATGCATGATTTGTAGAGACCCAACACCAACTACATGTAAAAAAGCCAACATAACACATTTCTATCATCTATCACTACATGCTGGTTTTCACACCACATACCTTCTTTGCATTATTTTCCACAAAACCAAAGTAAACAGGTGTATTTACAATTATCAAATCATTCATTCACAAACTGTTACGAGCTAACTTTCATCAACACAAAAATCATTTTTTGTTGGATTTTCGGAAAGGATTGCACTTCCTCTTACCCTTAAGTCAACATGACGCCTCATACTGTACATACAGGCTTAATCAAATAGCTACGAGTTGTTTGTTTTTTTTGTATAATGTTTATGCGTTTTGTATAAAACGGTCTTTGCTGAGACTCAGTAGCTGATTTTGAAGTCAGATAAATATATTTTGCTGTCCAGCAACAAAGCACGGAGCTTCAAGTCGGAGCTCGTGGCCTGTGAGATTTTACGCCTTTCTGCTGTCTGGTAGGAGGACGTGTTTTGTTTTGAAATGAGTTGACATATCAGTTGTTTATTGGAGGCCCCCCGTCTTTTCATCATTAGAGCCTGGGTGGGGGTCGAGATGGTGGGGCCCCGGGGGGGCCCGGGGGTGCACGAGCTGGGGGTGGACCTGGAGGGGGTCGGACCATGGAAGGGGGTGAGCGGGAGGGCGGTGTGGTGCGGGAGGGCGGAGAGGTACGGGGCCCTCTTGACGGAGGCTTTGTACGGGGGACAGAGTTGGAGACCAGAGGTCGCTGTTCAGCGGTCAGAGGAGGAGGAGGAGGAGGAGGAGCGGGCGAGGGAGAGGGATGGGTGTGAGGAGGGGCCTGGTTCTTTGGGGAGGACTCTTCATCTTTGACCCGCTGAAAACGAATACAGCGACCCTGCAAAGCACACAGACCGACCGAGGTTAAACCACAACTACACATCATCATTTCAGTGCAGAATACAGATTAAAATACAGTGAACCTTTGTGCAGAATCAAAGAGCTTCTAAGATCCACCAGCCAGAACGATTTGTGTGAGCCTTTGCCCAGCTTTGCTGACAGAAGCATGTGTGTTTGAGAGCCTGGAGGGCACACAGAGCTGCTTCTGTCTTCTGTCCACACCTGCACTACAATAGCTGTGATGCTAGCAAAGACAGACCCTGACAAAGTTATCACACAGGCGCGCGCGTACGTACACACACACACACACACACACACACACACACACACACACACACACACACACACACACACACACACACACACTGCATACCCAATGCAGTCTCCAGCTTTCCCCGTCCCTCTATGACTTGGCCTTTCTTGATGCAGAACAGAAAGTGGTTTATGTCTCTTATGTGCTTAACTTGAAGGAATGTAAAGGGGGAATTTAAATGTCCCCACAATAGTTAACAGAAGCCCTTTAGCGTTTAACGTAATTTATAAGTCGGGGAGAATGGAACGCTTCTCTTATTGTCCTCATTGACAGTTTTCCTCTCTGTTCTCTGCATAGCATCTTTCTGCAGATGTACACACACACACACACACACACACACACACACACACACACACACACACACACACACACACACACACACACACACACACACACACACACACACACACACACACACACACACACACACACACACAAACTCTTGTCTTGCTCAGTCAGTGTGAAAGATGGAGAGTAGGTCTGTGTCACACAGACCCTTGGTGGTCTGATTATAACACCTTATTAAACAGAGAGGCCCTAAAGTCACTCAGGGGCCATTAAGAGGATCCCAGCAGCAGTAGCTTTGTGACTTAGGGTTCTATTGTGTGTGTGTGTGTGTGTGTGTGTGTGTGTGTGTGTGAGGGGTGCGTCATTGATTGAGGGCAGCCCGGTTGGGGGGGTGACTGCTTCGGTCTTGTCGGCCGGCCGCGGTGAAAAGGCCAGTTTGTGAGCAGCAGAACAGCAGCACAACACCAGAGAGAGCATATGGACACAATGAAATCACAAGCTCATGAATATATGTGTTTGTGTGTGTGTGTGTGTGTGTGTGTGTGACTGTAAGCATGCCTCCACCAGAACATATGGCCTGAATGAAACCTCAGCCTCATGAATAACAGAGAGAGAGGGAGAGAAAAGTTGAGGGGGGTGGGGGGGGGGTGGGGGGCTGCAGGAGCGCACAAAAAAACATAAGCTCAGTGTTGTAAAGAGCATTTTTCCACCTTTAAGGAGATGATGATGTACATAAATGAGTTATGTGAGAGTTCAGCCACGTGTTTGTTGTGACGATCAGCCTCCCCGTGTTCCTCTTTGACTGTAATATCTGTCACTACTTCATTTCCCTTCTTGGCGATTGTTTACTTCAAAGCCTCAACTCCTTCTCAGGAGAAAAACAAAACCCTAAAGCACCTCCAGCGTCCCCTTCACACCAGTCCTCTGTCTCGTCTCTGTTTCTTCTTTGAAGCCCCCCAAGACTTTGCCCTTCCCACACACACACACACACACACACACACACACACACACACACACACACACACACACACACACACACACACACACACACACACACACACACACACACACACACACACACAGCAGTTTGTTTGTGGATGTTTAGAGGGAGCTGATGTACACGCACGTTTGTTACCATTATAGTACAGAAAATAGGAGAAACAGTGGAGACACACATTTGACCTGACAGCTCTGCCTGTCACCTCGCATGACATTACAGCAATTCACTCCCATACAGAAAATGCTCCGTGTGTAATCGCAGGACTTAATGCTCTTTAGTTTAGGCTGTTAACTACCACAATCTCTCCACGTGCTACCTGGAAACTGCAGCCCAGGGGTACAATTACGGGAATCACTTCTCTGATAATTAAGACTTTGCTGGAAACAGTTTTCACTGCAACTTCTTTCTGTAGAAGAAATAGTCCCGAGGAAAACTGTTGATATTAGTTTCTTTGGATTATCCAGAGTGAAACTATTACTTGAAACAGATGTTTCTGATTATTAAAATTATTTTTTTCCTTTTAAAAACTCGAGCATACTGTACTTTGGTTTACTCTAAAGAAGCTGTGTAAAGTTTAAAAGCTCCAGAAAAGTGACTAATTGGACCTCTGTTGAGGTTGGTTTTAATGCACTATATTTTTAATCAAATTAAATTCCATTCCTCTCCACTGTGCTCTGGTGGTGAAAGAGAAATTGAGGAACTATGTCTCACGTTAGAGATAAAAAAAAAAATAGAAATAAATAATTTGGGCGAACTGATCCTTTAAGTGACGTGACGGGGAAACGGGGAGGTGCTCATTTGTGCTGTCTGTGCGAGGACGGAGGGTTGGTGGCCGCCCTCTGGTGAGGCCTGCGCTGTGTGAGGGGGCCATCAGTGCCATCAGCTCTGGGGACAAAAGAAGGGAACCTCGTCTGTCACAATATGGCTCGTGGCCTTTCAACTCCCCATCTGTTTGCGTGACGCTCATTCGGCAGAGCCGACACACACGCACATGCACACGCACACACACACACACACACACACACACACGCACACGCACACACACAGAACAGAGAGATGAAATGCAAACAGGGAGCGTGGCAGAAACTGGCAGCCCACTGATGGCCGTTTGTAGAGGCAGTGAAGGAGGAGTAATGTGGGGAGAAAGCAGGATGAGCTCATCCTGAGCTGCTGGTTAACAAGCTGCACTCGGGAGTCTCAGCTTTGCTAGTTATCAGCGTACTTTTTAACACCTCGTTGGGCTTTTTGTGAACCGGCTGTGCTCTTTGCCGTCCAGCTGCAGCTTCTTGCTTTTGCAGAGTTGTTTGAGGTTAATACTGCAAGGAGTTCCCTTCAATCATTGTTGTCTTTCATGTCTGATATGGCTATTAGCACTGATTCTAAACAACTATCTCCCCTGGATCAAAAGTGGATTTCTCCCCCCACATTTTCTTCCATGTGAGAAGCAACATTTTATTTTTCTCAGTTAATGGTGCGTGAAGATCATTGTGGGGGTCATTGTTGAGTGGCTTTGTGGACCACAGTCCCACAGAAAGCCACCGACAAAGACTCCAGAAACTTCAACCCTGACAGAGAGTCATTGTTCTGCTTAGTAAGAAAGAAGAGACAGAGATGGAAAGAACAGATAAAACCACTGATGGTGACTACTCATATAGACTTCAGATACAGCATCCACACACACTCACACGGTTACACAGTAAAGATGAATCGTGGCATTCAAAGAACAAGTCAATAAATTGTAGTGATATAGAATCAGCTATGAGAAGCGACAAAGACGCCATTTACAACGGCGCAGATGTTTCACCATGACAACCGGTATGATGATGAAAACATGTCTTTGGGGTTGTGGGATGCCATTCACAGGGTCAAGGTTAGATAACAGGAACTGCTCTGCTCCATTAAAGGACACAGTGATGTCATGATTTAGGACTTTGCAGGAATGACAGTAATACTTTGTAATAGCAAATTAAAATTAAAATTGAACTGAATTTCACAGGAAACCTTGCACATAAAGTAAAGTATGACACAGCAGCAACTTGATAGTAACCTAGTCATTCTCTGGGAGCCAAAGGGAAAAGTCAAGAACAGTACAGTACTCCTTGTGTGTGAACAATTGCAGCTTTGACGAAGAGTGTGGTATCAGTGGCTCATTGACTCACTGTGAATGTGTGTCAGAGTGTGTGTAGAAAATCAGAACTGAGCTGCTGTGTTAAAAGACTTTCCTGTACATGTTGCTTTCTGACACATGTCTTCATGCAGACAGAAGAAGGATGCAGATGCTCCATTGTTCACAAGAGAGACAGAAAATCTTCTGTACCATCTAACTCACTATTTAAAAAAAAGGCTTTTAAGTGGATGTTACGCACAGAGCAATCCCCTAAATGACACTTATTTAACAAATTATAGTTTTGCATCCGTCACTGGGCATGTTTGAGGTACATGGGATTTTAGCAGCAGGAACAAATACAATTTAACAGTAGTTAAGAGGCAGGCTCACCTCGTCTCCAGCCTGCGGTCTCATCAAAGATACCTGGTCATAACCTCTCCTGAACAGAGCCCACAGAGCATCGAGTTTCCCCTGGAGGGCACAGAAAGAAAAAGTAAGTTGAAAAAAAACAAAAAAACTTTGATAAGCATTAAATATTTAAAGAGTAAACATATAAAAGACTAACCTTGATGGGTGTGTACCACCTCCTCTGCTGAGGGGGGCGACGGGTAGGTTTTCGAGGCTTTGGTTCGAAAGGTTCAAATTCCTGCTCCGGCATCGTTACCACTGCATTTTTAGGTTTGTCCAGCTTAGCACCTTCCTCAGTGGATCCTTTCTCGCCCCATCGCACCTAGGAATCACAAAATAGTAAAGGAAAACTGAATCGAAACACACATTTTCTATTATGTTCTGTGAATGTTGAAAGTCAAAAGTGTATGTGTGTGTACCTCCATGCGTTTGATGCCTCCCACTCCTCTTCCTCCATAATATGAGGCGTCCACTGTGGGCCACCTCTTCTTGGGCATCCCATCCTCATCATCTGACTCCTGTCAGTGAAACCTCAGTCATGATGCAAGTTATATTTTTTTAACACACTACTATTAATAAGAACTCATTGAATTATAAGTAATACTGCATTATTTCCTGCATTCTTGTACAAATCTGTAATTACAGTAAAATGTAGGAATTAAAGAAGTGAATCTGTTGAGGTTCATGTAGCTGGTTACTCACTGGTTCTGGAGGCGGAGGTGGTGGAGGTTCTTTGATCACCTAAAGATTAAAAAATATATATATATAATCAATATGAGGTGAACAAAAAAATAGAATCATTTCTGAATGTATTCAGTAGCCTGGTTCTACAAAAAAACTGGGAATTAAACTGAAACACCGACTCCAGTATGAACTTACCACAGTGCAGCAGAGAGGCCAGAACCACCACATCAGCAGCACTGCCAACAGCAGGAACACCACCAGCAACGATATCAGCACTATGGTGCCGTCAAACTACACACAAACACGGAATGAAAGGATGAAGGTTAAACTGAACTAAAAGACTTTAGATGGGGGGGGGAAAAAGGGGAAAATGAAAAGTGAAAGTACTCACAGCCTCCTCTGATGACAGACACAACAGAGGAGACCTCAGAGAGGCAGAAGGGAAGAAGATGAAAGAACCAAGAGAAAATAAGAAAACTGGAAGAAAGTTAATTCAAATAAGGCAGCGTGCCAGAGAGAAATATGATCACGTATTGTTGTGACAGTGCAGATTACATACAGGATGTACTCACACATTCAGTAGTCGTGATGTGAACAGAGCTGGTGATGTAGGAGAGGCCCTCATTCATGCTCACCTGCAGGTAGATCACCCTGAAAAACACAAACCCATGGCTGATCATGTGACACAGAAATGCGCACACATCGGACTGGCGTGCACCTGCGTGTGTGAACACGTTCGTGTTGTTGTTGTTTCGGCCACTGTAAAAACTCGCCCAAGTTGTCAACTACATTCCTCCATCCACTTTGTCCATACTTGCTGCCTTATTACCTCACAAATATGCTGATAACGACACAAAACCAAAGCTTTTTAAGAGGTTAGGGAGTTCTCCACCCACAGATGGAATCTCTTCTGTTTGGCTCCGACTCAGACCTCTAATGTGGAAACCACAAGCAGCTTTAATGACTTCTTATCCTGCAGTGAACAGGGCTGATATGTGCAGCTCTGACTGCACAAAGATGAGCAGGGCCGGGTTGGTAAGACCACAGCAAATGCGAATGGAACTAAAACCGTACATGACTGAGGTAAGGAAGAGGACAGTGGATATTTTTAGTTGACAGGTTATTCATAAAGCTCTTAAGAAATATGAGGAAAAACAAAAACATGTTAGCCAAATGGGCCAAATGTAGTTACAGGTTTGGAGAAGAATGGAGAAAGGCGTCTTGTGCTGGTCTAATGGTTTAGGGCGACGGAGACAAGGGGGACATTGAGCTTTGGGTTTGGATTTGAGGAGTGGGCTGTGAGGCGGAGGTCACTGCAGGGTGGTGGTGGCGGTGGGAGGGCAGAGGAGAAGAAACAGAGGGTGGGGGATGGTAGGAGGAAGGCTTTTCTTGTTCTACATCCCTTCAGCATTGTCCCTCCCTTCTGAAAACCCCTCTTCACTTCCTCAATGTCGACTCTGTTTCAGCACCGCGCCCCCTCCTGTATCCTCTCCATGCCAGTGGAGCTCGTCTCATAACTCATGCTGACACCGACTTGGGAGAAGGAAATTGGTGGTGCAGGTGCTACTAATCTTTTCTTCTACTTCTTCCCTCCCTTTTCTGTCCCCCTTCCCCATCATATGGTCAGCCCTCCTTTCAGGCAGGCAGGAGATGTGGTGCTATCAGCTCCACTCTGACAGAGAGATCTCAGCCTCTATCAATCATCAATCTGCCCAATATATGTCCCTGTGTGTGTGTGTGTGTGTGTGTGTGTGTGTGTGTGTGTGTGTGTGTGTGTGTGTGTGTGTGTGTGTGTGTGTGTGTGTGTGTGTGTGTGTGTGTGTGTGTGTGTGCGCTCATGCTCAGGAGGGGGAGCTGCATCCGGAAGGTTCCCAGTCAACACAGATTTGTGTGACGGCAGCGTCAGTGACTTCATTATATGCGACAATGCGACTTGGGAGAAACAGGAGGTGAGTGAGGGTCTTTGGGGTTTTGGGTGAAGAGGTGATGCTGGAAGCTGGAGTCCTTAAAATCTCATGTAAAGATTCAACAATCCCTCAACAGGAAGCAGTTCACCTAAAACTTGATCTGACATGTCAGGGGGATTTGAGGACAGCAGCTATTGATTTTTTTTGATTATTGATCCTGTCTGGTCTATAAAATGGCAGAAATGTGCTTTGCAATTTGTCTTAAGAGGCAATCTCTATAAAAGTTTTGGGCAAGTTCAGCTTTCTTTCAAGCAACATCGTATGTCAGTGAACACTGATAGAGGTATTATAACAACTTCTTATTGCTTTCTTTATTTACTCACTCACTCAGTGGCTTTAGTTCAGACTGATGCTGTTTAGTTTCAATCATATGTGAACTTAAGAATAGCAGCTTGCCACAAAAAGGTCCACGAGGAAGACCATGAGGTGGGGTAGAAGGCTTCGCAAAAATTGAGCTTTTGCTTAGACTTTGTTGATTGTTTTTCAAGACTATCTTTGATTTAGTTTTTGTATTGTTATTTTTTTAATTTAAAAATAAAGAAACATATGAATAGCAAAATAAAATTATGAGAAATCTCCATCAAAATTGAGCATCAACCGAGAAAGAGGCTTTCTCAGAGCTTGTTTCATCTTTATTTACTTAACAGGGAGATAAAGCTGACAATATCTGCATTTGAGAAGCAGAAGGTAGTTAAATCTAAAATATTGGGTGATGAGGAGGAGGATTTTGTTGAGAAGACTAAAAATAGCACATCGCTGCTCAAAGGAAATGATTCTGTAACACCTGTCCAGCCTGCACAGCGTCACACTCGCCTCACTACATATTTCCACATCTACTGCACTGAAGCCCAGAACTCATCAGGCAGCTGTTGGCCTTCTCTCTGGGCCCTTCAGCCATTCACAGCTGACTTCCTCTTTAGTAGCACTCAGGGTGTTAGGCCGTGCTGACTCTGCTCTAATGGGCCTCTTTTACATGGAAGGACGCCTCCTTCAGGCATCACTGCAGTGTGTAATGATGTTCCCTGTTCGGCTCTGCTCTCAGGAGGAGCAGCTCCACCTGCCACAAAGCCGCGCTGGCAACAACTATTAGACACTAAAGCAGAGAAGAGTGCTATTTGCTGCATTGCAGAATTTACGAATGTTTTGATTCGTCTCTTTTTTTGTGTCATTATGTCGAACCCCAAACAATTATCTGTCACTTATGTACTACTTTTGTCACGAGTTGTGAGGTAAATATACTGTAGTGTGACAGGTTCTTAAATCTTCTTGCAGCCACAGTGTAAAAACAACATTTATTTTTCCCCCCATCTCTGAGCGATAATTCCCCATCGAAGCAGTACTTTTCACTGGTGGACAAGACAAGCTCAAATCATGGTAAAAATCTGAGCGACAGAAACAAGACAGATGATGACTGGGAGGTGTCTGAGGCCGCAGGCCCGGGTGTATAATTATGCACAGGACTGCAGGCAGCGGGGATGGTGCTCTCTGAGCTCAGCCCACAGCACCGCTCTGTCTGCCCCGCAAGGAAACTCTGCTCTGAATCACCAAGAGCAAAGCTGGAAGCCCCCAGAGGAAACTTTACACTGCCCCGCTGACTCCACTCACACTTTCTCTCTCCCAAAATGCCAGACATAGATTGGGAACATTGCACACACACACACACACACACACACACACACACACACACACACACACACACACACACACACACACACACACACACACACACACACACACACACACACACACACACACACACACACACACACACACACACACACACTTCGTTTTGAGGTCCTCTCAAACAGGCTCTCATTAAGTCATGTTCCTGGGCTCTACTCCTGTTGTCCCCTTGTGATTGGTGTCTGGCTTCGTTAGCTGTGACAAACATTGATTGATCACAGACACACGATGACTTTGGCCCTAATTTGTTCAAGGACAGGAGTCTTCTGCGTCTACACAAAAACTTGAGTGCAGCTGGCAAATATCTGCGCTGCAAGCTGTATACTGATAGTTTGGAGAAACGATCTGGGGGTGAAAACCTAGAAAGAGCTGCGAGAGACGTGCTACTTACCTCCCTACTTCCTCTACGACAGGAGCAGGACACAGCAGGAAGGTATCCTCGATTCCAGCTGGCCTCTCGTCTGCAAAGGGGAAAAAAAATCATACTTTATGTAGGAAGACTTTAAACATCTGCAGCCTAAACGCAAATTTCACTTTTTAGTTAAATGCAAAGGCCAAACCACAATCCCATGCTGCATTAAAACTGAGGAGTAAATATATTACAGTCATTTTCTAGAATAAGAAGGATACAAGAGAAATGACTGCAGAATTCACTGCTATGCCCTGATGATAAATTTCAGTTCAGAGTTTTGTAAATACCTGCATGAAGTCTTACACAGGCCCAAACCTCATTAATCAGTGATCACAACCCTTCTTGCTTTAGATATTTACTTCAGTATGAATTACTCCGTGTTTTTCTTGTGCAAATATGTGCCTAACGTGTCCTTTGTGCAGGGACACATGCTTGTATACGTCTGCAGAACTTACCCACAGTGATTGTATCATTCAATTTGAAGCTGCAGAGGACCTGGCTGATGTTTCTGGCATGGAGAAATCCGTTGCCCCTCACAACCACCTGGAAACTCTCTGAGCGAAAAAGAAAAAGCGTGCAGGCACCGTCAAAAATGGTTAGCAACACGCACATTCATGGTAAGACACATTTTTAAGTCTATGTGAGGGTCATAAAAGATCAAAATTGGTCCTCTATTTGATGTTGATGAAAATTTCCAGTGTACAATTATGGTGAGTGCCGGCAGCCATTCCCTTTACTGATGTGCTCAACTTGAGCAGTATAAACTCGTGCATGCCTCATTACTGCTTGTTTATATCTGTGTGCTTGTGCGTGTATGTGTGGAAAGGCCATAATATGCTCCAGTGGTGCCAATGCTGAAATTGCTGCTATTCACAAATATCTCAGACTGTGCAGTAGCCAGAAGGTGTGTGTGCGTATGGGTGTGTGTGTGTGTGTGTGTGTGACTTTGACCTTTAGTTTCCCCCGGGCACTGTTAAAGTGCAGTGACAGAGGCTTGCCAGCATATGCTGGAGTGTCTATGTGGCTGCTACCCAGCATATGTTAAAGAGCGGGAAAAAAACACTTGCTTAAAAACATGCCCGCAGGGCTGACAACAGCACAGTACTGTCAAAGTAGGTCTGACCTTACCTATGGCACCATGGCATGGCATTAACAGTTGTGTGCCTGCATGCAAATGTGTGTGTGTGTGTGTGTGTGTGTGTGTGTGTGTGTGTGTGTGTGTGTGTGCGCGTGAGGATTTGTGTTTTTCTGAGGAATGAGTAAGCATTTGCACGTCTTTAGTCTATGCATGCATGAATGTGTGCAGCCATGTGTTTGTACATGTGTGTGTGTGTGTGTGTGTGTGTGTGTGTGTGTGTGTGTGTGTGTGTGTGTGTGTGTGTGTGTGTGTGTGTGTGTGTGTGTGTGTGTGTGTGTGTGTGTGCGTGCGTGTGTGCGTGTGTGTGTTCACGCTCTCTGGCTGTGCACTGAGGTTTCCTCTAGCATTATCCTGACTAATAGAACTGAACATTTGCCACACCTTTAACATTTAAAGCTCCAGCGTGAAGATCACTGGATAAAAACATCACAGGGTGTGGGTGTATATGTGACAGTATTTCTTTAAAGGTCACATAAGCTGCCTTGAAAGCCATAAATACAGATACAGAAATAGGCAGAGCTGAATGGAGAAAATAAAGACCACTTTACAGCTATCAGCATATCTCTGCATGTTTACGGATGCTATAAAAATGTTGGAGAAAGCTGATTTGCTTTTGGCAGAGATTCAGAAGGAAAAAAAAAAGTTAGTTTACAAGACAAATGGAAATTGAAATTGAGCTCTCCTATTAGATAATGCATTTAACTACAGGAACTGCACCTTAGTTTGTATAGACGGTGCAGTTATCCAGCCTCAGCAAAATAAAACCTTCTGTATGTCAAATGTCTACTATCTTGCCTTTGGGCACACAGTGAACATACAATAGTGTCTATCTCCACATGTGTGTGCATCATTTACAGATGTTCAGTGACTTGCAACGTATCAGTCATTGTCATTGCCTTGTCATTTCCTCAACAAGCCTCAGACTCTACATGTGTTTACACACATACACACACTCACCACCGGATTAACCACACATCTCATTCATTACAGAGAGCCTAATTATTTAATGTTTAATGTCATCTCCATCTTCCTGCCCTGCTGTAAAACACAGCCACAACAATCAGCATAATTACAGCTATATAATATAATAGCGTACAATACAATATAACTTGTGGTTTATGTGGTTTGCAGCCACAACAACATGCAACTTAATGAAAGGACTTGACATTAATTATTCATAATGCTCAGTGTCGTGGCTGCTTTTTTACCATCAAAAAGCATATGCTGCAACATTACAGAGCAACACATACTAACCCACAACTTAAATGGCAGATATCCCTATAATAATGAGAACTGGTATTCTCTTGCAAATGTAAAAAAGAAATCTAAACTTTTGTTGTTGATTTTGATTTATTCATGAACAATTAAGTGGGTGACATTGTATTTTGTTTTCTTTCACTCAAAGAAAAAAAAAAACAATAAAGCAAACTTTATTCATTCTATTATAAATATGAGTCATCCATAAAGTTTGCAAATTAAAGATATTTGCAAAACGCATTTTCACTTATCCTGCATTGTTATATTTGACTGATTTCTGTAAATCTTAAAAAATAAATAAAAATCAATGGTACCTTTTAACTGACAAAAAACATCAATCTGAGCATGTTATGTCCTGCACACACAGCAGGGCTTGATGGGCTGAAAGGTCAGTGCTGTCAGACACATGGTGGGCAGGGACTGGTAGTGCCCTGCCAACATGTACAGCACATATGCTGCTGCCCTCTCCTGTCTACTTTCTGCCTGCCTCTGTGGCCACGTGTCCCTTCACATCTACACCTGAGTGTCTGACAAGTATTAGATTTGTACACGTGTGTGTCTATGCGTGACTATGTGCAGAACACGCATGTGCATGTCCTGTGTGTGCGGAGAAAATGGGGTACGGCTTGTCCGAACGGCGGCTCTTCAATCACGTTAGTGCGAAAGGACAGTGAAGGACAGGGAGGGGCAAAGGAGGAAGGGACAGCAGGGAGAAAAGGGTCAGACATTAATGAAAGCAGCAATCTCTCCTGTCATGTTAGATCTAAGGCCTAACTCTCACTGGCCTCAATGTATGTGTGTGTGTGTGTGTGTGTGTGTGTGTGTGTGTGTGTGTGTGTGTGTGTGTGTGTGTGTGTGTGTGTGTGTGTGTGTGTGTGTGTGTGTGTGTGTGTGTGTGTGTGTGTGTGTGTGTGTGTGTGTGTGTGTGTGTGTGTGTGCGGGGAATCAGTGCTGTCATGTCTGATAGTGCGGCCCAACGTTCACTGTCCAGTCTGATGGCCTGTTTGCAGGCAGCTCGGTCTGGTCACTTCACATCAATGTGAGGGACATGTGTACATGTGCTTGAAGATGTGTGTTCGCTAGCTGACTAAAGAGCATCTAAATGTGTGTGTTGGTGTAAAGCATGAACGATATGGTATGTGACTACGTGCAGGCAGGAAGAAAAACAGAGAGACTCACAATATATATGCCTCTCAGTATGTATGAATGTATATGTAAATGCTTTAAGAGGAGATTATATTCGAACCTCTGCGTAATCTTGTCTACAGTCTTGCAGTTAAAAATAAAGCAAGTGCTAAATGGTGACAAATGCTTGGCAATCACATTATTTCACATTGTGCTGAAAGAATAAGCTTTGAGAAAGAAAAGCTCGTTATTTCTCCACTACCCTGCACTGTAAAGCTTTTCATTAGCATAAGATGTAAGCGTCTAAGATAAGAATTGTATTTTATTCATACACATCAAATCACAACAAGGACAAACAAAGTGCACTATGAGCATGTGAGCACAGTACAATCTTCATTAATTAGGCCTGAATCAACGCTTGGTTAAAGCGGGTCCTTGGTTTCTTAGTTCACTGACCATTAGGCTGCTCATCAATCGAATAATAAATGAGGCTGTTGGAGGATATTTGGGCACATGTCGAGTGACATACACTCCGTCTCTGGCAAGAGACCAGAGACTGTAATTATCCCGAGAGGATATATATTTTTTTACTATTTCTTTCGCCTTTTTGTCCTCTCAGGACATCATTTTCATGTCCTCTCCTCTCTCCATATCCTTTTCTGTCCTTCATATCCTATAATGGATGTTAATCTCCATTGGTTGTCCTGGTAGCATGGCTGCAAATGCACTCTCTTAAGTGAGTCCTAATAAGGTCATGTCAAAGCTCATCCATCCTGCTGGTTGCTCATAAAGGCTCTCTGGCAGCGTCTCTTAGTTCTTTCTGCCTCTTACTTCCTTAAACTGCTGTCGAGAAGCAGAGAAGCTGGGCATGGAAGAAGAGGACAGGATCTAAACAACCCAAATGGCTATTTAGCATATACGATGTGGCAAACTAGGCCAGAGATGCAGCCATGCTTAAAGATTCACGGCTAATTCCTCGGACCAACAAGCGCCCTACCCCTCCTCTTCTTTTTTTCCCCTTTTTTTTTTTTTTTTGCACACATGCTGTGCTGAAGCGGCTTTGCTAATTTCCCCCGGCCGTGAATCACAATACGCTCTCTGTCACTCCGCGGTCATAAGCGTCCATGCGATTACTCAACCTCATGTTCCACTCCAGAGGCTTTAAATGACTGTCATCTGACACAATCGCACACCGTGACTGTCCACTGTCTTAACAAGGAAGGGGAAGCCCTTGCTCCTCACACCTCTTACCTCCTGCACACACGCTGGACGGCTCTGCTGCTAGAATCTCAATGCAGGACTTCTTGATGATCTGAGAGAGAAAAATATATTTTTTTTATAACACAGCCATGAGTTAATTCAATAACGTAATATGATTATATAGGTCTCTCTGTGTGGGTGAGTGTTTATATGACATACACGTGGTACAATGTGTGTGTGTGTGTGTGTGTGTGTGTGTGTGTGTGTGTGTGTGTGTGTGTGTGTGTGTGTGTGTGTGTACACGTGTACACGCGTGTCATACCGAGTCAATGATTCCCCTGAGGGCTTGGAAGCCTCCCCATACAGGAAACACATGTTCCACAGTGTCTGCAATAGTTGCGAGCTAGAAAAATATACAGACATAGAAAGAAAATAACGTGTATGCTTTTTTTAATTTTTTTATGTATTTGTAGCATTTCCAATATCTGTCTGTGGATACTACCTGGGTCTGGTTGAATTCTTTGACCCCTACACAATAAACAATGGCTCCCATAGACCTGGCCCTTTGCGCCTGCAAGAAAAATACAAGCAAACCAAAAATACAAGGAGTTTAAAAACACACCTCCGGTCTCATGGAGCCATATGCCCCCAAAATAGGTCTGTCATCATCCTGACATTTTAGTTGACGATTAATTGTCATACAAGTAATTGCAATTAATGTTCTAAAAGACTTTTTCTGGTCACTTTATGCTGCTATTAACAAAAGTAAAAGCGTAATCATTGTTTCATGATACACATACAACTTATGAAGGAGAAGAACCATTTATTGGCTGTGGTGTTGGACTTTGCAACCAAATCTATGATGTTTATGTCAATAGCTCATTGAAATGTCGTTGGTTAAATCTTAAAAGTTCAGGGCTTTAAGATACACAGTTGGCGGTGAGATGAGATGACGTCATTGAAAGAGCATCAGTCAAACCAAATCAAAAATATTGATTAAAAATAAAATCTCTGTTAGTTTAATTCATCTGTTTTTATGAAAACGAACAGAAATTATTCTGATGATTATGAAAAATGATGACGATTACGCTCAATCAGGCAATTGTGTCGTAATTGTTACAGGCCTTCTCTCAAAAAACACTTTCTCAGATTTATCCAGTCTACATAGTAAAAAGCTTAGACTGGAGGTGCAAAACATGACACACAAATGAAAAGGACATTAGCTCTGATTTCGCAGATTTATGCATACTGCTACAGTGTGTGTCATATTTGTTGAATACTAATTAGCAACATTAACTCTTAGATTCATTTGTCAGCTTTGAATGAATTCTAACAATGAGCACTTTAAAAGTAGTCCAAGGTAAAAATAAAAATAAAATTCACAGGAACTGGTGAGCTTTTAATACTTGTGTTCAGTTTGTTTATGTGACAGTCTGTGGTCACAAAAGCAAACTTTGGGAACTATTTTTTATAGCAATGTGAAACAAATCATGGAGCACCAAGACACCAGGCCATTTGCATCCAAATTGGAGATATAGTCAACACAAAACTGTATAATTATTAAACAGATGAAGGGTAACACTCTGGAAAATATGAAAACCACAAATAGTACCATTTAAACAAAACAGCAACAGAAACTCAAGCCGCTAACAGCCCTACAGTCTGCAGTAACAAGGCCCCGCCCTGCAGCAATGTTTGCTCAAGTATTCACAATATTATTTCTACCGCCCCCTCAAATCCTTCGACTTGATAACACATCTTACCTCTCGCTGCGCTGTGTCAAACTGCCACTCGTTCAGTTCTCCATCAGTCAGGGCGATGATAACACTGGCGGTTCCTGCAGAACACACAGCTGTCATGTTTTCTGAAACAATGTACTGTAACGTGACGAGAATATTAGATGGGGCTTACCGTGCTTCTCTTGATATATCTGGCCATTAGCCTGCCATTACAAAGATGACATTATTCAGTTAACAGATTTAAACAAAACAAAATATTACTTTTGATACTTAAGTATAGTAAATAACAGATACCTAAAGACTTTTACCCAAGAGATTTTGTAATTTGTGACTTTAACTTTGACCAAAGTCATTGTCTGGTAAGATAGCTCTACTTTTACTCAAGTGTGGCTTTTGGGTACTTTAGGCTGACTTTGCCAAAGTATTGGGTCCTTAAACCCAGCCTCACCATCTCCAGGCCAAGGTTCATAAACGTGTCTCCTCCAGGGACAACCCTTCTCAGGGCCGTTAAACCTCCAGTGATGGCATCCCTGTAAGGAAAACAGACAAACAACCTGAGAAAATACTTTGAAAGGAACATACTCTTTACAAAAATTATTGAGAAATATTCCTAGTACAACAGACTGAATACACTGCTTTGTATTTGTGGGTTTCTTAAACTGGATGAATTTATTTTTAAAATATTGGCGAGTATTTCTTTTTTTACGATCTAATAAAAATACATCATGTTTACTGCACCTTTTTATCCCTGTGTTTTTATTCATGATGATAAGCAAGTTTTTGTTTTAAGCCACATAACATAACACCCATACGTTTTGAGCGAAGGAGAAGCGTCGGCAAAGCTGTAAACTTTTGTTTGCTCCCGTTTGTTTTTCTTCTGTTGGTCTCGCAGCCGGACATGGTAATAATTGATTGAATTACCTTGTTAAGTATGTTATACTTGTATTAATATGGAAATGAGAGGCGAGGTATTTGTTTCGCGAAGCTATTTTAACGTTTGTGCTTGAAACTATCTTGTTTGTTTTCTAGTTTTCAAGCTGTTCCGGGATACTTCAGGAAAAAACAAATGTGAATGTGTACATCAGTCAAAAGCGTGGACTCTTTCATGACCTGTGCTTTCAGTTACATCCCTGCATGGTGCAGGTAGCTACACAAAGATCCAGGTGGAAGGTAAGAAGCTGCAGCTATGATTGTGATTAAGGGCAGCCAGGTGCACTGCTACCACTGGGGCAGTGGGGAGCTCAGGCCGTGCTGGCCTTAAATTTGTAGGCGCGAGCTATGTTATGTGTTTTGAGAGGCTAATTAAGTGAAGTGTGTTAAAAGTTAATTGTTTATGCTGGGAAAGTCACGGACATTGTTCTGTACTTTCAAAATTTGCCAAATTAACGCTGTGCTCCAAAGGGTGCAGTTGGGGGAAATAAAAGACTGGCATACATTTTTATTTATTTATTTTGGTGTCAGGTCTCATCCTTTCAACCATGCCACATGTATATCTGGTCTTTCTGGATGCATGAGCTGGGTTATTGAATGTGACCCTTTTTTTGATATTTTAAGGGGGAATTGGCACGAGGTGTCTCATAAAGCATTAAGACGTATGCCACTGTTTTTAGAGGTGTAGAGTGTTGGATTGAAAAACTGATAAATCAGTTACTGTAGCTGTTACCTGTTCTCAGTCAGTTTCATGATGACATTTCCTCTTGTGGAGAAGACTATGAAGGACATTCTCAGCATGGGGCTGTAAATACAAAGTTCTTCCACATTACCACTGACGAAAGCAGAAAACAAAACATCCAAAGACATGAATGACAAACCGTGCTTGTACCTGATAAACTTCTCTGCCAGCTGCTCCACAAAGGAGTAAATTTCTATCCAGTGATTCTTCACGCTTCCAGATCTGAAAAATAACACAAACACAAGCTTATGTGATGTCACGGACGACCCCAAAATAGTATTTAAAAAAAAAAAAAAAAATTCTACTCTTTACCTAACTAACAAGGGTAGAATTGCTAATACAATGTGATTTAAATGTATTGTTATTTCACGTTGGTGGTGGTCGCGGTGTGCCTCCCCCTCCCCCCTAACCCCAACAACAACAAGGACAGGAATGAGGCGCCGCTCCAGAAGCAAAATCCTGCAGCGCTCCAGACTGAGGAACAGCTTCGCCCATGAGGCTGTCGGGACGCTGGGCTCTCTCCCCTCTCTCCCCCTTTGCCCCATGAACTCTGAACTTTTGCACTGTGGACCCATATTTGCACTACATTGTCTGTTTTATTGTTGTTGCATATTTGTGCTTTTCTTGTTTTTTTTTTTTTTTATTTGCACACAGTAGGACTGTGAGGAACGGTTTTTGAATCCATTTGTATGTCATAGAGTGGATTGACATTAAAGAAGTTGAAGTAAGGACGTGAACTAATACTGTGTACAAATTTAATGCCAGGATATATTTTCTAAGAACAACAGTAACAGTTTATCTCCCACATCAAGGACATTCTTCTGACCACATTCCATTACTTTGGACTGTAACCTGTCAGCTGAGAGCTGCTGGTTAGCCTGCTACATGCTGCTGCGTACATGACAGTCTCCTTAATGAAACCCAGTCCCACGGGGCTGCTAATGGGGGCTAATTGCTGCTGGGCCGGAGGGTTGAGGTTAGACAGGGACAGATGTAACAGTCTGCCTCTAGCAGGGCCCATGTAGCATACAGCTGGCCTGTGTGTGTAGTATATGTGTTTAGACGACTGTGCAAGTGTGTGTGTTTATGTGTGTGTCTGTGAGAGGGAACAGATGGTCCCACTGAGCATAGCCAGCCCAATAACAGGTTGGGGGTCCACAGAGTAAAAAGGCTATGACATGAACAACACAGGGACCCAGAAGTAACACTCAGCAGGGGTTAAATGTGTGAGTGTCTACTGAAGGATGCAACATCAAACAGCCTATACACCAAATTCTGCAAAGGGCAGGGCTCTGGGTGTGTGCATAACAGGGTCATAAATTGAGTGAAAGTCTAAGCTGGTGTTAGATTTACGATGGCTCCTTTGTATCTCCCATTTAACCAGTCACTTACGCTCTTCCCTGAAAGTGAATGCGTGATAAAGGCCGCTCTCCTGGACAAACAAGTGGCCCACTGTGCCCAAAAAAATCGTAAGATTATCTCTATCTTAAAAATCACTGTCTTTACTGATACGTATGAGCAACAAAAGCTCAGTTTCAAACCCATGTGCAGGACAAGAATTGATTTAACTGCAATGAGTAAAAACTGCTCTTCATTTGTTCTTTTGGTCAAACTGAGACTGAAACAAAGAACTCTCTTGTCAGACTATCTTTGTACTATATACTGTGCATGAATGGCTGAAGAGGATCTGGCTTTACTAATAGTTAGTAATTTACATGTGGAAAAACAGGTTTAGTTATTTATTTTAAGTCAATCATGATGCAAATACGTCAAACATCTGCCAGATCTGGCTTCTCAAATGTGAAGATTTGCTGTTTTTCTGTTTTATATCATTAAACATCTTTTTGGAAATTTTTGAAACATTACCTCTGAGAATCCAAGGTAAACACAACAAATACATTCAAAATGCATTTTCTGACTTTTTTTTTAATTTATTTTTTTAATAAAAAAACAAACAAACAATCGATTAACCTGAAAGTAAGAGATTTATGCCCAATATGAATAATCAATCTGGAAACTGAGTGAATTAAATTTCATTTAAATACTGCAGTTTTTAGAAGAAATCGCAATATTAGCAAATATATTCTACATTTAAAGTCAGGTCATGTATCCTTCTACAACTTTAACAATTAGTCTTCAGTCTTCTACATGCATTCCTCAATTATGATGGCAGAATTTGAAAAAAAAGTGAAAACTGATATCTGTTCAGAACCCAGCCGCAAAAAACACAACACCTATTTTTCCATTTGTGGGCAACCAGATTGAGAGGAAAAAAGAAAATGCAGCCTGGTATTTGGTGTGGCTTAGACATGGGAGTGTAAGAATGTGGGAAGCTGATGGTAGTTTCATTTTTCTAACATTCATTCTGTGTGACGCTTACAGTGGAGCGCACACACATTCTCCCACCAGTGAAACTAAAAAGCCAAACATGTCAGACAGATATTGATGAGGTGAAGACTGCATGTAAAATCATCCCTAATACAGGAGTTTGCTCTGTTCTCCATCACTGAGATATTAGGTCAATGTGTGGCATTTAAGATCTGCAAAATCCGTGCTATCTTGGGCGAAAGATCAGCAGCTTCCTGGAGGCCCGCTGAAGCTTGCGGGTCCAGACAGTCAAACAAGCACAAGTACTAGTGGCCTGACGTGCCACGGTCCCCAGGCTCCTCCTAAACTTTTTGAAGCAAAGGGTAAGTAGAGAAGAGTCGCTGACAGATGTTGCTATGGACATCCGAAAGAACGTCATATGTGTCGAAACCAGAGTGAAATGTCCCGTAACGTGTATACCTTCACAGCTCAGAGGTGGCGCACACAGGGTAAATGAGGACATCCAGACAGCTTTTTTTTTTAAACCATTACCTCAGTGGATTTCTAAATGTTACACACAGAAACCACAGTGTTTAGCTGCGTCACCACAAAATCACAACTCGGAAAATCTAAATTATTCTTTTGACATAAGAACCTGCTATTCTTCTGCATGAAGAGGGCAATAAATTCAAACATACCCATATGGTTTTTGTTGTCATTCGGTGTGTCTTTTCTCTGTTCATGCATGTTTTGATGTGTTATCGTCCTGTGCCCGTGTGCATAATCTCACCTTGCAGCTTGAGCCAAGATATGACAAAAATGTAAATTATAATGTCTGAGCAGCAGCACAGTCTGAGACTGTCAGGCTTACACATGCCAAAAAATGTGGCAAAACTTCACTTCACTGACCATGTGGTCTGAAAAATCTTACAGTAATGTTTGTTTAGGCTGAGAGGTGGTTTAGTGTGCATTTCTAATGCAGAAGACATCAAGTCGAAACGTTCCTTATGTATTGAAATATTTTTGTATCGTGGCTACAAATGTGTGTGACCATCTATCTGTCCATCACAGCTCTATTTTGAATGTAGTCAGCACCTCTTAAGGACTGTTGTGTGTTACTCCTCTTGTCTGTCTTGAATTACTAATTATAAGGCTACAAGTCTGTTGATTATCAGGTGACTTGTTGGCATAAAGATGTTTAAAGTCTGGTTGTGCATTCGTTGAGTTAGAGTTGGTGAATGGCAGAAATAGGGTCATGGGCATCCTGGTAGCCAGGAAGTGAGTGACTTGAAAGGTCCCGATTCAAGTCAGGCATTTGTTTGTCATTCTCTTTTTCTCAGGCTTCATTTCCTGTCAACCCTCTGCTGATTCTGTTTGTTTTCATCTCAGTAAAATGAAAACAAAAATGCAGAAGGACTTGAAATTAGAAATAGGGTAAGTTTAGGATGAGTCTAAAATCAATATGAGGTTTACATTTGTGAAGATTGAGTAGTACCCAGCATAAGTGGGTTTAAATTGTAATTATCAATAGATCGATTTCAGTTCATTCTGCTGTTTTTCTACACTCTCCAAAATATTTTGTCATAATTGGGAATCCAGATGTTTAGATTGCAAAAGCATTAATAATTATTTCACAAAAAATAACGGCATTTGCTATATATCTAAACCCATTTATAAAACAGTACCAATATGCATGTCGTTTATTCCCCCTCATGTTTTTGTTCAATACAAACACCACCCTTATGACTTTTAGTATTAAGAAAAACAACAAAAGAATAAAGAGCGGCCCTGATTCTAGTCACCAGGTCTAGGATCCAATTGGCTCACTGTACATGGAGAGAAGAAAAGTTAAAGAGATCACCCGGCCGTGCAGCACCGCTGCGGGGCAGCTGCTGCAGCTGTGTCCGCAGGCGTCATCAGCCTGAAACTATCCATCCTGCTCGCCCTGCCCACATCCCGTGGGTACAGCTCAATCTGTTTACCTCACCACTTTGAACCGGAGCAAAAGAAAAGCATGCAACAGTGTCCCATATTCTTCAAATGCAATGCTGTATACCTGTATACAACAAAGACACTTGGAGATAAACATTGAGGGTAAAAAAAAAAAAAAAAAAAAAAAAAAGGTAATCGGTGTGTTCTCTATGTAGTCTACTCGTTCCATTGCACGTCTTTAGGAATGATTTGATGATACAAAAGACACCTAAAAAGCTTGGTTTCTGACTTTATAAGATCACTTGTAGTTTACTTTTCTCGGGTGGCGTTACAACAAGACGTCCGACTGATGCGCTCCGCGTTTCCGAACAACTAGTCGGTTGCATGGCAATGCGCAGCGACCAGAAAGTAACAAAGCCCATAAATAATATCAGCGACTCACTTGTCCAGAACAAAGTAGAGGTCGAAGGCGCCCTGACAGGACCTCTCCTCCTCCTCCTGTTGCGCTCCCTGCGGCTCTCCTCTCACCGAGACATCGAGAAAGAAAACTCCGAGCACAGCCACGACGAGAAACACGCGAGCCTGCGTCCTCGCCATCTTTCCCGGTTACTGTTGACTACTCCAATACGGCGACAACTAAAGATCTAAACATTTCCCTTTAACATCTGTTTCTGAACCGACTGTGTGCTTCCGTCGCTTTGTTTCTTGGTGTTCTGTCCTGTTACGTTGAGTGCATTCAGCCTGCAGGAGTCTTGTTCAGCCGAAAAGCCGGGCTCTCCCAAGTCTTCTCCCTCGGCTGAGGAGAAAAAAAAGAAATCAGGGAAGCGGGGCAGGATGAAGGAGAGGAGCGACACCCGAGGAGAGACACAAAACTCCACTTCTTTTTTTCATTTTTTTTTTTTCTTCATTTTTCCACAGAAAATAAAACTGACCACAGATGCTATCAAATTTTTGGGTCAACTATTTACTGTCTGAGATTTAATTACCTAAAATATAAACAGGGTATTTGAGGATGAGGAAATCAAAAGTCCTATAAACCTGCTTTGTCTTTGATTTATTCATGTTTTGAAACCTCAAGAAACCATGTTATTTACAGCCCAACTATATAAATCATTAACATTATTTGACGTTCTTTAGTATTTAGCTTTATAGCTTTTTTTTTTTTTTTTTAACTTCATTGCCTACTTGTAAAATCGAAGCATTCCAGTTTTCGTATGCTCACTGTTTATAGGAGACCCATCAATGTGAACCTTGTTTGGAACTGTGCGTCTGATTTTTTTTTTTTTTTAAAGTTTCATCCATCCGCTGTCTTCAACATTTCGTTCCAAAATGGAAATCAGGGGAACTCCATAGACACGCCCTTCAATAGGCGTACGGGTCTGAATGTAAATGACCTCAAGAGGATGTGATGCTGAAACGATTCCCAAGTATTCCCGTGATTGTCATCAAACGTCCCACCCTAATGTAACGTGGTAAACTACCACAAATAGAGGAAACGTTATCTCACATCAAATAAGACCGTATTTTCATTCGCAGTGTCCTAATTGTAGTTTGACCAGACAGTTGGAGTGCACCCAAACAGCCCTCCTTTGAGGCTTTAATGTGTTCCCGCTCTCTCATAAAAAGTTGGCTCAATAACCAGCAGGACATTTACCCAAACCAAAGCTTTGATGCAGAATAATCATTAAATGCTCATTAGACAGATACATTTACTTTATGAATAATGCATTTGCCCAGTGGCAAGCCCAGACCAGACCACCCTGCATCATGTCACGTAATAGCGGCCAGTTTTACAATTTCCCATTGCCCACATTAGGGCAGTCTCCAACGCGCGTGCAACTCGCGTGGAGCTAGACTTATTGTTTCCATAAACGTGACCAAAAACTGTCTTTCAATTGCACATAGCGTGTATGTTGTAGTTTGGATATCAGTTGCTCAACGTATAATTAGTGCATTCATTTGAAACCATGACATATCAGAATAACTCCCAAGCACACATTTTGATTTTTAGGTGATTGATGGCAGGCTGGCAAAAGCTGCTACTACCACAAATTGTGCTCATTTACACCACGAAAGACTCACTATGCCAAAATACACAATTGAGAGTTGGAAAATTGTATATGAAACATTTCATATTGTTTGGAAGGTGCCACTGTTGCTTTTGTTCACTGTGTCCATATCAGCGAGCAGAATGCATGCTGTGTAATCATAATATAAAAATCCCAAAATGTTAATTATCAAAATGATCACTGCTGTCTCCACTAACACCCACTTATCTCTTCCTCACTGAAAGGACTGTAAATCAGACAAAGGAGAATTTGCGAATGAAAAGCTAAATTGAAGGCGTTTGTGTGTGCGCGATTGTGCGTGAGCGCGCACGTGTTTAAATCAATGCGCCACGCTTCAGTGCGCTCTCTGAAGGGGATAAGTGGGAGTGGGAGAGGAGAGAGACGACAGTGCGCAGGAAGACTCAGTCGGATAAGTAACTCGTCACCAAATAACGCCAGGGCTTCGTTACCGAGGTCCACTGCACCTGCTGAAACTTGCTGCTACACGGCATCAACATCCTCCTCTATGTCCGGCGGGTGAGTCCATGTGCAACGCTCCTAATTTACTTCTGTTTTGTTCACAGGCATACACGATTTTACTCTCAAATGCCATTTTAATAGGGACACTGGCATTCTCACTGGCACCAGATCATTATTTTATGTTGCTGCGCCTTCAACTTTTATCATTTTTAAGACTAGAATCCAAATCCGATACTTTTTATTGATCAGAGAGGGGAGAATCAATAGTAAGGTGATCTCCGTGCGTTAATGTCTTTCCTAAATGATGAAAAAAGGAATTGAACTTATCGTGCACACAGACGAGGCAGTTGGACTCCACGGCAGATGTGGAGACAAAAGGAGTAACCGAGTGAAAAACTGAGACAAAGGACGTTAGAAATCATTTTGCTTCGACACCGGCTGAGCCCGCTTCAGTGGGACTCTTAATTTTACTGTAAGAAAAAAAAAAATACTGTTGCACAATGTTTTATTTTTTTCAGTGTGGCAACACAATTCTGTGACGCTTGGAAATCCAAATCGGCTATCATGTCCAGGCCATTAAAGCCTGTTTTTAAATTTCATACAGCTTAATATTTTCCAATATTTTCTCAATATGAACGGCCTAATTCAAAAGTATGCTACACTTATTAGAGTTTTTGGAAGCCTGTCGTTTAATTATAGTAAAGATTATCCCAGGCCTAGTGATTTTACCTTTTATGTTGAAACAATATTAATTCATAAGGTTTTAAATGGTTAACTGTTCACCTGCTCTTTCACTGATAATAACAGTTCTGCTATTCTGTTACAGTTTAACGATGGATCACACGTTCCTACCTCGGTCCATCTGGACTGCTGACAGTAAATTCCTCCAGCATCCAGCGGACCTCTACACCAGTGTGTTCGTTACGCGCAGCATCCCTGCAGGCACGTGCTTTGGTCCATGTGTGCTCCAAAACACTTTCTACGATACTATCGCTTTCATAGCGCAGAAATCCTGCGACAAAATAGCCAAATCCTATGTGTTCAGGGTGAGTGAAAAGAATTTCATGTTACATGGACATCTGGACGTCACACTACTTTATGGCATCTCCCAATAGCTTTGCGCTAGTTGATTACATGATTCAATATGGACCAACAACTAATTTTGTAATTATTACGTTTCTGATATAAGATTTGTGTTCGTTTTTCAATTTGGACTCCGACTTTTTACATTTTATTTATCTTAATATGTCCGTGATTATATTTTTAAGCTGTATTTTTGTTGTTGTTGTCATGATGTTGCGGTCTCAGGAATTATGTCAAAACGATTTGCATTTTAAAACGTGCGTAAAATAATTTGAACAATTAAAAGTACCACCTGCCAAAAAAGTGCCCAAAATATTTTAGCTCTGTTGATTATTATTATTTTTTTTTAAAGAATCCCAGTTTGTATGGAAGACAGACATTAAAAGGTGATAATTTGGGAGCTCGACTTAAATGTCCGTGATTCCTGTCAGCAGGTCGACCCCGAGGCCATGCGCAATTCTGCCCTGGTATTCTCCTGGTTGCGGCTCGTTCAGGCTGCCCGCAATGGAGAGGAGCAGAACATAGAGGCCTTTCTGAAAGCGGGTCACCTGTACGTGCGGACTACCAGGGACATCCGGCAGGAGGAAGAGTTGCTGGTGTGGTACGACCAGGAGCTGTCTCACCTACTGGGCTTCACAGACATGACCAAAGGATCAAAAGGTGAGACAGAGCTCTGTAATGCAAGTGCAAGGTCAAGATGAGGGGGCTTCTGGGCCTTCTTAAAAACACTTTAACGTGAGATTGACATTCTGGCACTGAACTGCCGGAATGTATTTCTTTTGGACTGCGAAATAGAAAATTCAAATTGTATATTACTCCAACATATGGTTTTATCTGTACATTGCCATATGTGTGATTTTAATTTTATTTCTTGCAGAATTCAAATGTGGACGATGTAACCAGGTCTTCAAAAATGAGTATCCTTTCCTGGCTCACTGCCGATTCCTGTGTAATCAAGTAAAGAGTGACACCTGGAGTCGTGAGGTTTACGAGCACAAACATGTGGAAATTAAAAGGCAGCACCGAGTGACAGATTTCCACAACATCGCCAGAGATTTGGAACACAAAAAATCTGGTAGCAATGAGGACGCAGAGATTTCCCCCAAGAGGAGGAAATACGAGGAAAGTCTTTACCCCAAATGGCGCAAAACAGTCCTGTTAGAGAAAACAAATATTTCCAATGATGACAATATTACGCAGCTGATCAAGGGCTACGACCAGGCAGCAGGAAACGCCTCCTCCGCTGAGGGGAAACTGAAAGCTGATAAAGTCAAAACGGATCATTTGGGACGTAAAAGTGATCATTTTCCTGAAGTTGGGGAAGCCAAGGGGACTTTTACGCACGACAGAGAGGTGGGCAAACGGCCGGAGACAGGCGAAGGTTTTGGTGTGCATTCAAGCAGCAACAGTGCATTTTCACTGGTCCTGCCCAACAGCCAGGGCGAACAGAAAAGCGCTTTTTGTAAACCGAGTAAAAGAACTTCTGTTGACCCTCAGGCGCATCTCAGCAGTGCTATAATAGCCCCCTCTAGCAGCCTGGAGGAGATGGCTGATACGTTTACCTCCAGGACTCTTGTGGGATACAACAATCTGATGGTATCCAACATCCTGGGCGGTGATTTACAGACTGTACCCTCCCCGGTGGCATTAAACAGTGCTTTCCATTACGCACCGGAACACTGGTCCAGGAACATTGGCGCTCAGATGCAGAGCACATCTTCTCTCACGATCCTCCCGCCAACTTTCACCTCATTCGGCGTGTCGGTGCAGAACTGGTGCGCCAAATGCAACCTGTCCTTCCGCATGACCTCCGACCTCGTTTTCCACATGCGCTCTCATCACAAAAAGGAGTTCGCGGTGGAGTCTCAGGTGAGGAGGAGGAGGGAGGAGAAACTCACGTGCCCGATCTGCCACGAATACTTCCGAGAACGGCACCACCTGTCCAGACACATGACTTCCCATAACTGAGACAAGAAGGGACAATAACAATTCTATTTATTTCCTCAATGATGCTCAACAAGCTTAGACTCCAAATTCACCTCGAGTATAACTGAATGTTGGTAGCTTAGGAAAACGGGCACACATGACCATTACAGCTTGTCCACTAGATGACGATAGAGGTACGTGTGATCTGATCTCACTGCAGTTTGCTGTCTGTTCTTTAGCCCTGTCTGTTAGGTTAATGATTATTTTGTGCCTTATGGAACTCACGAGGGAAGAAAAACGGGGAGATCTCGAGGACAGCTCATGATTGTCATAAATATCTCGACGCAATCTTCTTATTTATCAGCTTTTTTTCTGCTCTAATTTGTACAGGTATAGATTGAGTGTGTTTGCACATTCGTTTTGAAATCTAAAATTATGAAAGTAAAATAAATGTGTCGAGGTTTTTTTTTTCCCAACATCATGATGGTTAAAATCAGAAAAGGGTGTCCGCATTTAATGTTCCAACAGGCGGCGACTGAAACCAACATTTTTTCCTCTGCAGAATATTCAATGTGACTATCTATATATTTACTTTGTGTTAAAGCTGCCCTTAATGATACCAGGATTGTGTAATTTATTAAAAAAATTAACAGTGCATTTTATTGTTGTCACTCTGCTCTCATGCACTACTTGACAATATTAAACAAAGTTTTATTTTTTTTAAATATACATCCATTTGATATATGTGGCATTTAAGGTGTGTCACCCAACATATCAGTGGGCTATTTAAAGGGATGAACTGAAATAGGGATGCAATAAGAAGCTTATTTTTAGGCTGCCACTCAAAAATGAAATCAAGTTCTATAGTTAAAAAAGTTTCTTGCTTATCATTCATCTACAGACCTGGATGGAGTCCACATAAGCTTTTCTGCTTTGAATTTGTAATTTTATTTTCCTCCACCAGTAATGGGCAGCTCACATCCCGCTCAGGTTAGGCTGCGGACAGATGGACATAAATAGCCCTCTCTGTTGAAGGTAAATGAGGCGGGAAGAAGGCATGAAGTTCATAGAAAGGTCAAGCTTTGACCTTGTTCAGTCCCTCTTAATCTAAGCAGGTATGTAACTTCCCTACACTATTGTAATCTACCTCTGTTTGAGTATGACAGTTTATCATCCCAGTGTATTTGAACCACAAAAGTGACAACTAATAGTTTTCTGGAAA
Source organism: Brachyistius frenatus (assembly GCF_029030835.1). NCBI lineage: Eukaryota > Metazoa > Chordata > Actinopteri > Embiotocidae > Brachyistius > Brachyistius frenatus. The sequence continues at coordinate 414,192 of NW_027210782.1, read as the reverse complement.
TATTAACAGATTTCCTTGATGGATGTTTTGTGAGTATGAGCAGTTTCAGAGAAGCACTGATATGTGACTGAAACCTTTACCCAAGACATGACAACTGCACACAAAATACTCAATGTTTTAAAAAGTATATTTAATACAGCACTTACCTTTAGGGAGCCCAAATGATATTTGTTTCCTTGCTAAAATGGACTTCTTGGCAGAATAAAATTTGTAAAATTTGTTTGAAAATGATTTTTTTTTTAAAGTTTCGAAAGGAAAAATAAGATTTTTAAATAAAATAAGCAGCGGCCTACATGATTGAAAAGGTGGTTAAGAGTCACAGTGTCACTCTATTAAAGCCACGTCCTAATGAACAGAACTATTACTTGTGGGAGCTCAGTGACCATGTGAGGAAAGAGCCATTTCAGCCCAGACATAGAAAATCCTCTGTTGTCTAATAATGGCTGTATTGCTCTCCTTTAATTGAACAGTCATCATGTGGAAAAACAAATATTATGCTTGGTTCCCCACTTGCCTCGTTTCGTTTTGGCTTTTAGGCATATTGGGCTCTGAACGCGAGCCTAGACTACTGTGGTTTTCTCGGCTGGAATTGACCATTGTAAGTACTCTCCTGTGACCGTGATTGCGGTTGACATTGGGTTCACTTTCTAATAGCAGACTGTGGGTCCAGATTGTAAAAGGGATCAGTTAGGAAATGAGGGAAAAAAAATTAACCTGGATGTGTTCATTAGAGTCGGGCCAGCCTATATTTTAAAGCTACAAAATCTATTCATGTAAACATGATTTATAATAACCATAATTACAGTCATCATAATCTAAATGGAGGTTAGGCATCGTAAATGGTCCATTTGTGAAGCGGCTTGTAGTTGCTGAACATTTCCACTCGTTCAGAATGGAGAAAACGGAATCATAAGTTTGGTATTTTACACATCTCTCTCTCTCCCCTTATTGGTGTCTCCATCATCCTCACAAATGCATTACAGAGCATCTTTTTTGAGTTGTGATACTGTTTATCATCTCATGATAATGTTGCACTCTGTCAGTGAATAATCAGTTGCTGGCCACCCTGTCTCGTTTATTCTCTTTTTTCTCCGAAACATCCATTTCGTTAAACTCTTGTAATAACAAATAGTAAAATACGTTTTATCTCAATTACGTTATACTTACAGGTTTGACGCAAAACATTTACCCTCCTTGAAAGTTTTCATGTTTCATTCTTTTGCAACATTGAATGTAAAGGGACTAAATGTAACCCTTGTTTACACTTAACAACAACAAAAAAGGTTCCCTTTGTGTCAAAGTGAAAACAGATTTCTATGCAGTGATAAAACACAAAATGCATGTTTATAAATGTGTTCACCCCCTTTAATAAAAGACACCTAAATCCTCACTTTGTGGTGCACCTGTTGGTTTTAGATATCACGCAATTATTTAAATGGTGATCACCTGTGTAGTTAAGGAGTTTCAACTCTTAAAGGTCAAAGTTTTGGTGAGTCTGTGTCATATTTTTAGATATCTGTTTTCACTCTGTTGATTATTGTCAAAAAGCTACATTAAATTTTTCTTAAATTTATTGCGGTAAGACAATAAAACCCCTAAAGGGAGTAAATACATTTTATAATCTCTGTACATCTAATGGATAAAGCAGTGCAGATAGTTAGGGTGACAAAATTCACAACTTACTGCTCATCATGCACAATGCATGCACACAAGCCAAAAGACTTACAGCATTATTTTCAAATGCAATAAACAGAAAAATGATTCAATGTTTTGTTCCTTTCCCCCAAGTGGTGACTAAATGTCTCTGTCTTGGAGACAAACTTACTGTCCGGTCATGGCAAACTTCAAAGCCCTCTATTGTTGCAAACAGATGTGGTAGTCTGCGCCAACTCTTTGAGGCTCAAGGCAAAACAGCCACAGAGTAATGGGTTAATAATGAAATGGTTCCCTCTGTCATTTTACTGTCAGTTTGACACGCTGTTTAAACAAAATGTCAGTCACCTTCCTCCTCCTGTGAGTAAGAAGCAGTGACTTAAAGTGGTTGAGATCATCTGTCTGTGACCATCTGTTTAAAAAAACAAACTGCGCTTTTGGAAATGTTGTGCTTTTGAATGTGAGGACACATAAAAGGAGGAAGTGCACCATGTTTTGAAGTTCGAGTGGCTGACGTCCTAATAGGTGTGTGCCTGTTTCCTCCATCAAACATTAATCCACGGTGGCCGCATCCGATGCATTATTTGCTGGGCAACAGACGACAGAGCCTTTGGTGTGGGGGTAATAATGGGTTCAAGGGGTCTTAAGGGAATGTTTGAGTGGAACCTTCCTGCTTTTGTACGAAGCTTATTTGGAACAGTGGTCTCCTTTTTAGGTTTGTTTTGACAGAACAGGTCACCCCACAAATCAAACACACGGTAATGTAAGAATAACACAAACTGTGTGAAACAATAATATTCCAGCAAAAGCGTAGGATTAAATTACTTTTTTATTCTAATTTATAGAAGGCTACCTTTTCATAATTTAAACAATACACATGTACAAAAACACAGTCTCATCTAAAATATAGTGATACATAACCTAATGACCATGACAAAATTATTTTTAACCAAGTTTCACATTCAAAGTAGAAAAATATTTCTGGTTTCATGATAACATGAAGTGTTATGCGGAGGTTGGTGGGTGTAAATTAATTCCAGATGCTCCTTACAATTCATTGGATACTTCCTTTTTAAGATATAAAGAACAAGAAAGTACAATAACCCTCTTGTGTTGCAAACAAATTAATGTTCCATGTATATACAATGTGGCGTATTAGTTTAAAAGTAAGGACAGCTGTACAGTTTGTAAAAATTTAGAAATGTTTCATAATCTCTCTCGCGTGTATGCTACTGTGTAAACTGCCCAATGACAAATTAATAAAGTCTTTTATTTATAGCCTTTGTATCCAAAGAAAACATGAACACAAGCTCGCTGTGAGAAAAACAAGTACATTCTGCGATAAAAAGGAAATATCCCTTAAATGCTCCAGTCCATGAAATCCTCATCATTATTTTAAACGCAGAATAAAAACTACTGGGCTTCTTAGACATGTGGAGCGCTGACGTTACATGTGTGACTCTGTTCCTCTTGCTACACAGATGCCAGACAATGTGTCTCTTCAAGTCTGCTGCCGCAGGACAGAAGAGATGGAAGTGATTTCTCTACAGCCTATGTTCCTCAAGGAATAACGTTGGCCAAAGTGACTTTGTTTCTCAGTATCAAGAAACCACTTAACAGAGGTATGGTTCTGTCTCTGTTGGTCCTGTTTTCTGTTTCTCTCCACATCCGCCGTGCTTTGTACTCTGCCCCCGCCGCCTTTCTATCTACAGGAGCACGACTGAACAGACATGTTGGGGTAAACCTTAAGCACTGGGTTCCTGGATTCATCCTGGTAGAGCACAGCCAGAGGACTCATATTTTCTGGGACACAGCAGGGCTCAGGAACCCCAGGGATGATCCCAACAGCTCGGACTATGCTCTGGATGGTAGCGTGGTTAGACGGCTGTGCCACCTGGGAGAGTTTGAGTTAAGGAGAAGCATACAAATGAGAAAATCAATAAAAGGGAGAACAGTGGACTTTAGTTAATAAGTATAACTTAAAAATGACAATTTGGAACCAAATGAGATGATATAGGGACTTGGATGTTTGCGCTCCTACCTTGGGCATGGGAAATCCACACGTGCCAGCACAATAGTAGGCATCAAAGGCCTTGGGTGCGATCACCCACTCACTCCAGCCAATATCTGCAAAATCCACCCTGAGGTTCCTCCTGGAGCAGCCTAGGTGTTGGGTGCTGCCCCACTGCCGCCTCCTGGCTTTACGCATTGTTTGTTCATCAAAGCTCAGAACAGGCGACTGAGTGTTCGCACTCCCCTTCTGGTGCTTTTTTCCATCCTTTCCCTCATTTCTCTGGTCATGCTTTCGCCTGTCACTGTTAGTCAATGTGTGACTATCTTTGAGTTTTTTCACAGTTGAATCATCATTTTTGATCCCCAGTGATGTTCTTTCTCTTTCTTCGAAGACCTGAGCTTCATGCACTCCTCTACTTTGATCCACGTCTTCCTCCTGCTGGCTCTTTATCTTCTTTTCCTTCCTTTCTGGTTTAGGCTTGGGTTTGAGTGCCAGGTACCAAGTGCTTTCCCAAAGGTCATCTTTCCTGTATCCATCAGGCCTGTAGTCAACCTCAGGCAACTCATTGTTCTCGATGGGGTCAGGGAGCAGATTTGCTTCCCTCCTCATGCGTCCTTTCAAGGAGTTAGGTCTGTGCAGTAGCTGAGAGGAATGTGAGGGCTGTCCTCCCTCGTTGAGTGGGTCATATCTCTGAAGACTTGCAGCGACACTGTTGGGCTCTGCCAAGGCTTGGTCATCCGCATACAGTAACAGGTAGGGCATGCTGCCAGCAGAGAGCGTCTCCTCTGGTTTCTTGTGGTACTGCTGCCCTAAGTCCAGTTCAACTGCCACAAGCAGATGACCCCTGTCCCGTGCCTCCTTTATGACCTGGGTCACATCTTTCATCTGCCACACCCCTCTCCTGTGGGGGTGGAAGGTCACATTGCCTAGAAATGAACCCACTGACCCAAATCTGATCTCTGGCCCAGAGGAGACAGAGCGAAGGAGCAAGCTGATGGACGGAGAAGGGTGGACGGCTGAAGAACGACAGGACGGGCTCTTGAAACGTTTACAGAACCAGGGTTTTTGATGTTGGTGCCTATCAAGCAGGAAGTGGAATGTGGCCGAGAGGATGACCTCCGAGTCCTGAAGGGTTGTAAGGTTTAGTTGGTACATCATCCTGTGGTCACCAGAGTCTGCAAGGACAATCAATCAAGTAGTCAGTGTCAGTCAGGCAGGTGAACAACACTAGAATGAACTCAGGTTTTCTTCCATAAAGTTATGTTGTTTAATCCAAATTTATTTTTAAAGATCCCCATGGAAATAATTTGCAGTTTTGTATCCCACAGGTGCTTCTGTGCTCTTATTTTAAAAGGAATGAATTAGCCAAAATTAGTCCACTATTATCTGGTTGATGTTAGACTTTTGGGACAAAAATATTTGCCGTGATTAGAAGATTACAAAATTTGCCAGTATAGGCATGTGAGCTCTCAGGCTACAAATAATTTTAGATAAAAATATCTACTATCAAGTATGACTAAAACGGAAACAATAATAAAGGACAGTAAAAACATTTAGACAAAGGTATTTTGTTGCACCAAAAGTACACAATTGCGGGTTAAAATCTTAAAGTGGGACAATGAAACACCTTTCCTTCCACTGTGTTACATGACTGAGCTGTGTGAGCGGTACGTAGCCTCATGCCTTGGTAGGATTTCAGAAGGTGCCCTTAAGAGGAACCAGACTCTGGGGATCCGGCTGGCAGGGGTGGAGGGGGTTGAGCCGGGAGCTACATATTCATGATCAACATTAACTTCAACAGCAGAGTTATTGTTCATTGTATAAGAGTTCAGCGGAAGTATGGACTGACTCAAGAGATATACATTACCTCAGATTCAGCCTGCATATGGAAATGCTTACCTCAATTTCTCTTAAAGCTTCTCCTTAAGCTTAATACAACCAGCACTGTCTGCCCAGACACCAAGACATAATCAACTGTTTTAACAGGTCTTACATTGTTGTGAAAACTCTCTCACATCTCTCCTTGGATTACACCAAGCCTCTGCAGTAAAAATACACACGTGTTATGATATGCTATCTGAGAACTATGTGGGATATAAATGTCTGTGAGTTGTGTTTATAAAAACAGCATCAGACAGAGAGGAAGGACTGTGCTTTAAGCCCCTTGACTCTAGGAGCCACAACAGTGACACTTTGCAGCGCACAACTGCCACTGAGGTTTTACTGGACTGTATTTTACTGAGCTTTGCTCGCAGGGAATCACATGCTTGCGCGTCTGTCTGCGGTAATTGATCAGGCTCCGCGCACAAGGGGCACAGCTGCTACCACAAACGCACTGTGCCTCCCGCGTCCCAAAATCATTTAAATACATTCTCAGACTGTTCCAAAACAATCCTGACTATTTAGAGCGTCTGACTGAGCCATGCAGCCCCACAGAGTGCCTGTACTTTTAATAACCATCCATGGAGAGGATCAGGGGACCTTTCTGACTACACATTTAGTTTTTGCTTTTTACCTCGGATTACTGGTGCACTAATGGCACACAGGGCTGTTGTTTATTTCGGGTTCCATAGTGAAATCCAAGTTGATGCATTTGAGCGCTTTAACTATTTACTGCGTATTGAGGATAAGTTGTTCAGTATGTTCACACACCTTGGCTGGCTCTGAAACTCCTGACGGTGTTTCCTTCTTTGAGGCGGCTTTCCTTGTCGTATTTCTCGTACAGTCTGTACATGTGCTGGGAGACCATGTCCTCATTCAGGTCATCTGAGAACTGATCCGATGAAGAGTCCTCCGTTACTGTCCTGACCGATGCAGCGCCAAGGAGACAGTTTAACATCAGCAGGAACAGGTGCGAGGAAATCATATTTATAAATGCCATTTAAGTGGTAATATGAACACAGAATTAGAATCCAAGAGGCGAACTGTGCAGAAAAATGTCCAAAACTATCCAAAGACGCGCCAAAACAATCCAGACCATGAAAAGCTCGTGCGCAAATGTTCCACCTTTCCTCTCACTGTCTTCTTCGTGCTCGGTGCGCCGTCTCTCTCCTCTCTGTCAGACTGTGTGGGACCTGGATGCTGAATGGGTTTGCCCGGGCAACAGTTGAGCTGCTACATTTACACTTGCGTCTGTGTGACCGCCAGAGGCTTGAGGGGGTTATACTGGAGCGGTAAGAGGCGCTGACGTACACTCCTGTTAGCCAACGAGGTCTCTGCAGAGCACACAGCCAGAAGTGGAGGTCATGATGCTGACCCCCCTTTTTCTTCTGGGCTGATGATGAGGATGATGATATCTTCCCTGTGTTTTTTTGCATCTATGTGTAATAACATTGATCTAGTTTCTTTGGCGCAGTGTTTCATAGTAGAACTTGTGCTCATTTGTTTAGCACTGCTCAGACAAAGCCTCTGTTGAAACTCTACAAACTCTTTTTTTTTTCTTTGCAGGCAAAGTAATTCCACCTCACAATTTCCAGCTCACCACATTATTTCCAGTAACTGATTCTGACATGCTCTCAGTCACACATAATTAGCATAGAAACACCTACAATAATAGTCTGACCAACCACCCAAGGGCTATTGTTAGGACAGGGATCCACATTTTGTACAGTGTGTTGTGTGTGTGTGTGTGTGTGTGTGTGTGTGTGTGTGTGTGTGTGTGTGTGTGTGTGTGTGTGTGTGTGTGTGTGTGTGTGTGTGTGTGTGTGTGTGTGTTTCTCTATGTTTGTTAGAGAGTTTTGCAGTGAAAGTCTGTGCTGTAGCTGCGAGATGAGGCTCTTTTGAAGGACTTACTGTGATTTTATTCATGGCAAACAGAACACGACCTCTGTTGGGTTTGTCAGTTTTAAACCCAGCACAGTTTTGTCTCCGGTATGTATGTATTTTTGTATGTGTGAGTGTGCATACGAGTTATTTCCAATGTGTGTCTCTGGTGTCTGGAGTTCTGTACCAACAATGCTTGTTTTGTGGAAGTGGTGGTCTCCAACAGAGAGCCTGTAACTAGCTGGGCCTCTCAGGTCACTCTCCGCCACTACATGCACACCCACAGACACACACACCCACATGCACAGTATGCACGATCACACATAGAGAGCTACTTAGTACCTTTCTGGCCCCCAAGGGCCCCACAGGATACTCCTTTTCACTATGTTCCACACAAGCAACAGGTCTTAAATCTGGACTATACTGAAGATGTGTTTGAAAGTGTGTGTGTGCGCACGTTTGTTTGCGCAAACATGTTTGTGTGATAGCGGAAAAGCATTATAAAGGAGCTGGCTGTGCCATGCTTTATGATTGTTGTCGTAGCACACACACTCATGAATGCTTTGCCTTTTTTCATGTTGAGTAATACTCCATTGAAAAACAAAATATGATTAACTGCTGTGGTTATTTATTTGAATAGATGTAATTCTGTTTTCCGCTCTGTTAATTGTAATATTTGAAACAAAAGAAATAGTGAGGAATCCAGTGAAGATTTAGAGTGGCATTTGAGAAGGACCACTCTATAAATCAAAACCTCGGGATACACAAACAGATACTGACAAATATACTGCTGTTTCTTTGGAAGTAATAACATTTGAAAACAAAACAATAGTTGCCCAACAGCAAGCTGCCTTTCTCTGTTATTAACAAGCCATTAACCACCCCCTGTCATTATAACAGCATGGAACTGTCTTATTGCTTTTCTCTGAAGTAGCACATGGAAATAAACAAGGAGTCACTTGAGTCATGATCTATCCAACAACATAGAGGAGCACTCACTGAAACACCTCAACAGTTTGAACGGACCCAACATGGAGGGAGCGAGGGAGAGAGGGAGAAGTCAAAGGGATATCTGAAACCAGAGCATTAAGATCGAAATAAATAGTCCTGGGGAGAAGACAGCCCAATAGAAGTTCAAGTGTGAGGAAGACAACATGAAATGGCTTTGACCTCTAACCCTGAATATGTAGGGCAGTGTGAGATTAATGTTGGGCATTATCTACAATAATGCACCTCTCCCTTCTGACTCAGAGAAGAGAGGCATCACTTTGACTAGATCCAAATAGTTGTAAAAAAACAGCAGGACAGAGAAACCGCTGGTATAAGGCTGTAGCTACACGTCATTTCAGTACAACTTTGTACCTGAAGCGCGGGTGTATTAAGTAACACGCTATAGGACACAAAAATTGGCTTTTGCTTAAGATACTGTCAGACCCTCAAAGCCACATGTGGAAATATTCAGACTCACACTGAGATCAGAATTTCACACGTTTATATTTTAATAGATACGACCACATCAGATGTAGAACAGCCACCTCCAGGCCAAGAGTGGAAATGTAGCAGTTTGATCTTTAGAACCAGAAATCCCATTAAAGGACAACTGAAGCTGCAGCCACCATAATACGCAGCATTCACCCGTGCACCAGAGAGCTGCAAGAGACACGTACAATGGAGTTAACAGATGGATGCAATGTGGATTCTTGTCCAACTGATGTGTTAGTACACGAATTGACTCCAGGCTTTTGGGATTGAATACGTCATTGCAAGATTTGAAAGATTGTTTTATAATCCGGGTCTTGAGAGATAGGATTTGTCACTGCCCAGTGATCTCTCCAGCAGCATTGAACTGTGAAGCTTGTTGTATCTGACTACTCGGGCTGTGTTACAGGGCCACGGTGTGTTATAGTTTGTTCAACATGGAGGTCCCCTCGCAGGGCTGTCCAAACCAAACAGGACTTGTGTTCTACTCTCTGTGGGGTTGTGGAGGAGTGTGAGGAATTAACATGCCTCTGTGTGTGTGTGTGTGTGTGTGTGTGTGTGTGTGTGTGTGTGTGTGTGTGTGTGTGTGTGTGTGTGTGTGTGTGTGTGTGTGTGTGTGTGTGTGTGTGTGTGTGTGTGTGTGTGTGTGTGTGTGTGTGGCGCAAGTACTGATGGTTCTGGAAATGCTCCTAGTTTAACACCTTTGCTTGGTATTGGGTGAGACTTTCTGGTTCCAGGGCAAAGCAGAGGGGGTCTCCTAGATGTTTGTGTGTGGGCAAAGGGAATTTGGTATGGATCAAATATTGGCCAGTCATAGTGACTGATGTTGTTATGTTTTGTCTGAGAAGACCAGTGCTACGCACGTATGTGGGACGGACTAACTGGCAATGTCTTGTTTAAGAGGGGGTTGTTTAAGCCAAATGTTTGCATGTTGTGTTATTAATACCGCTGAATCTCATTTAAATCCTGGAAGGAAAGCAAGTGAGCATATGTCGAACAATTTCTTGAAAACCCCCAGTATCAAGCCATGCAAATAGTTCTGGTTTTATTTGGCCAAGTTTTGAGACCTGGAAATCTTCAACTCTCATGATCCTCTGCCTCAAACTTAATACATTTGAGATTTGTGGTGATCATGTCATTGAAAAATGTAGATATTCAACAACTGCATCTCTTTCCGTGGACTGTGTCTCTGGATCTCATTCTCTGGATGATACCCACGACCTACTTGCATCAGTTTTTGTAGGGGCTACAAAAATCCATACAATTAAGAGAGAGGTCTATAGATTATCCAGAGAGACCACAACATTGTTTCTGGAAAGATACTTTGGTGTTCAATGCTGTAAACATCACTAACATAAGTACAGTGAGGTGGGAGTAGAAATAAAATAAAAACAAAAACAGCTAAATACAACTAGTGTTCCTTTTGTGATTTGAGTAAATTAGTCATTTAATGCTTACTTGTGGCAAATAATTCCTTGCTTCAGCACCAGGACTGATACCAGGATAAAAGTCTCCAAACCACAGACTGCCTTTTGATCACATTAAGTCAGTGTGATCTGACAGGAGGAAAGGGTTTTGAAGGACCAGGAATCCTGCCATTGTGAATGTCATCCACTCTGCGACATGTGAGTGTCAGAAAGAGAGAAAGAGCAGGAGTGTGTTTATGTGTGTGACTATGGAGATTGTAGTTATGCAAGGGGGTGCAACTCTGTGACCCATTCACATGGTTAATAAAACATTCATAGAAGCAGAGGAATGTTATGGTTTTTGTGTGTGTGTGTGTGTGTGTGTGTGTGTGTGTGTGTGTGTGTGTGTGTGTGTGTGTGTGTGTGTGTGTGTGTGTGTGTGTGTGTGTGTGTGTGTGTGTGTGTGTGTGTGTGTGTGTGTGTGTGTGTGTGTGTGTGTGTGTGTGCATGCATGTGCAGGCAATCATGTGTGTGTGTGTGTCCTTGTGTCTGTGATGTTGAGCCCCCTGCAGTGACCCCACGGAGTGCACCATTCTGTCCGCACACAAAGGGCCGGCTGTTTCCCCCCTGCTTCAACTGTGGACCGCTCCAACACCGCCGACCGTTTGCCGCAGAGCTAACCAAATATTTCCCTTTCTGCTCTGAATTTGTCTCAATAAATAGTTTTGTGTTTTGGGGTTTTCTTTTTCCTCCGGCTCTTTGCTTTTGATAGAGGACTCCTGCACTCACAGGTGGCCACGTAAATTTAAAAGCTGAAGTAGAAAATCTTGTTTTACCCGAGTAGGAAAACTGGAGGACAGTCCTCATGATTTCACCTCATGTGACATATTGACTTTTGTGTTAAAAAATGAAACTGCGGTCCACCAACCCTCTGAGGGAATATTGTTTCATGTTTAATTGACATCTGACTGATTCCGATTCACTTTGCTTCACCTCTGTCTTCACAGCCTGTGGCGAGGCATAGAGACGCATATTGTGTTAAAGATCTTACTGACTGACCGAGTATTTTCTCTGAGCGCGGCTCAAACCACTTGACAGGAGGCCTGATCAGTGATTAAGTAAAATAAATGGAAATGTGTGTGTGCGTGTGCGTGTGTGTGTGTGTGTGTGTGTGTGTGTGTGTGTGTGTGTGTGTGTGTGTGTGTGTGTGTGTGTGTGTGTGTGTGTGTGTGTGTGTGTGTGTGTGTGTGTGTGTTTTAAAAACTTGATATCCTTTCCCAGGTCTGACATACAGTCTTTGTTCTGTCTCTCACCATGTCTCAATAGCCACGTTATTCACTGGCTGAAATATTTCTGATGTTGTTATATACCTTGTCTACTATCTAAACAGTTTATTATCACTGTGATCCACATTCATGTTGTTAGTGTGTGTTTGCCCAAACACACAACATCTGGGAGATGTTTAGGTTGGTCAATCCAGACCCAACTTTTGTACATCTGATGGACGTCCATGATGGATTATTGATATCTGAATGTCTGAGTGGGACACTGTTTGGACGGTTGTGGCCATCCAAGTGACATCCATGGCGACTGTTTTAAAAAGACGCCTTATTGACGTTCGACACTGACGTCCAAGTGACGTCCCTGGCGGACATAGAAAAGACATCCAAAAGGGTCTGACGTTCGGCACCGATGTCCAGGCGGCTGTTGAAGAGATGTCCAAAAGGGACCTCAGTCACTTGGACATTGGTGGCGAATGTAGAAAGTTTCATTCTGGCTACTCAGTGGACATTATTTGATTGTTCAGGAAAGGCAATGAACTTATGTCTCCCTGACGACACGTGTTTGCAGGGGTTTTTGTGTATGTGCAAATATCAATTGCTAGCATGCGAAGCCAGGTTGGCTTTTTGCCATAAAAACGTTGGTCAGTTATTGCCTTTGCATTCACACCACACAGTTTCCACTTAGATCTACGTTACAGACAGTGTTGAGCGAGCAGCTCTGTGCTCAGACACTGCAGTAACTGAGTGAGCAGTGGTAGCCGGGAATGCTAGGCCTCAGTTTTCAGGCTCCTCTCCTGTGGAACCAGCTCCCAGTTTGGGTTCGAGGGGCAGAAACCCTCTCTAGCTTTAAGGTTCGACTCAAAACTTTCCTTTTTGATAAAGCTTATAGTTAGGGCTAGCCCCACCAACAGTTCATGTTTTGGATCTCTATGCTGTCCTTTTCTCTCTCTGCTCTCCCCTCACCCCAACCGGCCGAGGCAGATGGTCGTCCACCTATGAGCCTGGTTCTGTTGGAGGTTTCTTCCTGTGAGTTTTTCCTTTCCTCTGTTGGAGGTTTTTCTCCCTTAAAGAGGAGTTTTTCCTGCCTAGCTTATGTGGGAATTGTTGAATTGTTGGGTTTCTCTGTATAATGTTGTAAAGTTCTGCTGCACGGACTTTAATGTGTTAAGTGCCATGAAGTAACCTGTGTTGTGATTTGGCGATACATAAATAAAATTGATTTGAATTGAATGAAGAATATTGTAGAGAGCGTGCGATTTGAGCTGTGACCGGTAGTGTTGTGTTTACTCTGACGCCCGTGATATTCATTATAGGCTGCGCTGTGTGCTGCTACTTCCTGAACACGTCCCATAGGTCCGTGACCTTCACCTCCACAGGCTGCCTTGAAACCCCATTGGGCTGCAACCAGGATGGAGGAAATTGCACTGGGAGATTGATTGACGAAATCCTTTAATTATTAGGATTTCACAATGGGGCCTGAGCGACTGCGCCTTTGATAGGCTACTGTGTTAAACAAAGATGGGAATGTTCAGCCTTCTCGATGGACCACACTGTGTTTTTCTTACTTTCTTCTTAAAGTCTAGTGAAATTAAGGTTTAATTTGCGGTTTGGGAATTGCTCTAGGTCTCATAATATTGACAGAAAACAGAGATTTAACACTTGGGAAGAAGCTTGAATAGTTGAACTGTAAAACAAATAAAAATGCACTTATTTGTCACTTCCTCCTCACTTCACAATTTGTGTATTTTTTGCCTTGACTTTTAAGATGGGAAGAATAGAGGATGTGTATTTCTTCAGTTGGGTGTGATGCTCTTGTGCACTCATGCACATTGGTGTTTTAGCTGAACGTGATATGCCCACACACGTTCAGTACAATATCCTGCTGAGATTTACATGTGGTTTGTTTCTGTTGGGTCGACTTTTGCCCAATGGCCTCAAGGTTCCCCCCCTGCCCCCCAAAAAAGCCTGTTATCCCGGAGCTCCGGTTCTCTGAGGGAAGCAGATATGTGATACGTGTTGGGAATATGATGGCAGGGCCTTTTCATAGCTTGATGGATCTGTCAGACTGACCCATGCTCTAATTTGCTTCTGTCTCCATCATTTAGCGAAGCAGTGTGTGATATTTCCCAATAAATGTACCCTCCTTGCAGAGTAATAACTGCGATATCTATTTCCCATTAGTGGGGGTTCAGACCTCCTGTTGTGCTCTGGGCTCTAATTGGACGTGACTGTTGCTCCGGTGATGTCATGTTGGTTGGTTTCAGGAAGTGACTGTTTACTGAAAGTCAGGAAAATTGAGATTGGAAAGAAAAGAAATATGTTTTTCTACTTCTAAGTCATGTTAAGTCAGTTTGATATTTCATGATTCTGGCAATCGTTTACACAACAACAAACAGTTAATCCACTGGGACCCATTGTCTCCGGTGGTGTTACAGGCAGGGCAGCCTACAGACTAAACATCCAATGTGAGCGTGAGACTTGTGTACATTGTCAGTCTCTGAAAGCCTGCTGTAAGGTCAAGGCCAGAGGAGCAGTGGCCAATCTCACAGGAACGCAGATTCAATTAATATCAGTGAGGGTTCTTTGTTGATAACTTCCTGGATTTAAACAGTGAACCTTCAGCTTTCACTACGTTATTGCATACAATCTGGCATCAGATTAGAAAACAGAGGGAAGCTTTTCTTTAAAAATTGAAACAGGGAACTCGCAACACATTGACAAGAACAGCAAGACGTTGTAGGAAAAATGTTGACGGAGAAATATTGTGCTGCACAAATGCTGTAAATATATATATAAATACTAAATCTTCTTTTTGCAGTGTGCTGTGGCTGATATCAGGCTTATTTCTCTCAAATATGAAGCCCTGTGGTCATTTTCTTTCATTGTCTCAGGATATAAGAGGCATTGTGAAATAAGTTTGGCTCAACTTGATCATGAAATAGTCCATTGGAAAATATGAATGAATTAAATCTGCTTTTAGCAACTTACTCATCAGTATGTCAACACTTTCCCCTCTCTTTTTTTCTTCACTTCTTTTCCTTCCATCCCCCCAGTATGTCTCATTCCTCCTCACTTTGATGCAGCTTTTCCCCTTTCTTTTCTATCTTTCCTTTTTTGCCATTTTCTGGCACATATCCATTTTTTGAACCTCTATTTTACTTTTTTTTCAAAACTGAAATCCCACATTTTCACTTATTCTGACTTTACTGTGTCTGTCTATCTGTGTTTGCGAATGCCTGCATTTGCTAATTCAAAAACATAAATCTTAGTGATAGATTGCTTCTGGATGAAGCTCAGGCTCGGGTTTGTGAACAGGAAATGCTAAAAGGGTTGTGATAACTGATATGGCTGCAAGTTACGTGATTGTTACCAAGTGGCCACATGATGGAATGCATCACGTGTCAAATAAGGCACAGGCAGACATTGGACCAATGCATGGTTAAAATGAACAATGTCAAATTTCATACTACCTAACTTTTACAGTTCAGCACAGCCCACATGGCTTCATGATCGATGGTCCCCGTCCATCTTATCATAGCCTTCAAATATAAATATTATTTATGAATGGTTTCGGATGTGGCGGACACAAGCTGTTAACATTGAGTCTCCATGTAAACTGAAACCTCAGTCCTGGTTCAGAGTCTTTCTGATTCACAAGGCATTTTTCTGAAATGAATGGACTTCCCCTCCTGACACGGTGGGAGCAGCAGGGAAGCGGTGTCAGATGTTACAGTGCATGTGTGTATACGTAGTGTGTGCATGTGCGCATGTGTCTGTGTGCACTTATATTGTACCCGTGACTGCTTCCAAGGCCTTGGCCATGGACCATGAGGTGTTCACATTATGTCTGTTGTTTAACCTCTCATACCATCACAGACTGACTGCTCAATCCTCCCATTCAAAGCGAAAGCATCCAAACCATAGGAGTACAAAAATAATGTCCTCATGAACTCAAGGCTTTCTTTCAGACAATGAAAATTTGTGTGCCAGAATATAATTCACATAAATGCGCACTCCTCCTTCCATACTCCCCTGTACCTCCTCTACCTCAGACATGAAGTAGAGGCAGATGATAGATTTGAGCAGGAGATGTCTGATGTCATGCTTGGCAGCCAAACAAGCATGGAGCAGGAACAACATTCTGCTCGTAGAGTGATCCTAATGTAATGGGAAATAAGCTAATTTTTTTTGGAAGTGAAACACTGTGAATCTGTATATTTTGCCTTCTGGATGCAATGAGTGTAAATGCATGCCCTCACCATTTGTAGAAGTTTTGCCCTGGAAAACTCGTTAAATATCAATTAAATCACAGTTAAATGGCCATGTGTAAGTGTCAGCAGTAGCTATGATCTCACCAACACATCCATTTTAACAGAGGTGTGGGGCCATATTAGGGAGATAAAGCTGTAAGTGGAGTGTAGATTGGTTCATGACAGTGTCAGGGGGTGAGACATGTGGCACACACCGGAGTATGTCTCCTAACACCCAGACGTCTGTGTACCACACAGAGCTGATTGTTCCGCAGCCATGTGCCCTTCAATTCAGCGCTCCTCCAGTCCATCCCGGGCCCAGAGAGGACTCCCCTATGACTAATGCTGAATGACAGGCAGACACTGATCAAAGCTGCTCCTGGAAGTCCTCCTGTCACAGTTCGGAGGGGGCAGAGAGGAGACGATAAGTGAAGAGACAGGAGCAGTATGCCCGAGCTGGAGCTGGGCCAAGGATCAAGGATCAGACAGCATGGCTGGACTTTATTAGCTTCATCAGAGACAATACTCTCTCCACAGTGGACCTCCACCATTGCCAGATTATCTCATCTCTCTTTATAGCTCAGTGGCCCTGAGCCACACCACACTGGAGTTGTGGAGTGACGGGGTGAAGAGATGCCTGGTTAATAGTTGGGGAGTCTCGGCCTTACACTTTTGTCAGCTATCATCTACTTACCTTGTACTAATATAGAAAAAGACCCAGACTTCTGCAGAGTTTTTGACATAGTTGTCATACCAAAGGATTACAGATTTCTGTTTTATGCTTTATAAAATTTCCATTTTTTTTAAACCATAGATTCAATTTGAAATGCAGCACTCATATTCCTATGGAGGTGGTTATGTTAGTTTGATGTGCCTTGAAGGCAGCAGGTGTGAGAAGGTTTTGTGAAACATGCAACATGATTGAGTGAAGGTCTTCAGCAGTCTGAGGAAAGTTATATTCCCTGGCATTTGTTTGTGTGTGTGTGTGTGTGTGTGTGTGTGTGTGTGTGTGTGTGTGTGTGTGTGTGTGTGTGTGTGTGTGTGTGTGTGTGTGTGTGTGTGTGTGTGTGTGTGTGTGTGTGTGTGTGTGTGTGTGTGTGTGTGTATGCATCGTAGTCCTCTAAGTATCCCCCCTGCATGTCTTTAAAGTCAAAACTAACCTCTGAGTAACAGATGACGTAAACTCTGTCTCCATTAGCCGTTAAAGCATTTTTATATTTGTATTGCAAAGTGCAACATGTCATGGTGTATGCTGTGACTTTTCACCCATGGTACCAATTCTGACTGGAGCCAAGGAAAACACATTGCTTGGCTTGGACTGCTGCTCTGAACTGGTCGCTGCCATTTACCTACAGTATCAGTACACTTGGTGAAAAGTTGATGTGTACAGTCTTCTTTTCCAGACAGGAAGCATAATGCCAGGTTTTCGCTGATCTTTTCATGATTCTTGGTCAAATACCTTTTTAAGATGACCTGTTGAAAAAGATAAAGTGGAGATTTGCTATAGACAGAAAATAATTTTGTTGAACTTCCTCTCACCCTCTGTTAGGGACAGAAGGAGTTTCTCAGCTGTATGAAGGAAATGTAAGCTTTTGTGCAATTAGCGGCTGAATGCTCCATTTCATGTAGAGAAAATCGCTCCAGGGGGTTTACAAACTTAATAAGCAAGTTTTATCTTGGACTGACACTACTTTGATGCCAGTCTGTTGTTTCCACTACAAGGCTGAAGGTTAAGGTATAGGAAGTGCTTTGTGACCCCTATGGTCTGCGCCTGAAGGCAGCATTTCCACTGAGCAGCACCCAGCACTGTGGAGCTCATAAGCATTAATTGCTGGTCGGAGCTCTGCCTTCAGAAAGCCCTTGATGTGATGGATGAATGAAGGGCACAGAGCAGCACTCTGGACCCGATTGTGTTTCTCTTCAGTCACCACATTGCCAATACAAACCTGGACAGGCAAAGACAAACAGGAGAAAGGCCAATAAGTCTCTCCCTCCCTCTCAGAGGAAGGGACTGTGGTTACTAGCAGTTACATGTAGCTTGTTAGGCCGTAGAGGGCCACGCTGCATTCAACAAACTAATACAGTAAATATGTTTTAATTTCTGGCCAAGCACATCAATATTTGCAATGTACAACTTAGTTACTGCTGGCATTTGAAGTCACCAGTGGCAAAGTAGATACATTCAGTGTGTAAACAGGAATTAAAACCATCCTTTGTTTACTTGAATGTGTGAAGTTGTGGTTGAACCAACTCAACATTCTGCTTTGTGTCTCTCATCATATCCCAGTGTATCATCAGGATTGTTTATGTTTATGTAATTATTTCCCCTTTTTTTGGTGGAGCCGGAGACATAGTTCAGTGTCTTAATATTGCATTTGATCTCGAGATCTTCAAACATGTTCCCATAAATTCTGAAATGCAAATCACAGACCCGGAGGATTGCTGTGGTGCCTCGAGGTCTGAGTGCAGTTTTGATGGGGTGAAATTCAAAAGAATAATCATGGTTTTGGGGAATGAAAACTGAAACCGTAGCCAAGCAAGATCTTCTCTGAAGTGCTTCCGTATGCCTCCTGAGTCAAAAGGCGCATTACATTGTTCAGCCGGTCGAGTATGTCTTCTGGATTCATGACATTCCTATTATTATCCACCCAAATACATCTCATTAAGTCAGCCTCTCCTTGTTTCACTGAAGTTGTTTCAGTGAAGCTGAAAAGTGGTTTGTTTAATTTCAAGCTCCATCCACAACAATAAAACAGTGTTACTGTGGCCCCCAGGCCTGCTCCTGAAAAAGCACTCTAAGTGTCTGCTTTAATAGCAGAGATCAGCGGGAGAGGCTTTGAAAATGGATCAAGTCCGTTGCTCTGCAGTTTTCCTGACCACAACAACCAGCTTAAACAGAATGTGGGGGCTGATTCATATGGAACCAAAATGTGTTTAGGACAGTTATGCTGCTTCACTCCAAATGTCTGTCTGGTTACAATCTAAAGATAAGGAACATGTTGCTCATTTTAATATTTTAAATCTAAAAATGTTTAGAATTTGGTAACCCAAGTTAGTAAAACAGAAAAGTATATTCTCACTTACTCTTGTCTGTCTCTGGGTGTGCAGTCTGGTTTATTTGCCCATGTTTTACTGTGAAATCATAACATACTCTCTGCATTTTCCCAGCAATGAGGAAAAGTTGTTCTATTGTTGAACATATACATATATAAATATGATGTAGACAGGCTCATACATGATGTTTGATTTCAACAACTGAGGTTTTAATGATAAAAAAAAAGGGAAGACATGGACTTAAAATCCATCACATGGACACTGCTTAACTACTGTTTAAAAAAATTACATGAATTTAAGTCATAAATATAATTCACCTCACCAACATTACTTTTGGTGTACAGTTTGTATCAACATGATGTAAATGCAATGAATTTCAGATTTACAAAAAAGAAAACTGTTCAGAGAACAGCCCGTTTTCAACGTTGACTGTGTTGCTGTGTGGTGAAAGGCCGGAGGACTTGTGTCCTTTTCTAAACCCATTTGGTACATGATGAGCGGTTTTGACAGCTCTGAATTAAATTGTTTGATTGTTTTTGGACACTGTAGCATCAAAAAATGTGTCTCTTGCTGTCAGTCTGGCCAAAGCCACATCTCAAGCAGCTCTCGGCCTCTGCAGCATTCCAGTACTATTGTAAATAATCAAAGGAGTGTGTGATGAGCGCCACAAGATCTTCTTTCTGAAACCTGGCTGCTGAACTATGCCAGGGAGGAAGGAAATGAACTCTTTCTTTTTTATTCAACTGTGAGAATTTAAGGGAGATGACAACTCACGGATGCATCGCTCTTGGTGGCCACTGGTTGGTTTGGATTGGAGGTTGATGCTCATCAGCCACTCATCATTGTCTCCTTCACAGAATACAGCTCAGCCAGGTCCAGAGGGTGTGCAGCATGTCATTTGGCCTCAAGAAAATGAGAAACTGTGTTCTTCATTTTCACACTCCCACATCTTTTATCTCAATTCGGCTCTTCTGCTTGAGAACTTTGCATCGTTCTGTAAAGGCTTTCATGGTGGGCGGGTCATCGGGACCATGTGAGTTCCCATGAGAATGGCTGATCTGCCCACTGCTCCAGAAAGGTGATGTAGTTCAGCCGTTTTGTTTTCTTGCTTTACTGCAGCAAGGCATGACATGACCCATAGTTAATTTGGATTCCTGAAATCCCAAAGCCAGCACTTTATTCTTTCTTTGTATTTTATGTTCTTTTTTCTTCTGTGAAGCTGCTGCTGAGTGGAGGAGCTTTATCAGCCTTACTTGCCTGCTGGGGAGATAAAAAAAAAAAAAAAAACTGCAATGGCGGGTCTAATGAGTCTAGCTTGTTGATTTATTCCACCTCGAGATCCAAGTCCTGCATGTCTCTCTCCAAGTCTGTGTTATTCATTCTCCTCCTCTTTGGTTAGGTCAGCGGCGCAGGGAGGAGTAGATAAAGTCGTTATTTTTCTTTTTCTAGCACGAACATTTTCTGTTTCTCTCAAAACACACTTACTCTGCCCACTCTCACCAGCTGGCAACCTCGGACTGTGGAAGAAGAGGGCTTTGTGATTGAGGGCAGCCTGCTGAGCATGCTCTAAACACACCCACAGTGCTTCAGGGGAGAGGAGCTGGGAAAGGAGAGGCCTGAGAGAACACAGAGGCCTCAAAGCAGCAGCCAGTGACCCAGCCTGCTGCTAGCACTCGCTACAATACACAAGTAGAACCTCCTGCAAGAAATAGGAGTTATAAATGCCAACGCAGGGGCCGACCTGGCTGCTGCAGAAATGGGGGCTGCTGCACAAAGTCAGCTGAAGAAAGTCGGCATGTCATTATTGAGCAGGGAGGGAGAAAAAGAAAGAAGGCAGAAGTTTGAGGTTTGACAGACTTTTAGAATGTGTGGGGCATCTTGACATCTTAAAGCAAAGCCAAATAAACCAAGTGTCGGTGCCAAATGTACAACTGGATTTCAAAAAGGCTTCGTGCATTATTCAAAGATAAAAGAGCTCATAACATGTCAGAGGAGAAAGAATAATAAACTCCCTGCAGGAGGAGGCCTGAGTGGAGTGCAGAAAGGCCCGTCAATTGCCATGAGAGTGTGTGTGTGTGTGTGTGTGTGTTCAAAGACAGCAAAAGATTGATGAGGCTGTCGTCTTTGGTGGTATAATGGTAACAGTGTAATAGTGTAATGGGGTGGAGATTTGAAATGGGAGGTAATGGCTGTCAGATGTGAATGTGGTTGACATCCAGCAGGTGCACCTTGCCTATAATCACATAGTCTCTCTTTTCAAATTCATTAATGCTCTGTTTAAAACTATTGTATATAGATTATTGACCACTTAATAAAATGTTGGCTTTGTGACCGGGATTTTTTTAAAGAGCTGCATAGGTCGCTGTCTGTAAAACCTAGAATTGTACTGTCTAATTTAGATTGAACAGTGTTGAACCCTTGTATAATGTGACTGTGCAGCAGCCTGGGTTACTTCAAATACTATCAGTCATTAGTTACACCTGTTCTCTGACAGAGAAAGTGGAAATAATGTTAACTATTGTCACTATTCACTATCATTTCATTGGCCAGAAAGCTTACAGTGCAGACGGTGTTTTACACACAACATTTTTCCACAAAAAACAGCTGCCAATCACAACTGGTATCAAGTTTGATGAGAGCAGTGATAGTGAACAAAAACAGTAAAAGCAACCAATCCAAAACAATGTCAGGAGAGATACATCACACTATCTGTAGGTTCATTACTGTGGAACATATTTTACATTACACAGTCATATGTTTAAGTGGCCCTATTATCCATCCATCCATTATCTGACCCTGTTTAGGATTAAGCTGGAGGGGCTGGAGCCTAACCCAGCTCACTTTGGAGCAGGTACACCTTGGAGAGGTCGCCAGTCGATCACAGGGCTAACACAGAAAGACAGACAGAAACAAAGACCATTCATGCTCTCATTCACACCTAAGGGAAATTTGTGGAATCACCAATTAACCTGACATGCTTGTCTTTGGATGGTGAGAGGAAGCCAGAGTACCTGGAGAGAACCTACGCAGGCACAGGGAGAACATGCAAACTTCATACAGAAAGGCCCCTGGCTGAGGTTCGAACCCAGAACCTTCTTGCTGTGAGGCGACCATGCTAACTGGTGCTGATTTTTCTTGATTTATTTTGGGACTCCACTAAAGCAGCTTTTTCATGATTCACAGTTAAAATAATTCTTATGTATTTTTGGGCAGCCCCTCAGATAATCCTCTGTCTGAAACAAGCCATTTTAGCTCCTGTCTCTAATACCCCCTCCCTGAAATCCCACTC
Source organism: Brachyistius frenatus (assembly GCF_029030835.1). Classification (NCBI taxonomy): domain Eukaryota; kingdom Metazoa; phylum Chordata; class Actinopteri; family Embiotocidae; genus Brachyistius; species Brachyistius frenatus. Next base: position 392,002 of record NW_027210782.1, on the reverse strand, counting down.
TTCTGTTTGGTCAGCTTCAGGGAAGTTAGCCGATCTTCTTGCTGGTGTGGTGGTCTGGAATGGAAACTTTAAACATCCTAATTACATTAACATAATTGCTCTTTTTTTAATAGAATTGGCAACTTTCTGAATCTATCTGTACATGTTCGAGCCCAAAAGTTATCCAGAAAACGAATCTAAAAGTTCACTAATTTCAGAAGGAAGTCCAAATAGTTTTATATATACAGTATATAAACATCAGAGCAAAATATCTGTTACCAGCAGATTCTGTCCAAAAGTGTCCCTCTGAGGGCTACACTCAGCCACTCCCAGTTGACTAGTAGTACCCTGTTTCTTAAATGTATTCACATCACAGGTGAGAAAACGGTTGCCTTTTAACCATGACATCATCTGCCAAATTATCCATTTTATTCCATGACACAGTTCATCCTGCCAATCTAGATCAGCCTGTGTGCTCTCTGGATGTGTGACTTTATGGAAAGTATTAGTGCTGAGATGTTGCTCTTCAGCTTCAATACATTTCAGCCCAGAGTTTGTCCTTTATGAGCGGCGGATGCCAATCTTTCTGTTTATCTTAAATCCTATGCAAGAATGAAAATGACTAAAACGTTACCCTCATTGTTGTGTCCTATCCTGCAAGATCAGAAAAGGTTTCGTTCCACTACCTCTGGCAGTTTCCATACACCCTTTAAGACCAGTTTATTTTCCAGAATGTGAAATCAAATTGCAAAGGTTTCTTTCCCCCCTCCACTCGTTAAATAGGTTTTCTCGTTTAAGTTTCCAGCCTGTGTTCTCTCTGGGGTCTTTACCTGGTAAACAGTAGAAACATCTAAATCAGTGGAAAATGCACCTCATGGTGTTGGGGAGCACCGCTCTGCTTTGCCCAGCAATTTTACGAAGGTTTAAAACATTACAACCAGCTGAAGACCTCTGACTGAACAACAAGTGATGGGTAAATTTGGATCTTAGAGGCAAGAACAATTATTTCTAAAATTATTTCTTTACACAGTATCTGATAGGCTGACAATGTACTTTGGAAAGTTATAGTAAGAGCTGAGATACCTCACTTGAGGTCCTCCAACAGCGAAGGATGAAGCAAAGTCACAGTGAAGCTCAGTGCTGCCTCGCTCCTACGCTCCAGCTATTTGATGTCTTAATAACATCAATGAATGCAAACAACCTGCCGACTTCCTGCACGCTTTTATCTTTGTCCAAGAAAAGCAGAAATTAGCATGCCTCACTCTCTCTGCATGTATGCATGTCACTGTCTATTAGCGTGTACGAGTGTTGGTGGCTGTGCTGGTGGAAGAGAAGGATGTCGAGGAAAGCCCTGGTTGAGGTGTTTTCTCATGGAATCCCCCTCCAAAATCTGCAAGCTCGTTAGAGTTTCCAGCCACTTAAGAGAAACACTGTTATTTTAGACACACACACACACACACACACACACACACACACACACACACACACACACACACACACACACACACACACACACACACACACACACACACACACACACACACACACACACACACACACACACACACACACACACAACATTCACACGAGAGCCTACATGAATACAAACGTGCCAAACCATACACAGCCTTTTCTGATGAAAACAAGGTATTTGTGTTCTCAGTTTTGTATTGGCTTGTATATGTCTCTCAACAAAGATCAGATGGGTGTCTACTCAGTCCAGACTGTTAAATTGTTAGCTCTCTAAAGTAAAGCAGTGTGATAGGAGAATGCTGTGAAACTGAAAAAAAGTGAATAAAAGCCTCCTTATGTGTTTTACTGCCTCTGTTATAAGGTCAACGGCTCAGAGTAGTCACAGCTCAGTAATAGTACGCCATGGTTGATTTCAGGGGTCTGATTGATGCTCTGCAATAATGATCCCCATGTCCCATGCTGTGTGGTTCACTAATTGTTAAATAGGCTGAAATATAGGTTTGTACTTCTGCAGCAGCATGACGGGCTTTTGACCCAGGACCATCTGTCAGTTGTTGGTTTCACAGGACCTTTTTTTTCAAATATCACAGAAGGTACACAAATGTCTAAGAATTTAAAGATTCCCATCAAATTGGTCGATATCTTTCCTAAAGGCCCCTGCTCACTCTTTAACACCCAGAATGCTAAGCCTCAACTGGAAATAAAAGAAATTTGATTGATCATGTATGTGGGTGGAAAGAGGAAGATGATGAATTTATCAAAGTGGTTTTGGCTGTCAGCTCATAGCTTCTTTGACATGTGTGGGAAAATGTCAGCAAGTTTGCATGAGGTCACACTCATGCACTCACCCATACCCTTCTCATGCACATATGAATTAAAAGACATATAAAAACAACACTGTTGTACACAAGGTTTTCCATGATTAATGATCGTTCATACAGTCTTTATTTAACTCTGATAAATGATGCCTAAAATACGAATTAATGAGCTCCACCTTTCTTGCTTACATGCACCTAAATGGCAATTTGCATCTGTAATGCTGTGTGTAAGAATTAAGATATTTAGCTGTCAAAAAAAAAATCCCAGGGCATTGAAGGAGCTTTTGTCTTCCTCTGCTTGTGGTCTCGCTTCACTGCACCAGAAATAAACAGTGAAATGCAACAAAGTAAGCAGATGTTGTAATCCTGCTCTACAACATATAAAACTGTGTCTATTCCCACCGGATATCCATTCAACAGAATGAGCTGCATGCATGCGCAGTCACAAACTCGTGAAAAACACACACACATTACAATGGCAACCTGCACTTCTCGATATACACATCTCTATCTTCACCAATCTCTGGCACGGTCCTGCTGCCCTTTCTTTGTGCTCCAAACAACATCTTCCCGTGCTTAAAGAATGCCTCTGATGGGCCTCTTTGACATGCATTGTTTGTGCAAGAAAATTTAAACCCCCAGCCCCTGGCCTTGGCCCTCATCTGCAATCCAACCATAGGCAGGGCTTCCACTGTGACTAATGCCTCATAGATCTGCCTGTCTGAGTGTGTGCGTCTGTGTGTGTGCATACATGTTCATGTGTGTGAGTCAGAGAAAGAGATAAAGTGTGACTAATGCCTACAGAATGGTATTTATACATTAGGGGGCCATTAGTAGTTTAGGCTCCTGGGTTGAACAGCAGGGAGTGAGACAGGCATTGTCGTGGCCCCCGTCACCCCTATCAGAGGCAGCCACTGCCGATCCTGCAGCACACACAGTCATTTTTAGGATGTTAGAGAAACAAACAACAGCTGCCTGGCACTGGAACACGCGAAATGAACATGCCAGTTAGCCTCCGCATCAGCAGCTAGATGTTTTGTATGGTTTTAAATCGGGTTGTTCAGTTGCACATGCTGCCACATGGATTATTGTAAGAGTGTACCAACAGTATACAACATACTTTCACTCATTTCAAGCTAATTTTTGTCAGAAACATCCACTACAGGTGAAGAACAAACTTCCGTTTCCACTGCTGTAAAGCAGGTTTCAAATCAGCTCTAAATCACTACAGACACTCCAGGCGCTTTTCCCTTATTTGCATAAATTTAAAGTAGACGCTCATCATCAGCAGGTCTGTTGTCTTGGATGAGTATATTTGCACACACAAACATTGATGCAGAGTTTTTTCCCTCGGTGTGCCAGGTCCACACCTCTAAATTAACCTCAAAGCCTAAATTAATGAATTACTGTAGCCCTGAGAGCTTAACACATTGCAAACTGAGAAAACATATTCACTAATTTAAAAACATATGTGCTTTAATTAAAAACAATCATAAAATTTGTTAGTAAAACATGTTAAGATGTCTCAGAGCATGATGTATGTTCACATGTTTTAGAACTTGTATTTTGTATTATACACTTTGAGGAAGGCCAAAGTTTACCCTTCACTGGGTGGGCACTGTTGGAAGATCCAGTGTGTGTGTGTGTGTGTGTGTGTGTACTAGTGTGTGTACTAGTGTGCGTGTGTGAGAGAGAATGAGGCAGTAACGAAAGGTGTAAAAATACTGGACCACTCCAAGATAAACCCTCTCTCCCACGGTCTGACATTTACAGAGTCCTGGAGCGTGGGAGTACGTGAAGGGGTTGCCCTATAAGTGTGTACCCATGCTAGTAGTGTGTATGCATGTGTGTGTATGAGGTTTCCCTCCACCACCACTGGGGAGAAAAGCTCCATTGATGTAAGATGGTGCTCCTGTTCCCGTGTCATGTGCAGCCCAAGGTCAGAAGGAAACTCTGGGATTTTCCACAGGTATATACAGTAGTTGTGTGTGTTTGCATGTTTCCCATGTTTGCATAGAAAGGTATGACGTTTTCAAGGATGTGTTGCACGTGTAATTGAGAGGGGAAATCTGTTTTTATGCCGCAGAACTTGAGGAGGGAGGTGTATGCCGCTCTGGAAACCTTGTATTGGAGGAGGATCCCTATGAGCAGGCTGATCTGTGACTCCTGCAACACATAGCTTCTTTTTTATGAAAAACTTGCATCATTACAGCTTCTCAAAAATGTTTCAATACCAAACTTTTGTCTATAGGGAGTCAGGAAAAAGGCCTCCTAGCTCCAAAGAAGCTTGAAATGAGGCACGAAAAGTAGCATTGTTTGATAGAAATGTGAGAAATACAAATTATGGGCTTTGTTTGCTCACTTACTCGTTCATTTATACATATGTCACACAAATAGTTTACTTTAGTGCGCATTAAAGTGGAAGTTTGGACACTTGGGGCTCATCATTAGGCTTTGCGTGACTCATTTTCACATCTATAAAACATAACATAACATAACATAACATAACATAACATAACGTAACATAACATAACATAACATAACATAACATAACATAACATAACATAACATAACATAACATAACATAACATAACAAGGACTATTACTAGACAGTGCCATATGCCATAGATTTCTTCTTTTTCATTACTTAATTTTTTTTTAGACTTAACACTGCATACATTTAGATTTTTGATACAACTGTGTTCAATACAAAGCTTATTTCTCTAATGTTTCTCCATTTACACTATCACCTCAGCAGATCGAGATCTTTCCCAGGATATTTGCATGTGTTTGTGAAAAAGCACCAAGAAAAAAGCTCTGAAATATCTCGGGTGTTCTTTCTTTCGGACTGCCATTTGACATTTTCATGTCCAACATAAACAGCCTTTAAACATTAGCCTTTGCTCCAGCCTTGTCACTCTTTCCAGAGGGCCCTCGCCAGAGACCTGTCAGGTCAATAAAATATAACCTTTGGCAGAATACATCTGATAAAGTTCTTCACTTTACGTGGTGACAGCCTAGACTGGAGTAATTTACTGGGCTTCAATAAAGGAGCACTCAGCTCCTTTGCCTCCTCTAGCTCAGTGGTTTGTGACAGGCGGGCAAGTGGAGGAGCAGCCCAGTCAGTGACCCGCCATTCTTGATGTTCATCACAGTGACACTGACCTACTTAACTGCCATCTCCTCTTGGATGTCAAAGAAATCACTGCCTGACATTTGGAGAGTAGCTTGTTCAATATTGGTCAGGAATGGCAAATAATAACCTGCAAACCCCCTGATAACAGCGGCTACTAAATGAAAGAGAAAAGAGAAGAATTACACATAAGTTGGTAGCGCCAGTGTCTGCATGTGATTGGTGTTGTCTTTCAGAAGGTAGGTTAATTTGTCTACTAAATGTGCTCTGAGAATACACACGTGCAGAGGCCATCAAAGCTAACATCTCAACTTGAATCAGACACAGATTGATGGTGAAGAGGCAAAGAAGCCTCCTTCGCCACGTATTTAGCAAGAGGCAAATGTGGGAGGCAGTGACCCGGAGCAAAGGTCTCATCAGCGCCTGTGCCTGTCTGAGGCCCCTCTGCCTGTCAAAGTCACATTTTAATCGCAAACATAATTTGAATTTACACTAATGAATACAAATGACTCCCAGGACTCCGCAAGCTGAAAGTAATAAATTATTATCCCTGCTAACAATCGCATTTCTGAAGCCCTTTTTCAATTAGCCGCCCCCGTGGAGATGATCATGGAGGGACCGCTCAAATGAAGATGAACGATGCCCCTCGCATGGCCATGCGTCTGCTCCTCTGATTTAATAGCTTTCTAATTCAGTAACATCTTCGACGTGAAGAGGCATGAGGCTTTTTTTTCCTCCCAACCAAAGCTTGATGAGAAAGTCACTTTAATTGAAAGCAGGTGTTAATCAACCTTGCTCTGATGTGGCGTGTGATGTAGGAGGGAGTTTGACAAAGAGAACATCGTCCTTGCCACTCAGTGACACACACCATTCAGTTCACAAAGAGCCCTTCTGCTGCACGTTGTAGTTTTTGTACTTCTGTCCATCTTGCACTATTTTACCAAACATACCATCACCCATAACTACAAAATTGAATTGACAAATTGCATTAAAAGGCAACATTAAGAGGGCTGATTCAACTATGCTCATATTTGTGTCAGGAACCTATATTTAGCGCATTTTAAATTCATTCATTTATTTTTGGTCACCAAACTAGTCTTCTAAAACAGCATTAAATTGTAATGTAGTTTTGATTTTTTTTTTATGGCACATATATACCGTTGTTCATTCTTGTAAAGACCAACAGAAAAACCAAAGTTTATGTCCACTGACAGGTGCTCATTTGCTCTGGCTGATCGGAGAGGTCACGTGATAATTATAGGGAATTATGGTTGTGGAAAATGGCCTTTTCTGACTTCTGTTGATGGATTCTTGGTGCTCCAGAGCACCCAAATGAAAAGCCTAAAATGTTGTTTAAATCATTGGTATACTGGCATGTCTTATTTGAGACAAAACACTCCACAATGATCTGTATCTATTCTCTGCATCCTGAAAAGAACACCACCTGAAGTTTGCACCACAGTAAGCTGACTTTTACACACAGATCAGTGCTATTCAACACATAGGCCACTGTCTTTCCTCTTTATTTTACATGAATACCCAAAACAAGGTCTTTACTTCCTTAGGGATGGGAAAATATAATCATACTGGATGTTACCATAAGGCCTTATCTTTATGTAAAATGTATATGTATTGTGCTTATTGGTTTAATTTTGTGGCATTGTCAACTCCTTATGACATTTTTCCAAACCTCTTAATCTTGTCTATATTGTTTTAGTTATTGTAACATGATACTTACCAATCAGACCAATCACTTAGTACGATGACATTGAAGACAAGGGTCTGTTTCTAGATGGAGTTTGGAATTTGGAAATGATCTGAAATGGCTTGGTTTGGTTTAGTAGTATGGGCTAATTCTTTGGCATAAAAGATATGAAATTATTCGTGTGTAGCCTTTAGAAAATTCACTGCTGAATTTATTTACTGGACACATGATGGATATAATGTATTTCTAAAACATGAGAATTACAGACTGAGCTGTAAATTGTATGTGATTGTAGTGATGTTGTGTGCAGATTGTCTGGAGTTGCAGATTAACACAATAGAACAGACCAAGAGATTAAATAAATCCACTGGATGACTCAGTAAATGAAAATCCTTCGCACAAAGCACCATGAGATGTAATTCTAGACCCCACTTGCAGGTCCAAACCGAAACCCAGTGGCTGGCCCAGCTAACCATCTACATGACCAACTTAAGATAATTGCAAGTGAACATACAAGAGGAGACCGTAATCATAATCGGCTTCATTTGACAAGTCTGTGGTTTTTGAAAGTCTGGAAAGCCACAAAAGTGACATTCTGCTCAGAGAGCGGATGAATAGCTCTCTGTGTCTCTGTCAAAGAGCTGTCATCACAGAGGAGCCTATGGGGTCGACTTACAAAGGCCATGGTCAACAACAACTCAGAAAAGCACATTTGTGCCCATTTTCTTTTTGCTGCTTGAGCCTCAATCAAATGACACATTTTGAAATGCAGAGAGAGTTCAGTTCAGTTCTCAGAAGACACGTCTCCATAGATTTGTACAAGTGGTATCTGCAGTGCAGGGAAATGTTTTATGCTCTTCCACTGTGTTGATGACAGTCAGGCATTTGCTGACTTCCACTCCGTGCAGCACACAGGTGGATCAACATGGCTTTTCCATCCATCGTCTACAGACACTCAATATGTGCCTACTTCAACAGAGACAAATAAAACACCAACTTACAGGGAAATGTCAGAGAATATCATTCAGTACTTAGCCTCTTAATAATCAATTACTATGTTAAGGAGTTAGTGGAGACCAAAAACTCAGCTAAAATGAGAGTGAATATTGTATTTATATTCGTCAGATTGCTAGGGACACAACTTAAAATGAATACTGATGTTGCTCTGTGTCTACTGGATGAGTAAATGTACTCATACTTTTAACTCAAAAGTCTCACTTTTACATTTTCATTGAGCAGTGCCCAATGTATCTCAAAATGAGATGATTTTATATTTTTCAGAAAATATAAATGCGCTTTGTTCCTTTGTAGGTTGAGAAAATTTGCCCACTTTAAAAGAATCATTCAATAACCCAGTGGATTTGATAGATAATGCAGACTCGCAAGTTTGAAAATGACCGTAAGAAACGATACAATTTTGGTGTGAAACATGCAAGTGGGAAATGTCCAAAGACCACATTTGTGTATGTGAATTTATCACGTGAAATTATGTTTCACTTGTATAGTTCATGCAACATTATTGTCCCTAACACGCAAAAAAATTAATAGATAAAAAAAGATAAATAATATAAAATAATAAATAATATAGTTGTAAATTAATTTAAAAAAAAATTTATATTAGAAAAACATATTTGCCATTTTTGAATTTGCCATCGACAAGTGAAATGTATTTCATGTTTATTGCTTTTTGTAAGGGCATGTTTGTTTGACTTTTTTAACTATGATGCTATATCAATGCCAACCCTAGTCTGGCTCACTGTATCTTCCAGCCTGCATTCATGATTTCAGGTCTCTGATAGTTCTCCTTTATCAGCTTCATCAGTTAAGTCTTGCTGGTTTGTGAGAGAACACAAGCTTTTATTCATCTCTTTGTTTTTCTGAGAGTCCAAATCGTCTATGACGGGGCCTATTTTGCAAGCATCCTGCCGGGTAATAATTCTCAGCCCTCTTGAGGTGGGTTGCAGGGGGAGGGTCATACCTAACCTCTTCAACTCTAAAAGACCTGTCAGAGGGGTCATTATGACAAACACATGGCGAGCACATAAATCATATTTCAACATTTATCTTAAATTTCTCATCAAATCTCTTTCTGTAATACCGGCTTGCATCAAGTGATGTTTGAGGCCAGCTAAGTTTTTCAATTTAATCTAATGTCTCATCTATAAACTGCTTTGGTTGAAAGTTTTAAAACGGTGTAAGCAGACTGCAGCTTCAGCAAGGTGCTAAAATTGTCATATTGTGAATTATTCTTCAGCAGCACCCCTGTTTCTCACACATCCCATGCATATCCTTGTTCACAAGGATGGACCCATATTAGTTTCACAGAAACAACATTTCCACATAATTTTTTAATGTTTTATGAACAGCTGCAGAAACACAAGGTGAAAATTGACAGAATGGGACAGTGAGGCAGCAAAAGACTAGTGTGTGTGTGTGTGTGTGTGTGTGTGTGTGTGTGTGTGTGTGTGTGTGTGTGTGTGTGTGTGTGTGTGTGTGTGTTTGTGTGTGCAGCAGCACATAATTTGGGTGCTATTTGTTAATCAGTACACAGAGAAAATAACAGGCTCGTGTCTGTTACACTGTGAGCCCGAAAAAGAGCCAGAAGATTTTCTGAGAGCATATGATCTCATTTCTACATGTTCCTCAGACCTTTAAATCACACTGACTGATTGGCCCTCTGTTAATGACTTTACCACCAACTTTGTCCCGAACCTCTACATGCTCCTGATTGCTATATTGTTCGACTCTGCATATAGAAGATATTCCACTCTGATCCTTGGCCATATTCCTTTAATACAGCCACTATCAGCTGACAGATTTACAGTAGTCATCCTCCCTGCTTCAATATCACCTTTGAGTCAGTGAGCCAGTCAGTATTTCTTCCCTTGTCTTGCGGTGTGAAATTGAAAGGACAACTGTTTCATAAAATGATCCATCTATAAATGGGAATGGTCCCTAAATAGCTTGAGTTGCTGTTGTTGTTGCCATAACTTACGGCAATAACACGGTTTGAGTTGGGGAGCAAGGAGAAATGGGAGGAAGGAGGATGGGTGACTGGGGGATTGTGTACGTGTGTGAGTGGGCAGTTGTAGATAAAGTGCACATGGGCAGTGGGAGTAGACAGAGCGAGAGAGTTGAGGGAAAGTGAGCAAGTAAATCTGCTCTGTGGCTTCCCCAGTATTAGGTCTATATGTGTGCGGAGCGTGCAGTGTGTTTCCAGGGGTTTCCATGCTGTCACAAAGGACCCCTGTGAGACTAGCTTATTTACCCTGCAGTAAAACCCGAGAGGGAGTATACCCTGCAGTAAAAGTGGAGAGGGGGCGCAGTGGAATTAGATTTAGTGCCGCTTTCTGTTCTGTGTGTGCCGTCAGGGAAAACCCACTCTGCTGCTCTTGTTCCGTTGTTCCACTTGAATTATGTTGTGCTCAGAGCCAGGGGGTGAAATGTGTTGTATAACACACAAACAAGTTTCAGAATAGGTTTTAATTAAAGAGAGAGGTATTACATTGTTCTCGGTTATTGGTTATATAGTGGCTGGTACAGTGACAAGTTATTAATTCAGCATAAATAAGCAGTTGTGCAATTAAGGGTTATTACATTTCACAATGCTATTGCAACAGCACTTGCTTGGACTGTACAAGATGCATTTTCACAGATGAATGCAAAATGTGCTTCTGTTTGTTCTTTCAAGAATAATAACTTTCCAAGATCTGAGGAAGAAAACATATCAACAGGATCTCAAAGAGAACTTGAGCTTGCACATAACAGAAGGCTAGCTATCACTGGAAACCAACGGACCAGCACTGAGTGAAAAGATGTTTGCATACACAGTACAGAGGCTGATGGCTCTGCATAGCCATCCACATGGCAAAGGTACAGTGCACTGCATATGTCTTACCAACATGCTCCAAACAGCTTGGAAGATGTTCTCGGGTAAGCGATTGACATTCTGATCCCTCCCCACCTCATGGAGAGTATTGCTTTGTTACATTCCACATTTTTGAACATGATCAAGTCATTCGGTCAAACTCCAGGCTAAGACTTCTGTACTTTAAGAGTCTGCATGCAGTAAGAGAGCTGGTGTGGGTTTGTTAGCAGCTAAATGAACGAAGCTTACAAGCAGTGACATTCAAAGGTTGGCGTTTGAACCAGCAGCTATAAATCATCTTTGATCTGGGATTTGAGAAGTAGCTCTGTTGCCTTGTACATCTAAAGTGGCAAAATGGAAAGTTTGTAAACCTCGTAATATTTTTTGCATTTTTGGCTGAGTTTGTATTAAAATAGCCGTGGAACACAGATAAAGGATGTTGCCACATAACAAATTACACTGAAAAGCCCAGCAACTGATCATTTAAGTTACATCTAAATCAGTTTTGTACATTTTACAAAAAAGTCTGAATACTTAGCCTTGTCCAAATTGTAGTAAAATTGTGAATTGACAATTTATGAATTTATGCAAAAATTTGTTATGTGGAATCATTCTATATCTGTGTTAGGATGTGGAAGTTGTGATTATGTGTAGTAAAACTTTCAGTGATGGTGTTTTGTATAAAATGAGCCCACAAACAAAACAAAAAAAGATTGACAGGCAGTGTGCAAACATCACACTGTTTCAAAGTTACAGTTTAACTAACTAAAAGGTGAGGCGTAATCCTCCTCTGGTTTGGGTCAACCAAACGTCCACCTCAGACCACAGACAGGCTGAGAGCTGCACATTCAATCGAACCAACGTCAGGCGCTCTCAAATCAGTTTCTTGCTCTTCGTCCCCGACCACTTGTGACAAGTGGCCTGGGGGCAACATGGAGCAGGGTGTGTCTTTCCAAGGCACTTGATTCTTTTCATTTCCTTAGATGATGAATTGAAAAATCAATAATGTTCTTTTGCTAATGCCCCTTTAACCAGGGTACAAATGCACTTAATAAATAATAACACTTTGCTAAATCAAATGCTACGGATCAAGGTTTCAAACAGATGCTAACTTTGGTATGATAATCTTAGAGTAGTGCACTTTGATAACATTACTGCCAGATAAAAGATGTGGATATTACCAGATTTTAAATTCCATGCAATATGACGGTTGAAAATGATTGCAATTTGCAGATTAACAGAAAAATATTTGAGACACAATTGAATGGTGAGACTGTTTTAAAAAAGATGTTTGAGACACAAGGCAAATCACTAAACCTGAAAAGGCAAAACAACCTCAGTGATCTAAAATGAATCGACATAATCACAGCACTGATAACACATACACAGACAAAAAGAAAAAGAAAAAAGAAAAGCAAAACTAATAAAGTTGTAGTCATTGTAGCAAAACAGAGAAGTACAGATTTCTTATTATAGCTAACTAAACTAACAGCAGCAAAAGGAAAAGGTCTCACCAGTGTATCAATAAGCTGTGATAGACTGCACATGGTCAAACATACACAGCCTGTGCTTTACAGGTAGGTGAACTGGAGGCGAAAACATTCAAACTACTTTGTGGTCTCTGGGACTTTCTGGCTGCCATCGGTTGCCATGAAGCTGTAAAATCCCCTGTAAAACCTCCAACCAGACTTTGTAGCAGAAGAGGTACTGTTCCTGCAATGAGAGGGACAAAAGACACGTCTAGCTTTTGGTAACTGTCTTTTTTCTTAAGTTTAAACTTTGAACTTTAACCTTCTGTTGGCACTGACCTTGGTTTGGATCATTCCATGCCGTTGAAGTCTCATCTCTTTTACGATTTCGCTTACATTAATCTGAAGACAGAGATAGAGTTGTTAGGGACAATATTAGCGTGCATATGGCTATGTTATTTGTAATATCAAAATTAAATGAACAAAACTAAGAGTCTGTGGCCATGCTTGATGTGTGAGGCTGTATTTTGGCACAGTGGTGTTTAACATCAACAGGGTAACAGTGACAGTATTCTGACGTTAATTACGTATGTTCAACATCTTAGTTTACGGTGTCAACATGCAAACGGTAAGTACAGCTGAGGCTTTTAGAAATACCATTGATTTTTCAGGTATTTGGTCAAAAACTGAAGTATTGGATAAATAAGAAAATGACAATGATGATGTCAAAAAAGACATTGTTGACATTGTATCCTGGAGGAAATGTGAACACGTGCACCAAATTTTATGGCAATCCATCTAATATTTGTCAGATATTTCACTAAAATTTGAAAATATCAATCTGCTGTTGGTGTGAAAGAAAAAGTCAGAGGATCAGGAACATCAATAGGGGTTGTCCTGTGTGTGTTCATCCTTTGAATAATTGTTGGGATATTTCAGTGAGGATCAAAGTGGTGAACAGATCAGCTGGCGTTGCCATGTGGTAGAATGGCAAACACCAAAATGGTAAACTGATTAGTAAACCAGTAAAACAATCTGTTTTCCACTCACAGGCAAATCATTATCAATGAAGCTAAGGATAATGTCTGTACAGATGAGAACTCCTGTGCGTCCGATGCCAGCACTGCAGTGCACCGTCACCGGACCCTTGTGATGCACCGCCCTCAAGTAGCGGATGAAGCGGACGAGCTGCTCGGAGCAGTGGGGCACGCCGTGGTCAGGCCAATGTGTGAACTTCAGGTGACGCACAAAGTGTGTCTCACCGGTCTGGAATATAAATGGGGTTGAATTTTATTATAAAATTTGACTGTAAACAGTCATTAGACAGGCTGCTACTCCTCTCTCACCTCTGTCTCCACCATGCGAATGACCTTGATGTGGAAGTATTCCAGGTACTGTTGGTTCTCCAGGTGAAGCTGGTACCTGCCAGTGTCCAAAGGCACACCCAGCTTCTCTGGCCAATACTTGTGACATTTGATCCTTCCCCGTTCTATTTCCTGGGTCATCATGGAAATGACGTCGGATTTGTTTTCCCATATCATCTGCCAGAAGGCCTGCACTGTGGAGGGCAGGGGGCCCTGGCAGGAGATGTAGAAGAATACTTCAGCTCCGACTTGCATGCGGATGTAGCTGGCATTGATGTAGTCCTGGTTCTCTCCAAGGGCAACACGGGTTTTGTCATCTGTGGGACGAAAGTGAAAGGGAAAAAAACTTAACTCTGCGTGTTTCACCTAAGTTTAAAAATGAAATAAAAATGTACACCTCTATTAGCATCCTCCTACAAACAGAGCAACTAAGTGTACAGTAGCTAAAGTCAAGTAAACAGCTCTGAGGTCTGGAGCTCGACAAACCAGTGCTGTGAAGGCGTTTGTTGGTGATGATAGGAGTGATGGACTAAAGTAAGTTAGGAATGTTTTCTGGGTTTGTTCTATACCTCCTGTGGAGGTCAAAAAGCCACAGACTGGAAATCTGGCTGTCTAAATACTTGAAGGCTACAAACAGAGGTTTGGATCAGTAAATACATATTTTTGTCTGTACAAACAGCAGCTGTAACAAGTAACAAGGTATATGGTGAGGTGCAGGGATATTCTACTGGGGGTCTCAACTCTTTTCATCATGTAACCCCAGCACACACTGAGCTTCACAAGCTTCAGTGCTTCTGTACATGTCATATGTGTGTGTGTGTGTGTGTTTTCCACCAGGGTTGACATGTGTGTGTTTACACACACACACACACACACACACACACACACACACACACACACACACACACACACACACACACACACACACACACACTGTGCAGTTTTACCTTCCACCCTGTCTCATTCCCCTAAAATTTATATTCCTGATGATAACACAGCTTGCTCTTGATGCTGCTTCATTTATTAAAAATATAAATCCCAGTTAATTACAAGGATCTTCATCATCACATACTTGGCACAGTCAGAGAAACTTATAAGTGTGGTTACCAGTGAATTATTGATACTCGTGGGAAATAATTTGTTGCGCAGAAATTACTTAAGTGTTGTAAACAAACATCTCAGCTCTCCTCAGTAAAGACCTTACAGTCAGCTTAAACTGTGTGGCCAAGAAAAGTGCCAACAAACAAGCTTTCCCATAAATGCCAACTCTGTGAGTATCCACCTTTTACAAGCTTTAGCCCACCATTAAAAAAAAAACACTCCAAAAAGGGTACATAAAATGAAGCGCAGGGTTTTAACAAATGGAGAAAGTAAAAGTTCACATTCTGTCTAAGGAAAGTGAAAAAAAAAAAATCCTCTTACAGGGTAGGATGTCTCTGTAGCGGTTCTTGTCTCGGTTCTCAGGGGCTTTTCCCACTAGACAGTTGTCAGAGGGCTTCAGATGCTCCAGGGCCTGAAATGAACAACAGGAGCACAATGACAGAAAGAATGTGATAAAATAATGCAGCAGGATCGCCATATAAGTAAGCCCTTGTGTAGTTCTAATGTCAGGATCACTGTAGCACATTGAAAATATTTTACAACTGCGAACTACTCCATTTGTTGAATGTTCAATACTGTACACCGTTTTGTCCATATTGCATACACACCATGAACTCTTTGACCAGTTCCTGCTGGTCCAGTTGATGCTGCAGAATCTGGATGATAGCTTTGACCCTGGAGCCTGAATACTGGCTGCTCTTAGAAGGGGTAATGAGAGCTAGACTGGCCAGTTCCTCCTCTGATACTATGGGTGGGCCTGAGGAAACAAAAGAAAAAAAGAGGGTTGCTTTTATGATAAAAAAAAAAAAAAAAAAATGACACTGACACATCAGCACAGAAATAGTTGAGAGGGATAAACACCTGTTTGGTGTGAGGTCATATCCTGACTTGCGGCATCAAATACATCATCATCTTCCTCGCTGCTCCAGCCATCTGACTGAGTTTTCCGAATGTCTTTGCAGGACTGGTCCAAAAGTTTGGTCACAATTTGTTTCCTGGGGGAGTCAGGGGGCAGGGGTGAGACCAGACCACTGTTTAGTCTTCGGTAGGAGGGGATGAAATCATGCAAGGCTGAGCTTCCTTTCCCTGCGACTTTTCCACCTAAAATACAGTATAGACAAGAGGCTAAAACGTCTTTTTACTTCTGCTGTACTTAAGTTTGTTTTCAGGCAACAGAAAATAAAACTATACACTTCCTAACACTATTTTTGTCTCATTAGGATTCACAACTGATAAGCAACTGCATTTATCGCAGGAACACGTTTTATTTATTGCTCTCTGCTGCCTCCTTATGGTTAAGAGTGGAACTCCAGCATACAAAAACAAAAGAAAAAGCAGCAGGAGGAGGTGAACAAGGGGGGGAGGAGAGGAAATATGTAGACAATACATGAGGATAAATAGTTTGGGATTTTACTACCTGTCAGAAGCTCCATGCAACATGTCAGTGACATTGAGGGATGGGCAGCAAGCTTGATGTGAAGGAGTGCTGTTACAACTCTCCTGTTCCACAGACAAGCAGCCAGAGGAGGCAACAGACAGGAGAGGCAAGATGTTAGTAGCAGATGTTAGTAAAGAGGCACAGAGGGGTATGACTTCATTTAAACAAATATTATATGTTATAATTATTACACTATAATGTTTATATTAGTGTCTATGTTACCTCCTTAACTGCCATCTCATCTGTTACAACAGTCAGTCGGTGAGGTGGAGGAGGTGGTGAAGTTAGGACAACATCTTTTTCATTTACCACAGGGTCTGAAGACGCCTCTGAAACAACAATTGTAGCGTTCAATAAAAGTTAAAACATGATCAAGTTTATAGATGCTGTCCAGTAAGATGACAGCATTTGTATTTGTAATGTGTTTTGCTCAGACCAACAGTTTTCAGTTTATTTTCCTAATAATTAGGTATTGCAGGTTTCTCAATCTTATCAGGACAGTTGTCAGAGATCGTACCTGGGGGGCGTTCGACTGGCCTGTTCAACATGACATCAGGTGAGGAACAGGTATCAGGGGCGGACACAGGAGCCGGCTGCTCTGCTAAAATCGTTTCAGTATGAGCAGACATGTTGGGCGGTGTTGGTGACTCGGAGTAGGTCAGAGGCAGGATGTCTCTGCAGATGGTGAGTTGCACAGTCCCCTCAGCTTTACGCAGGATATCAACCACCTTACTGTGGCTCAGCCCGGACACAATCACGCCGTTCACCTAGTATACACAAAAAGACAATCAAGATCCTCCTCGCGACGATAAAACAGTTGAAATGTGTGATGTGTTGTTACCTCTAATAGAATATCTCCCACTCTTAGCCGACCGTCCTGCTCAGCTACTCCACCGGAGCAGATTTCTTTCACTCTGAGCATGCTGCCATTTGTTCCTCCAACCAAAGCGAAGCCGAGGCCTCCTCCGTCTGGTTTTGTGAACTCCACCTGCATGATGCCACTCTAAAGGAACAGTAATTCAGAAATAGAGAGAAGACCAGTGAGACACACAATTCTTTATTACCATGTATTTACCGGACCGCATTATGTTCTACAATAAACTGCCATTACGTTGTGAGTACACAAATTGTGTGTAAAGAATGCCTGACAGACAGACACAAACACACAGACCCCCCCAGATTCGCAGATTGACACACAGTAGACTCATGTTACAGTGTTCATGGCAACAGACACTTCAAAAGATGTGCAGCTACAGAAAGAGCTGGTGGTGGTGACAAAAATAAAAGGGTAAACCAGAAACTTACATCCTTTTCTTGGGTGAGAGAGTGGCTGAATTTCCCAGCAGTCCTACACAAAGCTTCAGCTGAAACAAAAAACAAGAAGCGTTATCAATGAAGCAGTAACCGATGCAGACAGAAAATATCTGTCACTGAACCCAATATTATGTTTTCAAAAAAAGCTAAAGAAGTGTGTGGAGTTTGGCCTGAAATTTTTTTACCAATTTCAATCCATGCAAACTTTATCAACCAATGAAATCGTCAAAACAGACACAGAGAAAAACAACACACACCAACCTCCCACCTCTTCGGCCATTTTGAAAGAGAAGTGTTGATGGGTGCGTCTCTTCTATGACAGGTGAACAAAGCTGATCTTTTCAGACTGACCCTCTCCACTGTCCTTTACTGCTCCATGCACTGTCACCAGGCAACTGGACTACCTGCCCTATAGACCACTGCTGTAGGGGGCTGTCCGTGTGATTGTGTGTGTATGAGATGCCTTTGGCCCTGCAGTCCAATACACCAGTGGAGGGCCAGAGGCTTGCTAATTATTAATCCTGCTGTGAGAGCCCAGGATCTGTCTGTCAGCATTCAGATCACACACACACACACACACACACACACACACACACACACACACACACACACACACACACACACACACACACACACACACACACACACACACACACACACACACACGCACACGCACACGCACACACTGCTGCACAGTGAAATATCTGTCAGCACCGAGCTCCGGCTTCACTCAGACAATGGGACAACAAGTAAAATGGTGAAAGGGAACCAGTTCTGGTGCTGATAGAACACGCTGATCAAGAGAGCTTGGAGGAGAAAAATGGAGATAAATGAGGGGAGAAAGAAAAAGCTCACCATCTTCAATGGGACAGTCTCTCTCTGGAGAGACTGGGTCTTCAAAACGAGTAAAGAACTTCCTGTCCCTTTTCCAGTCAAACAGGCCTATCAAAGAAAAGCTTGTTTAGAAATGCAAATGTCATAGATTGTACAAGGAATTGATTCTTTTGCATTAGAGGGGCTTCAACTAGAAATGTTCAAACAATATATGACCATGCTTCCCAGAACTCAAACGTTTTCTGGTAATGATTGAACTTAAATGATCGTTGTTTTAGTTGAGTGCAAACATATCTGGTTTCAAGGCAATCTATCAGTGCATATGGTGCATAACAACCGAACTATGCCAAGCTATGCCATAAATCCTTCAGAAGCTCTTACCGTTCCACTTAGCCTTGGGGGTCACTGGCTGGTCTTCTCTGTGACAGACAGATAAGAGTCATTCAATGAAACAAAAGCAAAAACATAAACACCAATTTTAGTGTAAATTTATCTCGTCTTTGATACCTGATGATTTTAAGCTTCACTTTACGTGGGGCGATCTCACAGGCTTTGACTGCATCCTCTAGGGTCATTCCCAGGGTGCACCTGCCACAGATGTACAGGATCTTGTCAGTGGGTTGGACACTGCCCTCCTCGCTGGCTGGGGAGCCTGGCACCACTTCTAGACAGTAGATGCCCTGCCATTTGCTGCCAATGCCGCCTGTCAGCTTAATTCCTAGAGAGGGCACACACAGAGATACATTCAAATGATACTGACTGATGATACTGGTGCCTCTACAAACTGTGTCAAAATATGTACAGAGTCCCACCGAGCTGTCCTGAAGGTGTCTTGTAGAGAACAATGTCAGGAAGGCTGTCACAGGGAGGCGGAGCCACCAGGTTGCTAACTGCCCTCCCCAGCGTCATACTGAGTCTTCTTGAAGATGACCGGAGAATCGTCATGGCAACATCATCTGCCACATTGGTGACATCATGCCCATTTACCTGGATGTAAACGATAGAGAAGAAAGTGCTTACAGTCACAACTCTTCACACACAACAAGACTGTTTGTAAGTGTGCAGAATGTGTGTGTGTTGGCGCGTACTATGACGAGCCTGTCTCCTGCCCTGAGTCGTCCGTCTGACTTGGCTGGGTTGTCCAGTATTTCCTGTATGTAGTAGCAGTTGTCCAGTTTGCTTCGAGTGATGGTGAACCCAAAGCTTCCACTCCTGGACTTGGTCAGAACCACTGTCATCTCAAACTCTTTAACCAATCCCTGTCAAACAAGAAACCATTCATATTTATCTCTAACCTGTTTCCAAAAAAGTTGGGTGGCTGTATAAAATGTAAATAAAAACCGAATGCGATGATTTGCAAATCATGTAAACCCATATTTGACTGAAAATAGACCCAAGACAAATGTTGAAACTGAGAAATGACATTGTTTTTATGAAACATATATGTTAATTATGAATTTGATGCCAGCAACACATCTAAAAAAAGTCAGGACAAGGCCATGTTTACCACTCTGTTGCATCAACTCTTCTTTTAACAACACCCTGTAAATGGTTGGGAACTGAAGAGACCAGTTGCTGGAGTTTTGAAAGTGAAACGTTGTGCCATTCTTGCCTGAGTGGCAAGAATGCTCAATGGGAACTGCTCAACAGTTCAGGGTTCCCTTTGTCATATTTTTTATTTCATGTTGCGTCAACTTTTTAATTGGAAACAGGTCTGGACTGCAGGAAGGCCAGTTTAGCACCCAGACACTACAGAGCCATGCTGTTGTAATACATGCAGAATTGGGTTTGGCATTTTTTTTTGCCTGTATGTCTGTATGGCAGCATATGTTGCTCCAAACTCTGTATATAATAATGCATTTTTTTAATACCCTCACAGATACTTGCTTTTGAACTGTGCGCTAGAACAAGCTGTGTGGTCTCTCTCCTTTATAGCCCAGAGGGGGTGACATCCATGATATCCAAAAATAATCTAAAATTTTGATTTGTCAGACCACAGCATAGTTTTCCACTTTGCTTGAGTCCATTTTAAATGAGCTTCGGTGCAGAGAAGGCAGCAGTGTTTTTGGATCATGTTTATATATGGTTTCTTCTTTGCATGGTAGAGTTTTAACCAGCATTTGTGGATGCAGCGACAAACTGTGTTCACAGACAATAGTTATTGGAAGTCAGGACAATGATTTCCACTACAGAGTCTGTTTTTAATGCAAGGTTGCCTGAGGACTGAAGATCACAGCCATCCAATATTGGTTTTGGGCCTTGTCCCTTGCGTACAGAGATTTTTATGGATTCTCTAAATCTTTTAATGATATTATGTACCGCAGATGATGAAATCCCAAAATTCTCCTCACATTGAGGAACGTTATTTTTAGATTGTTGCCTACACCAGTGGGTGCAAAACATGTACTTGGAACTGAAACTGTCCTGGTAGATTTGTAAAAAACATTTAAATTTTTTTTTTTTTTTTTTTTTACAAAACCCTTTGATTTGACACCTATTTATTTCTATCTGGATTGTTATTAGTTTTAAGCAAGAGCATCTCATCACTGTTTCCTGGACCCAAACCCAAACTGTACACATACCTTCAAGGCCACGTTTTCACAGATGAAAACATGTCTCTCTAACAAAGGCAAGGATAAGATACATCACCAACTTGCCTTTCTACGACTCTCTTCCTCCTCCTTCTCATCTTCTTCATCATAATCATCCTTGTATTCCCTTTCTTTCTTCTCTGGTTCCTCCCTCAGCTGTGTATGGATCAAGGCAGGAGCGGGCAGCACTATGGGTGGCACCGTCAGGGCAGGTGGATTGGTGCAGGGAGGCACAGTGGAGATGATCTGGGCTGTGATGGGGGTCAGCGGTGGAGGCTGTGGTGGAGGTACCATTGGCCGGCTGTTCTTGGACATGGCTTTGTAGTGGCTCGGAAGAAGTCCCTGCTGGATCGGGTGATGCTTGGTTTTCGGTGGCTGCGTTGTAAGCGGCTGCGATGTGTGGGTCAGAGAGCAAGATGTCGGGGAGTCGGATGAGAGGCTGAGGGGCGACATGGAGGTAGTGGAGATGTGAGCGCTGAGGTTTGGATGCTGAAAGCTGTTGGAGGTTTTGGAGCCGAAGGCCATGAGGTTTGTTGTTGGAGTGTTGTTGGTGAGATGACTTTGTGGAGGGTCCGTGGAGGTGATAGTCAGGTACTCTTCGTCTGCCATGATAGTCAGTCCATTTCCCATGAGGCAGTAGGTCACACTTCCATCTGCCTCCTCCCTGACTCCACTGCAGATAAACAAACAGAACATAATGTATGCAGTGCACTTAAAATAATTCCTCATCTTTTCAGAATTGAAATTGTATAAGTGTGGGTATGGTATTATTGAGCGGCTCTGATCAACCCAACACATGACACTCACCAACACATAACAGCTGGCCAATCAGAGTTCAGATTTGGACTGCTTACATGTCTTTAGTTTAAAGAATGACATGGAAACTCAAAATATTAAATCAGGACACAAATAAATATGATAGATTAATAGAAAATAGAATATGGACACAAAAGAAAAAAAATAATTTTAAAAAGTCAATTTTAAAAATATTTGTTTTTAATCAACTCAATTAATATTTTATATTAAATACGAAAATTCTCATTTGAAAACGCAATGTACTACAAAATTAAAGTAATAAAATATATTTATTAGTTTAGTTTTTAAATACACTTCTAAATCCTTAGTTGCCCTGATGATGCTGACAGTCAGTGCATGAATTATGACTGAGTAGCACGGTCGAGCTCTGGTACTCATTGGAAAAAATGCAGTCCTAATGTGGTACTAAACATACATTTGGACATGGAGGACTGAGATGATTACATTACGTGTTATTTTCAGACACGTTTTGATATTGTTTTGTTGTTGTTTGTTGTTCAAATCCAAAGAAAATTCAACTTTTTCATTTGACACTCCAGACTGCAAGAGCGGAATAATTGATGTCAACATTTTTATTATGAACTGTAGGAATATGTAATAGTTCACATGTGAATCTACATCTGATTCATTACCTGGCATATATAGAGTTTGAAGAAGTCTTTGGACAGACATCCATAAGCATCACGGTTGAGCCCGATGTCGTTGCAAGCTTCTCTTCCCCTGCTTTCCCAGCTGTTGGGTGCGGCTCTGCTGGAGTTGGTGGAGAGCCAGACGCAGGTGAAGTAGGTGAGGCGGGTGAGGCCGGCGAAACAGGTGACGGAGGAGATGTCGGTGATGTGGGTGAGGGGGGTGAACGAGGAGGCGATGGAGGAATCTGTTCGGCCTGCACTTCACCTTCCACAATTTCCTGGCTCTCTGGGAGGGATAGCACTGTGGGAGGCTCTGGACTTTTCTCTGTTGTGTTGGTCAGATCTTCCTCCTCTGTAGGGGGCTGCCTCTGGCCTCGTATGTTGACGTCAAATTGAAACTTCAAGAACTGGCTGTAGTCCTCTCCTAGTCGGATGTCCAGAGACCGGGATCGAACTTCACGGAAGGCTGCAGGACACTAAAGTCACACAGGAGGCAAGACGATCTGTCTGGGTTACTGTGTGCATTTGGACTTACTGAATTTACAGTGATTTATGTGAGTATTAGCTTACCAGTGTGTTATCATCTGCATCATACAGTACTCCAGGACCTGGTCGGCAGATCAACAGATGAACTTCAGATGGAGCTCCACGCAACAGGAATAAAACCCTCTGAGACAAAATGGAAGATAATGATAGTCCAAGACAGTTTGAGTTTAATACAACTTGATACAGTCACAAAATGTGCACCCATCTGTTATATGTCATATTGCCATATGTTTTAATCTGTGTTAATACCATTGTAACCGCTGGGCAGTAAATAAAAGATTAAAAGACACAAACATTATGACACAACCAGCTTGCTATTTTTGGTAGTATGGGATTAAAGGATTAGGGAACTAATGACGTGGCTGAGATCTTAAGAAAGAACAGGGCCATGAGTGTTGCTCAAACAATTACCAGCTCATTCATGATTATTCATCTCTACATGAAATAACCTATTTTGCTGCCATTAGTGCACAAAGTTTTTAGGCTATATTGATTGCCTTATAGACAGGTTTATATAGATTTTGTGCATTCACATTCATGTCCCCATTTCAATGAAAAAAAAAAAAAAAACTACAACAAGTTTTAATATGCAGTGAACTCTATTTATGTAAAATGAAAAATCTCTGGTATAAATATGCAAACCCTACCTGGTAAGACAAATCCTTGACACGCTCTTTGTTGACAGACAGAATTACGTCTCCCTCTCGCAGAAGGCCACTTTCTAGTGCCGGCTGACCCGGGAAAAGACGCTTGATGCGGACCAAGCTGCCATGGTCGGACCCCGAGTGCAGCTGTGAGATGTAAAAGCTGAAGCCGAGGCCAGACAAGCTCTTCTTCAGGACCACTTCATGTGTGTTTTCTAGGAATTAGAAGAGACGGAGGGGAATCTTGGAGCATTAATGTGTGTTGTGTAATCTTTAATCTGTAATGCGTGCAGCAATTTCGTACATTGTGATAAAAAATGCTTATCAATCTCACCAACACACACATCTTCCTGTGAGAGGTCTATATTTTTGCAGAATAGCTCCATTGACAATCCTTTTTTAAATATTTTTTCTCATTTCTTTCCACCGTTGGATGAGGAGCTGTTCTTTTAACCCAGCTCAGCCAGCAAACAAGCAGCTTCAAGGTTTCAGTGCATGCAGTCTCAGGAGACTGAGGCAGCATCAGCCTTGGATGACTCTGACAGCAACCACAATGTAGCTGTCAGATGACGCACAGTCACCTCTGGGCCATGTGTGCACCAGTGTGTGTGTGTGTGTGTGTGTGTGTGTGTGTGTGTGTGTGTGTGTGTGTGTGTGTGTGTGTGTGTGTGTGTGTGTGTGTTCCTGACACTGTCTATCTTCTCTCTTTTTTTGGAGAATAAGCGCCCCTTCCTCTCGCATCTCACCATCAGTTACAAAGCTGTAGTCCTTGGCTCGACCACTCAAGGTCGTTTCCATGGAGACTTCAGTCCTGGGGGGTTGTGCTTGCAATGGACTGTGGACCAAGGGAGCGCAGGAGGAGTCAGGTCTGGGCTCCAAGATTATTGTGGGCTCCCTTTCCAACAGCAGGCTCACCACCTATGGGGAACAGATGCACATACTTACACACGTTTATAGGTTTGATAATTACACTTGAACATATGCCACCATATTGTAGTATTACCTTTTTAAGTGCATATTTAAAATCAGCTTTGGAAGAAGTGAATTTCAAAAGCTTCTGTAGATTTTAAGGAGGAAACTCAACTAATAATAAACAAGTGTATTCCAAAGCAACTCTTTTGTAGGTAGTTTATTTTCTCACCCCTTTATAATTTAGTAATGTTTCATAATATAGATAAATTTAGGTTACTAAAACTACCTCGGAAAGGTTGGGAAATTATTGTCTTCATGGATTAAGGAAATCGGCTTTCACTTAAGGAAGGAAATAAAACCTGAAGCTTTGACTCTGGTAAAAATGTCCAATATACATTGTACTGATATTAATACAATTACAAGAAACAAGACAGCTTGTTTGTATGTGTAATCGTGTTTTACTGCATGTGCATGTATACGTTTGTGTGTGTGTGTGTGTGTGTGTGTGTGTGTGTGTGTGTGTGTGTGTGTGTGTGTGTGTGTGTGTGTGTGTGTGTGTGTGTGTGCATGTTTATGCGTATACCTCCCCAGTCTTCTTGAGGCACTCGACAGCTTGGTGGTGAGTCGCACCCCTCAGGTTGGACCCGTCAACCTCCAGCAGTCTGTCACCTGTCATATGCAAAAACACAAATCTCATCATCATTAGCAACATCAACATGTAAACAGTTTGCGTGTGTGGGTTTGTGTGTGTGTATGTGTGTGTGTGCGTGCGTGTGTGTGTGGGGTTGACGGGCATGTCAACAAATCTAAAAGTCGTTCCTGCTCACTGAAGCATGAATCCAGCAGACACAGACACAGCACAGTGGCTCCAGTGACACATGAGAGCCTAGGCACCATTCTTAAACATACGTTACATTTTTTTTTGTTATAGGTAGTGAAAACAATTCTGGACCATTTGGGTGAGTTCTCTAATGGATATGGTATATATTTCAATGTGTTCATCATATCTTTTGATGATGATGCAAAGAGAAAGGGAGATCTGTTATTCAAGATAAAATGACAACCTAACAACAATTTACCAACCGAACAACAATTTAACAGATTAAAAAATTGAAAATAAATGAAATTTTCTACTATTTCCACCACGTTAAGTGAACATCCTGCCCAAAAGGAAATCTCTGCAGAACTTTTGTTTGTCAGCCGCCTGATCACATTTCAAAATGACCAACAAAAGTATTACCAATCTGAATGCGGCCGTCCTGCTCGGCAGCACCTCCAGGCACCAGAGTCTTGATGTAGATACCTCCATATCGCGCATTTGTGTTCATTCCTCCCTTTTGGCAAGAGAGATAACGGAAAAAGGAATTAGTCAAAGTCACCGGCCTTGAATAACCCTAGTAAGTGAAAGTGACTCAGCATGTGGGGATCCAAGGTAATGTGTGGTCTAGCTTGTTACTTATTGACCTTACCCATTCAGTCCTGTAAATTGGTTTGGCTGACACAGACGCAGTGATGTCACTGGGGTTTTGGTATGATTTACTCTGATGTAAATTTGTCAAAGGCACCTAAGGCACGGGACTTTCTAGAAACTGTTGTATTTTTATAACAGTTATTTTTAGGTAGAGAACATTAGGCAAATGCTTGTCAGTAAAAGTGAAACAATTCACTCACAGTGACGCTGATGCCAAGGCTGCCGCTGCTTTTCTTCAGCTCCACTATAAACCGTTCTCCTCCTTTAAGGCTTAAGATAGAGGGCGACCTCGAACACGCATCCTGAGCCAAAGAAATGGAAACATTTTCAATTACAACTCACAAGTTATTGTGTGAATATTTTGTACATATTCGTTTTGAGGGGACCAACAACAAAATTAGGCTACCTGTAAGTACTTTTTAAATTACCCAGTACTTATTGAATGACATTGTACAAACAAGGTACCTTAAGACCTTTATATATAACAATCACAACAACAAAAACCTCATAATTAACTTATATTTACTCTGTAACTGCTCTATAATTACAGTGAAAATTAACTATTAATTAATTAAAATATTATTTTACAGCCCAATATTTATTGAAATTTTTTTAAATAAAATTATTTATTTCAAAACATATATTCAAAAATAATGTCACAGCAAGATGAGCGCAAAAATACCTAATTGTAATTTATTTCAAGTTCCTCTTTAACATGAAGGTTTTGTCTCGTACTTACATGTATTATAGGTTCCCAGAAATAATTCTATTGGTCTCTTTATAAATAAACACTCAACAACACTTAATAGTGACACATTATAATGCAGGAAAAAAAAAATCTAAAGTGTCACCAAAAATGTGCACAATAAGAAAGGAATAAATGCGTAAAAGACTGTTTTTAGTACACTTCTGGATGCCAACACCTCTGAGTTTCATCACATCAATGTGAGTGCATAATGTGTTTAACATTTAGCACTTGTTGAACTCTTTTGTCAGCTTTGAAAACTTGGCCTCCATGGAAACACAGTCAATCATCTCTATCCACTGACCTGAGGGTCATGTATTCGTACCACAGGAATGTGAAGCCTCCGGCTCTGTTTGGGGGTTGCCATGTTGGACAGTGTGAGGGCCTCCTCCAGCTCCTCCACGGCCGAACGGAACTCTGTGCCACTCAGGGTAGTCTGCGACCCGAAGCTCTTCTCCAACGCCAAACCAAGAGTGCTTTGACTGAGGGAGCCATGTCTGTCCTTCAGGGAATCTGAGAGGAAAACAGATTAAACATTTCAGAACACTTAAAAGTTGTTTTAACGGTCACTGCTTTTCAGATATGATGTATAAATATTAGCAGGAGTGAACTTCTCAGACTGTGTGCGCGGCGGAGACATCATTAAGCTCACTTACATTTAGGCTGCGACACAATGAGCTCCACCTCGTCAGGGCTGCTCTGTAAGATGACAGCGGCGTCACTGAACGTCACTCCTTCCAAACTGGTCTTGTTTAGGGAGATGAGACGTCCACCTGAAAAACAAAATCAACAAATCATCCCCTAACCCTTGTGATAGGTAGTCATGTGCAGTCTCTCTGTCTCTAGTGATGTTATGTGGTCTCTTAAGCTAAAAGCCAGTGTCTGTGTTTGCAGCTCCCATTGTTGGTGCTTCGTACCGGGTTTGATTCGTCCATCTTTGTCCGCAGGCCCATCAGGCACAATGGAAGCAATAAAGATCCCAAGGTCAAGTTTACCTGTATTGTCCTCTCCCACTATCACAAAGCCTGAAACAGGACCAGAGAGGAAGTAAAGACAAAAGTGTCCCGCTAAAGAATCAGATACGTGGCACTTGGCTCATTAATTTTACAACAACTTCACAGTTAAGTCCATCTTAATTAACTCACCAAAGCCCAGTTTGGGATCTTTCTTCAGGGACACACAGACTATTTCTCTCTCTGGTGGGGTCCGAGTTGGTGTATCAACTGCAAAGTGCATATGTTATGAATTTGAAGAAATTCCCTCAAGGAGTTTCTGAGATACTGTGTTCAGGAGAGTGTGATGTCACAATGTGTTCAGGAGAGTGTGATGTCACAAGGTGACTGTGACCTTTAACCCCCAAAATCGAATATGTTCATTCTTGGGATCAAGTCAACATTTGTGCCAAATTTGAAAAAAGAGAAATAAATCAAATACCGATGGTTCCATACAGAGCATGAAGGGTCCCGCAATAGTTTGATGAGGATGAAAATGTAAATCACTTCTATGCAAAGGAGGCCGTAGTGACCCAGCACCTCACTCAAACATTTATGTTGTTTTTCTTTGATTCATCACCCCTCTTCATGAGTTAGTAAAAAAAGTGAGATACAATATTTGACATATTCACCTCGTATGGAGGATGAGCCGTCCGAGTCCTGCTTCTGTAGTGAGACACTGGACATCATCCTGGGGATCGGCTCTGGAGTACTACAAACACACGTCCGCAGTTACATTAAGCTGAATCTTGACAAAGTTTCTGTGATAAGGACATGAGGCTTATCATCTTCATCTATCATCTTCTACCTCCAATTCTGGTCTTTTGCATCCCTGAGGCCTCCTGTTTCAGCCAGCTCCTTGTTCAGCTCTCTGCTCATCTCCCTCCTCATCTCTCTCTGCTGGCGGAGCCGAGCCTCCAGCTTGGCAGTCAGGTTGTCACAGGACTTGGAGAGGGAGTCTTGACCAGGGGCTAAACCTACATGGTTCAACATGCCCTCTGAGCAGGACATCCGCTTCAGGTTCAAGTTACGAATCCGGTAGGCAGGCATGTACTTATCCATGTTTTCATCTGGAGAAACATGGGAAATTCAGATGTTGTTTGTCCTTTATCAGTCTTGTTTTTTGTTAAAAACATGTATCAGTATTGCTGAAATATTTTCCCACCTGTTATCATGGTGTGGTTAAGCTGTCGGGACATCATCTCGCTATGAAACTTGTGCTGTGCTGAGCAGATGTTCAGGAGGTACTGGGCTATTTTTGAGCTTTCTGTTATAAAACTGTGCTTCTTCCCGCTTGGCCCGCCGCACTCTATTATCAGTTTACGTCGCTGAAAAACAGATACCAGTCGTTACACATTTACCATGAACTTTGTGGAAAAATGAGCTGTACAAAGTAATATGTTATGCAGCATGGCAAAGTCTTAATGTATTTCCACTTGTTTTTACCCCAGTGGATATGGAGTCAGTTTCCCTCCAGAGGAAGCGTCTGGTGACGGTCCGAAGGTGATTCTTCATTTCATACAAGATGATTCCTTTCGCACAGACTCCCAAAACCAGCTCTCCCACCATCGGCCTTTTCTCTCTCCCCACACGGTGGAACATAACGCCATACTCTGGTAGCTGCTGCGCAATCTGAGGTGAACATAGTTATAAAATTGCATCTTTGTGTGAGAGGGCAAACACTCACTTAGACTTACAACTGTAGAAGTATCATCAAGAAGTATCATCAACTTAAAACCAAATACAATAGTAGTGATGATAACAAGAACATACAGCCTTGTTAATTTCGCTTGTTTTAAGGTGAAAAAAGTACATAACCAAAGAACAATGTGAGCTGCTGGATAAAGGAATCTGTTTTTGTGTTGGAGTGAATGCATTAACAGTCTGACTACCTTTAGGTACTCTGTTTCTGCCTCCTCTGGCAGCATCTGGGCATGACTTGCATGCAGCCTTGGCAACTCTTCTTTGATACTCGGCAGAGCAAGCTTCTCCAGCATCCTCTTGGACACATAGTGCTCTGGCTGGTAATAGTTCTTACCATACAACTAAAAACAAACACAAAAGAAGCAAACGTGCTGCTGTGAGACATGTTGACAGATGATGGTGGTATTTAAAGACATATCATGAATATTTTTGGTACCTCTGGCATGTAGTCACCAAACTCAGCCTGCAGAGCAAGAGCAACCAGGAACAAGCCTGTCTCCTCATTACAGTAAAGCCTGTCCTCCAAGATATCCTTACGCAGCTGTAAGTAGTACTGGTGACGGGTCAGTCTGTGCCTAGGAAGCAGGAAAAATGATGAACAAAAAAGCATCTGTGATTTTGAATCCATTTACTTAAATTAACTTCCTGCATATGAGTAAATCACTTACAGAATGAAGGAGATATCATCAACAAAAAATTTGACTCGAAGAAACACCAAAAAGGAGGATATCTGCCCTTTTTTCCAACAGTCAGGTGCAATTTTGGAGATTTTTGTTTCGTGATCCAAAAAGAAATATTCATCATCTGCAGAATATCAAAAAAGCCTTTTTAACTACAAACGTCTGAGGGGGCTAAAACAGCAAAACAGGCACAGAGATATAAATTCAACTACATTTCAAAGTTTTTTCCTGAATAAATATTCAGACAGAAAATAAAATATTAGTGCAAGTTCACCCATCAAGCCAGTTGTGAGGGTATAAAATTACAAGTTATTTATTTTATAAAATAATTTCTGTTTTGAATGTCAGGATTAAGTCCCATATATGTGTCCTCTTACCATCCAGGAAGGCAAGACCAAAGTAAAAATGTTCCACCAAGTTTGCGTGGGCCACCACCATGTCAAACACATCTCTTGCTTTGGACTTAATGTCACAGCGAACCACCACGTACTGCCCGTTAGGCAGCACTACAGTCACTTCTCTCTGAGACGAACATGAACGGCCCTTTCTGGACTGGGGTGTACACAAATAAACACACAGACACACATTGACTTAAAAAAAAAAACCAACTACAGACACACTCACATACATGTGCATACAGTTAATATAAATATACTGAACGTACAAATGTGCAAATAGACAGTTTAGCATGCAAGAAAAGACAAGTTTAAATAACAGAAATTTATATTAAAATTAACCAGGAGCAGATAGAAAATAGGAAGCATCCAGAAATCATGAATTTACCACGATAGATCCTGGGAGCTCGAGAAAGATTTGTTGTTCATCTGGCATTCTGATGAACTCAGGACCCAGTGCCTGAAAAAAAACAAAAAACATTTATAATCTAAACTCTTTAAGCAGAAACAGAGATTTTTGTGCCTCTATAATCGCTCTGCTGTCTGCCGTTTGATCTCAATTTGACCTTCGCCTGCACTAAATACTACTTGCACAGATCCACGGCATGCACGTTAGTCTGCGAAAACAGTTCCCTTCCATTCTTGTCACCGAATACACATCAAATAATCCCTGAGCTTACCTTTGCTTTTCTCTGGCTCAGGCTGAGTGAGGACTCGCTAAAGGTGATGGAGGGACTGTGAGATCTGCCTGATGTCTTGGGAGAGATGTCATGGTGGGGGCTCCTACCAAGCCAACTGCAGTTGCTGTCCCTGTGACGAACCCCACGAGGGAGTCTGAGGGGGGAGAAAGGCGGGCAGGGAAGGGCGGATTGTGTAATAGTTGTGCAGACAAGTTAGAAAAGTCGACCAATGAGTCAATGTCATGTCCCCTCAAAGTCAGTGCAGACAATAAGGGAGGGGCGAATGAGGAGTGGATGAATTTATTTATGTTGACATGCACGCACAGATGGCACAAAATTGTTGAAGAATCCCTTTCTTTTACACTGCCACACTGCTGCTGATGTATGCGTGCATGTAATACATGCCTGTCTAAAGAAGATTGATACAACGGTGAGGGAGAGCTTCTTGGTCTTTGTCTCCAAGGTCTGTGAGGTAAACTCCCTAAAAATAGAAAATGTATAAAACAGTTATAACTGTTAGAAAACACATTGAAAAATTTGTATTAAAATTTCGCATGTAATTTAAGATTTAGAACACACTCAAGTTAGAGGTTTTGGCCACAAGCACAAGACAAATTGTTTTCACAGTTGGAATTCTTCCTTCTGCCATCCTCAGATTTCTTTCCAGTTTTAGCTTCCTCTGCGTACCTGACTTTGAATCTGAGTCCGTGGAGTATCTTCTCCCCTCAGCACTTCCTTCGCTGAAGTCTGAAAATGGCCCTCTCTTTCCTGTCAACCAGGTAGGAGATGAAAGATGACATCAATGTTTGATTCCTGTCTGTCTCGGCGCTCCCTGGAGACTCTGAGTTGTTTGGACAGAACTTAGGCTGGTGGAAGATTTAGCCTGGAGCATCCACACTCAGTATCTGATTATTGGCTCTCGCAGGAGTCTAATCCTGGGTTTCCTTTGGGTTAAGATTTTAATCCTATTGACGTGTATACTGTCTTGAGTCAAAATAATAATGGCTTTACCTACTTCCTATAATAATGTAGATGACAATTTCTTAATGGTGAAATTGTTTATGATGCAACAGAGCATATAAGCCATAAGTATCCCCTTATGTTAAATGTTAAATATATTTTTGCATTTTATTTACAAAATCTTAATCATACTTTCCCACACACAAACCCCGCTGTCACTGATTATTAAACGGTGTATGATATGTTCTGTATATGCAGTATATTTCACAGCTTTGTATTTATATATATTTTTTGTTATTAAACATGATATGTTCGTCGTGTCCCTTTGTTGAAAGACATGGTGTAACAAATGTACATTTGAAATCAACTGTATTACCTTTAAATATTACTGAAGTAATCAAAGACCCTTCCTTCCACAAGACAATTCGCAGTATTACGCTTCTGTTTACCATCAAAGATTTTGTCTCTTATGGGATGTTTGGATGTTAAAGTACAACTCATTTGATAAATTGTTTATCTGGACTCTAACATGCATGCTCACCATGAAATCTCTCTCTGATCATCTGGCTCCTTCCACTCAGAGGAACGTTGCTGTCTGGCAGAGACCCATGGTCCATCTGAAGGAAAAGAAACCACTTTTATTTTTTGTCACCATGGAGATTTTTATGTCGTATAATTTCTGACACATATGGTACGGCCTGCAGAGAGGGTGAAGTGCCAGCAGACAGGAACATACCAGATTTCTAGACTCACTGATTCATGAAAAACCTCCTCCACCAGCTGTCTGATGACTTTGGCGGGGGGCAGCAGGATGGAGGCTTTAAGTTGAGATTCGCAGGCTTCCAGGATGGCATTGAGATTCACCCTGCGGTGGGCCAGGTCTTCACACATGCTGAGGAGGAGGCTGTTTAGATGGTCACTCAACTGGACGGGCTGAGAATGAGAGTGAAAAATAATGATAATAACTGAGGTGTTAGACTGTGGTGGTACTGAGTAAAAGAAGTTAAAGCTTTCAGGGGTTCCCACCTGATTTTGAGGTAGGTGAAAATCAACTGACCAGTAGAGAGTCATACCCAGTGAATACACCAGCATCTGTGCAACAAATGAATTAAAACAGATTGGACATATTGTAATAAAGAGACATCACCTACTAATTCTAAAATAAAAACCAGGTTTACTTTTACATATAACATGTGATTCACAATATGTTGATGTTTTTCAAATAATAATTTATATTCAACCCTGAGCTAACAATCATTTGATACCATTATTGTTTCAACTGAACAAAAATTCACTGTGTGTGGTCGTTTTACTGTAAATTGGGAGACTTTAGGTTCTAAAGTGTGTAACTATGCTAACACACAACATCCTGTGGTCAAACAGGAGAACTACAAATTAAATTAAGGTGAGAAGGAATTTATGTAGAAGACCCAATGATCAAACTGGTTTGCATGAAGAGGCTTCAAAATAATCATAAATAAATAATAATTTAAGAATAATTTAAGAATGATTTAATAAATAGCATTTATGTTAACTACTGTGGGAACAAACATGAAAGCAAATGTACCAGCTGTGATTTTTATAAATGTATTGTCAATTATGAGTTGTGTGTTGGTTGGGGACGTAAATGCACATTTGCTTAACATAAATGCTGATCTACAGTATCGATCGGTTTGATAAACTGGATATATTTTATTCGGAATATACGGTATATGTCAAGGCATATTAATGAAAAGTGTGTGCGACAAGCACACACAGACATGATTATTTTGACTTTCCAATTATTATTTTTTTAGGAGTTACTTTATAGCTTTTTTTTTTCTATGTAATTATTTAATGAGGGCTCTGAAGTGCTGATTTCAGGGCAGAGCTTCCTTTGCTCAGCCACTAGATGGCGGGCTCACACCTTTCTCGACCTTGAATTCCTGACATCCTGAGCAGTGACTTTGTAATCACTTCAAATCACTGCAGAGTTTAAAGCTAATGGATAAAAAAAAAAAAAAAAAAAAAAAAAAAAAGGCCATACGAGCTAATAGTGTCCCACAAGTCTGCCATCGATTCTGACATGAGGTGTGAGGACAGGTATGAGGATGCATGCACTGACCCTCTCTGTGGCAGGCTTGGTTGAGCTGGCACGGCCCTGCAGCATCTCTGGAGCGGTGAAGGTGGATACCTCATCTGATAGGCTGCAGTTCTTAAATGCCAAGGTACCAGTGGCTGACAGCAGCAAGGAGGTGGGGCTTATGATATTGCACATATTGTTGTGACCTGAAAAAAAAAGGCAGGAACTCCATAGTAAATAAATAATACTGCAGCTCCAGTTTTACACTAAAGTCACACTGAGTGAAACAGTATTACTACATGATCTGTGAATGTTTATGCAGCATTTACACTGCAATAGCATAATGGTACGGTCATAGCTTCAAGGCAGGATGCATGTGAGCCTACAACAATATGATGTGAAATGCTTTTACCCTTATAAGACATATCCACTAAAGACTCTGCAGCGCCCAGCAGCAGGGACCAGACCTCCTCCTCCAGCAGAGGTCCCCCTCGTGCCTCCAAGACTTCAGCTAATGTAACAAATGTGCTGCTCATTCTGCACACATTCCACATACACACCTGAGGAGGTAGAGAACACACACATATTACAAAACTCACACTGACATACACCAAAACTATCACTCACCTTTGTTCGAGGTGATATTCCAAAGAGAGTTTTATTTTTCCTTGCTCCACATAAAAAAAATCAGGCCAGAGTTTAATGGATGTCTTGCACCACTCATTAAAATATTGAGCTGCTAGTCTTTGTGAGCTCGACATCATCTGAATTCTTCGCTCATTGCCTCCGTTGTACATTTATGCTTCATCTCCACATCTCTGTGTTGTCACATC
Organism: Brachyistius frenatus; assembly: GCF_029030835.1. NCBI lineage: Eukaryota > Metazoa > Chordata > Actinopteri > Embiotocidae > Brachyistius > Brachyistius frenatus. The sequence continues at coordinate 356,846 of NW_027210782.1, read as the reverse complement.
TGTGTTTTGACTTCAGAGACAGTTGTGAAAGATAACTCTGAGAGACTTCACAGAAAAAGGATACATCTTTGCACTGGACTGTGATTAGATTATTTTAGTCCATTAGTCTCAGTCCTTCTCGCTTTCTCTGCCCCTCCCATTTTGTAACAGGCTTTCCTCTGACCTCAGGGCCGTTCTAAGGAAAGCTTTTGGTATCAAGGCAACTGTGACAGGTTTTGTTGTTACAATCTGTGCAGGCATTACCACTTTGACTATCATTCATATTTTTGCTCGGTATCAGTTATATAACATTATTTTGATAATATTATAGATTTTTGTCGATATGTAGGCCAAAATCTTAAAATGAACCCATGTATTGGCTATGCATTACACCATTAAAGAACTTTTGATTTAAAAAGTGACCCACACAGTAAACTGTCAACCTGCTTCAGATCAATGCATCATGAGGGATACTAAAAGACTGTATGTTGTTACTTTAAACGTGGGGAGATCACTTTTTTATTTAGAGTAACATTCAATCAGATTGGACTTGAAATTACTAACATTTGGGAAGATTACAGTAAAAACAGAGCAAACATTTTTCTGTGTGGCTGTCTCAAAGAGCAGAAGTAACTGCAACACAGCAATGTTTAAAAAGTCAGTGACATTTTTTACTGCATGTCCAACATTACACAGATAAACTCTAAAACAACAATAAAACCATGTGTAAAAACTGAATAGCTGTTTTTAATAGTTTTACCAAAATTTTCTATAGCCAAAGGCAGGATCAAATGATAAAGGCTGTGAAACACAAACTTCATGCTCAAAACAGCCCAAAAACTTTAGGCCTGATTAAATCCTTCTCTTAAACTGAACTCACCTTTGGCTTACAAGATTAAACGCGTGGCAAAAACCAAAACGGTGCCTTTAAGAGGTTTCAAATCAGTGATTACATAAATATATTGATGAGAAATATAAAATCATCATGCCGTAGCCTACATATTGGTTTGTTGTTATGATGTAGAAGAGATCGAAGAAGAAAGTAGGAAAGTTGCCAGGTGCTCCCACCCAACCAGGACCGAGCAAAACTTTAGCAGCTGCACTTCCTCAGAGTGGTCTGTCCACAAGTGCAAAGTGACTGGAGGAACTTTGTGAAGACATACAGTGCTACAGAAACCTGTTTTTTTTGTTACCAGGGATATTTGACTAAAGACTAAAGTATCTGTACTTTTGTGGGAAAAATGTGAAGGAACTGTGTTGTCCATTCCATTTGATCCCTGCATTCAGATGTGTTAGTTGACCAGACCAAGTCAGACCTCTTCTGCTTTCTGTTACAGCCTCTGCATTCCCTATATGTTGATAACTATAATTATTACAGAGGATAGATAAATTCTGTCAGATTCAAAAATTTCTTATGTAAATGCACGCCGTCTTGTCTGTCTTGAACCAGTTCTCTGTGTTGTAACTAATAATCTAATATGTCAATTTTACTGCATCTAACCTCATTATGTTTGGACTAAAATGCAGAACATGCAGTGATTTATTGAACCAGTCAACAACCAGCCATGGTACACTGTTAGACAAACCTCCTTATTGATCCATTAAGCAGACAGCCACATGATGTAGACCCAGACACAAGAGCTTTGATGTATTTTGAGGAATTTAGGACAACATGCTTCTTCAGGATCTAGGTCTCTTACAGTCTTCTTTCTGACCACAACGTGACAATAAATCTTCACGTTTGTGTACCATTAAAAACGAAGTACAACAGTATAGACATTAAATCTACTATGTTTGTTAAATCGACTATGCTAGCATTAAGCAGCCTTTAACAAACAGCACATTTTCACCAAGATTATTTTGGTCCTCACAGGCCTGAACATGAAGGCTATACTGAACCTGAAAGGTAAATCTCTTAACACTCCTTTGGATGTTTAAGGAGAGTGTATCAGGTAAATTAGATTTCACCACAAATCCCCAGGTAATTAACACCACAAATTGAAATATCAGGACAGACATGCCAATTCACCAAACTGCCAAAACAGCTGTGTAGGATGAAGATGATAAAGAGTGCAGAAACATTACCTGGTACCATATGTAACTTGTGTTAGCTGTCTGATCCTCTCTATTGTCTTCAGGGCTGCCTCCACGGATCCAAAGTAATCCTCGTGATCATCGCATTGCTGTTTTGATGTCCTCGCTGTAAAGACTGCTCGGTTCTGACAGGTAATTCATCAATGACATTAACTATACATGGAGCCCCATTCATTTGCTCTATTACCACAAGCACCACGCTGAGGATCTGAAACTTTTTACTGTAATTGGCGCTATTCTTAGCTTCTCGCCTTTAAACACTTGATTGGATTAGCTTCGCGGTTTGACAGCGACAGGTCAGAGCCACCAATAGCGGGTGGAGTGAGATCAGGTACACCGATTTAACTAATCCGTCAGACGCCCAAAGGTGCAGTGGATCTCCCGGTATAGGTGCGTTACAGAGAAGCCTGGGAAGGACGAACGATCTCGGCCAAGCCAGTGGACAGTAGCCTGCTGCTGTAGGGCTGCTCCCCAACAATGGTCATTACACTGCGGGCTCTCTTCGAACAAGGGGTAAGAATCCGTAGTAGCCGTATCTCGCCGCGGGAGTCGGTGCTGGGACGTTTATCCATGCCGCTACCCAGGTCCTTTGCGCGCAGCTGGTCTCTGCAGGCCCCGGGGTATCTGCGCAGGGACGAGGATAAATAACAACCATCCAGGGTAGTGAGGTGGGCGCAGGGAGAATTTAAACTACTCAGCGCTAAGTTAACGTAATTGTACCTAATGTCCTTAAGTCACATGCCTTCAAGCAGAGCATGGCTCCGTGTATGCTGTTGTAGCATATAGGAACTGATGGATGAACTCTAGATGGTACCCTTACACTATCTATGGGTTTCTGCAGAGCCTATATGAATGTCATCGTCTACAAATGATCCCACGGTATAATGGACAGGGGATGAGATGTACGGGCTTACGGAAGATGCCAGATATTTCTCTGATCGTGCTAATAACAACATTCAGTTCATTTAATAGCATTTGAGATCAGTGCTGCATCACTCTTCACTGGAAAAAGACCAAACGACTAACATTGAAAAACAAGTATATTGTTAATTTGATGAAAAGCCCACTCTGCTGCAAATCACAACTACAGGGATAGTTTAATTAAGGAAATGAACTGTGAACTTGCATTTTGTCTGTCATGTATTCACCTATATCACTCATGTAAGAATCCCCTTTAGAAACATTCATCATGTTATATAATCACTTGCTTTTAGCTTGTGTAATGAAAACATTTACAGTCCTATGGTTACATTAAAAACAGAAATAATTTGATAAATAATAAGAATTTGCATACTAACTAACTATGTGATAAAACAGACTTAAAAAAAAGAAATAACAGCCTACAGATGCCTATATATTCCATCTATACTATTTTGTTTGAAGCTGTGTCTGTCTCACTTTACTGCATGTTCTCTGTGGACACTCACCTCCATCACACCTCTGTGAAGGATTTTGCCACAAGGACAGTTTGTGGGAAAAATGGGGAATCAGTTTCCAATGCATTTTGTTTCAGTCACAGAAAATAACGTGAAATACTTTTTGGTTTGTGAGCTCAGTCATCCATGAACCATGCAGCTACTCGCTCACTCAGTGTCTTTGTCAGGACTGTGTAGACATTGTACGAGATATAAAGCAGGGAAATATACAGCTTCATCGTTTACTCTTCATCATGCCATCAGTGGAAATGGGAAATCACAGTTTGTGCTGGATAGAATTATGGCCACTAGGGCTCAGATCATCCAGATAATATGGTCCTTTGTTCCCGGAGAGGTAACAATAAATTTGCCAAAGCATAAAATAAAGTCTAAATCATCGAGTTAAACGGAAGTAGTCTAAAAGAAGTTAGTATTTTCTGTTTTTGGACAAACGGGAAGATCGACAGATAGATAGGCGGAAGGAAGGATGGATGGAGGAGGTGGTGGGTGTGTCTCTGTGGATGAGTGACGTGCTGCTGGGACGCATGCCCCGTGCGCACTGCGCGTCCTGGCCTGTCAGTAGCAGCCAGATGGAAACGTAGGCAATGAAATTGGTGAGGTCATGTTTTTTAAGCCGCACAACGGAATAAATCACCCTTCAGCGGCAGCATAAACAAATAGTCCGCCGTTGCGGAACATTTCACCGCTGATCGGACCGCTCGGGAATCAATAGTTTGATGATTTGATGACAGAGGTAAGATGAGGATTCGCACCTCGGCTGCTCAGACGTGCTTATTGTTTGGCCGTGGGGGAGGGTCGTATGCCGCTATGTGCATGCTGCTTTACCGAGGCGGTCGTTGTGTTACATTGCAGCTTCACTCATTACCAAAATTACTATTATTTTCCATGTCGTTGTACTGTGTTTCGTTTGTCCACAGCGATCGCATAGAGATTGAGGCTGAAGCTAATATCAACACCGACTGCGCACTGTTTCACCAACAGGCCCTGTCATACCACGATATGGCTGTCATTATCTCTGCAATAATGTCTTCTTGCTCAGTGTCCGGCTCATTCAGGCTGCTACATTTTAGCATGCACGGCTCATTTCTGATGCAGCCGTCTATATACAGTCATTTTACTTGCCAGCCACCTCTGCCATCGACAGGACAATACGTGGGGGTCGTGTAGCCAAGGTTAACACACTGACAACGAGAGAAGATGAATAACGGGTCGATAGTGGTCCCTCATTTAGTCTCTGCAGATAATCTGTGCCTTGGACATGTGGCAAGTTAGTATCTTCCTTTCCCCTGTGTGCGCCCTGCAGCCAATCTGCATGGGTGCACAGGAGAACATGAGCTCAACTTTGCATTGGGTACATTAGAGGATACTATGTGACAGAAAGTATTTGATTTCATAGGCTACATTAGAATAAATATGTGCATGGCTGAGATTTGAAGAGGATGCATGCAAACACGTGATGGTGTTCTAAGTTTTACTCTTGGTTTTATTATGATATGTCATTTTACATACAATAAATCTGAATCCTATCATTTTATTTTGGTAATATATGTATTTTTGTTAGAATTATTTGTGTTTTTCTTAGAAAAATACATCTTAACCACAACTGTCAGGAGCTGGGTTGTCCTTTTTAAAGTGTGTGCTTTGGAAGCCATTCATTAACTCATTAGGCTGAGGCAGCTGCTTTGACTAAAACAAAAGTTAAGTCATTAGAAGGTAGCTTCACACCAGGAATCGCACTGCTGTATTTATGCTTTTGGGGGAAAAAAATAGATGTATCACACCTCTGTGCCTTCAAATCCATCTACTAAGTCCCTACCTCGTGAGTGCTGTGTGAGACGACTGATGTGGCTGCTGCATTCCTTGTAAATACTGCAGCTGACACATAACTGCAATCTAATAGTGTATCATTGATTTGGGAAGAATTTGTTGATGCGGCATGTAGTTCTAAGCATCAATACTGGTAATTGCACAGCAGGGACTTTAATATTAACACAGTGTGTGACTAAATAGGAATTTAGGGCATCAAAATATACCAAGTGATTAAAACTATAAGCCTGTGATTCCATCCCTGCACTTACCTGACCGTTATCCTCCATTATTACAAAAATTATGACCGACATTATACGTGTTATCTGCTGTGCAACACATAACTGTACATACCACACACACACACACACACACACACACTAACTGCAGTGTCATTTAATCTGTCATAAGATGAGCACAATTGTCTTCCTGTCTGACATATAAAAAGAAGCAGCATGTCTATTTTCATGTTGCGAGGGAGGTGGATGTTATGGACGTCTTTGTGACGTTGGAGGAACAGAAGGAGAGCTGACTCATTTCGTTCTGGCAATTATATCCCTCATATGGACTGTGTGTCGGGAGTGTGGAAGAAAGGGGAGGGTAATTCCGTCGCTTACATAAGCTTTGAAGAAAAGGAGAGGAAGCTGTTTGATTTCTCCTTTTTTAGATTTTTGGTGGTTTCGTTTGACGCTAAATGAGAAATGTTCGGGAGCATCATGCGCGCAAATTGGCATCTTTGTGTTGGGTCTTATCTGGGCTCACGGTCTCTTGGTGCAACTTGACCCAGTTAACATGTGCCTGTGGAGGACCTGCCTGTAGAACTGAGCTGGAGTCCTGGGCTAGGGTCCAGATGCACAGGAATTATCACTGGGCTTGGTTTTCCAGTGTGACAGAGTCACTCTGAGAGTTATGTTTCATATGATGGAGTAGACCTCCCAGTGGCCTGCTGTTCTGCCACCACGACTGATGATATCAAATCTTCCATCCTGGTGTGTGCTGATTCGCTGAGATAAGGAACGGCAGTGCTCGCCTCAAGTGTGAAATTCAGCAGTGTCTTTGCTTCTTTACTCCGAATCTGCTTTCTGGGGAGCGGGGATTTTCGTCTTACTTTTTTTTATTTTTGGCCTGTCTCCTCAGCAGCTATTGTCATATATTATTTTGGTGTAGTTCCGGCAGTACAAAATATTTAAACGTGTGTCCCGTCTCCACAGAGGACTTTCTTGGATGCACAGAAAACAGTAATTGAAGAATTCACCATGAATAAAAACAAGAGAGAAAGAGAGTTCTACAGCCTAGATGTTGGAGACTCAACATTCACAGTACTGAAGCGATACCAGAATCTAAGACCCATCGGATCAGGAGCGCAGGGAATCGTGTGGTGAGTGTTCAACCCTCATCCATATTCAGTCAACAGATACTTGGTGAAATATGGGTTACCGTTTGCAGTTCATCACCAGGACATTCATGAAATATCTAATTTAAGTCACCTTTTAGTCAAACTGAAATGTAAATCAGTTGTAAAAATTTTTACCACTTTGTTGATGACACAAGCACAGACCTCCAATCTGTTGAAGTTGAATATCAAAATCTTGTGATACCTATTTGCATTACGTTTGTGACCATGTTTTCAACTCATTTGCTATCTTTGTTCCTCAGCTCGGCTTATGACCAAATCCTTGAGCGAAATGTTGCCATCAAGAAGCTGAGTCGGCCCTTTCAAAATCAAACGCATGCCAAGAGGGCGTACAGAGAGCTAGTCCTAATGAAATGTGTCAATCACAAAAATGTAAGTGTGCAAATATTTTCTGATGCATTACATTTCCCCAGGGGGATACATGGTATTTAAGACTGGCAGAGTGTTAATGGTATTTGTATGTTTAAATGTGTATAGAAATGTTGCTACGACAAAATTGTTTTGATTTATGTCATTTTATCCCCACAGATCATCGGCCTATTAAATGTATTCACACCACAGAAGTCATTCGAAGAATTCCAAGATGTGTAAGTAACGAGATAGACATATAGTTGGTATTGTAAATAAAATTGTACTCCCTCTTGTGTGTTTTCTGAAATGCCTCTCAGGGGAAAGTCAAACTGTTTCTGCTCCGTCAGATACTTGGTGATGGAGCTGATGGATGCCAACCTGTGCCAGGTCATTCAGATGGAGCTTGACCACGAGAGGCTGTCCTATCTGCTCTATCAGATGTTGTGTGGTATCAAACACCTCCATGCCGCCGGCATCATTCACAGGGTAAGCATCGACTGGCCATGAACACACAGAGTCATGCTAGGATGGTGTCCTAAAGATGAACTGTTAAACCTGCTGTGATACTTGACACTGAAGTGTAAGGGCAAGCGGTCAACTGGCACGCTTAGAGGTGATGAATGTAGTCTTTTAATTACCAGCAAACCCCTCCAGGCAATAGATTAGATACATTTTGAGTTACTTTCAGATTTCTGTTGAAAACATTAGTGGAAAAACTTGAGTATTCGTGTCATTTTGTTATGTAAAACAAGTAAAATGTAGTAAAATATCCTTAAAAAAAGAAAAGAATTTCGAGCAGCTTTTGTTGAGCTGGTACACATGTATGACTTCCAAATTGCCTATTGCAGGTGAACGTATCATTTTCCCACATGGATCAATAAAAAGCAGGTGTAAAATGAATGCATGCTCTGCGATTTACAACTGCACCTCATCAGTAGTATCAGCAACATGCAGGCGGGTGTGTGTCTCTCAACAAATCAAATTATGGCTACAAAAATGCCGTTACTGATAATGGATCAATAGTGGCTACTTACTTAAAAATATATTAAAGAAAGATAAAGAAAGAACAAATTAGAAATTATTCCTTGTTAGAATGAGGAGTAGCTGAACACCAAGAAGAAAAAAAAAATCAATATTGTAAAATGCTGCTTGATTCATCTGGAACTGAGGATCACCTCAGTAAGCACATTTGTACTGCAGAGAAACACGGAGATGTAAACTGCAGGTTATGTGCTAGGTTTTACTCATGAACTCTGATATCATGTGCCATGTGCAGACAACAAAGCTGGTCAGTATGTTATAATGTCTGATCTATTTAATCTCAGAACAGTGTTACAGACGCTTCCTTCCTTTGTGACGATTCTTTTGCTTGAATGCATGTCTTTGCTTTTTATTGACAAAATCACCATCGAAAATATAATCACATTTTGGTGCGTGTTCCTTGCAGGACCTCAAGCCCAGTAATATAGTTGTCAAATCAGATTGCACACTGAAGATCTTGGACTTCGGCTTGGCCCGGACAGCAGCCACGGGCCTCCTGATGACACCGTATGTGGTCACGCGCTACTACAGAGCACCGGAGGTTATCCTGGGCATGGGCTACCAAGCCAATGGTGAGTGATGATCTTTGGACTGTATCTGCCACTTAGATACTGCTGATTTTCAGTGTACGAAAATGAACTGCAGCTGCACCACAGTAGAAAGCTGCTTTTTAAGGTTTTATATTTGACATACATCATACAGGGACCTGAAGATTGCTGTTTAACACTCTGTAAGCTGCATGGTGCTTCTGTACAGGAATTTGTTGTGAGAAGATGCTCACTAACTAACCTCTTTAACCGAACTAACCTGTTGTTGTGCATTCCTCTCACCTCTTATGGCTTTGTTTGTCATGTTCCACTTCACTAGTGGACATATGGTCTGTGGGCTGCATACTGGCGGAAATGGTTCGCCATAAAATCCTCTTCCCTGGAAGGGACTGTATCCTTGTGTCTTTTAAATACTTCCTCCCTCTGTTAATTCTAACTGGCTTTCTGTGTGCTATTTGCTGTTGCAGAAACTCTTGATTTTTCCGTTTTGTCCCAGGCTGTGGGGACTTGTTCATATACCCTAGTAGTGCTAGCATTTCCTACTTGAAGCCTTCTGGCAGTTATGTGCTCTACATTTTCATCAGCATGTCAGTTACTGTTTCCCTCTGATCAACAATGCTCTCTCTCTCTCTCTCTCTCTCTCTCTCTCTCTCTCTCTCTCTCTCTGTCTGTCTTTCTCTCTCTCTCTCTCTCTCTCTCTCTTTTTCTCTTTCTTTTTCCTCTTTCTCTTTTCCTCTTTCTCTCTCTCTCACTCTCTCTCTCTCTTTCTCTTTCTCTTTCTCTCTCTCTCTCTCTCTCTCTCTCTCTCTCTCTCTCTCTCTCTCTCTCATGTGCTCTCTCCTATCTGGCTGTTGCTGCATGGTCTTCTCTCTCATCATTGCACCATTGCCATTCTGTTGACATTAATCTCACTTCATTTGTGGTTTTTTTTTTTTTGTCTTTTTCTTTTTCCCTCTTCACCATTTTGTTTGCATGTCCACCTGCCTGTCATCTAAATGTCCACCTGCAGTGGATGTATGGTCAGTGGGCTGCATTGTGGCCGAGATGATCAGGGGAAGTGTGTTGTTCCCTGGCACTGATCGTATCCTTCCCCATCATTGTGTCATCACTTCATTCAGTGTGAAGAGATCCACCACCATCCTCAGACTTTTCCCTCTTGTCACTCCGCTATTCCACCCGACAAACATCACCTCCATCATTGCTCTGCTGCACTCACCTATTGTGAGAACTTCCAGCACAGTCAGATCATAATAATGGCAGTAGTAGCTGAGAGAGCATGTAGTTATGTATTTGCTGCCTACGAAAGCAGTAAATGGCTGCATCACCATAGATCATGCAATCAAGTTGTGCGCGTGGTGTGTGTGTGTGTGTGTGTGCGCGCGCGTGTGTGTGTGCGTGTGTGTGTGTGTGTGTGTGTGTGTGTGTGTGTGTGTGTGTGTGTGTGTGTGTGTGTGTGTGTGTGTGTGTGTGTGTGTTTGTAGACCTCATAATCAGAGCTGCTGGTGTGTGAACCTCAAAGAAAGTTAAATGTCACGCTGCCCTTATGGTGTGTTACTGTATTTATGTGCAAGTAAATAGAGTGCGTGTGGCCTTTTTCCTTAACATTTACACTTCAGACATCGACCAGTGGAACAAGGTAATTGAGCAGTTAGGCACTCCATCTCAGGATTTTCTAATGAAGCTAAATCAGTCAGTAAGAACATACGTAGAAAACAGGCCACGCTACGCTGGATACACCTTCGAGAAACTCTTCCCAGACGTGCTCTTCCCTGCCGACTCTGATCACAACAAACTGAAAGGTAGTGGTTTTTTTGTGTATTATCTTATCTAAACCATCAGAACATCCATGTATCAAACCACATTTACAGGCTTTTTGATTAATAGCATTATCATCTTATGTATTTGTTTATTTTCTCCCCTCAGCGAGCCAAGCTAGAGATCTCTTATCCAAGATGTTGGTGATTGATGCCTCCAAGCGCATCTCTGTAGATGAGGCCCTGCAGCACCCTTATATTAATGTTTGGTATGATCCGGCTGAAGTGGAGGCGGTAAGTGGATTGCTGATAGGACTGCATGATCCTTAAATGTGTCACATGACATTTTAATTACATGACTTCAAGTGGAAAGTTGGCATCGATCTTGTGCCACTGAAGCCATTTTCTCTTTCTCAGCCTCCTCCCAAGATCCCAGACAAACAGCTGGATGAGAGGGAGCATACCGTGGAGGAGTGGAAAGGTTCGACTGCATAGTCAGCTTCTTAACACTGCACTTCACTTTTCCCTGACAGTGTATTATTTGCCCGTCTGGCTCATGGGGCAGCGCTGGAATTTACCACAATGCTAGGATGTATTACTAAAGGGTTTATTTTCAGTTATATTATAAGTACAATTTCCAGAAAACGCTGAAAGTCATACGCTAAGAAGTCAATTTAGATAGCTGAATCTTTTTTTTTCCACTATATTGATAAACAACTGCTAGTCACTATTAAAGCTATCCACTGTAGTTAATACATCAAATTTTGCGCAAATCAGTTTACAGTGCAATAGAAATGGTCAGCTGGTCAGATTTTCAGATTAGCGTTTTATCAGAGCTTATTTTTCAATTCAGGGGAAGTTAAATGGTAAACCATGTCTAAAGAAATCCAGTGGCATACAATCATCAGTTATTTACAGACGTTGTTACCCAAGGAGCGTTGTTTCTCCACTGTAGTTGCCAGAGGGCGCGTTGTGCCACTTGAAATACCCTTTTAAAGCCTCTCAGTCAAGGTTTTCCACTGTGGGGAACCTGATTCTGTGGGGCGGGGGATTGTGATTGTGAGTAAATATCACTTTCAGTTGTGCAGCAGGATGAGCTCATCCACAACCCCTGCCAGGTGATAATGACCCCCGCACTCATTTTTAGAAGGGTCACTCCTGCACAGCTCGTCCAAGTTAGAAACGTGATGCTGTATTGGACCGTACAGTATGCCGTACACTCAGAGTGTAGAGAAAGTATATCATATCCTGTGATCCATGCATCTATGATTGCTGTTTGTGTCCTCAGCTTGACATTTGTTCTGCAATTTAATTTGTAGAGCTGATTTATAAGGAAGTGAGTGAATTGGAGGAATGGACGAAGAACAGGGTGATAAGAGGCCAACCATCTCCTCTAGGTGAGTAATCATTATAATTTTGGGAGATGAGAGGGTGGAAATCATGAATCAGTACTATTTTTGTTTGTTAGAGGAACATGATGAGTTTTTAGGCTTGAATGGATTTTCACAAGATTTACTTTACCACTGTTTTTATCACTCACTGTGTGTAATTGAATAAGGCAAAAATAATGTTTTTTTTTTTAAATTTCATATTAAGTTCTCATACATAACCCTGTAAGAGCGAATTTGGTGCTTTGCAGTTTAAACTCGATATTTAGGTTAAATCTGGGATAATTAAAATCATACTTATAAGTTACATATAACCATTGTTTTAACATTATTGCAACATTTCAGTATGATGTCGAGCAGTGTGAGAATAAAGATTACATATTTTGTTAATGAACTCATAATATTTCAAGAATGCTGCAATATATCGTGACGTTGAAATAATTAATGAATAAAGCCAGAATATTTATATCTATGTATTTTCAGAATATAGTTTTAATTCACTCGTAATTTTGATTTCAAGAGTGATGTTTCAAAGTAAGCAGCAATGCAGCAAGGGGGCCATAGAGATATGTATATACATATATGTATATATACAACATTTTTTTTCTTGTATTTCTATTACTTCATTTTCATACTGACTTTTCTCAAAATAATTTGAGTATATAATCAAAAATGTTTTCCTAACGCTGTTGATCTGGTTGTCTATCAAATTTATTTTTTATTTCAACCATACGGTCTTTCAGGGAAATTTGGGTCAGTTTTAACCTGGATAGCTTTTAAATCGGAGGTGCTGTTTGCGTGTGAATTCTGTACTCATCAGAAAATGGCAGTATCATTTGTCTTTCAATGTAACCTATGCGTTGATGTGTGTTTTTCGCAGCACAGGTGCAGCAGTGATCGACAGCCCTCCTCAGCCCACGTCCTCCTCCTCGTCTTCGGCCAACGACGTCTCATCCATGTCCACAGAGCCCACTGACCCCAGCAGTGACCCCACCATGACCTCTGAAACAGACAGCAGCTTGGACAGTCACACCTCTCTGGGTGCACTGGCCTGCTGCAGATAACATACACATGGAATACACACACAAACGCATATCTACACACAACCCTCTCCTCATCAATGTGCGTGTGATGGGAGAGGGTTGATGCCAATGAAACTCATCATGTTAGTTTGTAGAGCTGCGCTTTTAATGTACAGTTTGTTTTTATTTCCCCCCGGCCCCTTTACTGCTGTAAATGATTGTGGTTTGAAATTGTATCATTATTACTGTATTTTTGCTGCAAATAATCAGAGTATGTTTTGATGTGAAACTGATGTATGTGATGGAAGAGAGGGATTTGAGTGTTCTTTACACATTGCTGTTTTTTAGCTACTGCTACAAAAGTCAACTACCATACTGTTAGCACTGTAATATTATGTTGAGTATATTTTTTGAATTGTTCATTTGGCATTTTTTGTATAGCTTTTGGGACAAATTGAATGAATCTATAACAATTATGTCTAACAGTAGACTAGAGCACACTTCATCTTGGATCATAGTGCAAATGGATGAATTTATTTTGACATTGTTCCTCATCTTTCTTGTAGAAAGCATCCCTTGGTATACCAATTTAACGGATTTCCTTTTCTATCATGCCAGCTCTGATTGTGTGCATCTTGACAAGCAGTCTAATGGTCTGTTTCCCTGACACAATTTCTTTTTTTACTATAGCATACTGTAAACTGACTGTATTTTAACTTGTATATTTATTTAGATGTAATTTGTAGGTGACGGTCTGTTGGATGAGCAGGAACAGGGTGAATGTAAGTGAGTAGAAATGTGGAATAGTAAGGAGCCAATGACTACTGTTAGCGCTGTAACAAGTTAATATAGGCCACCCCACTGGCTGGAATGAGTGCCGTGTTTGGGGACTGTCAGCAGAGACTAAGTCTAAATTAGTCACTTTATCCTTTTGGCAGGTTCTTTCAGACATGATGTCTGATATTTAACATATTTGATTTAAGTGCCCTTACTCAGTTCATTGATTTTATTTTTTATTTTTTTCAGCCCTCTCTGTGGCAGATGCTCCTCTCTTCTGTGGTGCGTCTTTCTGAGTTCTACCTCACACATGCACACACTCGAACACACGTTTTTGAAGATGCAGGATGTATATCGTGGCACACATCATCTGAAAGAAATGCGAAAAAAAGATCTAGTTTTTTTCTGTATTGTGTTATTTATTTATTTATTTCAAGCTAGAAGGCGTCTATGTATGTAATGTACATTTTGTTCACAAGTACTATTTCTATGCATTTTGTTGAATTTTTTTTCTTTTTCTGTGCAGTATAATTCATGGATTAGTATAGTCAGTGATTGATCTGTACATTTGACTGTAGATGTATGTATGGTTTCTGAGAGTCAGGAAACATTTGCTACCTGCCATAGTAACCTTTGGATGTATTTGATGGCTCAAATTTCCAAACTGTCCCTTTGTCCTTTTCATGGTTGGGCACTCCAGGCAGTAACCCCTAGCATCAGCTCCCAGAATGCAATTTGGGGATTGTGACGCATGTCCTGACCCTTTCTTGGCCACATTTCAACTGACTTATTGTGGCGTCCTTTTTTGTGTTTTTTCCCCCTCATCCATCTCCTCAAAAATAGAATCAATAGAATAGACTTTACGCATGAGTTTTCTCTGAGAAAATCTGGTGCAAATTAGTGCAGGTAGATTTAGAAGAAAGAGAGGAAAGCCATTCAGCACCACTGGGATGATTCTGTAGTCATCACTGTCAGCAAAGAGCTAACCTTTTGTGGTGTGTTTTGGGAAGGCCAGCTGTGTGAATTTTAGCCTTTGGATCTGAAATTGCCTGACTAACAGACCAATTATATACATCAGAAATGGAAACTGTCTACCTTCAACTCTTGCAAATAAAAGAGTTGAATTTTAATGTCTCACATTGGTTTTTCTTTTACTGTCAAGTTGACATTTCTTTCAAGAATAAGGGGATATGAACATTGTGTGTATGGGAAGACGACCTCATATTATTAATAAGGCTTTTTCTGGTTTCTTACAGAGGAATTTAGTAAATATTTGTCTACATGACCTACGGTGTGAAAGGGTGAGGATTGACAAAATGAGAGGTGCTTGGTCCAGAGGAGTTCTCGTTTGGCACCGGCACTAGTCAGTGTAGGCACAAGACAGCCGTACTAAAGAGGGCAGGATGGCAATTAGTACTGCACTAGAGGTATTTGGTCTTCAAAGCTTTGGGGCTGGTTGGTCGTCCCAGTAACTGAGCTCCTCCTCTGCTTTTGGACCAGATGAAGGCAGGTTGGTCTGGTCTAGTTGGTCCGTGTGGCTCCTGTGGTCAGATCTCCGAGGGTTTTGAAGAACTCCTCCATCTCTTTCTGGAGGAGAACGTTTCGATTTTCTGCATCTTGGTGTGCCCGTTCCGAGTTTCTGAGTCGTATCTCCAGCATGTGAAATTTCTTCTTCTCCTGGTCCAGCTCCTCCTCTAGGCGGTTTACTTGGGCCTGGTACTTGGAACATGACTCCTCCAACCTCAAAGGAGAGAAGAAGAAGTTATAGACACCATTTTATGCTGTTTTTAATCAGTTATTTGAGAAGGAGTGACTCATTCTTACTTGCGAATGCAGGTTTCATAGCTTGTCCTCTGTTTCTTCAGCTCCTGCTTGAGCTGGGTCAGCATGCTTGGGACAGCGTCATTTGTTGCTGTGGGATCATCCTCATTGCCGCTTGCACTGTGATCCAAAGTATTTGTACTGTCCCTCACCTCTGTGGGCGTTTCTTGACCCTGTTCTAATTTCACCGCCGTATTGTTTCCCTCTGGCTCAGACAGCGAGATCTCAAAGGATGTCCAAATGGAGGAAGTGTCGGCAGGCAGGCTTAGACTGGAGGGGGCTACATTGTCGTAGGCAGACAGTCTGTGGGATTGGTGGGGGACTCTGTGAGGCAGGCATGTTTGAGAGGAGTCTTCATCAGAGTCTCTCTGCGAGTCCTTAAGTGAAAGAGTGGTTTCTTTAAGGGAGAGGGTTGAATCCTTTATAGACAGAGTTGAGTCCTTCAGTCTTTCTCCAGATGAGGTGGTGCGCCTGTGAGCTCGGAGGGACGACAGGCCATTCATCAGCCAGTTGCTCCCACCAGCTGCTGACACATCCCCTGCAGATCCCCCCATTTTCCCCTTTGGCCCCCCAGAGGCCGCACTGCCCTTGAAGGAGCACCTCCAGGAGGGCAAGGCTTTAGACTGTTTACTGGGGCTAACAGCTACTTCACTTCCACCTTTCCCTTCAGTTTTGCTTTCTGCTTTTCCGTCCACTTTGTCCTCTGTCTTGCTTTTGCCTTTCCCTTCAATGCGACTGTCCTCGCCCTTCTCTGATGTAACAGGGCTTGATGCGGTGGACTTACTGTCTGTAGGAGGGGTGGAAGATTGAGGTTTTTCTTTAGGGGTTTTGGAGTTTGTCCCTGAGGAGGGAAGGAGGTCAGTGTCTTCTTGAGGAAGCCATTCCACTTTGCACCGTTGGCTCTCCTGTTGCTGCAGAGGAATCTTTATCTCAATTTCTGGCTCCTCACGTTGGTAAAGTCGTGAGTGTTCACTGATCAGCACGGTCATCAGGTGCTGCACCTGTGAACTTCCTGTTTGCAATGGAAAAACACATACACCCATAAGTGCCTGAGATGTTTCATGGCACTGATTGGAAGACATGGTTTTGTCACAGATCTTTTAAATTTGCAAATTAAGAAATGATCTCCAACCTTCCATCATGGTAACTGGATCCTCCACTCTGGGCCGAAGGATATTCGGTCCAAACACAGTCGCCAGGTTCTGAACACTCATCTTGTTCTCATTGGAGTGAGACTGAACCTCATCCAGAAACCTGAGTATACAAAACCAAAAACATAACATATCTCCAGATATGTAAACTCCTCAATGCTGACTGCTTTAGTAGAAACCCACTTTTTCATTTAGTAAAATTAAAGTCACTGAAAAGGTGGACTGAGTCATGATTGTGGCTGGCGTGTGGGCTCTGCTTCTGATAATTATTCAGATACAGAAAGCAGAGAAGACATGTAATTGTGCACATTCACAGTCACTGATGTCACCTCCCCTGATGATGAGGAAGTGGGTGTAATGACTGTTATTTCTCTGGTCTGACAAACTGACAAATCCTCAATCAGGAAGCAGAGACTATAAAAGCAGCAAAAATAAAACCCACCACAGCAACATCAGTGACAGCTACTGATAAACTAAAAAGAGTTGATTACAAGACACAGTTCACTTACTTGCAGATGTATTTAAGGAGGTTGTAGTTGACCTGAGGAAGGGATTGCACCTGCTTGCCCAGCTCTGTAATACCCTTGAACAATAAAAGACATGTTCATTGGCAAGATGTTATATATATCTGACACATCTGCTATATATATATATATATATATATATATATATGTACTGTATATGTATATATATATATATACTGTATATACCAGTAAAGTCTGAGGCAGATATTTGATTACCATTTCTTTATCCTTGGTAAGAAGCTGAGCACAAGAGAGAAACTGTGTGTATTTAGAGAATGGGATTATAGGCTCTGGCAGCTCTCGTATGTACAGCTTCAGCAGTGATGCCACTGTGTGGACGTCTGTGGAACTGTAAGAAAAATGGAGTGCACAGTATAGAGTACTATCCACATGGATAATGGCTTGTCATGCTGCTGTAGATAAAATGTCCCCTCCTGCTGCCTCACCTGTCAAACACTGGCTTCTCACCACGGTCAAAGGCGTCTTGCAGTTCTCGAACATGATTGGTCTGTCCAGGGGCCCTGAAGAGGCCCTCCTCCTTGAGTCCGTGTTCACGTATGAAGCACGCACACTGTTCGACCAGCACAGGGACCAGACGCTGAGGGCCGCACTGGGCATCATACAACATAGTCTCCTCCAAATGCTGCCCAAAGACACCTGCAGTCACAACACAGGAATTGAACACCAGTCAAGTCAAAATATGTCTTAGGATGATTAAGTTCTGTCTTTTGAGCATGTAAACAGTTGTGTGTGTTTGTACGTGTATGCATAATGTCAAAGAATCCCACCTCCACCAAGCGGAGCCCATATTGCTCTACGTATGGCTCTGACCCATTCTTCCATGTCACTCTGAGAGTTGGCCATCAGCAGGAATGATTCGTGGCTTATATTGGTTCGATCCTTTTCTCCAGCCCCTCCTGAAAACACAGCCATATAATTCATTACTTTCTGGATCAATATAGAAAAAGGAAGAACATATCTCAAGACCACTGTGTTTTAAATATGTGGAGACAAAACACACAACAGATACCACTTCTGCAAATTACTTTGCTGAAGTAATTACTGTATTGTATGTAAACAGGTGAATAGAAATATCAATGTTTTCAATAACCTTATAAGCTCAAGCACCCCTGTAAAGTACAAAGACAGCCACGCAGCTCTGCCTTTCCTTCCTCTGGGTGAACACAGCTTGATACCACCCGGTTTGACATT
Organism: Brachyistius frenatus; assembly: GCF_029030835.1. NCBI lineage: Eukaryota > Metazoa > Chordata > Actinopteri > Embiotocidae > Brachyistius > Brachyistius frenatus. The sequence goes on along the minus strand of NW_027210782.1, from coordinate 338,528 downwards.
TAGTTATTTAGTTTATTTCAGCCCAGTTTTGATTGCACTACATAAAATTCTCTCTCTCCATGTCACTTTGTAATCATTTGCTTTTGAGGAGGTGGAAGAACAACTCAGATATAAAAAGAAATTCAGGGATAAAAGCATAAACCACTGGTAGATTTTCTACTACTGAAATGCGTCGTATAAAAAGCAGTGGTAGTGGATTCAGTAGGGGCTGCATGTGCCTCGCTGTATAGGCTCTATATCAGTACCTGCATTCATTACTAAGTCCTGCATTTTGGTGCATAGTGTGTTGTGTGAGAGAAACGACCCAGAAAGAGTAGTGTTCCCTCGGGACACCAGCAACTGCACCATGCTTCTCATTCAGTCTCTTCTCTTTCTGTTCAGGACCTTTTTCTTTGTGTATTTTCACTCTGTTATTCGAGTAACAAACTTTGTCAACAGAGTGATATTAGACTCCATCTCACATATTAAAAAAGGGCAGGAGTTTTTGCATGTTATCCGATTATTTTAAATTGTTCACGATATTTTGCATGACTGCCGACCATTTTCCAAAGCATGTAAGTGAATTTCACATCCTGAAAATAATTTATGAGATTGAGGATCTAATCCTCTTTTATGATGATAAAAGTTGATTTTTTTTTTTTGGTGCTTCTGTGGGATGAAGTGAAATAATATGAGGTTTCAAATGAGGTAAAAGGTCAGAATGATGAAAAATAATTACAGTATTGTTCAAAAGTTTAAGGCACTTTAGATGTTAAGATTCAAATCTATTAAGCAACACTATCAGAATCAAACAAACAGCCATGAAGAACTATTTTCAGCAACAAGAACGAAGAGTCTTGCAGTGGCCTCCACAAATTCCTGCTCTCATCATCATTGAGTCAGTTTGGGATTAGATGAAGAGACAGAAGCAGTTAAAACAGACTACATCCACACAGGGACTGATTGAAGTTGTACAAAATGCTTGAAACAACCTATCTGCCATTTTTTGCACTTTGTATGAGGGTAACTGATAAATAAAAACTATTCATGGCATCATTTTTTAAACTACTTTACTTTACACAGAGCATATGATCTGCTGCATGTATGGTGTCATCACGATTTCAAGCTACATGCCCAAACAGATATACTAGGTGTGGCACCTGTGCAGCCTGAGTCCAGCTGTGATAGAAATCTAAAGTGAGCCCAGTGCTTTTTTCTCTTTGGCACTCACTACTGTACAGATTGTTCAGCATCACTTGAACAAGGTTTACCTATGTGCTCACTTACACAACAGAGTTGTCACCCTACCAACTCACCTGGAATGATTTCAAAAAGGTGGCGACCAGGCTCGTCCTGATTGGCTGGCACCTCATTGACCTGACTACCCTGAAGAGGAATACAACCCTGTAGGAGAAAGGAGAGGAAGGTGTGAGGCAGACAGACAGGCAGTGGTTCTGGACTTGGATGTGCAGTGCATGTTAAACGAGTTCTGAGTATACTGGACTCTGGGCAGCTGTCCAACGCAGGAGGTAATGATAATGGAGGGAGGGATGACTCAGGGAAACATCCCTTCATCTACTTATCCCTCTGGTGCTTCCTGATGTACTTGCATTTCTGATCTCCCCAGCATTGAGAGGGTCAAAGGTCAAGTACTAAGTGCTTATTGCAGAACCACAGGGCGGCTAGTTACCACATTATCAGTGTGTATGTCAGGGCAATAACAACACACAACGGCTGTAATGGAGAGGTTGGGGATGTCCTAATGGAGGATGATTTTTATATGAAGGATGAATAGACATTTAGCCAACTGTAGTTAAACACCAAATATATCATGTCAAGCATGTAGCTTTAAAATTATGGTCATATAATACAAAAAAGGTTCTTTATTTTACCGAAAGGACAAAAATGTATTTTGTAGCTTGATTTAAGAGAATGGAAAAGCCATTTTCAGAATTACAGAACACATAATAGATCGACTGGCCTTGGGGCAAAATACCAATTAGAAAAATGCATGAATTCATGAATATTCATCTGACTTTAAACTTGAATAACTCCTAACATACAACAGTGCGGCCTTGCAACAGGTAACTGCTTTGAGTTTGTGTCATTTTGAGACACCTGTGCCTTGCTTTCATCCTGGTCCTTGTAGAAATACAGAGCTTCGGTCCTCAGGACAAACCATCGCAGCTGCCAGTTTTTCATGATACTGCGCTGTCTCTTCAGCCAGCCGGCCTTCAGTGCCTTCTCCTGATCCAGAGGAGAACAGGGCCTGGAGACCCGAGACAACTCTCCAAGCACCATACTTTTGGATCGGGCTGCAGGGATACACATAGTGACATCAAATGAGAGGAAGGGAGCTTAAGAGAAATAACAAAGACAGATAAGGAAATAGAGAGTGACATAAAGGCAGAGGATACATTTTATTTAGGAGATTTTCTTGTTTTCTGGCTTTGCTATTGTTATAAACATTCACCTAGAGACAACACAGTTGTTATTCACAGAAGTCTCCCCTGGTACAGCAAAGCCTAGAGGCTTCACCATGCATCCTGATTTCCATTTAATTCAGTCCACCAATGCAACGCCTGCATTTTGCAGCAAAGACATCCATGATTTAAGATGAAATCCATCTATCTATTCCAGTACATTTTCTTATGTATTTAAAATATCAATAAGGGCATATATTATTTCCCATTTCATTGCTGTACAGTAAGAAGTTTTGCTTTGGATCAGGCTACGCTTTTACTGCTTCACACTGATTACAAGTATAGATTATATATTAGCATCTGTATGCTGAAGGTATAGAGCAAAAACAGGGACAATGGAGTGATCCCCAGGGAGTCAAGGAGAAAGAGAAAAGAGAGAGATAAACAGAAGTAGAGGGAGAGGAGAGAAATCAATGCGTCTTTTTTTTTTTTTTCCTGTTAATTGCATCTCACTTTCTGCTGAGGACAGCAGGGAAGGTATCTGAGAGGGCCTGGACTGAAATCTCTCTTTCTGTTTCACTTTCTCTCTCACTCTCTCTCTCTTGCTTATCAGCTCTCTGTCTGGACTCCTCATTTTATTTGTCCCCTCTCTGGATGTCCTTCCTTTGCAGAGTCATGATTGCTGGGAAGGGAGAAACCACATGGAGAAGTCATTAACAAAACTGTGTGCTGACAGCAGAAGCCGGCTGAGCAAAGTCTATTAATACAGGCCACATGGCCACATCGTGTCCGTCTTTATAAAAGAGACACAAAATCTCAAGGAGGAATTGATACTGTCAGCAAAGAGCCTTTAGTCTGTAAGGATTACATTTTCTTTAACCTTTTTTTAGGAAATAATGTTACTTAAAGTGCATCAACGAATGACTAAACACATACATACATTCACTTAAGAACATTAGTGTTACTAACGAACTGTTTTATGAGTTTTCTGGTAATAATCCCTGGTGGTAGAAGTAGCAATAACACAATGCTCCAGTAGGTAAAGGTCCTGTTTTCAAGGTTTTAGATGTATGGATTTTGAGGTGAAAGTATCTAAATAATATATAATTACAACAAGTTTTATAAAAACCTACAATAATGCAGAAAAATGATTGAATACATTACTGAGTTATATATTTTTTTATCTATATTTTTATATGTATATTTCTTTACTAAATAATAAGTGTGTGAGCAGTATATTATGGTTGTAGTTGGTTGAGGTGAAGCTAATTCAAACTATTTCATGAACCTTTGGGTGGTTTGATCAATAACTGTGTATACTGCTTTATAAACTAATCACATGGTTTTATATGTAAAATCCTAATCTGTAAATAAATGCATAACTTTTAAATTAATAGAAGTTCAAAATAAAGTAAACAATCTAAATATTATAGTTTGTATTTGAAGTAGTTGAGTGAAGTAGTTGAGTAAATGTACGTTGTACATCCCACCGCTGAAGGATCAGAAGTTAAAGTGCTCACTGTGTATGTAAATGGACCCAGTTAGTGATGCATAATGTTATAATTACATTAATCATTAATGATGCATTGCTGTAGCATTTTGCTGTTATGTCTGGTTGCAGTGGAGTAAAGTTAAACTGCTTTATTTACTGTTGGGTACTTTGATTTATTAGAATGCATCACATTTGAAGCATATTATACTTAAGAGAAGCATGATTATCTAAAATAACTTCAACTGCAAATGTAATAACAAGCACAGTTATTCCTAATGAAATGTGATGTGACGTGATGTAGAACATCTAAAGAAGCAGAGCATGGAAATACTCATCACAGCACAGAACCTGTGTAAGTGCATAAAGGTAATACATTTTGGATATTAAGTCCTGCAACTGACATTGTTCAATTAATGTTGAAATTAATAATTTACTAAATCTTTTATAATTTATTAGATCATTAGCCATGTCTTTTCCCCATATATTGTCTAAATTAGACCATAAGGGTATTTTTCTTTTTTTTAGAGAAATGATTAACATAATACCATGATCAAAATAGTGCAGTATCAAAACTTATAAAACTATAGTTTGGAGAATCTCTTTGATGCAATAGTGAGGAAATGGTAAAATGGTATTTAGTCTTCTTGGTAATTTTACATCTACAATGTCTCATAATATCTTGTTGGACTAGATCCCTGTATTATTTATTCAGTATAATTTTGACAATTATTCAACTACACAGATCTGAGGAAAACTCAACCACATGATATACAGTTTCACCAACCACATCTTCCTTTGATACAGTAACTCTGCACTCTTTAACTGCTTAGGATTCGGGTCTGATATCTATGCTTCTGAGCGCTGATCCAGCACTGCGATGCCGTTGAATTTGCCCTGAATGAGGTTGCATAAAAGGGTCAGAGGAGAACAGAGCTGGGAATCTAATCAAAGGAGAATACCATTACAGCAAATGAGAGATGGCAAGCGCACAAGACGTGGCAAGCAAACTGAAGTGGCTACTGCACTCCCCAACTATGTTCATGAAGGAGAAAGAAGAGGCACTTCCATTTCCCATCATCTTTTATGATCCTATTTTTACGGCTGGTCTAAAGTAAGTCAACAACTGCCAGAGGAAAAATGAAGAAACATCCCCGCCTCAAGCAACACAAACGTGAGGGTTCTTGAAAAAGATGCAATATTTTGCTCTGTTATGGCCATTTCAATTCATTTAATGTGAATTCAATGTGAAATTCATTCAAAGAGATCAGAAATCCTCAGTCTTCAGGTGGAAATACTTCTGAAACAGCAATTAGTTGGATACTTTGTCTGAAAAAAACAATATTAATCCATTTCCTTAAGATAAGGTGTAAACTATCACAACTCCCCAAGCCACCTGAAACAGTGTCATCCAGAAAACACCTGCTAGGAGTAGCACAGCAAGTATTTATACTCTGAATTATAATAACCTCAGTGGCAGGAGGTGTTCCTGTGATTTAGAGCTTCCATATTCATCTTCACACGGTCATGTGAGAGGCATGTATACACGGTGCCCCGACTTCGGTGGCCACCCATGGATTTTGGCCTGCATTAAAGGAACTATGTTTGACAGTCAGCTGTTGTGATTTACTCAGAGTCACACATTCCTCCCAACAAGATTCTGTCACATGTCCAAGACCACAACCAAATAGACGGGGTGAACCTTGAACAAACACAGATGTGTGTTCAGGTGTGAACAAGTCAGGATGACACCATTGTTGGAGGAAGAATCATCTTTCTGGCAGCCATGTTAACTAAAATCCACAGTATCTCCATTAGAATCAAATCGTCTAGGAATGAGGATGCAATAATCGCTTGAAGAAGACATGACGGATTACATCATCCTGTAGTAGAGCCTGTTAACTCTCAATGAGCACCGGACACAACAGCTAAAGGCTCAACTCTTCAAATCATGCAAAAAAAACCTCAAGAGAATTGCTAGCAACAATGGTGACGAGGATGCAGAATGACACCGGTGTTTGACTCTAGCATGGCACTGTTACACTTATTTGATGCCACTATCAATGAGAGCACTGAGAACAATATTGATGAGACACTATTACAAAGCCAGCTGGACAGATGAGGCTCTGCAGAGAGAGCGAGTGAAACAACGGAAAGAAGCAAGAGAGCACAGAAAGACAGAGAACAGAGAGAAATGAAGCACAGAGGAGGGATGGAGAGAGGGGAGGAGGGACTGTGCTTACCCCGGCGTGCCTGTTTTATCTTGGGGCTCAGCATGGTTACCGTTGCTGTGCTGCTCCCTCTCACAGAGACATGACTGCATCCCTCTGTTCACACACTATTCCTCTCTCACTCACACACACACACACACACACACACACACACACACACACACACACACACACACACACACACACACACACACACACACACACACACACACACACACACACACACACACACTCTCAGAGCCACTCGTCGTTGCCTCGCCCTTTACTCCTCATCCTCTCCGAGCATCTCTCTCCCTAGCTCACAGTCTTGCACTTGGACTCTGTCTGATTTCACACTCATACATTCATACATACAAGCACACGCACACACACACACACACACACACACACACACACACACACACACACACACACACACACACACGCACACGCACGCACGCACGCACACCTACAAGCACTTAAGCACACACTCTCCTCTTCCTCCCCTCTTCCCTTTCGTCTGACTCCCCCTCACTGCTCCACTAGCCCGGCGTGCTGTTGTTCTCACATACCTAGAGCCCTGCCCACCCTCTCTCTCTCCGTCTCTCGCTGTCTCTCTGCCTTCTGCTGCACACTCTCAGTATCAATTTCTCACCATCTATAAATATGTCTGGCTGTGTGTCCTCTCTCTTGTCACTGTTCCTTTCTATCGGCTGCCCCATCACTCCACAGTCTTCTCAATCCCCCCACCTGCTCATGGAGATTTGATTATGGTCTCATCCGTACCTGAAGCACAACCTCAGATCAATACGTTTGATTTTACTGACACCATTCTCACCACTAAATGTTGGATGCAGAGCAAGTGGGCATGGCATTGCATTGTCTGTGCACACAGTTGTATGCGCAAGTTTGGGCAAATTACATATTATGTGTGGAAAGGAGTAATTGCACACCCTGCAGCAAACAGACATTTAAAATGAGCCTTTTTAAAATGTTAATTCACTGTTACATTTTTTTATTTTATTAACTTTAAAAGATAAAAACGAATATTAAACAGTAACAATGTGCAAATGTTTGGGAACTGTTTTATTCGTAATGTCGTAGAACTTGATTAATTAATCAAACCTTGTGGTAACGCTGAAAGAGCCTCTATAAACAAGTGACTGAGGATTTTAAAAAAAAGAAGGTAATCGAAACAGAAAGAAGGTGAAGGCTACAAAAAGTTTTCAAAACATCAGTTTACAATTTCCACAGTCAGATATGTCATTAAGAAATTCCTAAATCAAGGGGAAGTCAAGACAAGATTTTCTGGTAAATCTTCAGATTCAATTTTCTGCTGGACCAAAAGGCAAAGCAAAACTTCCTTATGGCTGCAAAGAGCCTGCAGGAAGGTTTAGCTGACACAGGAGTGGGGGCGCATGGTGCTGTACAGCATTGATGCACAAACAGCTACATGGAAGATTCATTGGAAGGAAACCTAACCTGCGATATCATCACAAAAGATAGCGTGTGCAGTTCGCAAAGTAGCAACATCTTACAACCTTACAAAATGTTAAGTATGTGGCATGACAGTCAATGGCACAGGAACCTATGCACTGATAAATTGCAGTACAGATTCCTCTAAATATTAGCAGGTTCTGGATGCAAATGCCATGGAGTCAGTCAATAAAATGAAATTGAAAAGAGACTTCTACAGCAGGACAATGATCACTGTGATCAAAATCCTCAGTTAACTACTTAAAGTTTCTGGAATGGCCTTGCTGTCTTGAACATCAATGAAAATATGTGTCTAGATCTGGTTATATGTGCAAGATGGGCAAGGAGATAAATTGCCTAGGGGTGTCTAAATGTTTGCATCCAACAATATAATCAACTGCAGATGGATGGTGGGGCTGATAAATGTGTGTGAACATGTGTTTAAATCTGACAAAACAACACTGTACACTAATTAGTATCCAGACTCATTCGGGCTGAGATTTATAGTGCGAGGGTGAATGCCACATGACTCCGTTACTCTGTAATCTGTATGGTAAAAGCCACAACACTCAAGGGTGTGATGTTCTTGTTCCTGCCGAGTCTGGCAGGGTTGGAATGGATATGATAAAGCAGACAAATGCTGAAGTTCAAGACTAAAAGGCAGAACAGAGAGACACTTCTGGAAAGGAGAACAGACCGAAGTTTCACAGCTCAGTCAATCACGAATGGTTAACACTGTACACTAGTAAAGGCTTTATAGAGGATAACTTGAGGGCATAACTTTGGCTTTTGGCAGAGTAACCTTTATACTTTCAAAGAAACAGCCCATACCCTCACAGACAATGCAGAGGTCACACAGATAAGACAGTAGACAAAAATACTGTAGACCCATAATTTATATAAATAGGACAAATATCATAAAATTAGAGCTCAGCATCACGAGAGCTCAGACAGTCAGACAGTTCAATCATAAGATACAACATAAGTCATCACCTTGCTTGATACAAGGATTATCATGACAAAACAAACAAAAATCGGAGTTTTACCTGCCAATGCCATTGGTGTGTCACTGATCTGAGGAGTCCTGGATGGTTTCATGACATTGAACCCGTCGGCAGTATATCCTTCTCCACTTGGGCCATTTCTGGAGCCAAAACACGCACGCACACACATTCAGGGTCTAAACAATGACAATACTGAAATCTCAGTCCTCCACTTAATAGACAATCCCAAAGAAACAAATCAAATAACATCCCCATCCCCACAGAGAAGGGACTACTATGGTTGGCATTATTGACACCAGTGACGTGTGTCTAAGGAATGCTGATGTGAACAGATTCAGATAGAGGGAAAGAAATAAAGACAGTCATGCGAGTATTACTTGCCATGTCATTGTGGATAGGCAGACCAGACGACTCGAAGTCTGGAGCCAGACTCTCGGTGCAGCACAAGACGGCATCACATAGTCCCGAGCAGCTGCTGTGATAGGTACTGCTTTAGAGAAATAAAAAACAGCAGCGCACTGCTGTCTTCTTCATTTGAATTTTCAATCTGTCTCTCACTCAGGAAGTGAGCTGCCTTGATGGAGAAGTGAAAATGGCTGACTTCTGTGTAAAAATATGTATGTATATAATGAGTTTCTGATTTAGATGTTATTACTGTACATTTCCCTGGCTGACAACAGAGCAAGGAGTCAATGCTCTGGCTGTTAATAGTGCTTTGCCTATGTAAATCAAGAGGGAAGGTCACGACCTTTCAATGTGAAAATCTCTCTAAATATACAGTGACATAAAACAGAAAGTTTCTTTATTTATAAATGACAGAGTTTTCTTCATTAAACATATTCTCCAAAAGAATAAAAAAAACATCATGGCACAAATGAGTTATCATCTTGGAAACCAAAAGAAACACAGATAAAATACATTGGTATGTATTAAATATATCGGAATATTGACAAGTGGCAGCCAGTTGAGTACAATAACACTGATTTGTTGACAGAGAAATACAGTAAAAGCACTCGGTTTCACAGGTTTACATGTGCTCAACTTAATCACTCCATATGCACAAGAAGCAGTACAGTAGACACTAAATTATATCACATGACATAGCCATTCACAGTCCAGACCCACCAGCCTGTGAGGGGTGTGGGAAACATCATCTATAATCTAGAAATATGGTCCTGAGGGACACGCAGGAAATGAGCGTGTGTGTAATTGAAGGCATGAAAGGAGCATGGCCCATTAGTGAGAGCAGAGGAAGTGTCATGAAACAAAGGATTGGGTGCTGGTTGGAGAGATAATGACATTATGTTAGGAACAAAGTCTTTCAGTGCACCTGCTATTAACAATTATCACAAGCTAATCACAGGACCTGCTAATGTTATGAGTACATAAACTTTGATCGACAGCTTTACACCATGACAAACTTTTATTTAATGTAACCAAGCAACAAGTGAATTAAAATACTGTTCTCTTAAAAGTGTTCAGTGAGGTCTCTAAAAACTATGTGAAGGTCTAAAATCTTAGTGGTGGTTATCTTGCACACCACTTTGTGACTGGAGAATCTACTCTATAAAATATTAAAATATATTAAGATATTGTAAGATTTACATTCAAGTACAAGATGTTAAATGGCATTAGAGAGTTATTGAATCTACAGAAGACATTATCACAAAATGTATTGCACACCAAGGACTCTGTAAACCGACAATGTGTATTTCTAAGTGAGAATTGATGAGATCAGATTCAAGACAATTGTGTACTGGACAGTTTTAAATGTCTATGGCAGTTTTGTCCTCTCTGGTTTGTCCGCTGCCCACCCGTCTTCGACCCTCCAGCAGAAACGACAGCACTATAACCCAGCGCTGTCCCACTGACCTCTGTCGAGCTGAACTTTCACACTGTCTGAAGTAGGTGGTCGTTCCCGTGGCGAGAGCATCAAACTGCTCGGTCAGAAGCCACGCCTCCCAAAGGAGCGTCAGTGCGTTCATAATCAATATGACCACGACCCAGAACTCCTCCACTAGCAATGCGAGCCACAGTGAAAAGCTGCGACTGCCTGCAGGCATCTTGCTGTACAGGTAACTTGTTGCTGTGGCAACAAAAAGAAGGTGGGCAGTCACCATGGAGAGGATGAAGAAGAGGAAGAGGCGGTGGTTACCCCGGCCGATGCACCGGTTGAGGAAAAGGCAGTGGTGGTCATAGTCTTTAATGCACACTTCACACAGCTTGCAGTGTTTAGTGTAGTCTGGCTGAAACAACTACGAGGAAAACAAAGAGTGTGTGGGAGAGAGAGCAAAATAGTAGAAAGAAGTAATTCAACTTTTAGGTATGATGTGACTCACAAACTAGGAAATGTCTATCTTTAACCTTACATCCACCTTTTTTAAAAAGGTTGCTTTCACTATGGGATGAAAATTAGCTCACAGTAACTTACTCATCATAATTATTTTTCGGGCATGCATTACGAAGCTGCTGTGACACCTGTGTTATTAGCAGGGGGTGTGTCACTTTGGGTGGGAGTCATGTGAGGGCACATACAAATAGGAGAAAGGCTTTGTGAACATATCCAGATATTAAAAAGACTGAGACAGAAAGCTCGATACACGGGTAGATATGGAAGTATGCAAAGCATCGTGGCTCTCTGACCCTTGGCCAGTGTGAATGTCTTACCTCACAGTATGGACAGAACCTGTGGGGGCTTTGGTTGTTCTCCACCAGGTCAGCGATACAGGAGAACCGAGGATCTGCGTCTGCTCTGTCCAGTGTCCCGGGGTCCTGAGTCAGAACCTTGCAGAACAAACTGAGGACTATGGAGAAATGGACCACTGACACCTGGGCCAAAGCACTGGTCGGCCACACACATTCACAAGGTTAAGGATGAATCCATATCATCTTAAAATACATTTGCTACATTTAGTATGGATATCTTAATATTGATAAAGCAGTATCAGTAATGTCCTCCTTGTGTGAGTTGAGTGCCACCATCAAGTTCAGTACAATCAAACCTTTAGTTGAAATTTCCCTCTCTCAAGCAAAGTGTTGAATGGACGAACAGACCAACCAGCATTTAGATCTTTATGTCACACATTTTCCGGGCAAAAACAACCAGAAAAATCAAGAAACATGGATGGGCATATGAATTAACACGTGCAGCCTCTGTTAAGGATATTGGGCATCATTTTTCCATAGAAGCAGAGAAGAGAATGGAATAAACCAGCGAGGAGCGTTCCCAAGTAGATCGGGTTCGGTAACCTGGAAGGAAGATAAATTCTATTTCAACAGAGAGAAATAACAAATAGTAAAATATGACAACTTAATGATAAACATTTAACATGTACTACAATTTTTTTTCAAACCTTTGGTATGTGGTCATGCGGTGGTACTGTGTGAAAATGCTTCTGGCCAGCCAAGGGAAGAGCAAACCGCAGATTAGCCCTCCATAACCTCCCAACATGGCTGCTATCAGCAGGATGGCAGCTCCAGTCAGAGTTGGAAAAAGCAGTGTCCAGTAGTATAAAACTGGAGAGAAACAACACGTAACACAACAGAACCAACACGAGTAAATTCAACATATAAACACACAAAGCACTTTTAATGCCACAGCTGTATTATTATAATGACCATTGATATAAACATAATCGTTATCCTTGTTTTTTACTGTTAGATGAATTGTGAAAACTACAGATTGATATTTACCATGAGACTCTCTAGGTTTGTGGTGTACTGGCTCACTAATGTACCGACTCAGTAGTTTGGTGAGTTGCTGATGCCTAGAGAAAAATACAGAAATGTATTAATCAGCATCATAATCCCAAGAGAAGAAGCAAACATACTGGATATTTTAAAAGGTATTAAGGGGTTTTACTGTCCCCTGCTAGTCAGTGTTTCTCCACGATTCTAGTGACAGCAGATTCACCTAAATGTTTTCCCCTGTTTGCTGAGATCTAGAGGCGTGAGGCCGCTGTGGTTCTTCTGATGGAGCATCCTGCACCCTGTTCTCTGCAGCAGTGTCCAGCACACCTCCACTCCACCCCTTTCTGCTGCAACATGAAGCGCTGTCGCTCCCTGCTGGTCAACTGCATCCACAGCACACCTCTGACACAAAAATAAAACAGCTGTGAAAGGATCTTACAAACTCTTAAAAACTGCACCGTCCCTGTTTTGCAAAGCCTCTTTGGATTAACATGCTCTTTTTCCAATTCCCAAGTATATGAGCTGAGATTTTCTTTGTTAAAAAGAGGATTGGGCAATAGGTACATTTAAGTGGATAGATTTGTCCTACTGGATTCAACTGTTTATGTGAACCACCCTGATATTATCACAAACTTTTTTTAATATAACTGATTACAGTTCAACGGCCCTAAAAACTTCCGTGACATAAATAACCACAGACTTGAATCAACAGATATTCTATTGTGGGGCTGTGTGTAGGATTGTATAAACCACACATCTGCACCACTGTTTCATTTCTATAGAGACTTTAATTCAATCTTAAAGCAAGACAGCCCTTATATACCTCTGTCTTATCAAACTGTTGTGGCTAAGGTGTCAGCAAACAATTGCCATTTTATACATCCAGCAAGAAACATCAATATCCCAAAGGAGTCAGCTGTTAAAAAACAAACCAACATAGATCAATTTCAGGACTAACTTTTTGCTCTAGTTTGGGCTACCAGTGGATCAGAAAAGCTGTGCCTATATCTTGCGAAGTGTTTGTCTTTTCTCAGCAATGATCTTTTCATTTCTGCTTTTAGCTATTTTGTGCTGCAATGTGTTCAGTTATTATTCTCAGCACAGCAAATTTGCCTATGACTAGCTATGGGGTGTGAATCTTGACCATACACTAAATGTGTGAGAAACAACACAATGATCAAAAGGTGGCTTAAAGTTGTGTCAAGTCACAGTACATTTTTGCATGTTGATTTTCATTCTGTGGCAGCATCATCATCATCATCATCATCATCATCATCATCATCATCATCATTTTTGTTTGACTAAATGTTACCATAAAAATATTTAGATGGGGAATAAAAAGTTTAAGAAAATAGCTCTGTATAACACTGTTGGTCAACTACAGCATGTGAATGAGTGAGAGAGCAAAGACTCATACCTGGTCTCTGAGCAAATATCGAACCACCTCTGTGTTGCCTGTGGATGCAGCCAGGTGAAGTGGCGTCACCTGGTAAATGTCTGAGTCTAAGAACCGGAACATCCCTGTCTCCCACAGATAGTGCACTGCAACACTGGGAGATACAACTAACAGTTAGTCTATGCATAATAGAGTTCTGTGTGACAGATACAAGACGGAAAACTGAAAAAGTGGTGTGCTGTTTCCTCACTTACATGTTGCCCCCAGTAACTGCATGATGCAGTAATGTTTTCCCCTGCAGGTCTATGAGGCGCAGATCAGCTCCATACTGCATCATTTGATGTATGATGTAAATGTTCCCTTGCCTGATGGCAATACAAATGTTAGATGTATTTATTACAGAACCAAGTAGCAGAACAAAAAGCATGTTGCTCACGTCACACTGTCACCTCAAGAATTTAGACATGACCTAAATATGTAGCTGCTGCTCACCTGCAGGCAAAATGAAAGGCTGTCTGTCCTGCGTCACATGTCAGGTTAGGATCAGCTCCAGAGCAGAGGAAAAGGTCGACCAGGGAGCGGTTACCATGGAGGGCAGCATAGTGCAGCGGGGTAAAACCACCCCAGCCTGAATGAAGACAAACACATCACAGTCAGGTTTGAAGATGCTGACCTTCAAACTGATCTGCAGTCTCTGTTACTAACAATATAAGCCTGACACAAATGCACGCTCTGTCAGCCTGTTGCTCGTTAAAACTCTCTGGAGTTGGGGTTAGGCTTCCTTCAGCACAATGTGACTTTGTGCTGTGTTGTCAAGGGATCTGTCCATCTGTCTGTCACAGGATCCCTGCCAGACCATCTCACGGAGGAGCTGCAGCAGAGTTAAGTTTCCCAATGGCACTATGACAAAATCACGTCAGGAGGCACTGAGGAATGATCAAGTGTATAATAACATAATGTACAATTATAGTTGCCCATTGCTACAACATTTCCACATTATAACTTAGCCGGGCAATAGATTTCAAAGGACTGGTATTAATCACAAAGGTATATAAGGTTCTGGCTTTATAATGCAAAAACCAGCGGAGGGGGTAAACACTGCTGACAGAAACACAGCAGGAACTTGTGGCCTCCAGTTAAACACATCTGCAAGAAATAAAACATCAACAACGACCGACATTTTTGATTGATATTGTATATTATTGAACCTTACCTTTTTGCTTGAGGACTGATCGATCATTTTGAACGAAGTGTATACACTGCTCAATGTTTCCTCTCTGTATACAGTCAAATATGTCTCCGCCGCAAACGGAGCTCACAGGCATCGGATGCATTATGTAGGGTGCACAGAGGCGGCCTTTGACTTTTTCCACCGACAGAAACCGCAAGGCGAAACGAAATCAGCTCGTCTAAAGACGCGCTACAACATCATGGTGTAAAGTGAGAGGGGAGATCATCTTTCGCTGTGAAGTAAGTGAGATCCTTCATTGTGCTAAAGTGATTGAGGCTTACCACGCCTTGGGCACCTCATTGGCTGCAGCGGGTCATATGACTTGTGATGTCACCGCGTCAAGAAAGCACGTGGTCTCCATAAATAAGACGATACCTGGTCCAGCAAATACCAAGCACGGTATGTACTGAAAATAGCCATAACATTACAGAAAACTAAACACACTTTATTTCCCGACTTATTTCGAAAACATTTTAGAGTACAGGACATATTTTGAATGTAAACAGAAAATGAAAAGAAGAAATGAAAGTGGATGAAAAGGAAATTAATATTTGCCTCTGACGCTCCCCTACAGATTTGAGGGTTAATTTAGTAGTGCGATTTATGACATAATAAGTACAGGTAAATAATACGATGAGACTTAAACCAGCAGTGTTTAGAGATTGCATGCGTTTAGGACAATGCCTGCAATGAAAATGCTGTTTTTTCACCTTGGAGGGATAACGTCCGTATGTGTATCCATTGTACATCTTGTCAGATATAGATAACGCCAGTGCTCGAAGTTTTGTTGGTACCCACCAGGATCCAGTAACAGGACTTTTACATTTTACTATTTGGTGTATCGTGACTTTTTTATTTTTCTTGTGTACTGACTTGCATCAGTTATATACTCAAAAGTGTGTACAGTCTTAAACTGGTCTCTGGCAGTTTATGGAGAGACGGCAAGATCCCAAATTGGTTGGTGGTATGTCACTTTATGGAAAGGGATACGTACCGTTTCTGTGTGATATGGCACTTCATGGCACCTTAGAGAAGGCGGGGCAAACCAAAAGTCGAAGTGCCATACCACACAGGAACCACTTTCCATGAAATGACATACCACCTACCAATTTGGGATCTTGGCCCTGCTGAGTTTATGTGTGCAACATAAATTACTAGTAGTCGGTGAAACACCGTCGTAGTAGGCCTACTGAAAATCCAGAGTTAAACCCGAATTACCTTGAAAACTGCAAATCCTGCTCTGTAGGTCGCAGTACGGGCCTCAGTTGGTTCTGCAGTATTAAGTTACCTTGAAAATATATTCCGGAAAGAAGTGAAACGACCTCCATAGTTCTGAAAAGTCACCTCCATAATTGCAAATCGCACTTTATGGTACAGGCCTCCATGGCCCTAAATTAACTATTACTCAGAATGCACCACGTGACTCTTACCTGTTTCGCTTCTCAGTGTTTTTCTCTATTGGCTTTTTGCCTAAGTATCTACATAAACCTTTCCAAAAAAAAAATTCCCTGGCTCCAAACGACAACTATAAAATATTCAACCAGATAATTTAACCTCATGATTACTGTCTCTCTTGAGTTCATTTATGAGGAAACAGCTAAATGTGGCTTCCTTTTTTTTTAGTTTCTAATTAAAAGCCCTATACTGTTTCATACATGGTTCAGCCATATAATAATAATGCTAATAATAAATAAATAAACTTATCTTGTGAACAATGGCAATATCCTAGTACCTTTTACTCACTTTAGATATTCAGAATGTAGTGTTTAATGATTTGATGATTGCAGCTGATACACACAGCAACATGTGAATTAGAAGAGTAATGGCATTTATATTGTTTTCCACTTCAAGCATTGGTTAACGCTGCAAGCTACAACTTGAGCTGAAGCTCGGTTGGCTTCAGGCAACACTTAGCACGCGTCCAGTTGAGACAGTGAGTATAGCTTTTTTTTTTTTCTTTTTGTAATTTTGAAGTCTCCTTCCATAACAGGCATTTTGACTTTTCAAAAATAGATGAATGACTAATACTGAAAATGGCTTAGTTTAGTTTCAGTGACCACAAAATAAAATGCTACTGAGGAAAACTAAACAACTAATGATGGCTTTAATGTCTTCATTGAAAGACCATTTAACGTTTTAATGTTGTCTGTAAATGAGACAGCCGTCCTCTCAATATCAGGCTGCCAACATCACATTTCTGTATCATGAATAGTCACAAGATGGTGCTGTTTAGCTATGTTAGTTTTGCTTTTATTTTTTATGCCACCAATATCACCCAAATCACAATTTGGAGTATTGTGCTAAATTGGTTTGGCTTTTATTGCAAGATCTAACATGAAATCTGGTATGTTTTCTGATGCTGCTAGAGTTTCGTTCCTTGGTTTCCTTGGTACTGGCTTCCTGTAAAATTCTGCCTTGATTTGTACAACCCTACTTACTTTAAAGTCACTAAACAGTTTGCTGCTGAGGTCCACACGGCCTCTTAGGTCACCCAGAGGGTTACTGGTGGACTTGTGGGGAGCAAGCATGTTCTTGAATATCCTGTTTTCTTTTATTTCCAGCATTTTATTGATGCTTTCTTGCCTTGATTCGTCCCAACTTCTAGCAATTTTGTATTTGCTTCTTGCTTGTGTTTTTTTTATATTTTACATGTGGAATTGCTTTTTCATCTTTACTTACTTAAACATGATAAAACAGGCCTGTCATTCCAGTTATTATCATCAGACAATATGCAATTTATTTCTAATTGTTTCACCAATAATTCAGAGCCTTCAGTTTATCCACATCAACCATGTTTGTGGGTCTCTTTGGTGATTCATAACATGATAGCCTTACATGACATGTCTATAAAAAGATAAAGGACTCTTTGAGCTGCAGTGGGAGGGCCCCATCCAACCAGCCAAACAACTGTTTTTCACTTCTCCTTCTCTCAGGAAGTAAAAAGGCACATGACCTGGACCAGCTTATATTAGTTGCTGTGCTTGTTCAAAGTTCAGTGTTCTCAGTGGAGATTAGTAAGAGGCAGGTAGTTTTACAGAAGGGTCTGCATAGTCTACACTAGTCATGTCTTAGCAGGTTTCTGCTTATCTTTTCCCCTGACATGGGAACAGAGACGGACCGCTTACTCAGTTGGAATAACACAACACAGATGACAACGTTCTCCTAGAGGCAGGAAACTCCTAAATGGCTCTCACACAAGTGCAGGTAAGAATATGAAGATTTAACTGTTTGTTGCAAGATTGATTTTCCTTTTGAAAACCATATCAGAGGGAGGAGAACTCTTACTGTACTTGTGATCATATACGCATTTTCTACTTTGACATACTTGACTGTATGTGAGTGAAAAACTCACATGAGGGGTGTGTTGCTTTCATGAGTAAGGCGCGACTTTGGGTGCTTTTGCACTTGCTGTCACTCTCACGTGGCGTGCAGAACATTCTCTCATGGGAAAACATCAAAGTATCAATGAATGTCTGTGGAATGTGAGCTGTCTTTGCCTTCACTTACCACTTTAACTGAATTTACTGGCTCTGGATAATCTGTTAAACTCTCTGTCTCTAAAAAGTCCCCCCGTTCATCATGAGTGCATGTCTCAAAAAAATGAGGAAACAGCATTCTAGATAAGCCTTAGTCATGCATGTCTGCTTGGCAGCAGGACACCTCATCCTCATACCTCTTCACTTGGTGTGACACAGAAGTATAACTTTTATATTAGCAGCCTCCTGTGTGAAGAATTGTTTCAGAGTGTCCAAATTAGGACCGCTATAAGTGAGCGTCAACACCTTATATCCTATTAAAGTAACGTCAGTTTGATTGTGGAAGTTAAAGGTCCTAATTTACCATTTTTTGCATATGTGCACTTTGAAAATGGTCATATTGTCATTTTACACAAAGGATAATTGTTATCAATTTTATAGTCAGGGCTCACTCACTTGACCCTGAACCATCCCTTAGTTATGCTGCTATAGGCCTACGTTGCTACATTTGTTTTTAACACTGATGTTTTAATTTGGTTGTTTATTGTTTTCTTTTCTTGCTGTATGTTCTTTTGTTATTGTGAAGTGTTTGGGGACCATGTTGCATCATGATCTTATTCTTGAAATAAAATCGAATTGATTTGAAACAATCTCTCAAATCTTTGTTACTGTTGGTGACAATACACTGCACAGGAAAATGGCCTCTTGTTTTGAAAAGAGTGTTAAAATCAATGTTAAAAGTTGCCTTGGAAGTTGTGAATTTGAAGCTTTACAAAGAAATACAACTTTTAATGTGACATTTACTGGCATTGTATGTTTCCAATTACTGATGTTGGACAGCAACTATTGCTTGCCGATTCCCCACAGAGGTTAATAACCAGTTAATGGGAATGCCACATGACTGCCCTTCTGTCTGCTGATTTCTCAATGCAAGACAATGTGCTCAGGGGAGGAGGGAAGAAGGTTCGGTTTGGGACAAATTGAACTGAGGAAGTGTGATAGACCATGGACATAATAATTAAATTATATTGTGAAGATTATGTAACCTCATGAGCCCTAAAGAAAAAAAAAGATTGGGCAGTCTGAAGATTTTCCTCTCTTTTTTTTCTAGGGCCAGAATGTGAAAGGGGAGAGGATCAATAAGGAAACGGGAGAGCTGAGTGCTTCGGGGGAGTTATCTGTCTCTGTGGAGGTGAAGGCGGAGAAAGTGGAGGGCTCTTGTAGGAACCCTCAACTCCTACAAGTGCTCAGAGAGCAGCTTCAGGAGCTGGGAATTCACACATGCTCAAACCATGACCACAGAACTGACCATGTTCCTGTAGAGCAGAGAGAGGAGCATCTGATCCAAGCCCTGCTGCTCTACCTACAGGTATGGACCACAGGGACAAGCCTGGGCATATTTAATTATTATTGTTCATCCATTTATTTTCAGACTTATATTTTGCAGGTCATTAATCAAATAAGTTATTTATTTTCTATTCTGAATTAAATTAATTTTTTCTTTAGTATAATTAAAAACAAATAAGTCAAGTATCATCTTAAGAAACATTATTAGATCATACCAGGGTATTTTAATGCAAAGCAACAGTTCAGACTAATAGTCTACTTTAAACAGGTTAAGTGGATGTCTACAGACAATGTGGTCTCCAGAACTGTTCCAAACCACATGAATGAACAATTAGAACAACATGTGGCAGCAGTCAGATGTTTGGCTGTCAGCTGGTCCCATCACAAACTATCCCCTTGAACCAATGTGTGGTTTCTCTCTTGAGTTTACAGACCTGTCACATGAATTACAAAACTGCTTCAGATCCAGAGCTTTAGCCCTCACTCTAATTAATCGGAAAAATAATTTCCTATTCTCCATGCTTGAATTGCATCACAGTTGTGAAGAAACCTCCTGTGTTTTGTTTTTTTACCCGTGTGTGCAGACACACTTTAAATTCCATCACTGATCCATGTGTGTGTGTGTGTGTGTGTGTGTGTGTGTGTGTGTGTGTGTGTGTGTGTGTGTATGTATGTATAACACCACCGACCGGGCTTTGTCTATATTTGTGGGTGTATGTAAAAACCTATTGACCAGAGATTTGACCAGAATGTAGGGCCTCACTTAAGAACAGCAAACTCAGTGAAATGTGATATCCTCTTAAGGAAGTGAAAGGAGCGTATAGTATGCAGTGGCTTCTATTATTTATTATGTAGTGAATTAGCAAATTCAGAGATGCTTTCCTTAACTTGACATAAAGTAATTTACAGAGGAGGACATACAATAGTCGACTCAGTACAAGCCAGTCAGCAAAGAACATTTTGTGGTATCAATTACATGTTTTACATTTACACTCAGTTGCCAGGTTATTAATGGAGCTAAGCCTTACTAATACAGTTTAATACAACTTATCTGCAGTAAATCTAAATTTAAATCACACTTTTCAGCTTTGGTTGAAAGTCTTTCCGAAAGGTCTCGATTAAACTCTTCTGTAATTTTAGGGGCTGTATTTTGTTGTGTTGTATTATGCTCTGATTTTAAATGGGTAAATAGTGGGGACAAAATCGAACTCAAGTTTCCCACTATATTTAGAGAAAATCAGTATTGGCATGTGCTGTTTTTTAACATTTCAGAGCATGCATGGTTTTGCTGTCCAGTATTTTAGCATGATAGACTCTCTCCTCTCTGATCCCAGGTCTATGAGGATGGTGGCAGATTTGAAGGTTTGGACATAAAGGGGCTTGCAGCTTTTACCGCTGACACTGTCATCCGTAATGTCCACAACAGACTGGCAGAAAGGCCAGCAGGTACTAAGAACATGCTCACATCAGCAAATACACCATGGTTGATTCCAGGAGGGGGGACTTTCTACCCCCTCTACTTACTTCTGCTTTCCCTGTGTGCTTTTGTTATTTTCCACTGATTTATTTATTTTTTAATTTTTCTATGCACATTCAATAATTTCACAAATAGTGGAATCACCAAATGTCTGTTTCTCTGGTTTTACATTGATGACTATATGTCATGTTTCTGTCCCGTCTTACTCCGGGCCCTTCTGCTGTTGGTTGTTTATTTGACTAAATATATTTCTGTATGTAGGAAAGAGAAAGTTAATTATAGAGAAGTAGATAGTTCTCATTCTTGATGCAGCTTTTGTATCACTTTTGGTAAAGGCACTAACATTGTGCATGTGGTAGCTGTTTTGTACTTCATAACTATTTTTATCAACAAAAGTGTCACATTTTCTTCTTGATTTGAGGCTTAGTCATTTTCTTAGGTGCATACCGATGTTATTTAAGTGACCAAATAGAAATTGTTTCGTAGCCTCCAAACTATTTCTTAAGACAGAAACACAATGCAAATTTGGTCTCTAGAAATAGAAATAAAACATTTATGGTAATGTTTTTACTGAAATCTGAATTTACAGTTATATTTGAATGATTTCTGTGACAGCAGATGATGAAAAGAATCAGCACTTATGTAACACTCTTGCTGTGATCATGGCTCACTAAATCTCTTTTGCATCTTCAGAGGGTGCTCGGGAAGAGGTGGTGCAATTCTTCAAGAAACCTATTGAGGACACAAATTGTGAAACAGATGAAAGTCAGGGATGGCTTCTGTTGAAATCCCTTTTGCTGCTCACAGGCGACAGCTCAGTGAGTGATTATTTACAAAGTCTGTACTTTCAGTTAAGCAGTGTTACTGAATTGGTAACTGTTTTAAATTGAATGGGACCCACTTCTTTGTGGGGAAATTACCCATATTAAAGTGAAGCCCAATATAATATGGTCATAATTATGGTAATCAAGCCTAGCCTTACTACAAATAAAAATGACCAAAACCACAAAAATATTGTTTTTTTGTCCTTAATATTGTAAATACTTGTAATTATCAGATTTTTTTTTCCTGAGTTTCCTATTCTTAAATTTGTGGTTATTTACTTTGATTGTTTTTAAGATAATGCTTCAAAATCTGAACATTGATTTGTTTGTGTGTGTTTGTAGGATGTAATGTCTTGTATAAACCCAGGACTTCCGGCTGCTTTGGTGAAATGTCTGTACCTGCTAGTGTGCCTTCCAGCTAAAAAGGAGAATATGGCCATAGAAGACACCTTTCAGGAGCCACTAACACAGGTTACTAACAATTGATTATTCCTTGCAAGGCAATGGCCTTTATTTCCCTGACGGTTTTGTTTGCGCTTTACATTTTGTTCAGTGTTGCGTTGACTCAACAGCGCTCTCCTCTCCTCAAACTATACTTCTTTTGTCTGCCCATTTCAGGTTCTCATTCAGCTCTGTAAGCAGCCAGGCAACGTGGAGAGGCTGGTAGAAACTCAGGAGCTGCAGTGTCTTATCATTGGCCTCACATCACTGTGGGATCAGACCAGCGCCCCATGGAGGCGCCAGGCATCCCACCTTCTCAAAGCGGTCTCTGCTGTAGCGACAAGCAACACTGTCCCAAGCTTGCAAGGTGAGGTAACTCAAAACTAATGGGGATAAGTAACATTTCTCTTAAAGCCATACAATTCTTTTGCTTTTTAGTTTTTTTTTTTTTTTTACATCATTTCACCCATGAGACTCAACACATTGGGAAAAGTATTAAATACATCAGAAAACAGGCTGCATTGAGAGTCCATAATTCAATTTTATTTGTGAAAGTTATTTGTGCAGACAGATTTATTGCACTAATGAGTTAATTATACAGAAACACATGACCACACATCCCAGCATTGACATACTGCAAATATGTTTCACATGATACCTCGGATAATTCACTCAAATGTTCCGGTGCGAACAACTTTACTTAGATTTGTTTTGGATATCAAGGAGATACCAGCATTTTTCAGGCGGGCATTTCACTCCCTAGTCTGCACAGCTCTTTGCTATGAAATCATATTTCTGCAGTAGTTAGACCTGATTGAGGACAGAGAAGTGTAGTTAAAAGATTACTTGTTCAAACAATTCTTGAATTGGAAATTCTGAGTGTGCGGACACTATCGCACTGCTGTACTGTTGATCTCTGAGTAATTGTAAGTTCACTAACAAAGAGAACTGCCTTTTCCTTATTAGAGAAGAACTGTGTGCGTATCTGCATCCAGAACCTGTTGCACATCAGTGCTGACGTCTCAGGATCCCTGCTGGCTGAGGTGGCTGTGGCCGCGTTTAGCTTCATTAGAGACACCTATCACCTCAACCCAGCCCTCTTCATCGAGTTTGACACCAACAATGGCTACAAGGCCATTGAGAACATCCTGAAACGGTGAGTTTAAAGGTCATAACCAGAAAAAGAAAAAGGACTTGAAGTAAATAAAACAGTCTAGAAATATGTTTAGAGAGGACATACTTCTCTAAAGAAATTATAAGGCATCAAAAGAATTAAATTTTTGGGTTATTTTTAAGACATTCTTGAAAATTAAGTGGAATTTCATGGTGTACAGCTACTTCAAAGGGTGCAATGATCCATATCAATAAATTGTATTGTACTGCTCTCAGAGTCAGTCTTTATTTATCTCTGCTATTTATCTAACTTCTTTGTCTCTTGTTATATGATCGTAAGCTGTGAGGAGGGTGTGTCCTTGGATCAGTTTCAGCCTGTGGAGGAGTTGCTGGCTTTGATTGCGTCTTTCACTCTGCTTGGAAAAGCTGAGCTGAAAGTGGCTCTTTGTGTCACTAACCCCCAGCCTCCAGGCTTCAGGTTCGACCCGCCACTCACCAAAGGTAGGTCAAGTCCTCTCAATAAGTCCTGCACCGCTATTCTCCTGCCACCTCTTCCTAATTATCTCTGAACAGTTGATTGTACCTTGAGGATAAAGTCTGAATCATTCCCTCCAAAAGCACTCTCCAAACCATCTAATTAGTATCCTTTGCATGGCTCAGCAAAGACAGACTGAGGGAGGGGAATGCCCCTCCTCAAAAGGACCACACAGTTCATCCTTCCTCTGCACTTTTGCCCTCATACAACCCATCCAAAACACACCGCCCCCTTTCCCTGATTTCCCACACACTCTGACTCCCCACTCTCCATACTGCTACCCCGCTGCAGTGCACAACACCCCTCAGGTTAACAGGAAGCTGAGGTGATTATGTCTGGGATGATGAAGTGGAGGCTCCCCCTCTAACTCTGTTAGGATGCCCCACATCCATTCACCACTGGCCTACAGCAACCAGTCATCTATCATTGATGCACACACACCTCTATCCAACACTCATAAATAGAGTGTCCATAATAAACACACATAGCCACCCAAGCATTCACACAGACACACACACTCAACATCCATCCATCCATCACATCAAGGAGTGGATCTGTTTATAGCAGGGGGGTCGGGGACTGTTTTATGCTGACCTTATTTGGTTCTGATACAATTTTGAATAAGCGTGAAAATGAATCCTATTACTAATCAGCTTTATACTGTATTTATTCACAGCAAACGCAAGTGTTTTGGCACTCAAATCTAAGACCTTCTCTAAATATTTTGACAATGTAGCATACCAACTCTATCACGGCAGATTATTCATGTTTTTTATGCATTCATGCATGTAATTCTGTTTGTTTTCAGTCAATCTATGTATGTATAACTGAATTGGCTTGTGAGATTCAGCATGTGCTCTGTGGTAAAGGTTGTTGGGTATTTGTTTATTTTTCTATGATATTGACTGTTTGACCTTGAACAACATCTGATAAATCAAGTCTTTAATTTTAAACATCTTTGGGCTAAATTGACCTCAAGCTGATATTGTTTTGCTGTGCTGTCTATGATAGAGTTGCACAACAGTACATTCTCTCCCAATTCATTTAGACTGTTTTCTATTCAATATGACCAGTTTACAGGGCTGAAACATTATTTGAAAACTTAAGTTTATTGATCCTCTTTAGTTTCCTTACCCATGTCTCCAGGTTTAGCAGTAAAGAACCTGCAGGCCTTCTACCTGCTGCAGAACTCCTTGCTGCGTTCCCGGGACTCTCTGCTGTGCTGCCAGCTTCTTCAAACCCTACAGACAATATGGGAGAGGGATCCAGCCAACTTCTTCCTGTTGGAGTGGACTGTCCAGTCGATGGCCCAGCTGGCTGCCTGTGTGTGGCATAAACCGGCACCTGTCCAAACATTTTTCTTTTCAATGCTACAGATGGTATGATTTCTAAAGAAAAGTATCTTTTTTTTTTTTTTTTTTTTTTTAATGCAACCTGCATACAAGGTCTAAATACTTTGTTTCCGTAAGGTGGTATTTAAGTTTAACTACATCCCCCATGAGACCTTGCGAGCACTGCTGGGTGTGCTGAAGCAGAGCTGGGCTGGAACATTGGCCGGTGGAGTTGCAGGGACTGAATTTGGAGTAATAACTCTCAAGTGTTTTCACAGGTAAGCACTGCTAGTAGGTAACAGTATTTCTCAGAATTGTTCAGGATACTCCTGCTTAAAATATTTTATCCTAAACTTATCCTTTTCTTCTCTCAGTTGCACTCTCTCAAGTGTACTTATAAAGCTAGTTTCATTTAGAACTAGAATTACTTCTCACATTTGTATGCCTCCACCAACAAGTCAAACTGCAGTTTACATTCACGTCTGTCCACACTTACTGTATATAATATATGAAGTGAAGCCTTTGAAGGAATGTGGCCAATTAAGCTGATTATAATAGAAGACAAAGATGTTGCCATGGCAGTAAACGATGCTTCAAATATGGATGTTTCTGCAAAGATGGATGCATGACATATACCTTCAACCTGACAGCACAGAAGATACAATCAGCACAGTTTCAAGCTGGATGCTCAAGATCAGTGGCACCACTTCAGTATCCAACCAAATGTAAAATATGGTCACAATCAAGGTTTCTGTTCCTCACTTATGGTGTTGAGGCCACAAAAGTGTTTTTGCAGAACAATATGATGTTACAGGGAAGTTGATCTTTTGGATATGAAATGCCATCACTTCAGCTTTTGATCCTGTTAGGCATGTGTGAAGTTGTGTCCTAATTAGCGTATTAATTATTTAGTTGTGGCCACAGTCGTGTTATCTGAGGTCACAGTGATCTTTAACCACCAAATCTAATCAGTTCATCCTTGAGCCTAAGTGAACGTTTGTGCCACATTTGAAGAAATTTGCTCAAGGCGTTCCTGAAATATCACGTTCACGAGCGTGGGTCAGATGAAAGGACTACCTGAAAACATAATGCTTAAAGCTATGACAGGTTGAAATTGCTAATTTAAGTTAATGATGAGCACCATTTGTGGTAAATGCTCAAAAACAAAAAATGCTTTGTTTACTAAAAGAATTTATTGTTGTAGGTTGATTTCAATTTCCTCTGCTCTGTAGGATGACTGTGCACGGTGGTATGTTAGCTGAGGTGCTAAGTGACTGGGGTTTGCTGGAGCTGCTGCTTGTGGAACTTCGCAGGAGAGCTAAAATCCTCAGGAAGGCTGGAGTCCTAACCTCCCCTAAAACAAGTATGAATCAGCAAATTTGTTTCCTCATCTTCTGATGTATTCCTAAGAAGTGCAGACAGTGATTGTTTGACACATGACACATCATTACAGTCAACTTTTGATTAAGGGACACACTTGGTCACAAAGCCGTACTTTAGCTTTCAGTCATTGTGAAATAAAATTGAAATGAACCTTTGCACTCGGGCCTGTGAGCTAAGCAGCCAAATTTAACATGTAAATCTTCTCATTCTGAATGTGCATGCTGTAATTTTCATCTGACATTCTTTAGATTCTCAGCAGCTGCCATGTGTGGAGGACAGTGAGCGACTGCTCACCACCTGTATGCTTCGAGTCGTGTCAAACCTTACTTTGCGTTCGATCAAAAACACAGGTACAGAATATATGGTCACCTCTTGTCCAGTTTCTTTACTTAATTTCCTCACTCTGGTCCCATTTGTAACCGTTTTGTTTCTATCATTTATGTTAAGACTACACAATGTGGGTGTATTGCTTTTTGCACATGTTTCAGTTTCAGTGCGAGACCACGGTATGGTTCCCTACATAAAGATCTTCTTGGATGACGATCAGTATCGAGGTCCCACTCTGAGCATTTTGGAGCAGCTGGCTGAGATTAACCCAGAGGAATTCATGAGCACAGCCATCGGAGCCCTCTGCTCCTCTACACAGCAGGAACTTGGATTAAAGCAGGACCTTTTGCAGGTACCTACATTTTACATGCTCTCCCAGTCAAAGACAAGAGCACACACACCCAGAAACACTTATATGTAGCGCTCTCCACTGAGCTGTAAATGTAGTCTCTCCCTGTACATCAAATCATAACAAATTGTAATGTACTTAAAACAAAATAAGCTAGTGAATTTATTTTCTTAGCATGTGGGACTCTAATTACATTATAGACAAATGCAGATTGATTTGCTAAAACTGGTTTAGCTGTTAACTCTGGACCGATTTGATTAGGCCAGCAGCCTTGTGCTGTGGCACTCTGAAGATTACCACCTCTATCAGATCAGTGAATGGGACAGAGATGTGATTAAGCCTAACTAAGTTACACACCTACTGAATGTGTCCATTTTTATAGATAGCAGCAAGAAGAGCACTTACTTGCTGATATTGTGTGTACTGATGTGTGTGTGTGTGTGTGTGTGTGTGTGTGTGCGTGCGTGCGTGTGTTTGCGCGCATGCGTGCGCATGTTTGTGCTCTCTTTGTGCTAACATGGTTATAGCAGGTGGCAATCAGATTGGGTATGACCTGGGTTGGCAAGTGTTGAGAGCCATTGTGATTACTCCAGTTTCAGTTAATCACATTTCCCTCTGCGTTCTGTCTCACACATTACCTACCTGATGGATTAACTCTCTAAATTGAATAAAGCTAATGTGATTTTGTTCAACTCCAAAAACTAGTTACCAGAAATGATTTATGATTTATCCATATGTTTCATCTATTTTTCATGACATTGTTTTAATTGTCTAGGAAGAGCTTTTAAAAGCCAAGACTTTGAGAAAATCTTGGTGTCTACCAAAAAAACCTTTTCTGTCAAGTATCATAAGCAGAATCTGCTTCATCACATGTATTATCCAGCTTAAATGTGTTTGGTAAGTCCACATACTTATTTTCCAAATCACTCCTTTCTTCTTTATTTCAGTCTGTGTTGAGGGTGCTGGAGAGCCCCAACAGTTGGGACGCCTTCAGGAGGGCAGGAGGCTTCACAGGACTGCTGTCTCTGGTGATAGACATGGAGGGAACCTTGTCAGACCCTCCACAGGGAGACGTGTGGAAGTCCCTGGGGCATCAACCGCTGCTGGACCTCCTCCTCCTCACTCTACACATCCTGGCCTTGGTTGTGCATCTTCACACAGTAAATGCGCACCATTTTGAGATGGGTGGATTTTACGAAAGGCTGGCAGAGGCTCTACTTCAGCTGGGCTGTTTCCACACTGAAGTCCCTAAGAGACAGGAGTGGGATAGAAAAAAGTGCTCCTGTCCCAGGACTGCAGAGGACAACCAGGATCCTGAAAAGAGCTTTCACCAGTTTGTTGAGTTAGCAGAAGCTCTCGGTTCTCCCGGATCTCCCTCCATTACAGCACAGCCCAATATGCCTGTCACTCTCCGGACATGTATAAGGCTGCTCTCCCACCTCGACCAGTTCGCCACAGGGACCTACTCACCTCAGGAGTTAAGTTTGGGAGTACAGCCTGAGGTTGAGTGTGAAGTAGATAAAGAGAAACTAAATGAAACAGCAAGGAATGAAGGAGTATATTCAGGATCCCCTCCTGTCCATGTGGGATCAGGTCCTCAATCCATGGAGGACAAACAGAGAAGTTCCAGAAACACAGCAGCCAGCAGTCCCACAGTCTGCACAGAGTCACAGTACAGGTGGATATCTTAACAATTTGGCAGTGGTCGAATGGAATAAACGGGTTTGTATGTGATGTCATAAGTATTGACCCACATTTTTCTTTCCTTTGTGTTTTTTGCTTGTCTTAAATTAGGTTCACCTGTGATCCGATTATCATTCATCCAGGAGCGATCAGAGTAATTATGACTCTCCTTCCATCCCTGTTTACTCCTGAGGACCCACAGGTAGCTCTCTAGACTGAACATGTAACAGTGCCTAATGTTGTATACTATTTAATACGTGATGAGACAAATTTCCTCTTTTCCAGCTCTCTATGGAGGTCCAGTTCTCACTGGCACATCACATTCAGGCCATGGTCAAATCTGAGCGAAACCGCCAGATAATGTGCGAGGGAGGGCTGGTCTCCACACTCCTGGCCCATTGTAAGACCATGTTGCTGGATCCAAGCCACCCGCTACATCTACCTGTGACACGTATCTTGGAGAAACTCTCCTCCCAGGCCATCACGCATTCAGACTTCAGGTCAGACTTTGAAGTCTGACGTTCAGACTCATGCGCTGTTTTACTGAAAATAACGAGGCCTTTTAATTTTTTTTTTTTTAATATTTATTTTAAATGTATGTGTCATAATATTATGTACTTGACATACATTTATTTTCCTTTTCAGAAAGTTCCTGTGTTTAGGGGAACCTCTCATGTGCCTGGCATGCAAAACAGCCGAGCAAGTGCAGCAAAAATGTAACCCACCTGTTTCTAATGGTATATTTTTGTTTTGTTTTAATCACCTAATCTTTCTGCTGTTTTATGTCTACCTGTTATTGGATTCAATCCTTCAAACACAGACATGAAGCAGGCCACACATCCGATTTTGTTGTGTTGTCTAAACCAGGTCAGAGCACAGAGACGGATGCTGGATCTTCAGTAAAGAAACTGAAGCGGACCTTCAGCTTCCTACAATCTACAACCTCTTTTGGTTCTGCAGTCCCAGTCCACCAGATCATCAGTCTGGTGTCCATGACAGCACCGCGCACTTTCAGACCACACCGAGTGTCCTCCTCACCTGCCTTTGTAGAGTTTGACATGCGTGAGAGTGGATATGGGTGAGTCCTGGTTTTACTGAGTTTAGTCCGACAGTATCAGACAGACCAGACTAGTTCACTAAAACTAATTGTTGCCTCATCAGTTATCATCCAGTGATGGGAAAGAAACAAATAGCATGCATACAATAGTCAAAATAGATTATTACCAAGAGCGCTATAGCACATGTCAATGTGTCTTTTACCTTCTCTGCCTTAAAGAAAAATTGTACAAGTGCTATGCATAAAATAATCATATCATGACTTTACTGCAAAATTACTTGAGTGAGTTAAAAACATTATTGCTTCACTAACGTCTTTGCTTTGCAGCTGTCTTTTCCTGCCCTCTCTGGCCACAGTGAAAGGAGTGACGGCTGATTCAATCTCAACAGGTGGAATTGGAGGAGGTAAGTGATTAAATCCAAATGTTAAATATTTATATATTTGTGAATAAATCTACAATAATAAAATGTCTAATCATCTCCGTCTTGTGTTTTAGACTGCCGAGGTTTTCCTCCCACCGCTGGCCTCTCATTTGCCTGCTGGTTCCAGATCAACAGGTTCAGTTCGGCCTGTGATTCCCACCCAATCCGTCTGCTGACAGTGGTTCGCCACATGTCCCGGACTGAACAACAGTACACCTGTTTGTCAATCTCCTTCTCAGCCTATGATGGCTGTCTGGTCATCTCCACTGAGGAGGAAGCGTTTACATACCTCGGTAAGAGTGATAAAAGTTGGGGCAATATTTGCCCCGTATGTGACATTTGGTGAGCTTTACATAACAATGCTTGATTGAATGAAATTTGAAGAATTTGTTCAGGTCTGTAGCTTTTCAAAACTGTCAGCTGTTTCTTTTCCGTTGTGTTTGAAGTGGGACTGCACAATAGTTTCATCGTCAGTTTCTACTACAGAGATTCTTTCTCCATCTTTGTTTACCAGATATGATGGAGCCAGAGGTTTGCTCTCTCCCTTCTTTGCCTACATCTCTGAGGTTTCACTGCTCCAGCCTGCTGGTTCCAGGTCAGTGGCACCATCTGTCTGTGGTCATGGCCAAAGACATGAAAAAGAGCTGCGTGACTTCAGCCTACTTCAACGGCAAGGCAGTGGGGACAGGAAAGGTATGTTGAGAGACTGAGGAGCTCATTATTGAATTAATTCTAACTCTTAATGCAGTATTCATGTATCATAGCCTCTCCATTTTCTGTCAGATGAAGTATATTCAGCCATTCCCTGGTCAATCTGTCTCCATGGACCCCACATCTGTGATTGATGTGTACGGACTGATAGGGACACCAGCTCCCTGGAAGGAGCATGCAGCTCTCGTGTGGCGAGTTGGTCCTTCTTACCTTTTTGAGGAGGCTTTGAGTCCTGAGGCTGTGGATGTTATGTACACACAGGGCACTATATACTTAGGAAACTTTCTGGCTCCGCGCAGCACAGGTATGTCACAAACTCTTGTGCAATAATCTCACAAGATTTCTAAAGTGTGTACTTTCAGTAAGTCATCTGATTGGAGTTTCGGATCTGTTAATGTATTTTGTTGTGATTTTTGAGTAACATATGATCCTAGAATAAGATAAGATTTCTCTTCAGCTTCTTCATGAAATTATATTTTTGTGTATTTCTTTTTATATTTATACTGTTTCTTTCTCAGTGCCATGGCATGCAGGATATTATGTTTTCATGGTGCTGATTTCATTCATGCACAATGTTTTCTGCCCAGGTCATGGTCCAGAGGCTGAGTCTCTCCCTCTCAGGCTGGTTCCTGAGGAGAGGATCTCATTTGTCATCAACCCCACAATTTGTACCTCAACAACTGTTGTGAAGATCAGAGAGGATTACAATGAGGTTGATTGCAGACTGATTGCCAAAGAGGTAAAGGAAAGATAACTCCCTGTTGAACCTGTATTTTTTGTTTTGATATCAAAGTAGCAGTCCTTCTGTCTAATTACAGATGGGGATAACATCTCGGGATCACTCAACTCCTGTGTTCCTTGCTCGAAACATCAGCCAGCACCTGAGTGGTACAGCTCGCACCATAGGGGCAGCCCTGGTTGGACATTTTGGTTGGTAAAATAAATGTTATTATTATTTTGGTTTTTTTGCTATACAAATGCCTCTTATTGGTACATTTATTAAGCTCTTGGCCTTTTCTTTCTAGGTGTGCGTACATTCACTCCCAGTACTGCATCCAATGGCTTTCTGTATGTTGGTGGGCCTGCAGTTATTCTCAGTCTAGTTGCAATGGCGCCAGATGACAGCTCTTTGTATGCAGCGGTTAAAGTTCTTCTTTCTGTGCTGGAGACCAACTCTGCCATGCAGCAAGAAATGAACCGCATCGGTGGATACAAGGTCTGTCAGATCTTTTAAAATCGTTTGAGTAACACCATATAGTGTGTAAACAGACGTCAAAGTTTGCTGCCTTTCAGTGTGATCTGTTCTTATATTGCTCTCCTTGTAGCTACTAGCTTTCCTGCTGAAGATTAAGAGCAGTCTGGTCAGCCAACGGACCTTTCAGCTGGTTCTGTATCTCTCGAGTTCAGAGGAGCTGAGCTGTGAGTCTGATTGCCTAAAGAACACACCTGCTTTCCAGGCTCTGCTCTGTGACCTGGAGGTAAACAGTTGTAGAGAATGGACCAGTTTTAATAACGTTTAATATTTATTTGGAAAATTAGCTTAAAGCTAATTGTTAAAATGATGTTGCTCTCTCATTATACCATGTTTTCAGGTGTGGAAGAATACATCAGACAATCTGGACCTTTCGGTTCTGAGATACTTCACTGAGATCCTGACATCCTCAAGGTAATTTCCACAGTTATCAGCATGGGACCAGACCACACAAAATATGTAGTAGCTCTAAACTAATTTAGAATGAACTCACATTGCCAACAAGTTATGTAACAAAATAAAGAGGCTCTTGTTCAGGGGTGACGACAAACTTTTATCGGCTGTTGTGTCAACATCTGCAGCAGCTTGTCATCAATGTCATGGACGTACACAACAGAAATAGTCAAGGGAACGTTCAACAGAATCAGTCACCGAGGCTGAAGAGAAGAATGAACACGTGGATGAAATTCCTGAATTAGATTTTCTGTCCGTCGGAACAGATTGTGATTGATATGTATGCTGTCTCTGTCTCTCTCGCTGTATCCTCAAGCAGTGGCAACAGGAATGCAGCGGTCATGCACACCATGGGGCTGCTATCAAAGCTGCTGTTTGAGTTTTGTGATCCTGCTGTGACAGTTGTGAAGGTTAAGAGGATTTCTTGTGTCATCACATCCCTCCTAAAGGCTCACTTCAGCCCTCTGGACATAAGCCGGTAAAGCCAGGGAGTTCTTTTGGTATACAATTTTGTCAAAATGATATCAGATTAATTAGGTTTTCAAGAGTAAATATGTTTTAAAATATGTCCTTTTGTTTGATCAGACTTGGGCTTTTCCTGGTTTACACACTCCCTCCCTCCAGTAACATGAACGAAGGCAGTGAGATATCTGATGGTGATCTTTCATCGGGTACACCATGTAAAACACAAACACATCATCTACATGTCTCATGGATGACACAGGCTGTTACTGGCACTGACCCAGACCTTCTTCTCCATCTTGTAGCTCAGAGTTCTGGTCCAGCCAATATAATCTGGATCCGCAACCAGATGCTGCTTGTGCTTTGTGAAATCCTCAACTCTGACAGCCTTCTAACTGAAGAGTGAGTGCTCTCTGTTGCTTTTTACCCGAACCAAAATGGAAACAAAATATAGGTTTCCGGTATTTCATCTTCCATAAAGTTTATGGCAGAACTCTTGACTGAATTACTTTGTCACATTTTTTTTCCCTCTCCCCCCCTCCCCCCACTAGTCAGCAGAAGGCAGCGTTTGATTCCCTGGGCAGCGATTGGTTCCTGCTCTTCCTTCAGCCTCACCTACACCCTTCCACCTTGAAACTGGGTCTCGTCCTGCTCACACACTTTCTGTCGAGTCCCGGCCAGCAGAGCATCTTTAGAGAGGGGGTGCTCCCAGGAACACTCATCCAGGGAATGGAGGAACCTGTTACTGTCATGGGTGCATAAAATTGAATAATTTCTCACAATGAAGCAGTGGAATAATTAATTATTTTCTTTCCTGTTTCACTTCAACAAAATTAAATAATCATTTTGATTCAGAATTCTGATTAAACTAGATAAAGTGGTGTTGAATTGTATTTACATACTGATACATTCAAGTTAAGTGTATTGAACAACACTTGAATTATCACTTAATATGACTTTGCATTCATAAACCTCATAATGACTTGCAGAAATATCTGAACTTTAGGTATAGTAATGTGATGTTAATTTTAGACATGTTTATTTACATTTATCTCTACTAACACTATCTTGTTACCAGACAACCTTCGAGCTCATACGTGGTCTTATGAGTGCCTCAGCACCACTTGTCCAGGCTTCGTTGTTCTACGGGAGCTGCTGCTCAGACACTCTCACCTGCCTCAGATGTACGACTCTCTGGCTGCTCTGCTGCTGGGGAAGAAGGCCGATCATAATGCAGAGGCAAAGGTGGGTCATTTTTTTCAATTTAGTAATTCATCTTTTTATCATCTGTGTCTTAATACTCTTCTTCTGACATATATAGATGCGTTTGGATGATATCCTACAGTCACTGATTGACAGCCAAGCAGACACTCCTGCTCAGCAGCTCTGTGTTGAAGCTGCTACAATCCTACTGGAATTGGTCAAAGTCATCATCACTCGGGTAAAAATGTATTGAGGTTTTATCTTAGTATTTTACAACAAAAACTGATAATGTGTAACATATTTTCTTTTTTGCTTTAACAGCCTTTTTCTCCAATGCGGCACATGTCTGGCACTGATGCATCATGGGAGTTGCAGATCCCAGCAAGTGTGATGCAGTTTTTTGGTCTCCTCCATAACTTCCGGCCAAGAGACCCGCTGTGGGTATCACCTACATTCCTGCAGGCACTGGCTGGTGTTGTGTACCCGCTGGACATTTCAGAGGTTTGTGTGTTATTATGGTTGTACAAAACTTGTAACTTGTCTCTCTAGTCATATTCGCTGGTAACCTCTCTTCTTTCAGGGTGTCGGTGAACCTTGCGTAACAAGTGAAGATGAGGACACATTCAACAGTCATCCGACCAGGAAGCCGGTGTTTGACTTCATCTGTATTCTGCTAAGGGACAGCCTTCTTCATGTGCCTGCCAATGCCAACACACATTCTCTTGTTCTGCTGCTGGAGGTGAATCAACACACACCACTACCAGCAAGTTTACAGATTACAATCAAATATCAACATACATGCAAGACATGCACATCATTGACAAAATGCATTTTTACTGAAAGAGGCTCTTCAATATACCATAAAACTGCAAAACTATTATCTCTCCAGAAGGTGCCACTCTATGCTCAGTTAGTAAACCAGGCAGAGCCAAGGTATTACGGATTAAATTATTCACCACTAGGAGGGAAAGAACACTAAGAGGCCAAGAAGGGCAGATCTCTGTTCAAGTATTTTTCAGCTAGACAAGCTTAACCTGCATGTACACACCACCACCAACATCTACACTTGCAGCAACATTTGACATGGTGTTTTCCTCACTATCAGAAGAAAGAGCTATCACATATCAAAATATACATCTATTTGTTGTCTATTGATTTCAATCATTTTATTTATCACCTAAACTGCTTAACTGTTACAGTTTTGCCCCGATGGCACATCACTGGAACAGAGGCAGAGGTTTCAGACTGAGTTGCTGGAGTTGATCATGAACATCATCCACATGCTCAGCAGTGAGGAAGACAACAGCACTCATCTTAACTCACAAGGTAGAATTACAATGCATCCTTTCCTTATTCTCAAACTGGACTAAACATGTAAAAAACCCCGCCTGAATTAACTGGTTTTTATTTGACCTCTCAGACAACAACAAGCAGAGGCCGGAAGGACAGATGGGCACGCTGATGGAGAATGTGGTGCTTTTCAGTAAGACTTTGCTGCAGAAACTTTACGATGGAACATTCTTGGGACACTCTGAGGGTTTGCTCAACTTCCTCGCAGATCAGATTGTGGTGGTGAGATGAACACACAGAGACACACAAATACAGTCGTGTTCACACAACTCAAAAATAATAATTTACATTTGAAATTTATTTTCACAAATTAAATTAAAAGTAATCTGTTGACAATTTAAAATTATTATTTTTTTAATCAGTGTGAACGATGGATTGTGAAAAAGGAAAATTGCACATTGCACAAATGACTGATATTTATTTCAGTTTTATGCTCACTAATAACAAATACACTGCTGTGTACTTCCAGGCTCTGGAGAAAGGTCAAACACAGAAAGAGAAGATCATGTCGGCCCTCTACTCGTGCACCAATAAAGTCCTGCTTTATTTCTTGTCTCAACCGCGACATTCCCAAGAGGAAAAGGAAGCGGTCATCAGGGCTTTACAGACCTTCATGGAACGCTGGGATGTTGTCATGGCAACATACAATGCAAACGTGAACTTTATTACTTGCCTTCTACATTGTCTGTTACTGATACGGTCTGGCAGGTAATAGTGAAACCAAAACCCACATGCAGACGCACACAAATATGTGAAGCAGAAAGTTGGATTCACTGGTAACTCACATAATCACATTTTTTTGCAGCTACCCTGAAGGTTTTGGATGTGTGGCACAAAAAGTTCACAATCGGAATACTTCATCTTGGCTTTTGGCTACCAAAACCAGACGATCGGCATGCCTCAGCAACAGATCAGACATCATGGCAGGTATGAGGCCCAAGATAGAAGGGTTTATTCATCCCTTTAGCCAGGCATTTTTGTCAATTTTCTCAGCCTGTCGAGCTCTACTGGGTCACCTGACAAATCAGAACAAATGTGTATGTGTGTGTTTTCCAGATGACAGACAACTAGTGTCCTTAGCAGAGGCCTGCTGGTCGAAGGTCATGTCAGAGAGGCAACACACGCTTGAAGAAACCTATAAGATAGAGATCTCAGCGAGCCACACAGTGGAGACGAGGCCTGTCAGCATGACTGAGATCAGCCCTCTGTGGGAGGAGATGGCCGACAAAGCCTGGCTGCTACACACAGGTTAGCTCTCACTAGACTAATAACTGTAGAGGGAGAAGCACTATGATCTTGACATTTACATAATTGTGTCCATAAAATATCTTCTCAGAGTCACAGAAGAAGAAAGTGGCCAGCTACTCTCAGAGGAAGTTTGATGTGATCAGCAATGCTCTTCGCTCAGCTTTGGGCAAATTAGGTCAAGAGTCAGTAACTGTTGAGGTAAAAACACACTCACGTTGCTTCAATGTTTTTGTTTTTTTTGCACAGAATTTGACAGAGAGTTGTGACTGTTGTCCCCTTTGAGTATTGTGGGCCTGTCACCGTTTCCCAGGTGCCTTTGCATCCCAGAGCGCTTTGCCAAACACTCATCCCAAAGTCACCACTGTGCTTGTGCTGTGGGCCGTCCAGCCCTGCGGGGGTGTTTGATTATTTCTTTAAATAGATTTGGATTATCACAGCTGATTGCCCCTGAGTGGGCATTGTAATTGATATCCGTTAGGCCCATCTATGGGAACACTCACTACAACACACTGTTTGCTGCTGAAGGTTAAAGACGCGTTTATTGTTGTTTTTCCCCCCGAAACACGTGGCCCACATCATTAGTTCCCCCACAACGCTTAAGACGTCGAGCCATCTGGAGCAGGGAGCAGGGACATATTACTCAGGCACACAGGCATGAAATTACCGCGTCTGTGTGTCTGTCTCACACCCACAAAGTGTGTGTGTGTGTGTGTTCCTGTTGGTGCACGTCTCTTGCCCAAAGAAATCGGGTTGGCAATTATAGTGGTAGCAATCTGATGAAAACATTATTCATTTGATGTTATTCTTTATCATATCAATCTTTGACAGGCTATCAGAGAGGGTGATGAATTGTTTTTCTGTCTGAGATGCAGGGAAGAAGAGGGAGGGATGGTTTCTTTCTTTATCTCGGCATTGTGTTGCACCACTTCACTCCAAATAGGTTGCAGTGAGTGTTCAAAAAAATGCTATACAAATCGTCAGCTATGGTCAGCTAGTCTGCTCATTTTTTCATCCATTTTCATGAAGAAACAAGTGAGTCATTAATTAATTTCTGGATCATCAACTTATGACCTTTATTTGGCAAGTCATGAGCTTATGGGGAGTCTCTATTCAGTCACTGGATCCATAGTAATGCATTTCCACAGAGCAGTGAGCATAGTTTCCCGGTCTCAGATATCTACTTTTATTGAACAAATAAAGAGTTTTAAAGCCTACTGTAGGTAATGAATGAGAATGTAGAGACTGATAGGCAGACTGTGTCCTCAGTCAGGCTTCAGTGCAATTCTTTCAGAGATTTATTTCATCAGCGAATGCAGTTTCCATAATCATATCTGTGTCCTCATATTAGAAAGATAATTAACAGCACTAATGATCACGTTAAGTTCATTACACATTCACTGCCAGCTCAGAATGAAGTTGACATTATGTTGCCTTATCATCAAAGGTGGGGTATTGTTGGGAAGTCATTAAAATGGAAATGAGTGTGATGTTGTGATGTTAATTGCAGAGGGAAGAGATGAGTTATGTATTTAATGCAGCATTTAAAAATCCAATGAGGTTCCTATCTGCTAAATAGGGTAATTAATGCTATATATTACTTATGTTTGTCCAAATGAAGGAATGAAATTAGGAGATGATGACGCCGACTTGCTGTTTATCTGTCACAACACGGCTCTAGTTCGCAAACTTCATTATTACTCTCTTTTCTGTCTGTAATATTTCTATAATCTCCCCTCAAATTACTCCTTTATTTCTTTCTCTGCACAACTTCTCATTTGGGTAGGCAGTCAGTCATTTAGAGAAACAGTTTTCATTCTCCGGAGGGCTTGTCAAAGTTTGTCGTCAACTTTTACGCATGGGTTTATTCTGAAATTATCTCACATTTTCGCATCTCTTGTAATACAGAAGAAGTTGTTTCCTTTTTATTGTACTTGAAATCAATTATTCCATTCATGAGTTTTATGCAGCAAAACACAGAATTAGCATCTGTAAATAAGACTCGATATAAAGAGCTACTGCATGTTCATTCAGTCAATTAAATGGCTTTCCTGGGTCAGCTGTAAGGATGGACACATGTTGTTTCACTAGTCTCTCAGCGAGCACTGCTGTGATGATGGGCTTAATGAAGCAGTTAACAGTCAGAATATGATCCCAGTGAGTCTGCTGAACATGAGCATCCTGCAGTGTCAACACAGCTCTGTTTTGGGTTTGTGTATTTTTTCATTTCTTTTCTCTTTTAATCGGCACATAAACACTGACTCGCACACTGTAAAGGCTGAGACACACACTTACCTTGCCCTTGACTGTGGTGTGGCTCAGTGATATTAATGTTTATGTTAATTAGATCACACCAACAAATGATTACATTTCCAGACAGGGTTATTGTAAGACTGTAGCCACTAGCTTATTTTGCCCAGTGAATGCAATTTAGAACAGATGTAATTGTATAAATGCATTGTAATTGCATGAGGAAACAACAATGCCATTATGCATATGCATTTTTTTTGTGAACGTGATGCGTGTTGTGTGTGTGTGTACAATATGAGCTAGGGGAAGAGCGATTGTGCTGCCCCTCTTTTCATTTGCACCCATCAGGTTACTCTTGTTTCCTTGTAGGAGTTTCTGTCCTACATAGAGTCACATCGACAGAGAGGACACGGCATGTTTGAGAATATGAGGACAAACTACTTACAGGTTTGACAGAAATTTTAACATGAATGTACTGGAATGAATTTTATAAAAAAAAATTTAAATAGGATCTCTAATTATGTTTATCTCTGTCTCATCTATTCACTCTGTCCTGGTTTGTTTCTGCTTCTCAGTTACGAGCCAGCGAGTGGGAGCGCGCCAGCTCCAAGTGGCTGCATTTGGAGGCCGAGCTGCTGAGGGAGAGAGCCGTGTTTGGTCCGGGCCCAGGCGTGCGGTTGAGGCAAGATTGGGTGCAAGATGCTGCTGAAGGACCCAATCGGACCAGATCACGCATCCGGAGAAGGGCTCTGAGACAATCCAAACGGGTACAGTATTTCAAAGCAGGATCTGTGCTATTTATTGTTCAACTTGTACACAGTCCAGCCTTTAACTTTGCCATATGTCTTTACAACAGGTGCCAGGAACGCTGTTTTTGGGTTTAAGGCCTGGCATGTCTAAAGAAAACAAAAATACAACGGAAGGTGACACGGGTAAAGAAAACACTGTTGGAGTTGTTTTTTTTTTTTTTTTTAACCATTACTAATGTCAGTATTTGGGTGTTGGATACTCAGTGGGAAAATTACTTTTCTTTGTAACAGAGCCCAAGATCTTGTGTGAAGTTGGTGCTGAGGCTAAAGAGTGTGAGGAGGATGGAGAGCAGTATTGTGACCGCCTGACTTTTTTCCCTGTTCTGAATGAAATGCCTGCTGTGGCTGAGGGTCTGCTCGAACCCTGCACCCCTGCACCCTGCTCCTACTCACAAGACTGCCCCGACATACGCATCATCCTGCAGGAGCTGCACCCTGGAGAGGAGGTACTGTGGCACAGGAGGGTGTGTTGGTATGCTGGTCTGAAAACAACATGCCTAAACACAAGCACAACTCCTTCCCACCCTGCTAATATTCACAATCATAATTATCTGATGTAGACTAAGGGATTCCAATAGCCCAGCGGTGCTATCAGAATTTCATCTTTCCTCATTAGTATAATGTTTTAATGTTGAGGCCCAGCACAGCTCTTCTCATTCTTACAGCGAGTTACAAACCAGTGCACATGTTGACAGGGACTCTCATTGCTCCGGCAACCAGCCGCGGCTTTTAATGTTTCTGACAGAAGTATTAATAAAAACAGTAGGAGGTGATGCAAGCTGTCTTACATCCTCTTAGTAAGTGTGTGATGTGTGCAAGTGCGTCCTGTTGTCTTGCAGCAGTTCAGCGCATGAGTCCTGCTGAGCTTCCTGTCAAATGAACATAGTCATTAGCTCTGAAAAATGCACACACACGCACAGACTAACACACACACATGCAAAACACACAAAGGGAGATACACTCATAATTAGCTTGCCAGCGCCAATAGTGTGATTATGACAATAATGTGTGTGGGGAGAAATCAATGG
Organism: Brachyistius frenatus; assembly: GCF_029030835.1. Taxonomy (NCBI): domain Eukaryota; kingdom Metazoa; phylum Chordata; class Actinopteri; family Embiotocidae; genus Brachyistius; species Brachyistius frenatus. Next base: position 297,102 of record NW_027210782.1, on the reverse strand, counting down.
TCTGACATTAGGCTCTCAGTCAATAAAAGTCCTCCTTTTCTCTCCTTCCCATCATCAGCTAAATCACTCTCAGACTGATAACGCATGTCTGTCCGGAGCACAGTAAGGAGATAAGGAAACAAGTTTATTGTTATGTATTTAATCTTTGATAACAATAAATTCAACTATTTTTTTTCCTGAAATCTAATCATTGTTAGGGACAGTAGGCCTGATGCCAGTTTGTACTCACTGATGGAAACTGCCATAAAATCTGACCATGATATAGCTCAGTGAGAAATTTCTGTCCCACGTTGCTGAGACTCACTCACTTTGACTCTTCTTAAACATTTTCCCATGGTAAGTGATATTATCCGTCATGGCGTGTCTCTGTGTGTGCATTCAGAGGTTCTGATCACTTATCAGGTTTCTTATTGTGTGTGTGGCAGTGATTAATTCTCCTAATAATGGCCAGGCAGATCCTCCTCCTCCACCAAGTGTGTGACTATGTCTGGGGGTAGGGTGTCTGATTTGATTAGTATAAATTGTGAGAGGCCTGCGGGTGCATTGGGGCCCCATATGGTTTTTGGGTGCTATGTCCCAGGGGACCTGCAGAGGGGCCAGCACATGGAGACAACCAGGTGCACACACTCGTTGTGAAATGAGGGAAGACAATAGAATTATCCGCACATTATCACAATGCAGTTAACATTAGCTACAACCAGCGCTGAAAGCAGCATGTGGGTTCATGTTGGCACTGGATGAAACACACAGTCACACGGCTGAAAAGGGGGCGGGCCTTCTCCCTCCCCATCAATCAGCTTTGATAATGAAGTGTTCAACTGTGTCTTTTTAATAATGATTAAAATATGTGATTAAAATGATCAATCAAATAAAGCCTGAAGTGCCTGTATTGCTGCCATGTCATGTCCTGAGAGAGAAATGTGCTGATGTGTGTCTCACATGGGGTTTAATGTAGCCCTCTTTTTCTCTGTAGATAAAGGCTAAGATGTGTGTAGTGACAGTGAGTGGCCTCCGAGTCACAGAGGGTTTGCTGCTGTTTGGGAGGGAGAGCCTGTTCTTGTGTGAAGGATTCACTCTCAGTCCCACCGGAGACGTTTGTTGCAGGAAACACCACCCCAGCAGGTACAACTGTGTGTGCTGTACAGTTGTTTGCAGTGAGCATGAAGGCTTACTTGTGTCAATTATTCATTCATTCATTCATTCATTCATTCATATGTCCCTTTGTGCCAGTGTGAGAGATTCCTTCATTTCCACTATGCTGAGTAAAGAGCTGCCATCAGCCCGCTGCAGACGCTGGCTCTACGAGGACATCAAGGAGGCTCGCTTCATGCGTTTCCTTTTAGAGGTCAGACATCCAAACACTCCCACGGATGCCTTCAATTATAATACCTCTCATATTCAGATTGTGTCTACAAAGAATTTAGCTGGAATAGAAACCCATTTCAACTTTAAGTTTGTCTCATAGAAATCTGATTTGTTGTGCATTTTATCGGCTCTCCCTTAGTTGATTCTGCATGTCAATTAGATGACAATTAAGATGCATTTTAAGTGTAAGTTTAAAAGGGATGTAATTGGCAAAAATATCTACTGCAAACAAATGCCTCTTCATCTGTGTTACTATCAGGACAACGCCATCGAGGTCTTCATGAAAACTGGACACTCAGCCTTCCTGGTGTTCCTAAATAAAGACCACGTCTCTGCATATAAAAGGTACCAAATTTATTTGTGCTGGATGTTAAAAGATTTGTATTTTCAGCATTCTGGGTCTGATTCATAATCGTCTTCTTTCTCCCTACAGGTTGAGCACAGTAGTGCCAGCATTAAAAGGTAGAGGGGTCGCTGAGGTCATTGCTAATGCCAGGTAAGTGTTGTCAGTTTGTTATTGTCATCCAACAGCAATATTTCAAGGAGTCACTCTTTATTTTATCAGTTGAAATATGAAATACATATAAATATAACAGTGTCACATGTAGCTGGATATTATGCACATATTAAAGTTTGTGTTGCTGGGTTGTGTTTTATTCTCCACACAGCCTGATTGACTTTAGCAACTGAGTTTGGTACCATCAGTCCAGAATAAGTCTTAGCCCTTTTCTCCTCCAACATGTCATCATCAACTCTATCTCCTCTTCCTCCTTTTCCTCCTCTCTTAAACTCTTCCCTCTGCACTTTACATTTCTTCAGACACGTTTTACACAGGCTGCTCTCAATGGCCAGGTACACATCCTCCTTTAGCTCTGACTTCTTCAGCACCCCCGCACCATTGCCCCGAGCGTATGACAGAGGATTTCGTACGACATTCACCTTAGTGAGGTTGCATAGGGCTTTCACAAACTCTGGCATCTTGACGAAGAGGTTATCGAACAAGCCTAACTCTTGGAGATTTTCTAATGCCACCAAAGTGGGAGGCAGGGCGTCCAGCTGGTTCATTCCTAAATTCAGACTTTTCAGGTTGGAGAGCGAGCCCAGTGAGGAGGGTAAACCTGTGGAGGTTAGGCGGTTGTTTGCGAGGTTGAGGTGGGTCAGTCCCACCAGGTTGCCGATAGACTCGGGCACAGACTCTAGCTTGTTACTGTGTAGATCCAGCCATCTGAGTGACAAGAAGTTCCCAATGTTATTTGGGAGTGTCTGTATCAGGTTGCGGCTGAGGTCCAACTCGTCCACGTCCGTCAGTTTGAGGAGACACTTTGGGAAGATGGTTATACCCATGTTGCTAAGGGTGAGTCTGCACCGTCCATCTGGGGTTATCCATATTGCCTTTCTGGCAGTCTTGAGGGTCACTTTTGTCCCTTTGTCTCCCTTTTTTTTGACCATGGTTCTGCAACACAGAGAATGACCGCACAGTTCAAAATTTCAGCCCAGCCTCTGTTTTCTGACAGTTTCCCCAAGAGACTGATTTACAACAATTGATCTAATCTGCACTACCACACAGTACTATAGCAAATAAATGTGTTGTGTGTATGTTTATGTGTAAGTATGTGTGTGTAAGGCTGATGTGATTTATTCAGATACAAGGGCTTATGTATGGCCTGGGGCAGAGGGGAAAGCATGCTCTCTGAGGAATGAGAGCTTGAGCAGCGCGTGTTTCTCCGTGAGTGCGCGTGTCGCAGTGTTGTGTCTGCACTAGTGCGTGCTCACCCAGTGTTGCCCATGGGGGTATTTAAGAGCACGACTCTCTAATTAAAGCTAATGCTTGGGAACAATAGGAGAGCGGCGACACTGGGTAATACAGCAAAAACAAATGAGTGCTGATGCTCCCTCACCATTCAACTGATTGAGTTGTTTGCCTCTTTTCAGGCAGGAAAGGTGTGTGTATGTGTGTATCTGGGACATCCACATGCAAGTGTTGTTGACATGGGTGCACTGTACTAGGTGTGTGTGTGTGTGTGTGTGTGTGTGTGTGTGTGTGTGTGTGTGTGTGTGTGTGTGTGTGTGTGTGTGTGTGTGTGTGTGTGTGTGTGTGTGTGTGTGTGTGTGTGTGTGTGTGTGCGTGCGCGCACAAAGAGTCAAATCAGGACTTTGATAAATGATAGTTGGGGAGTGTTGGGAGTGTAATGAGGGCTTCGCTCTTCTCCCCTCCCTGTCTAAAAGAGCAAGGTGTGTGTCTGTTTGTGTCTGTGTTACACCCCAAGGCCCCTCTCCCGCCTCATTCATCATCCTCAGGATGAGAGAGGTTATCCACTGGTGCTTGTTCCCATTATAACCTCCTATAGAAAACTATTGCATGAAATTATTGCCTGCAATTAGATAACACATACTGGGCCAAATGCAATGATTGATTTAGTGTAGTTTTACAAAAATAATTTGGTCAGGAGTTATTGGTGTTAGAAATTGGATACACTTGAAGTAGCCCCTCATCCTTTTAAACCCATTTGCTATATACTTCCTCTTTCATCTTTCAGTCAGTATTCTTGTCTAAAACTTGTATCCACATTTTAAACACAGATTAACATAGATATGTACTTACCATATTTTATGTTAGTTATTCCTGGATTAATGTTAATCAAGTGATGAGATTGTCTTCAGTTTTGGAAGCATACCAGTGGCTTTAGCTCCTGTAAACCGGTTCTTCATCTCGAAAGCCCTCACCCTTGCACAAAATAAAAAACAAAAAAAACCTCTTTAAAATACCTTTAAACCACATTTTCAGTTTTGTCAGCATGAAGAAGTTGTACTAATAATACCTAGCAATCAATCTGAGGTGAAATTAAGAGGGGGGAGAGACGAGGAATGTATCATTTGTGTAGATACACATTTGCCTCCTTTCCCCAAACAGAGAATGTCAAGGTTCCTCTTATTTAACAGCGTTACTTAGCAACAGGGGTGCTTGGCGCCAGGACTTTATTGCCGTGTTACTGGCCCACAGAGAGAAACGAGGTTTCAGGAGCAGTTGATCACTTTCCTAGTTTAGATTAAAGATGTTTAGATCAGTCCTCCATGTATAAAAATGCTCGATGATTTAAATGTTCAGCAAACATCTAGTTTAGCTGTTTTGTGTTGCCGGTCAATTGTTCTGGTAGATGAATTGGAAATATGTCTTTTTTTTTTTTTTTTTTTTTTGCTCTTAGCAATTTGTCTAAGAGCAACAATTTTAATTAATTAATTAATTTTTTTAATCTTTATTGAATGATTAACAAAGTCTAAGTAACCACATGAAAAAAAAAAACTTTGTCTCAGCTGTGAAACAGGAAATCTGACAGAACGATGTTCTTCCTGTTTGACCAGTAATCACTAACCTGCGTTGTGGGAATCTTTCACATGTCAAAGCACGCCTATAAAAAAAACAAAAAAAACTTCACCAGACAAGGAAAGCTTTGCTCCCTCTTTCAAACACCTCAGTTTGCAGACTGCGTGACGACTTACAGTCTCGCTCCAAACTGTTTCCACGCGACCTACGGACGGCACCGCGAGCTGCATCCTCCGCATCTCTACTAACCGTTCATGCCACAAACGAAGCCCAGTTCAGACCCCTAACTGCTCCTACAGCTGCGCGCACGCAGTATTTTCTGTTTCCCGAGTCACTCACTCACCTCCACGTTGCTGCTTCCCGGCTCTGCTGTATTACATTTCAACTCTGGTTGCCAGGCAACAGAGCAAGCAGAAAACTTTGTGTTGGTACTGTTCAGTGATCAGACTCTGTTTCTAATTCGAGGTATTTGCTTTTATTGTGCTTTTAGAAAGACGCCCGTGGTTGAAAAGACAGCCCTTGTTAAGTGGCAGGTAACGCAATAAACACGGCTCTTCACCGGTTTCATTTTGTCAGTGTTATTTGTTGCTCACGGATTCGGTACCTCCTTATCTGACAACAGTAATGAATGACAATAGTAATAGTAACCCACTTTAGGTTTGTTTATAACTATATTGCTTCATCTGATTCTTGTTTGTGCTCTAGAAAGGGGAGATAAGTAACTTTGAGTACTTGATGCATCTGAACACCATCGCCGGGAGGACGTACAATGACTTGATGCAGTATCCAGTTTTCCCCTGGATCCTGGCCGACTATCAGTCTGAGGTAGAATCTCACACACGACAGCTTTGTCTCGAACATTTATGTTGTCTAGACTAGTAAAGTGTTCAGCTTTGATTTGTTTCTGTCCCCTGACAGACGCTCGATCTGTCAAATCCTGCAACTTTCCGGGATTTGTCGAAGCCAATGGGAGCTCAGACAGAGAAGAGGAAACAGATGTTCATCCAGAGATACGAAGAAGTGGAGAGCAATGAGGGTGAAGGTATCTGCTGAGCTCAATTTTTATTCTTCTCACCTGTACTTTATTATTCACCACACTGATTTGTCCTGTGAAATGTGTAACATCTGTAACAGACCTGTCAGCGCGATGCCACTACTGTACCCACTACTCCTCAGCCATCATTGTGGCCTCCTTCCTTGTCAGGATGGAGCCTTTTTCACACACCTTCCAGGCGCTGCAGGTGAGGCCTCGGACACCAGGAAAAGTAACAAAATGTTATTTGTTTGTCCTTAAAATCACAAAGTTTGTTACTGCTAACATTGACTGAGATAGGGGAAAATAAGTTTGAAATGTTACTGAGCTATTTTCACAATTTGTTTTTAAGAAAATGTTTCTTTAGACTGGAGTAGGTGATGGATGAATCGCTGTGAACTAACTCCATGTGTGAATGATCTACTATGCAGTGAATTCCTCACATACCAAAGTTCAATACTGAACAGACAGACAGATATATTCTTCTACAAAACTTGACTTCCTAATGAAACTTTATATCGCCTCAAACATTTTCTGTTGGGGTTTCAACAATGCTTATAACAAAAGCTTAGAATGATAGAAACTTATAAAGTAACCATTACCTCTTTTTTGCATTAATACAAGGTTCCTCTTAAAAACTGAAGATCTGTAGAAGCCCTCATTGTCACACACACAAGTATAGTAAATGATAAAGACATATTTTATCATATTGTTCAAGTTTTGTGGTAATTTTTCTGAAGAAATTTAAGAAAGTTTGCTTTGTATGACTGTTTTCACAAACCAACAGCCCCCTCTGCAAACCCAGTACTACGGATGCCCAATGACAGTCATTACTTTGTCATTTTTTTTTATTTTCAAATGTAATCTTGCTAATAATATGAATCTAATATGAGCTATTTTCAGCACTCCAAACCTGGTTTCAGTGCCTTTTTTGGTTGGAAAGCAGATTATAGAGAGATTTTAATATATATGCAAATAATTACAGAAAGCATCTAAAAGAAGCCAATGCAAGTAGCCACAGATGTTACCAATTTACAATACAGCATCCAGTTGATTATAATGAAATGCTTGCATATTTGATAGTCAGAATAAAGCAATAAAGGCATTAGTCTGGTGAATTAGGAGGCCTTTTTGTCTTCTGAAGCACATAACGGGTGTGTAGTAATATCCATAACTGGATTTACATCTCTAACCGAGTTTACCAGTATATATGCTATTTTCATTCATTGAGGTAATTGCTTTACTCTAAATTACATTCTCTCTCATGAGATTTCCATCAAAATTATGGAATTTTACAGAAAGATGAAAAGCTTCCATCTAATAGTCGCAAATACTTCCTGCTTACATAACCCAGTGAAGAATATAAAATTTGGTTCACTACACTAAATCAAACAGGCTACTTTATTAATACGCGTGTTGCAGAGGTTGGTTCAACTACAGTGTGCCGGGGTCTGACAGTGTTGTGTCTGGTCTCCCCACAGGGAGGATTCGATATCCCAGAGCGGATGTTTTACAATACAAAGAAAGAGTGGGAGTCTTCCTCCAGGGACAACATGGGAGACGTCAGGGAGCTGATTCCCGAGTTCTTCTACCTGCCTGACTTCCTGCTCAACTCCAACCACATCCAGCTGGGTCAGGCACAAAAATCTTCTCTGTATCTAAATTAATGCCTGAAACTATGAATTTTTCTGCTTGTACAATCACCTTTCTTGGTTTGGTGCTTAAAGAAAAGGTCAGCTTTTGTTTTTCCATGGAAAGTCAAAACTAACACTGTTATTGTCTCTCCGTACTTTCAGACTTCCCTTCTCTATCTGTTGCTCTCAGCTCCAAGTGTGTTTGTCTCTAGAAGATGTAAAATTGGTCACAGAAATGTCATATTTTTTATGTTCCCCAACATGCCACATGGTATGTGCTACATTATGTTGTCCTGGTAATGGGAATCTGCAGACGCATTCTTGTGAGCACAACATTTCAAACATGGCATTCAGTTCAAACCTCATACTTACAGCACAGGAACTGTGTGGAGCTGATGAGCTGATTTGATTTTGGAGCACCTTTCTGCATAAATTTGGATTTCCCAGAATTTGCTAGAACTCCTTAATTAGATAATAAGATCAATTTAATACCAGATATGTAGCATTAAATTAATTGGTTGTTTTAAATAATTAGCTTAATTAGGAGGAAATGTGTTCAATTAAAAATCAACACATGAGAAACTTCATACGTGCACCACAGATTAGCTGATTTGATTTTGGCATGCCTTGTTGCATATATTTCCCATGTTCATGGTAATTAGGGAAACATATCACAGAGTGCAACAATATGGTTTGTTGTTGTGTTTATTGTATAGCTTTAATAAGTAAAATAAATAAATAGGCTATCTGGCTATTTCCTATTACAATCAGTTTATATTAATCTTTTCATAGAATTTCACAATAACATTTTTTTTAATATCACCAGCCATATCTTTTTAAAGGTTGCCCTTGAGTTTTCTTTTAAACAAAGACATATTTGTTTACATTTTGTGTTTTTATACATATAAAATCGCATTGTTTTCTGTATCTAGGACATTTGCAAAACCAATTTTGAAAAGAAAAAGAAAGTGAAAGTGCACTGTTTACATCTGCAAGTTTCTTCTTCCCTCCTTTTTGCTTTTGTATTATGTTTCTTGGCACGTTTCCACCAGCAATTGTCAGTCAGTGTAATCGTGTGACGCTGGTGGCAGAGATGTGAATGGCATTACTCAAGTGCTAATGCATGTACATGTGCATCCAAGCCAGAAGCGAGCAAGTGAGGGAACTACTCATCAAAACCTTACTGCATTGTGTCAGCAGTGGCAAAAGACTCCACAGGGCATCTTTTAAACTGCACAAAGTTCACACAGTGATGTAATGTGACGCAGCATGCTGCATGTACTGACGATCCATGTCTCTTTAGGTTGTACGGAGGATGGTACCACTCTGGGAGATGTCGAGCTTCCTCCGTGGGCGAAAGGTGACTCCCAGGAGTTCATTAGAGTCCATCGAGAGGTCAGTGACCCCTGACCTCACCAGGCCTGTTACATGCAGGGAGTTTTCCCATAAGACCTAATAATGTTTGTCAATACTAGCTGATATATGTATACAGAAGATGCCCTGTTTTAGTATCTCTGAACAAATATCACTGTAATAGTGTTGGTTGCTGTCAGTCTGCCTCCCTTCTTCCTCACACTGTATAACAGACAGATGTTATTGACAAAATTCTGTGTTTTATTCATTAGATTCTGTAAAGGCCATTTTGCCTCACAGTTTGGTTCATTTACTTTCTTTTGGTACTAACTGTTTTCAGATATAATGACCAGTTGTTTTCCTTATCAAGAAAATGCATGAAAAGGCGTGTATCTGAGGTTTAGATGACAGATACTGAAGGACAACCAGCCCATTTAACACGATTCAGCGCAGGCACAAGACTCTCTCTTTTTCCGAATGCCATTATTTCTGCCAGCTGTTTAGGGGTTGAATATTCTCTTTTCTTCTTTTTCCCTGTATGGGGTTATTGTATATCTGTTCTTTCTCTCTCTGTTGGTCTGATTTCCTCAGTGTGACCCTCCCTTTTTCCATTCCTGGGGCATCTATGATGGTTATCACTCTGTAATCTACTGAACTACTCGTATTGCCTACCATTCTCATAAAATTAGTGACTTTAGAAGATTGTTTTTTTTTCTTCCACAGACAAATTAACTCAGGACAATATATCCTTGTTATGATGGTTTTTTGTTGTTGTTTTTTTTCCAGGTTTTTGTTCTTCCACGATGGGTTTATTAAGATTTGGTGCAAGGATATAGCTGGTCATAATGCCCACTTTTCCTTATTAACTCTTTAAAACCAATCTCTGGCCAATTCCACCCAAATCATTCTTTAATTCCAACATGAAGATATGCTCATTACAAAGATGTTCAGCCTCCTGCTATTCTACACTTCTAAATTGACTTTTGGAGGAAATCATACAGTACCTGAATAATCTGATTGGCTGTGCAGTCTCAGAGAAGTTTTGTGTTTTCTAAACTCTCATATTAACAGTTTGACTGATGGTTTTGGGTCCACTAAAATAACGAGTGCTGCACGCTGCTGTTTTTTAACACTGCACCATGCATGTTTAGTAGTTTTGTAATACTCCTTGATTAGTTGGTTTAAGTTTGTCCAACAATCTCCTGCTCTGTTTGCGTCAGGCCCTGGAAAGTGACTACGTGAGTTCCCACATCCACCTGTGGATCGACCTAATTTTCGGATACCGGCAACAAGGTCCAGCTGCTGTAGAAAGTGTGAACACGTTCCACCCTTACTTCTACGCCCAGAGAGGCCGGCAAGATGCCAAGGACCCTCTCATCAAGAGCACAATCTTGGGATATGTCAGCAACTTTGGCCAAGTCCCCAAACAGGTAAATAGAACAGTGGTGAAAGCGGGAAAAAGTCCATTCTGCGTGTATATGTATCATATAGTTTTTTAGAAATATCCCTTCTCTGTTAATCATTTATGTCCTTCCTATAGCTCTTCACCAAACCCCATCCGCCTCGCAGTGGCTCTAAGAAAGAAGGGTCATCACCATCCCATCCAACCCCAATTTATTTCAAACTGGATAAACTAAAGACATCCGGGCAGCCATTCAGAGGTACACTTATATAATAGGAAATAAAAAGAGGACCTCAGACAGGATAGATGTCTTAATCTCAATTGTTTGACATTTTGGGAAGGGTTAGGGCTATGATTTTTGTCTCTTCAAATCAGATACAAAATGCGAATTAGTGAGCTTTAGAAGCTTTTTTTGTTTGGGTAAGGCCATGCTTCCAGTCTTTATTGTAAACCGAGCTTATTCGCTGCAGGCCTTCTTCATATTTAGTGCACTTGCAGCCAAATTGTCTAACTATTCCTTTAAATATTAGTTAAATTAAAACAAATCATAATACAGCCTTATAAGTGGCATATATTCCCAAACAACTGAATAAGCATTGCTATTTTCTGCTGAATATACTAAATTGAATTAATTATAGTCATCTACGTTTGGCACAATTTTGTTTTATTTCATACCATTTGATGCCAGTTATTATACACAGAATGTGCCCAGGTCTCAAGGGAATCCTTGAAACGGAGTGAGAATGTCCATAGATTAATTTACACTACAGAAGGGTGGAAGAAGCTATCCGTTAGAGCTACAATATGGAGATGACTCTTCCGCTGAGCCCTACTTAATAATCTGAATATCCCTACAGGCCCACTGAGAGAGAGGAGATGAATCTGCGAATGCTCAGGGAGAGATTCCTGCATATTACATTTCATATTAAATCTTAGATTGTCTGATCTGATCAATAAGCAGATAGAGATGAATCGGAAGGAGGAAGGCTAAGACTAATGCAGACAGAACTTCTTTCTGGGGATTTTAGAAGCAGAACTGGCAATAGGATGTAATGATTTCTGCCTGTTCCTGCATGAATAGGTCAATTAAAGGCACAATTACAGCCTCTGTCTCACCGCCGTACCCTCATATACACTCACGCATACAACGTATACTTTCCAGGATACAGGTGTCCCCCTAGGACCAGGCCTCAGCGTGTTGTAACCTGGGAATAGCTGTTTTAATTGCCCAGTTTTCTGTGGTCATTTTAATGAAATTCTTTACAAGTTTACTGAGCTGCCAAACTCTTTAATGTGATGTTCTTGAAGAGCCATTATCTTTATTTGGCCAAGCAAGTTCATTCAGGTACACAATATGCAGAATGAGGTCTTTTTTGTTTTTTTTAATGTGTATATGGTTTGACTGACAATTTAAAAGAAATTAATCTTGCTGATGACGCCTTTTTAAACCGTACTGCAGAGCTGCCGAGAGGCCCGGTGGGTCAGATACTGTGTCTGGAAAAAGAGGTGTTGGTCCTGGAGAGAAACCGGCTCCTCCTGTCGCCTCTGCTGGGCTGCTTCTTCAACTGGGGGTTCCCTGACAACAGCTGTGCCTTTGGAAACCATTCCACAGAGAAGGTATGTATGTGGGGATAGACAGTCAATGAGTTTCCTGCATAATTGTACAACCTTCCAGTTCTGTGTAGTTTCATAAATCAAATTAAAATAAAGCAAGTGCATATTATACGTGATGCATTCATTGACTATGGCCTTTTTTTCAAATGTGAGAAAAGAGTGTGAAATTAATGACTCTTCCATCATAGTGTTTGTATGTTTATTTTTAATGAGTTTATTTATTTATTTAATTGAGTTTCCATTTTAACTCAAATGAATAGAAAGTGAATTTTAACCAGTTTAATTACATATTTATGAACTCAAGACAACACACAAACTCCATTATTAGGTGAGTCAATTGATTTCTGGTTATTTAAATTGATTTAAAATGTTCTAATATTAATTGCCTCATGCACATTGTACATATCTTCTCTCTTTGTTCTCTAAGGCCTTTGGGGCATTTACATTACTCTTGTAAAAAAAATACTGCTTGTTTCTTTGAGGAACGAAATTGTGAAATAGATTTAAAGTATTAAGCAAGTATCACAATAATTTAAGACACGATTAAATTTCTCAAATTTGCTCTCACAATTTCTTAATAACTACCATCACATCATATGATCAGATGAAAGATCATAATTCATGTTTTAAATGCTGCTATTCAAACTTAAATTCAGATTTATTGAGCCCCTTTTTAACTAATACCAACACATTGTGCTGTGTTTTAATTACCCTCAGTCTGTATTCTGCATTAAGAATGCCTGATGAGGGTGATAATCACATTTTCACAGAAGCCCATCACAGATATTTTATCACTGTGTAATTATGACCGACGTACGTTATGTCCGTCTCTAGACCTTTGCGGTGTGTGAGAGTTTGTGTGACTGGGGCGAGACGCTGTGCTCTGCCTGTCCCAACCCGACAACCATCATCACTGCAGGAACCAGCACTGTAATCTGTGTGTGGGATGTAGCAGTCACCAAGGACAAACTCACTCACATGAGACTCAGACAGGTTAGTCTGTCTGCATGTTTGTTTGCTCCGGAGATTTAACATCACCATCTTTACACACTCATACTGACCCCACTCTTCTTCACAGCCGTTATACGGTCACACAGATGCAGTGACGTGCCTGGCTGTGTCTGAGGTCCACAGCATCATAGTGAGTGGTTCTCGTGACCTCACCTGTATCCTGTGGGATATGGAGGACCTGAGTTATGTCACCCAGTTAACAGGACACACAACCAGCATCTCTGTGCTGGCTATCAATGACCTCACTGTAAGTCAACTTTCCTGATCTCTACCTGTTTAATTCTCGAACTACTCACGCTCTCTTCTGTCCTTTGACATTTTTTGGGCTCACCGTCGTCATGTTGTTCCCCCTTCACTCAGTTCACAGCACGAGGAAGGGTGGACTCTCACTGTTGACAGCGTGCATATCCTCTGCGTGTGTGTGGTTTTCTTTTTTTGTGCATCTCTTTGTATATCTGTTCACACACGAGCGTCAACACTTTGTTACATTCTCTCCAAGGGTGAGATCGTGGCATGTGCGGGACCTCGACTCTACCTGTGGACCATGAAGGGCCAGCTGCTGACCTGCACTGACGCTTCCTGCGGGCCTCAGGCAGACATCCTGTGTGCCAGCTTCACACAGCGACACGAGTGGGACACCAGGAATATCATCGTCACAGGCTGTGCAGATGGCATTATACGGGTGAGTTTTTGTTTTTAGGTAATAATGACAGAAATGCCTGTCTTAAAGTCATTCGATGGTGGCTCTTTGTAGATACTAATAGATCGCTGAGAGAGTTTTTATACTGTACAATATTCAACTCTGGCAGTCATTACTTTGTTATTAGCCGCACAGGTACCAGCTTGGATGTCCATCAAGGTATTAATAACAGCATATGGGTTGTGTGTGTGTGACTGTTTTGCTTAGGATGAAAATAAGCATATGCTGCCTCTCTGCAATCAAAGCTGCAATCTCTAGATTGTGCTTCACTTGGGAGTGGGTGCCCATGCCACACGCCAACACACACACAAACACACAAATGGTATCATTACTTTATTATTACAGTGGGCGTGTGGGGTGTGTGTGTGTGTGCGCCAGCGCTTTTGTGAGTGTGTCTGTTATTATGTTGAATTATGTCTTATGATTTTGCTACTCGTTATGTGTCTCTCATACAGATATGGAGGACGGACTACACCAGAACACAATTACCTGGCCCTCCAGAAGAGCCTGTGTCCCCAGGGCAAGACCGAGCAGAGAGAGACGGTAATGTTACTGGCAGTAGAATAGGTTGTAGATGTTGTATTTACAACAACACAGATGATGAGAGAGGCTGACAGTAACAAAACTGTGAAACCAACTGAAAGGAAACCAAACAGAAAGACATGATCCCTGTTTTTAGTGTTTCAGAAAAACCCATTGCTATCTAATTAGATAAATCCTTAAGCGTGAGATGATTATTTTTAACCGCTCATCTCAGAGCTAGACAGCGTGGTTTCCAGATGAGCGCTTGTAATGCTCACCCTATCCCTCACTAGCATTAGGGCTAGCAGGAATTATGTTGTTATAAAGTTATTAAACATAGAGGCAGTAAACACTGATGAGTAATTCTGCTGACGTGTGTGTGCGTGTATAATTTAGAAAGCAATAATACCCAGATCCAATTTGGCATACGTTGGTTACAGCCTCGCGTCACCTCATAGGAGTATTATACTTTCCAATTACATTGAGACAAGTCTTTACATAACATTGAGGCATTTATATTTGAGGGATTTTTCTCCCTTTTACAGCCTGCTGTCTGTGTTAATGCACAATTAATTTTTCTTGTGAGGACCATTGGGTCAGGGTTTCAGACTGGGTGGATAACTGCCCTGTAATTCCGTAGTAAGAGGATGTTGATGTATTTCTCATGATGATTCCACAGTGATCAGCTCATGCCAGGTTAAAGGTTGGCAGAGGCGTCTGGTGTTATGTCAAGAGTTGAACATAAGTCAGACGGCGTCGCAACGTCGCTACAAAAACAATCCGGCCATCACGGCACTGGCCGTGTCCAGGTACAGTAAATATAATTCACCTGCTTACTGCAAACAGATATGGGGTTTTGATTATGTTTTTAAGTTGGGTTGTTAATTTTTATAATAGTAATATGGTAACTTCTAAAGCTAATCAAATTTAAACTGAATTCTCCCAAAGTGTGTACATTACTGCATGCTTTGCAACATAATACATTTACATTTCTCTCACCTGTGTAGGAGTCATGCTACTCTGTTGGCAGGCGATGCCTGGGGCAGAGTTTTCACCTGGACCTGTGAGTGAGAGGTGGCAGTGTTTAAGCACAGTCCAGTCACAGCCTTTGTCCTCTGAGAGAGACTCTCAGAAAATGTATCTCAGGTCTAATGCACAGCTGTCTTGTGTTTGTATTCATAAAGAACAATGTTATAATATTTGATGCATTTACGTTTCAGACTAAATAGAATATTTACCTCCTACATGAATATTTAATTATGTGTAAATACTGAATTTAATTCAATTGAAATAAAATTGCATTTGTCTAAATCCTCTACTTTGAGTCTCTGATTTAGTTTAAGACTGAAATCTGTGTTGGTAAGGATTTTATTTCATTGGGGGTTCCTGAGGGTGAAACCAGAAGGACACTGGCTAAAGTTTTCCAGAACTGCTGGATGAATTTGAAGGAGGGAAAGCACTCCTTTACAGTCATTTAAACTCTCACTGTTTTAACAGAGCTTACTAGGGGCTGCGGCAAAAGCCTGTGGTTGAACTTAGCAGCTTTAAACTGAACCTGAGAGGAATTGTATGAATGATGAAAAAGAGCTTGCATGCTCAGCCAGCACTCCCTGAGAAATACGGCTTTTTAATAGTATTATAGAGCTGCAGCTGTTTTTGTCTCAGGAACTGCTCGTCAAGCATCTACTATTATACAAAGTAAGGCATGCACACAAGTCAGCATTTTCTGCTGTGAGGGTTGTAATGCTTTGCTTCGTTAAATATTTGTGGCGTGAAGAGTACAGGATGTTTAGTTAGACGTGAATAGTTTAGTGGCCTTTACTTGGTTGTTTTTCCACAGTGTGTTTTCAGTTGTCTTTGTTGTGTGGCATTTATGAGTATTTCACTGCTTGTTTTTTGAACCATTAGCCTCCATAAGTTTACTGTGATTATGTCAAGTATGCGTGTTGTGGTGGATGTAAAATGTGTTTGGGTTTTGAGAAATTCTTTCTGCTTGTGACAGCTTTTCGTGTGTGTGAGGACAGAGATTTCTTGTTAGTCATAAAAGACCGTTTAATCTCTCACGGTCGGGCCTTGGCCACACACTACCGGTTAAATCTGACCCATCTGAGGAGAGACGGTATGAAACTTTACATCTGTAAAAATTGATCTTGATGTTGCTGAGGAAAAATATGATACTGACTCTTACATCAGTGCACATACTGTATATTCCAATAAATAAGCAGCCACGTTAGACTGTCGAGATTTTGCAGGCTTGTTTGCTTTGTGTCTCCCGCTTGCTCTCTCATGCACATGCACCACTCCTCTCTATCATAAAGGAAGAGGTCTCTCTCTTTAACCTTTGTGTGTGTGGCTAATTGTGCAAAGTGGAGTAGCTTAATAGAGTGGAAAATAGTCCTCATAATTTTCCCAGAGAGCGAGCAATGACCTTCTCTAAAGACAACGGCCAACTCCATTCTCTCTACACCGTTGGTTTTATGATATGAAATGTCAAACCATTGGGTTCCTCAGAATAATTAAATCAAATAAATTATTGCACCTAGGCAGAACCATCTTGTAGCCTAACCCAATTATAATGCACTGTAAAGCTAATTATTAACCATGATTACAATTAGTCTAATTTGAATAAATGTAGTCATTAGCGGGTTCATCCTAGTCAGTGAGTATGAACTGTGGGGGATGAGGGTCTCTCTCTCTCGGTCTCTCCCACTCTCCAGGAGAAGAGTGTGGCTCATTCTCTTTCTTCAGGCACTTCCATTTTTCACACACTGACCTTCAGAAAATGGCCCACACCTTCACCTTTCCTGGGTGTAATGTCTGCTGCTTCTAGGATTTATATTTGCTGTTTATGCCTGTGCCTCGCTGATCACACTTTGAAATCAGAAGCAGAAGACTCTTTGTGCTCTTTCTGTCCCCTCTGGTGGGTTTTTCTTTGAGAATTAAAATGAAAATATTTGGAAAATGTGTGTTAACTTTCTAGCTCGGGAGTTAGATGAAAAGATTGATACCACTCTCCAGTATGAATGGTTTTGATCTTCTCATTTAACTCTCTGCCAAAGAACGATGAAGCAAACTTCCCAGAATGTGAAGCTCTTAGCTTTGACAGACTATCGAACGCATTAATTTTTCATTCGTTAGTCTGTGCCGTTGTGTATATCAAACACTGGATGCACTGAAGCAGTTTGTAATATTGTATTTTTGCCTTCTTTTGTGTATAAAACACACCCTGTTTGTTAACTAGGCAAATTACAGACAAATCATACAAAGTGGAATCCAATCCAATTTAAACTATAATAATTAAAAACTGTATTTATATGAATGAAAGACTGCACCCTTTGAATGTCAGACCCCAGCATATTTATTGATATGATGTATTAGAACTGTAATTATAAATGCGCTTATAAAGCTGAGTGTTACAGTGCCGTATGACGCTGCAATAAGAGAGTCTGGACAACAGTTCCTTTCCACACAGTCTCCTGAGTTTATACAGAACAGTTAACGGTAAGATCAGTCTCTAAACATCTGGCTCGCAGGCCAGTGATGCCAACAAACAAAACAACAGAATTATAAGACCCAAAAACTGCTGCTCTGGTATGGGACTGCACAGAGAAAACACAAAGCCCCCATTTACCAACAGATGTGGCATAGTTTCATCCAAAACAACCCAATGATAAATGCCATACTGATAGCTCATAAATATTGTCCTTTGAAAGCCACTCAGTTCAGTTCGCAGAGCTGAATCTCTGCCCTCACCAGGAGGTACCAAGCTGCCATGTTTACAGCCATTTCTCCTGGAAGAGGATCTGAGCATACACAGTGTCGGGGCTGGAAGGTTCGGGGTCAGGGATGGAGGAGGCTGGGGGCTCCAGTCTCGGTCTGACCAGCTCCAGCTCTGCATATGTCAGGCTATCTTCATGTGATACTCGAGGCTGGAGGAGGGAGAGAACGGGTTAGAGGAATTGAGCAGGAAGATAAAGCTAAAGAGGAAAGTATTGCACAGATTTTACTACAGAAAAAAAGGTGCATGTTAGGATGTATCTTCTCTGCATTTAATCTTTGTCACTGAATAGTGTTTCTAATTTCTGTGGTAAACATCTCTTCAGTCCCTCATCTGCAGAAACTATTTGTTTACAGGCTTCATAGGACCTCTTGGAACATTTAGTTTGCTTGAAAAACATTTGGTACAATAAGAGTCCTATCCAACATCCTGAGATCCTCCTTGTTACACTAATCCAATCAGTATGTTTCGTGCAAACGAAAAGCTCACATCTCCAGACCTTCATTTCACTACAGAGGCACATGTACTGAAATACTGATGATCCTTAGTTTGAGTAGTTTTCTTCAGTACATACTTGTTTGACACTTTTATTGTGGATATAAAACCAATGAAGCACTCTAAATAAATAATTGTGTTTCAGAAGCAATAAAGCTAAATAGAATTATCAAGCTCATAACTGAATGAAGAGACGGCAATAAACTCCTGTAGACAATCATGCAGTCGTGAAACAAATTCCCAGTTGTATGTATCTCAATAACAACTCGTGGAGAAAAAACAGCCTTCCCAAACATTAATAAATACATTATAAACATTTTAAGTGCCTATGTTTCATTAAATGAGTTTTATGTTAGTAGTGGATGTGGGTCTTGTGATTGGTTGATAGATGAGAATGAGGAAACTTACAGTGGCAGATCTCTTTGACCTTCTGGGCTTCTGAGGTCTCTTTGCAGCGACGGGCGCTGAAAAACAGAGACTACCTTAATTGACACAGAACAGCAGCCAGGAGGAATCAACTCGTAACTTTGTGGTTGAAGGTAAAATTGTCCTTCACAACCACTTTATATTAAACCTAATCAAGGTGTTGTTTAGAACAGAAATAAGAGCTGAGCGTTGATTTTACCTCTGACAACTCACTCAGACTGTTTTCTGCTTGTCTCACTCTCTGAAACTCTTCTGTTTTTGTCACAGATGTTGAGTTATGCTGATATAATTTTCTGCTTTTGTACTTGCTAATCATTTACTGTTCTTCAACCCCAAAATCCTTTTCTTGGGGCTGGGGCCTCTCTCAGCCCGCTGTGACTAATAACTTCAGAAAGACGAGGAGTGGGAATTGATCCAGGCTGCACCATGCTTTGAAGTGACCTTAATAACTGTGGAGCAGCTGTGTCCCCATTGACCAAAGGATAAGACTATAAACATATTTGGGATGTTCAAAAGCAAAATTAAGATTCAGGCTGTGTTTTTTATGAAATACTGCACACTTTGCAGGCCTATAAAATCCTTACAATTAAACCATCTGGGAAGGAAAAAGTACTCTAAGGTTCTATTAACTTGTCCACACTGAGCCATAGTCTGTCATGTGAGGTCTGCAAGACAAATAGGTCACATGCAGCTCTCAGGTCACTTTACCTTTGGCTGGTATGTGCAGCAGGGTCTCTTCAGGTAGTTTAGGTGGTGTTACCGTTGCTCTCCTGTCAGTTTTCTGTCTTGTGTCTTTCCTTTGTTCTCTCGGGGAGGAACTGGAGCAACTGCTGGAGCTGGTTACTGTCTCTCCTGAGCTACATGGAGTAGATAAGTGATAACATTTTATGAGGATCCAAGTAAGTATTATTAAACATTTACCACTATAGATTTATCTATTATGTTTTCCTTTTTGTTTTAAAGCCAAAAATATTTAAATGTTTTTTTAATGCAGAAATATTGGAGTGTAAAAGTAAAAAAACAAACAGGTAGTCTCTTTCAATAGACTGCCTATTGATTATTTTTGCAGTCTATCAATAAATAGTTTTATGAATTAAAATGTTTAAAATTATAAAAGCCAAAAGTGATGTGGTCTAACAGCTTGCTTTTTAATAGCCAGAAATCCAGAGCCAGAGGTATTAAAATGGAAATGACATGAAACAGAAAAATGAAAAATTCCCACATTTAAGGGGCAATAATTGGCAAATATTGAGCAATTTTGCTCTGTAGGTTGGTGGTTAATCATTATTATTTGTTTTATGACTCTATAAGAACAACATACTCGTACCTGCTTTCTGGACATTTGACTAATAGGTAACTGGCTGTGGAGAAAGTAACAGAAAAGAAAACATGTTAACAGGTTTGTTTTTAATAGGAAAACTGAAACATAAAGTTATAAATGTGAAGTTATAGAGACAAAGGACGATTTCACCTTTGAGCCTGTGTCTTCTGTGGAAATACTGACAGGTTAGAACGAGAGAGAACAGGAAGATGGAGAGCAGGCCCAGTGAGCAGATCAGCACAGCACAGAGATACACATCTAAACACAGAAACATAAAAAAGAATCAGATTAGTGGCATTATCAAAATAACACGTGGATAATAAGTGATACAGAGGTGAGGAGATAAAAAGGGTACCTGCAAATAAAAGCCACAGTCCTTCACTGCTGCCATCCTTGGGGGTAAAGTGCACTGGAGGAACAAATGTCAAACAAAAAAGTCAGCAAAAACAGTACGTAAACGATAGAAAACTAGTGCCCAGACTAGAATCCTGACCCAATCCAGCAGACGGCCTCAATGGTTTCCAGAAATACCCAAACGAAGGGAGAGTCTACTGCAGCATCAGCCAAACCCACCACACACACACACACACACACACACACACACACACACACACACACACACACACACACACACACACACACACACACACACACACACACACACACACACACACACACAGACACACACATGCACAGACACACACACGCACAGACACACAGCCCCGGCTGTATTGCTGTTCTTGGACAGTGTTCGGGGGGTTCCCCGTTCCACTGCATATTAACTTCCTTTTGTTGGTCACTTCGCACTGTAGTTTTCTTTGTGTCCTTATGAGCGAGAAAAAGAACACAAATAAGGAAGTTGTGGTGGCTTGTGATTAGGTCAGGGGTATTTAGCGAGAGGTTAAGGAGAGTGAACTGAGGCTATGTACATAAATTACTTTGTCTCTGCTCCCCATAATGAGATTTTAATATGTCTTTTATACACAGGTTGATACATATTAATAAGAAATGATAACTGTAATTGACTTCTAGCCTGTTTGCAGAACGCTGAACGGCCGGCAAAATTGTGAAACGTGTCATGGCTGTTCTGTCTGAGTATCACATGAGTAATGTGGGATGCAGTAGGTGAAAACTGACTTTAGTGTTATACGAAAACATTAAAAACTATATAAAAATATTACAACTGTCTTGTGTATCAGTGCTGTATTTACACGTAATTTAAAAAACCAACACACAACATGCACCCAAGTCCAAGAAACAAGCCACAATGTCAAAGGCACTAGAGGCCTGCTAAACTATCTTTAGCATAAATATTGAAGATAATTGGCAAATGTAGGGCCAATCTATCATGCTTTTTTTTTTTTAGGCCGCACTTAATTGTATGCCATTTTGTCCACCCACTGTTTACCACAACATAAAAAATAATGACAACCCAAGATAAAGGCTTGTAGAGTAGGCAGTCTGTAGCACCCTCACTCCTCTGACGAGACAACAGCTACATTTAGCAGGCATCTCTTACCAGCGTGAGCAGTTAACATGTAGGCTAATGCAAGTAAACCACACATCTGACCACACTCACACTGTGGTTAACCACAAGCTAAACCCCACATCTGATCAGTGCAAGCAGCCTGAGGTCAACAGGTTGGCTGTCAGGGACAAATTAAATGTACACAATTGTCGACAAATGTGTCCACATATTACCAACAATATACCAACAATGATGTTTACGCCTAAAGAAATATCTACTGCAGAACATATTCAGGTATAGGCATGTCTGTTTTCCCCCTGCTGTGAAGACGGGTCGTGGAAAAATGAACCATCCGCTAAAACTGCAGCGTTGTAAACCTGAAGCCAGAGAGCTTCAGAGAGTTTGTCTAATAAGATTAATTTTAACAACACAGATCCACTCAGTTTTACCAGGAGAAAATCTCAACCTTTAGGTTTTAAGTTCTGAAGTTGGACTTTAGAGATGTGGGAGAGGACAAACCGTCTCTCTTTTATGCAAAATCTTTTGAATAATAGTTGTCCATTGACCTCAGCAGGGTGTAGCCTTTGCTTTAAGATCAGCAGACTGAAATCTGCAGACTGAGGGGTTCCCTAGATTACCATTTTTTTGTCCTTCTTTGTTTACCCATATAATGTCAGCTCTTGTGTTTCTGGTTCTGTGGTCAATGCATGTCGGAGATGCCTGAGGTTGCGTAGCTTCCTTCGTGGGCCCTGAATATAGGGCAGGGCGTTGTCAGATGGCTCTGTCTGACTTAAACCTCTGTGCTTTTTTTAGCTTAAAACTAGGGAAAGGTAAACTGTGCAACATGAGTCACATGTAGCCACACCAAAGCACGGTATGGCAGCAGAATAAATCTATCCAGTCCATCCCACCAAAGGATGCACTGGATCATACTGATATAAAGAAAAATGTATTACTGCATGTGATTTCAATTAGTTCTTAACCACATTTTCTTCAGTTTGTTTATTGTTGATTTCTTTGGTGCAAACTATATACGTTGAATTCTCCAGTCGATTTTCTCCTGAGGCTTGCAATAAAAGTAAACCCAGAATGCTAACGTCATGTATTTCAGAGTTTTTGAACGTTGCCAGCTCAGCAACCCTCCACCTCTTACTCTCGTACACAGAGAGCAATATTGTTGAGTGTGGTTTGGCTGTGTGAGCTCATTGTTTTGAGATGGAAATGCCAGAGGATTGGGGTCACACTCAAACACATAGGTACTACTTACTACAAATAGAGTCAGAGAATACATGCTACATATTTCTATTTGATCCATGTTCTTGAGTAAAATCAGTTGCTCTTCCTTTCTTTGGTTGTTGGATAAGATGGGCGGCATACCTCAGTTAAACGTAAGTAGCTGTAAGGGAATTCTTTGGAAAGGACTATTCCATGGTAAAAATGTTCAGGGTAATTAAACCAGAAATACCTTTTGTTTTTGACCCTTAACTTTTAGTGGCTGGTGTTGTAGGAAAGTATAAACAGTAGACAAGTAGGCTTTCATCACTTCCTGTTAAAGATCACAGTTTTGCTGTTTCACCAGGTGGACATGATGAATAGATTCCTTACTCATCTCGTTAAAATAATGCCCCAATTCTGTTAGAAATAGTTCAATAGTTTCACTCTGCCTGATGCATTTTTAGTTTGGCCTCATTCATGGGACACTTACCTTTAACATCTTGGCAAAGGGAGAACAGGCTGAGAGGATAGGGTTGAGAATGGGTCTTAAACCCATCAGCCAAATGGAGCCCTGAGTCTTTCCACAGACAAATGTTTTCATGGAGAACAGAGGGAGATAAAAGTACACCTTGTTACCTGTCAGCTGTGTGGTGCTGGTTCCATTGGAGGATGCTCTCCATGTGTTTCTGTGTTTGCGGATCTCCTGAACTTTACAGGTGTAAAAACCCTGATCCATCCCAGTCACACTGAGAATCCGCAGCCGGTACTCCTCTCCTTCCGTTTCCTCGTGCAGATGAAACTTTGGCTGGGGGAAACGACTGGTGTAGTTCCCGTATATCTTCATTTTCTTTATGCCCATCTTCACAATCAGAAACTGAGAGGGCTCGAGTGCAGGGGGGAGGGGGAGGGAGGTGGCACAGGAGTGGGAGCAGTAAGTGGAGAGAAGAACCAGCGAAGAATGAGGACACTGCTGCTCCTCTTCCTCTGAGATACCAAACAGGACAGTGTCAGGTTCTCTTTCTCTGTTACTAAGACAACGGGCCCCGGGGTGACTGTCACATTCAGGGCCTCCGCTGACAAAAAAAAACACAAACAGTACAGGTTAAACATACAGCTGTCTTTTTTTAATGTACATTTTTAAATATACTTTTTTAGTTTTGCATACACGCTTTAATTAAAAAAAAAAAATCACTTTTCAATGTGTGCTTCCTCCCTCTGTTGTGCATTGATATATATCCATACATTGTTTATGACAGAATAAATTCAAATCAAACTATAAAACATATTCTTTGCCAAACATAAGTACTTACAGAATGCAATAATCTATTAGATTGTGTGACTCCTCCCTGCTTTTAAAATGAACTAATTACCAATAGTTGGTAATGTGCCCCACATGGAAAAGTCTGAGTTCATTTTTACAAGATGTTTGATTTCCTGCCAGTTAAACATAATTGTAGCATTTAGACAAAGTACGTTTTTCTGCACACCCGCAGTGGCTTGTTGGATTTATGCTGACAGAGCTCAAACTGGTTCTACTTTTATGTGTCATTCCATCACTGGATGGGAATTCAGTCTGTAACAGGAAAGCACTAACAGTGTAAAAACTTTGAGCCCCTATTTTACTTCCCTTGATACTCGGGTTATATTTTGATGCCAGCTGGGTCCCGTCTCTCTAGAAGAGACAGAGAGTCTGGACACAATATGTGTGATCAGACAGGCAACGAAGAAGCTACAGGTGGGAAACATTCATCCTCAGTACAGTAAGATAACAGGGACCATCTGGTCTCCCATGCTGCCTTGCTGTTCTTTCGCTGTTGTTGTGTTAGTTGGGGAATCTCCCTTGGGGTCTTCTAGATTTGTCCTATAATCTTCAAGTGACAGCAAAAGTGACTTGAACCAACCAAAATACATAACTGAATATTACAAAAAGATTACAGGGCAGAACATACAAGTTGTATGCCTGCTTTATGGCAGTTTTATAGGATGTACACAATGTTTTTCTCTGATCACAGAGAACAAACTTGCTTAACTCCACAACTGGTTTGATTTTTAACAAAGCCAAGTTTGCAAGAGACTTTTTGACAATAGTAAAAAAAGATTTGCAAATTTTGATTGTTTTAGAAACGATGATTGTTGGTTGGTGATCGTTCTTGTATGTTTGATGCTATTTTCATACCAAAGTTCCATAATATACTAAAACTACAGGATCACAGTGGCATATAGGTGGTAGATCAAGTTCCTACTCTCCACACAAATTTTCTTTCTTTCTTGCTGACTTGCTAACTTTCTTAGTGGTTTGTATTGCTGTAAATAAGGTAAACTTACCTGTGACCAGAGCCTTAGTCAGGACAAGGATCACTATAGAGAAGTACATTTTCCACAGTCAGCGAATCCATAAACCCAGACAACTGCACAGCACTTACACAAGCAGCTACATTCAAAACAGAGCCCGACTGCACAACCCACCAGAGCCCTTACCCCCCATTAACTCTTCTCCTCTTTCTCCTCTTTTCTGTGTAATATGAAACAGTAAAGGCTCTGTTCCCACTTAGAAACTCCCACTCTCTCCCAGTACTCTCCCTCTCACTCTCCCTCTGATTGTCTCTCCCTCTCTCTCTCTTTTTCTCTGTGTGTCCTGCAAAATGTAGGAAATGTCATTTCCTGTTTCTGTGAGTGAGCCTTGGACCATGTCCCAAACACCCAGAAATCTAGAGTGATGGTCAAGTCTCATGGTTTGCGTGTGTGCATGCAACTGTCACATTGTGTGCAATTTTGAGAGGCAAACACAATAAAATGCTAAACATGCATTTCCATCACCCAAGTTACTCTCAGAGTGTAGGGATAATGCACCTCTTGCATATCCCAGTAAAGCTTACAAAAAGCATATGCTGATACATGTTTATCCTATGTATTTTTGTGACTGAATGCGTGTGTGTGTGTGTGTGTGTGTGTGTGTGTGTGTGTGTGTGTGTGTGTGTGTGTGTGTGTGTGTGTGTGTGTGTGTGTGTGTGTGTGTGTGTGTGCGCGCGCGCGCTGGGACCTCTCCCTGTCTAGCTGCTGGACAGAGTGGCATTGGCTTGTCTCTGGCTGTGGTTGTCAGACTGTCCCAGTGGTATGAAGCCTGCTGCTTTATTGGGCAGGCTAAACTGCTGAGGCAGGGCTTCTGCTGGCGCTTTGAGCTCTGCCAAAGCCAAATGGAATTACACAACAGATTTAACCCTTCAAGTTGTATGTTCTCTCGGAAAGCATGGATTCAATGGAAAATGTACTAACTGGACCCATGAGACTGTTTAATCTTTTCTAACCATGAAAAAATCTTTTGAAATCTATGTTTTGTATTATATGTACAGCTTTAGTTTAAGGTTTTATGAATTGAAAGTCATGTGTAAATGTGCTGAAATGATAGTTCTTCTGAATGTAGAGAAATAGTATATCTTCTTAACTACATCTTTTACTTGGGTTTCCCTCAAGTTTTCCTTTACCCAAGTCTAAAGTTCAAGTCTTTGCTCCAGAGGAGGAATCGCTCTCATCTGCCCCACAGTGGTCAAAGCATGTCACTGCTTCTCAGCAGATCAACAATATCTAAGGTTACTATGAAACCAGGGAGTGTATGCAAGCGTTCTCGCCACAGCAAAGTACATTTAATATGAGTCTGCAGATCAAGGGAAATCAAAGAAAAGAAATGTTCTTACTGTATTGTTACTATCCTTTGATCCCATAGGTTTAGGACGCAAAGATTTAAGCATTTGAATTGTTTTGAATGGCAAAAAAAAGGACCCAAACCCAAATGAAATTAAAAAAAATGTTAATGCTTTTTGTGTTTTTGAACTCTCTTAGGATATATTATTGCACCCTCTCAATATCACTTTGTAATTATCTTATGCAATCAGTGAAAAGACTCTTCATTTTGAGTCATTCATACCCAGGGTACATTTTAAGAGTCAGAGCAGGGTGGCAGTTATCGTAATATTTTATTGTTTTTACAGTTGTTTTAGCAGTAAAATGAAATCAGTATGTTCCAGCAATTTCCTTCTTTTTAAACCTTTAAAAGGTTATTTGAAAGAGAGTCATTGTGATGAGAAATAATTTTGTTGAATGATGTGTGTTTTTATTGTCTGAATAAGCCCATGTCACACTGCTCTGTTTCACAGCAACACAGAAACGTCCTCACAAACCGCCAACTTAAAAAAAAATTGACTACTGCATGAAGTTAAACCTTAAAAACAGCAACAATCACATCAACGTGTGTTCAGTTTGACATGGTGGCTGAATGCACAAACTAGGCTTGACACCATCTGAAAATCTTTGATTGACACTTTGGGTTTCACAATGTTTCATGCATCAAAAAAAGAGAAAAAGGGGAAAACCTTAAGCATACTTGTCAGTGTTCAAAGCAGAAACAAACTTTTTTTTCCCAAGCAACAAAACAATGTTGCAGTTTGATGTATGCTAACATACTTCTAGGTTTACGAGGATACTGATGATACGGATACACAAGAAACATATCTTAGCGTCTCACATTCAAAAGTCAAATGGAATGGTGAACTCTGTAAAACAATAAATAGGACAATGACGCTCTAAAAACAGCAGCAGCAATTAAACAGCCTGTCACAGGGACTTTTTAAAACTACAAACCAAAAACATTCTGGGACTTTTTTCACTTGAAAAAGTAATTTACAAGCACTTAAATTACTGCACATATGATCCATTCACACTGTGCTTTTAGGTATCCCTACTTTATTAAATCATTTTACACTAGTCATTGTTCTCACCAATCAGACATCTCCATAAAGTCCTCCAGCTCACTGATGGTTATTATATCACGCGGCTGATATCCTGAGTGGGCTGAGTTATCATTTTCACAACCTGAGCTTTCTGCAAGCTGGCTGTTTGTGTCACACTCTGGGAATGACTCATATGAGCCATGTGTGCTGTAAACTGCGTTATATGTTTTGTCTGTATCCTTAACCGTGTCCATGTATGGAGTCTTCTCTGGACTGTAGCGATGCCCTTCAGAGTTCTGTCCTGTTTCAAGAGCTGGGTATCCGTAGCTGTGGCTCTCCCTGTCAGCCTGTTGGTCTTGGTGGGCAGTCCCAGGAGCTGATGATCTGTGGGGGTGCATGGAGTTGAGAGGTGCAGGTTGGGGATGGTGGCCTTGATAAAACCCAACGGGCTTGCCAGCTGGAGAGGCCTGGGAGTGAGGCTGCTGTTGCAGCTTGATCTGCATTTGGGGTTGAACTTGAGGCTGTGGGCACGTGTGCTGGGGCTGAGGTTGCGAAATGCTCTGGCCAGACTCGCGGACATTCAGCTGAACATACTTTCCTGTCTCTGGGTCAAAGAAGGTCTTTGTCATCACTTGAACAGGTACGTCCACTACGAAATACTGACCAGAGCCGAGGTCTTGCAGCACCTTGCGCTGGGTCAGTGGGTAGGCCTGGGGGTAGCTGGATTCTACCTGGTACTGTGTCACTGGAGCTGGGTGTTTGGCACGATGGAGAGTGGGAGAAGAGGGAACATAAGCAACTGTCTTAGGAGCAGTATGGTGGGAAGCATGGCCAGTAGCATGAGGGGACACAGCAGGGAGGGGAACAGCGGCAGTAGCATAAGGTGAGGAAACTGGGAGGGAGATGGGACCAGTGGCATGAGGGGAAGCGTGGAACGAGCGGTGGGAGGAAGGCAAGCTAGGTCCCAAGGTTGGAGCATGAGCGAGGGAGACAGGTGGGGAAAAATGAGGGGAAGCCACAGCATGGCGGTTGGAGGAGCATACCTCAATGGAGGAGGAAGGAATACTGGACACTTCTGTCTGAACTCCAGCGGGGGTGTCTCCTTCAGGTTTGGACAACTCTTTCTTGATCCTCCGAGTAGTCAACCTTTTAGCCCTCCGCAACGCTTTTTCACTCTTTGGGGGAACAGCTGGAGGCTTACCCAAAGAACGGGACACATCACTGCTGAAGCTACAGGCTGATTCTGGTCTCTCTGAGTCATAGAGGCCTCTTAGATCTGTCAGGTCTGCTACACTGGTGGCAAAACTCTCCACATCCTCTGACATGTTGC
The DNA here is from genome assembly GCF_029030835.1 of Brachyistius frenatus. Lineage (NCBI taxonomy): Eukaryota > Metazoa > Chordata > Actinopteri > Embiotocidae > Brachyistius > Brachyistius frenatus. The sequence goes on along the minus strand of NW_027210782.1, from coordinate 268,389 downwards.
TGATGACAGAACGGGAGTCGTCTTCCTCCAGAGCAAAGCTTTTCCTAGAATAGGGCCTGTGATAAGGGATGTGGGCTGAGTACTCCTGTGATGATGATGGGTGGAAAGCTGAGGATTCATTGATAGCTGCAAGTCTGTTTAATCCTGTGTCAGGATTGACAGGGGTTCCAGCGCTGCGTTTCATTATCTCCGGCTCTTCGTCTCCTCTCTCTGACCCCCTGTCCATGGGTGAACCAAACCTGAAATCCTCTCCGAAGTTCTTATGGAAGCGTGGTTTGACTGACTTAGTCAAAGAGGAACCTCTGATGGTATTATCCTTTACTCTGAACATTGAAGGCTTAAATCCAAGAGCAGGAGAGGAAGTGTTGGAACGGGGCAGCGATGGAGCTGGAGAGGCAGGGGCGTGTGGTCTATAAGGTCGAGTGTCATCAGCTGACTCGAGCCCTGATGGATTGTTTCTTTGTTGTGAAGGCAAAGGGGAGCAGAGTTGTCTTTCTCTGGGTTTCCTCTCAGATTCTGTTGAGATGATGGCATAGTATTGGAGAGCATCTGTCTTCTCTCTGTGAGCAGCTAACTTTTCTTCTTCTTCTCTCTTTTTAGCCTGGACTCCGTCCTCTCTTTGAGCTAGCATCTGTTCTTGGGTAACTTTCTTCTCTTCTTTCAGTGCAGCTTGGCTCTCCTTAAGGAGTCTAACCCTCTCCTCTTTGGCTTGCTTTTCTTCTCTTTGCTTTAGAGTTTTCTCTTTTTCAAAGGCTTTCTTTTCCTCTTCTACTCTTTGAGCTCTCGTCCATTCTTCTCTTTTCTGCCTTTCTCTCCTCTGCTCTTTAGTCTGCCGCTCTATTTTTATCTGCCCTTGGATGTGTTTCTTCCTTTCCTCTTCTGAAATATGAGTAGCTTTCTCCTGCTCTTGCAGATTCATTTTCTTTTCCCCCTCAATGTCAGCAAGTACCCTCTCCTCAGTCTGCTTAGCTCGCCTTTGCTCTTCAATCAAAGCCACTCTTCTTTGTTCCTCCTCTACAGCTCTCCTTTGCTGTTCTTCTTGAGCAGCTCTTCTTTGCTGTTCCTCCTCTACCGCTTTCCTTTGCTGTTCCTCTTGTGCGGCTTTCCTTTGTTGTTCCTCCTCTACAGCTCTCCTTTGCTGTTCTTCTTGAGCAGCTCTTCTTTGCTGTTCCTCCTCTACAGCTTTCCTTTGCTGTTCCTCTTGTGCAGCTTTCCTTTGTTGTTCTTCTTGAGCAGCTCTTCTTTGCTGTTCTTCTTGTGCAGCTCTCCTTTGCTGTTCTTCTTGTGCAGCTCTTCTTTGCTGTTCTTCTTGTGCAGCTTTCCTTTGTTGTTCTTCTTGAGCAGCTCTTCTTTGTTGTTCCTCCTCTACAGCTCTCATTTGCTGCTCTTCTTGTGCAGCTCTCCTTTGCTGTTCTTCTTGAGCAGCTCTTCTTTGCTGTTCCTCCTCTACCGCTTTCCTTTGCTGTTCCTCTTGTGCAGCTTTCCTTTGTTGTTCCTCCTCTACAGCTCTCCTTTGCTGTTTCTCTTGTGCAGCTCTCCTCTGTTCTTCTTGTGCAGCTCTTCTTTGCTGTTCTTCTTGTGCAGCTTTCCTTTGCTGTTCCTCTTGTGCAGCTTTCCTTTGTTGTTCCTCCTCTACAGCTCTCCTTTGCTGTTTCTCTTGTGCAGCTCTCCTCTGTTCTTCTTGTGCAGCTCTTCTTTGCTGTTCTTCTTGTGCAGCTTTCCTTTGCTGTTCTTCTTGTGCAGCTTTCCTTTGCTGTTCCTCTTGAGCAGCTCTCCTTTGCTCTTCCCCTTGCGCAACTCTTCTCTGTTGCTCTTGCGCAGCTCGCTCGTCCTCTTGCTTTTTCGCCCTCTTCTCCTCAAACTCTTTTTTCTGCTCTTCCTCCCCTCTCAAGTTTGCCCAAGTTTGCATCTTTAATTTCTGCCTCTCCTCTGTTTCTTTCATTCTCATTTCTTCTGCCCTTTGTTTTGCTCTCATCAACTCTCCTTTTTGAGCAACTCCCTCTTCTCTCTGCTTTGCTTTTCTGTCTTCCTCTGCTCTCCTCTCTGCTTCTTTCTGTTTGTCTCGCCTCTCCTTTAACTTGATAGCAATGGCCTGACGCTCTCTCGCTCTCCTCTCCTCCTCTCTCTGAATGGCTCTCCTCTCTTCTTCAGCCAGAGAAGCTTTACTTTCCTCTAACATGTGTTTTATCCTCTTGGCTCCTTCTCTTTTCTCCTCTTCGCTCCTGTATGCTCGCGCTTCCTCCAATTGTGCCATTCTGCCTTGCTTCATTGCTTTGGTTTCTTCATGCTGAGTTGCAAGCGGTTCTTTTCTTTGGTTTTCTGGCATTTGCCCCATTGGAGGATGTGAAGGAGAATTTTTATCTACATATGTCAATCCTTCAGAAGCGTTACTTGGCCTGTTGACTGCAGAAGATGAGGTTGTTGCTTGCAAAGGAGGATCGTTTGGTTTGCAGATACTTTGAGCTCCTTGACTTTTTCTTTGGGTGGCAGCTCCTGCCATTTGCTCTCTCTGAGGTGTTGGTGACTTTTTACTCTCTGTGTGATTTGCACATTTTGTGACATCATCTGACACACCCTCATTGACTTTGGCATCTAAAAGCATTTTGTCTTGTCTGTCTTTGTCCCCCAGTTTGAACATCCCTGTCCTCTGGTGTTCTTTCTCTGTAATGGGAAATACTGGCGCTTTGGGCTCTTTATTCACTTTGGCGGTCATCTCTGTCTTTGTGTTTGGCAAACTTTTCTCTTTCACAGCGAGCTCTTCTGGGTCAGCAGTGAACACAGGACGCCTGCTATGCCTAGTCTGTATTAGTGGAAAGAATCCTTCCTTTTTGTTGGGTGGGAATTCCTGAACCGTGTTCACCTCTCTGTCCTCTGAAGCAATTACTTTTAACCTGGCATAGTCTGCCAGTGCTGATATCTCAGGTATTGTCGATACCCTTTCTTTTGGTTTAACTTCAGGCTTTCCTTTACTCGTACTTTCCCTTGTGGGGTGGGAATTTCTTGGACTTTCCATTGCTGATAAACTGGAGGGGTTCTCTGTGTGATGTTTTCTGATGTGATCAGCTTGACCTGGCTCCAGCTTTTTATTATTACTCCATTTCTCCATGGGACCATCAGTCTGTTTTGAAGCCAACTTATCTTCCCAATTTTTCCTTTTAACGTTCTCATCTTGAATGCTTACTGAACTTGAATCCATTGTTTTCCTTTTACACTGATCCAGAGTGAACACAAAGGCTTCATTTTTTCCATCCTTGTTTGAGTCATCGCTGATAGCACTCTTGTTTGGTAGTGTCCCTGGAAGTTCCCCTCCCTTTGATGTATCTTCAACAGTTGCACTATTGTTATGTTGTACACTGCTTGTTTCTGTTGCCCCTTGCACTTGAAAGTAGTCTCCTTCTACTGGTTGTGTATTTGATTCATCCACCACCTTTTTCTTTACTTTGTCATTTTCAGCTTGAGTACTGTCATTAGCTGCATTTGTGCTGTTCTGCTGATTGCTCATTTTCAATGAATCAGACAGTTTTCTCACACTGGACAACACCTGTTGTACTCCTAATTTGTCTTTCAAACTGTCAGTCATCCTCTTCTCACTGCTCGCTGGAGTGAGATCTTTGGTGCGGTCTTCACAGTTTAAAGTGTTTGCTGCAAAACTAGATGAGGCAGCTTGTTCATGTTCATTAGTCTGCACCCCATGAGCAGGTAAAGCTGTGACGTGGTGTTTTCCAGACATTTTCACGTTGTCCCTCTCAGTTACTGCTGCCACTACCCTGACGGCAATGCTGTCAATATGCACATTATCGTCCCCTTGAGTATTTTCTTCAATGTTTGTCACGTCATATTGATGTTTTGGAGATACGTGTCTGTTTTTATTCTCTGTTAAACTGTTGGAAGGACTGGCTTTGTTGAATGCTGGTGTTGAGTCATGTCTCCTGTCCTTGAGTGGTGGTGCTTTCTTGCTATCTGTGTTATTGCCTTTGGATTGATTTATATCATGTGTCATATTTCCTCTCTCTGATGGCTGGACGTTGTGTTTCATCAGAGTTTCAGCGTCATGCTTGCTGATTCCTGTGTTCACCACTTTGGCATTAAAGTTCTCATTTGTGTGTGCTGTTTGCATTTTTTGTTGATTTTTTTCCTCAGTCTTTGCTGATTTCTCTTTTGGTGTTCTATCTCCATAGTCCTTCATTCCTCTTGCCGTTATCTTATGTTTGTTGAGGAGGGGTTGAGTTTCAGCTTTATTTTGAGCAGGCACAGTGACTGTCACACCTTCTTCAGCCAGGGGCTCTGGTTGTGTTTCCCTTTGGGGTTTTGCATTTATAGTAGAACCCTCCTGCTGGAGATCAGTCCTTTTCTCAGTGACATTCACGGTGACATCGTTCTTTCTTGTCTCTGAGGTTGAAGTTTCTTGCACATTTTCAGGACAATTTTTTACAACAACTGTAGCCTCATCTTCTGTTTCCTGTACAATCTTTGCCTCCTTTGAAGATGTATTTCCTATCTCTGAATTACTGCTCTCTTTCTCTGTTGCATTTATTTGGTTTTGAGTGTTGTTATTCCACTGACCAATGCTCACAGACGGTTTTCTTTCTCGGACAGTTACCATTATTCCCATAATTTGCAAACTGTCATCTACCACAGGAGTCTCTTTCTGACCTAAAATGATGGAAGGTGATGAGTGCTCATTCGCTGCTTCTTTACTTTCAGCCTTTTCTGTCGTCACATGTTTGGAGCTTGCAGGTTCGACTCCTGTAGCTTGTGATGGATCCTTTTTCTTTCTGTTGAGAATGTCAGTGTTTATGGCTGGATTGTCTTTGGCTTTCTGTTTCCCAGACATTTCTGCACAATTTGCTTGCTGTTTTTCTTGGTCTATCTTTGGTGCCTGCTCTTTGTTTTGCATTGGTGACTTAATCCCATGTTGATTCTCTTGCTTTTGATTTTGCACCAAGCCCTCGGTCGTGCTTACGGTATAACTTTCTGTCTGTTTTGTTTGTCTGGGTGGTTCTGCCACATCACCTTTGCTTTTCAATGGCTTTTTTGTAGCTTCTTTCTTTAAATCTTCTGCTATCTGAATTGCGGTTACTGCAGACGTGACTGGTACTGTAGCAGAGCTCGGAGGTGAAACTGACTTAACTGGCTCCATCTGTACTCCTGAAATTTCCATCTGATGCTTTGGTGTAATATTGCTGGACATTGTGCTTTCATGCTTTTTAGACACCTCCTGTGAGGGTGGCCTTTGTCGTATATTGACACTCTGACTACCTGCTAATTGTTTGGTAGAACTTTTGCCTATAATCCCATCTCGCATTGCGAAACCCTTTTCTTTAATTGCTGAAATCTCTTTTTCAGCATGAGCTTTTATTTTTGAGGTCAGAATCTCCTGCTTGGTCTGAGCTCTCTCTTTGTGCGACAATGTTTTGGGAGGGGTAACATGCAGATCCTTTCCTGGGCCAACACTGTGCTCAGCTGATTTAGGTTTTCTTTCAAGTTTAGCCAAATTAAAATCTTTTTGCTCTGAGACACCAGCATCTTTCGCAAGGTCACAGTTTTCCACTTTTTCTACACTGTCATTCTTCACTTTATCAGTAACAGTGTCACCATTTCCTCTTTTATCTGCATTGGTAGGAAAATAATTTGCACTGGATAATTTGAATTCTTTGGATGATTCATTGTAAACATACTGACTTTCTGCCACTTTGCTCGATTTTAAGCTGCCGACTTCCTTCTTAGTTTCTGTGCCAGCTGTTGTAAATTTGCATGTAGGGCTATGTTGATCTTTTGATTTATCGTTACTTATCGTCTTTGGTTTATCAAGAGACGAAACTTGAGTTTCATTGCCATCATTTGAGGAAATATTTCCTGAAGTCGACACATTGTTTCTGTTTATTGAAACTGTATTAATAAAACCATATTTCCCTCTAAGACTGTAAAAATCATCTGCCCCTCTATCAGTGTGTCCGCTGCCATTTCTGACAGCTGTATCTTCCTTCTGTTGGTGCATTTGTGCTGCCTGATGCTGCTTTTTGTCATCTTCATTTTTATAGACATTTAAGCTTAAAGGGACACTCTTCTTTGCACTGTCATCGTCTTTTATGATGACAGTTTGTCTGACTTTCTGTTTTTGCTCGCCTCGCATCTTCTCCTTTATTTTGGCTAACTCTGCTTTAGCTTTAGCTAACTCGGTTTTGACTTGCTCAACTTTATCTGGCTCACTTTTGACCTGTAGTGTCGCAGTTAATTTTGCTGAGAGCTTAGCTGACCTTTCCTGCATGTTCTCTGTTTTCGTCAGCTCTCGCTCCACTTTGTTTTTTTCCAACTTTGCCCGTTCTGCTTTTCTCTCTTCAGGTTTTGGATCTTTGCCTGCACTTCTCTGGGTTGTAGATTGCTCTGGATTTACTCGACCCACATGAATTGAATCTTCCTCATCCTTTGTCTGTCTAACATCCACAACTTTAATGTGGTCTGTTTTGACCTTTTCCACTTCAACTTCTTCTGTCTTCACTTGCTCTGCTTTGGTTTCTTGTTCTTTCATGTGCTCGGTTTTTGTTTGTTCTGCTTCGGCCTGTTCTGCGTTAACCTTTTCTGTTCTGAATTGTTCTGCCTCCATCTTCCCTCTTTCAACTTGTTCTGCGTTTATCCATTGTTCCTCAGCATGGATCCTTTTTCCTGTGCCCTGCTCAGTTTTATGCTGCATTATTCCTGCCTGCCCAGCCTGCTCGCCCTTTGCTAGTTTGATGTTTATGTGTTCTTCTTTTAGCCTTTCTGTTTCAGCTTGTTCTGCTTTGACCTGCTTACACTGCTCCTCTCTCATGTGTTTTCCTCCTGCTTCCTCTGTAATATTCCTTGGCTCATCTGTTGCCTTCTGTACTCTGGTTTGCTCAACCTTTGTCCGTTCTTCTCTGACCCTCTCGGCTTGTTTTTCCCTGATTTGTTCTGCCTTTTCTTGTTTTACCTTCTCGTGCTGTGCTGGTTCTGATTTGGCCCATTCTGTTTGGACTTTTTCTGAACCAGTCTGCCCCGCTAAAATTAACGCAGACGATTCTGCGTTGGGCTGCTCCACTTGAGCCCACTGCTGAGCCTTTGCCATCTCTGTTTGGGCGTGTTGTGCTTTCATATGTTCTGCCATGGCCTGATCAGCCTTGACCTCAACAAACTGTCTGTCTTTCATCTGCTTTGTCATTGTGGGGGCAGATGTGTTGTCAAGGTTAGATGATGAATTTTTCTGTATATTATATTCAAACTGTGTTTTACCTTCTGGTGGCTGTAGACTTTGCATTTCATGCCGCTTTGGGATTTGCATGTATTGTTTCCCCTGACTTGTTTCTTGCACAGCCATATGTTTGTCTTCAATAGGATGAAATGCATGTTGACCTGTGTATTCTTGATCAGCATATCTGTTGTAATTCTGTGTCAAATAATGATCTTTCATTTTATTTTCCTCATTATTCACAGAATATTTTTTAAGTACATTGTCGTCCCTGAATCCCAAAGGTGGCTGCTGTCCAGAATATGCTGGATTTTCTACAGAGTCGTGACTAAATGAAGATTGTGGGACTTGGTTTGAAGTGTTAGTGTTGACTAAACCAGCCTTTTTATGAGATATTCCAACACCAAAACTCTCCCTCATCTCTATTTTCTCAAGTTCTTTATTTATACTTGGCAGATGTTCTTGTCTCATCTTTTCCATGAAAGCATCTGTCTCTTGTTTCCATGGAGATAAAGCTGCTTTCAGACTGAACCTTTCTGTGTCTTGGCTGTTTGTCTGTCTCCACTTATCCTGTGAGGACACATTATTGTAATCATGTTTGTTGTCTTTGAGTGGCTCATATCTATCCACCTTTGTGAATACCCTTCCTGCTGTTTCATTAAAAGCTTGTTCAGTATTTGCACCGCTCATGAAATGTTCTCTGCTTTGATTGTTGTCAGCATTTAGCCTTGGTGTGTCTGTAGCTGTATAAGACGGTTTAAGTCTGTATACATCCCCTTCTAAACTTCCTACATGATCTATCACGCCTTGCTTATTGGGAGCAAATGATGCTAAATCTTCCTGGAGATTCTGTCCATTAGCCAGCTGATTGCTGATGTAATTTCCAGATATGAAGCCAGTGAACCCAGGGTGATGAACCATCTGACCTTGCATCTGAACTGTTTGGCGATCACTAAAAGTGTATTCTGGATATTGGCCTGTTGCAGATTGAGAATTTTTCATTTGGAGTGGCAATCCAGAGCTATGGTACTGGTTTACAGCAGCATTTGTCCTGCTGGATTCTTCTTGCTGGGGAAATTGAATGTCTGGAGCGGGAAAATCTGGGATATCTATCACAGTCTCTCTTGGATCTTGGAAATGGGGCTGTTTGTTTTTCTCCAGCGTCTCCAAGCCTTTAAATTTAGTAGGACTGTAGGTGCTTTTTACTCTCTTCCTGTTGTCTTTGAGGTTGAAGAGTAGGCTTGTGGCGCGGGATTTGTAGCTGGACATCCGAATGTCAGGAGTGGCTCCCCTGCTTTCAGCTCGGACTGGAGGATGCTCCACAGGTAGAGGAGAAACTCCATGCTGCTGGAAATCTGCTGTCTCGGCTTCTTGATGTGCAGCGACTAAAGGTGTGAGCAGCTGGCTGATGTTAAAGGGAGTTGTGCGTGTGCTTCTGCTAACAACATTTGGTGCCACTGTTCCTGCATTGTTGCTGAGGGAAATTGAATTATCACTCATACCAAGCACTCCTTGTTGATTCTCTATCACTCCTGTGGTGTGTGTCATCATTTTGATTTTTTGCTGGAGGGCTTTGACGGAGCTGATGGTGTCCCGGACACGTCGAGACATCTCGATGGTAGGTGATGCAGTTGATGGACGTTGGGAGTGAAGCCTGTTAGCTCCTAGGCTCTGGGCCCGCTTCCTGTGAGGGTAATGACCTGCCAACTCCGACTCACAGCGTTTCTCCACAGCTGACGCTCTCTGCTGCATGGTGGATGTTGAGGTGGAGCGTGCAGGAGTTGGGGGAACCACAGGTGCCAAGTTACCCCTTGGATATCTGTTACCCCTGTAAGGACCCTGCGGTTGATCCTCCAGTGAAAGTTCCTTGTACATTGGAGTCTCGTACCATTTAGGGAACTCTGAACAGTGCATAAAGCCCGAGACTTCTCCCTGCTGAAAGGGAAACCTGTTATGATCCCTCCACACCTTGAAGGGACTAAACTCACTGTGTATAAAGAAGTTGGAGTTACAGTTGACCTGTGTTGACATGCTGTGTTTACTGTGCAAAGAGCTCATTAAAGTAGTTGCAGAATTGTGAGACATGTGAGCCACTGCTGCTACTTCAGAGGAATAGAAGTTGGTGTCTCGGGATGAGAATGGGCCAATGGAGGGATAATGACTGTTGTTGAAATTTTGCTGGTATGATGTAGAGAATTCAGAAAGTTCCCTTTGGATACTCATGAGAGCTGATTTGTCCCAGCTTGTCTCATCACTCCACTCTCTGAGTTTGTCATCCATTCCTGCTCCATCCCTCTGTCCCTCAGAGTTGAAAGCTCTGATGAGAGAGGAAACTCTGGAGCGGCTTCTACGCTGCTGTGAATTCAACTCTGTGGCTCCATTGCGGAGGAAGGACAGCTGCTCCTCCCTCAGAGACTTTTCCTGTTGAGAGGTTTCCACAAAGGAGTGCTGGAATGTGGCAGAAACCCTCCCCTGTGTCCTTTCCCCGTACACCTCCCACTGTGGATCTCTGTGGATCTCAGCGCCATACATTCCTCCGTGGATCCAGTCCTGTCCATACTGCTGCAACCTGAGGCTGAAGTTCTCGTGTGCAGCTCTCTTAAGTTCCTCCCTCTCTCTGTCCTCTCTGTCCTGGCCACCTTGGCTGAAGGCCAGCTGTCTGTCTCTCTGGGTGCAGGGTGAAGACAAGCAGAGGTCCGAGTCATTGTAAACAGCCTCATCTCCAATGCAAAGACTCCTAAATGCTCTGTCTGTCAGGTTGCTGACCTCACGATCGTTCTCGTCCAGGAACGACCCACCGCTGGAGGTGTCGCTGTAGCCTCCATCGCTGTGCTTTCGATGCCCGCCACTCTTTCGACTCGAGCGGCGCTTCTCAACTGAGGTCATGATGCAGGGTCGCTAACGAAGAACTCTTTTTTCAGTTGTTCAGTCATTCATACAAACACAGACCTCAAAATGATACACTCTGTCTGCTGCAGGAACCAGAGTTTGGGGCTCCTGGTCAGGATTTTGTAAAGCCAGTAGCTCCTATGGCATTGTGCGTTTTAGTTGACCTCTGTCCAAAACAATCCTGGCATTTGTTGTTTTCCTAAAGGAGAAAAGAAAGGAGAATGGACAGTGTTGTAATAGTTTTTGTATGATGTGGATGATGTATTTCAACCTTGATCTTAAGCCTAAAATATACACAATATTTTCTCTAATGCTTGATCAAAAAAAAACTGTAACTGATTTGTTGTGGTGCTCAATTTATCATAGCCGGCCTTGTTAAGGAACATCTTTCCTGTGCGTTAAGCAGCAATGTACTGTATGTGGTTCTGAAAACAGCTCTGTAAATCCTTCCACTCAATCACTCTGACCTTCAGAGACATGTTGTGAATAAAACTTCACTGTTGCCAGGCACAGGAAAGGCAGCCTCACGTGAACTATTTTAGGTAATCAAGAGCACACACGCAGGGACACACACACACAAAGCTAAATACTGATATTGATTTAGCAATAATCCGCAGTAGGAATGAACATAAGAGCTTAGAGGATGTAGACAGAAGTTTAGACTTCAAGCTGTTTTCTCTTTGAGTTAACGAGGAAAAAAAAAAACTGGTTCAGACGTGTCAAGTGTGACAAACTGAAAACTAATATTGTAGTAAACCCCCTTTGGTTTTAGTACAGTGCAGAGAGAGCCAGTGGAAAGCAGACTAAAATGTCCTTAAGTAGAAGTGGTACTAATTTGAGATTTTTGAGGTAAAATTAGAAAGTTTACTGCAGGAATCTAAAATGTTTTAATTTCATATCAAAGCCAAATGTATTTGATTTACATTTCCCTAAAAACATTAACATTAAATCTAAAACATTTTTCATGAAAAAAACCAGGTGCTTCTGGTGTGTAAATCTAAAACATTCAAGGCCACATGTGAGTGCTGTTGACACAATTACTTGTTTTGTTTTTTTATTATTCTCACAGCTGCCCATTGTGCACTGCTCGTGTTGAGCCCTCAAAACTGCACCGAACTACATTAAAAAAAATGTGTCATTAATATTATGTAAAACATACAAACGAAAAATTAAAATATTTATTTATACCCCCTCTGTTGTATTTTAAATCAAATGTTTGTAGATTTAGAGGCAGCGAGGTCATACCATTGGTACGTTTTGGTTGACTACACTGCAGCTGCCAGGCAGCCGTCACCTTGCTAAGAATATCCAGTGATTCATTGATATCTTCTCACCTGGAGACTAGCCATCTCCCACAGCTACTCAACACACTGCCACACTGACCACTTAAGTCAGCATCAAACAAAACTGATGCAGAGATGAAATGAGGTTTAAAAATATCATGCAACACTGTGCAGAATACAACGAACGTTTGACAGGAGCATTGTCTTTACATTGTCTCCTTATACTCAGTAAAAGCATCTTTTTCAGATATTAAAAAAAAGCATTAAGAACTCATTCAAAAATAATTTAAACTGTCTTTTAGGTGTCTGCCTCAGTACAACACATTCAGTGCAACAGAGAAAGACAGATGAATTTATACATCATAAAAAGGCATTACAAAAACATGCACAGTTATGGTAGCTGTCCCTAATATGAGTCCCTTTTATGTAATAATAATCTCATGTCAAACTGTCAGGGTGATTTGTGTTTATTCTTGCATGTGACAGGTTTATTTTTGTCCAGTGACGGGCCTCTAACTCTAAAACCTGACACCAAAGAGGACTCTTTTTTTCAGAGGGACGCTGGTCCAAAGGGACACTCACCAGCCACAAATGTGTTACTTCTGAAAACAGAAAGGACTAAATGTTTATAAATGTCATTAACTGTCAGTGTAATAAAATCAAATTCTGTCAGTGGAGTTAAACACTTCACAATTCCTTCAGTAAGTAAGTGTGTGTTTTTCTTTGGAGATTACAAAAGAGAATTTAGTCACTGCTTTTAATTTATGTATTTGCAAGAGAAGGCTGGCCATTACAATTAAACTCATTGAAATTGCATGCTTGTATGGCAGTTGTTGTAACTTTTCTCTGGTATTTTTTTTTTAACTGTCGATGTTTGAATATGAACAAGAATGCATGTGAGCTCTTGCATTACCTTTCAGTTTTATAATCCATATTTTGGGCCTTATTGTAAACTCCCCAAAAGGCCCCGTCTCTCCCCAAAAAAGGCCTTGCTGATCTGATCCTGCCCCGTCACCTCTCTGTCAGCTCCGGCTCTCTACTAACAACAGTCCAAAGCAAAAAACAATGTAGTCCACAGTCAGGTCTTTGAGCATCTGACCAGCAGCAGGCGGCAGGGCTCCGGCCTGGAGACCAGACAGAAATAGAGGAGTCGTCCCAGAGAGAGTGTCCACCATGGGGAATAGAATGAGAGCTTGAGCTAGCATGCAGGTCTGCGAGATCCCTCGGTGTCGAGTGTCAGACGGATGAAACAAACAGCCTGGCTACTATTTATAAATCTGGACGGCTACTGTTGACCATTAGCTGCCGGAGGTAACTGTCAGTAAACTGTCTGAGGGGTTTGTGGCGTCTAAACCAGGAGAACAAACTATTTTCCTGAAGATGTGTTATTATTATGGGTGTTGGGTTGTGTGTGTGTGTGTGTGGGGGGGGGGGGGGTGCCCTTCTGGGAGACATAAATAACCTCACACTGAAGTGCCACCCTCTTCGTGAACAAACCTTGACAAGCACAGTCTGAAGTGTCAACAAGTGGCTCGTGGTCACCACCGACAGACTTGAATGAAGCTTTCTGTTCAGCAAATGACAGAAATGTTTTGGCAGCCTTGCATCTATTTCCTTTCACAGAGATCCTTTAATGCAACCTATCTAATGGGTTCCTTTTAGCATGAATTCTACATCCCCTTTATTACAGTATTTAAATCATGCATCTCTAATCTCCCTGACTACAGCCTCACTCAACCCCCAGCAGAAAAGGCCATGAGGCAGAGGAAGGGGAGGAACTGTACCTCCCCCTTTCACCCCCATCACCCTCCCCTCCTTTAGCCCGCTGCTATAATAGGAGATTGCTGCAGCAAATAGTTTCCTGGGATTCTTGGCAGGTGTAGGGCTGGCCGGGCCGGATGATGGACACACACACATGGGCCTTAATGGAGACGCACTCCTCCACACATCACACATGCCCACACAAGCACACACATACACACAGCTCACTAAACTTTTTTTTTTTTTTTTTTTTTTTTTTGGAGGGGGAGGGGGGCTGAGGCAATCCCTTTTTTTAACTAATATTTTTCCTCCTGTCTAAACAACCTCCACCTTTCACCCACACAACCTTCTCATCCACCATTTTCCTCTCCACCTTGGACTGTTGACAGTCACTAATTTACAGCTCTAGATTTCCTTCACGCATAGGAAACTGTCAGATTCACACTTCATCCAGAATTTGCAACGAGCTGCCATTACATCCTGTTTTGCTTCTTACTTTTGGACCTTCAATACTGAGCACTTGTAAAAAAATTTAAAAAAAAAATGTATTACTAAAATGTAGTTTAAAAAACTTCCTTCGGCAAAAAAATATTCAGTGTCTGTTTATTCAAAATGCTAAATTTCCCCACTGAGGTTTGAAATGAAGCCTGTTGTGGGGAGTCAAGACAAGTTTCCTGCTCACTACATCCCTCTAGTGGGAAAACGGAGAACATACATCTAGCTCTGTGCTCTGTACTGAAATGTTGACTTTTTTTTATACTTAGCTCTCAAGCTTTTGTACAATGAAACATACCCACTTTGCTTCAAAATAGTTAAATTGGGAAGCTACTGAGGACCGTAAGTATTGATCTCAAACGCTGAGGATGCTTCTTCCCTTCCCTGCTGAGTAAGGAGGAGCAGAGCTGTGGCAATGGCAGACAGCAGACAGGCACATTACTCGCTGCATTAAGATATGCTTTCTTTGTGTAATCTCCGTTCAGAAATGAGCTTAATTGATTCTAATTGATTGATTTATTGATCAGCAGGAATTAAAAGCAGAGATGCTTCTTTAGTGGGGTGTTCTGTCCCTTTAGTGGACCAGGCCTGAATGCACTTTGTCTGAATGTCTGACTTTGGAAGTTGTGTCTGAATAGTAAAAATTTTAGTGCAGCACCTAATGTCAAGCTAAAGAATTGTATAACTGTGCCAGTGTTTCTGGAGTGTACAGTCGCTCTCTCTGTGAGTCTTAGATTGTCTGCGTGTGTCTGTGGACGGGTGCATGTGCACGACTTCTCCCTGTTTCAGGACATATTTCCCCACATCCCTGCAAAAATATTTCATTACTGCAACAAAAGAAGCCCATTAACTGCACTGTAAGAACAGAGTTCAACTGCTGTCCCCCATATTCACCATGTTTGTCTGCTTTTCTGGCCGCTCTCCAGCTAATTTGATATAACAATGCTCCACAAAACCGCCTCAGGACTTTTTTTAGGTGACAGAAAATTATCAATGATGCCACATGCACAGCTGAATGTCAACACCAACTTGACTTGTTTATGAAATATTAAAGGAGTGAATTATGGGCACCATGCAGAACTTAATGATGATCGGAGTCATTATAACTTCAGCATCCTTTGTTTTGGCTAATGATTAAATTCCACAGCTACTGTATTCAATTTTGGAGAGATTGAATGTGGTTTTCACGTCTTTTGTGTTAGTTGGCTCAAATCTGCCGTCCATACTGGTACATTTTGGAAAAGGAGCTGATTCGTGTAAGGATATTGTGTTATCATTAGCTGCCATGTCATTGGGCTTAACATATTTGCTGTGGAGCTCTCTCATGCACTTAAATCAAAATCATTATATTAGGACATGATGGGTTTTTTAAAATATTATTTGAGGCATGAATAGATGCAGCAGAATACTTGCAATATTACAGGCCTATACAATATTATGAAACCAAATACATCAAAATAGGCTTCTATTTTTTTTTTTAATTTTTGCTCATTTAGTCTCTCAAGTGTGTGTGATCGGTGCATAAATTTTGCAGGAAAAATATGACACACCAATAAAAGAAAAAAAAATCGGTCAAATCTTAAAAAGTCTTTAAAGTCTCAGTCCGTAAAAGCATCACTTTATTGGTATAGTTTAAGGATATTTACAACATGCACACATGATGATGTTTAAAAAAAAAAAAAAAAGAGGATGTGAGTGCTCTGCACTCTGTGTACAACCTGGCACGACTTCTGACATTATCTCCCTCTTCTGTGTCACCAGGGTGTCGCCTCATCAATTATTGAACCAGTACTTCATGGTAATACATAATTTCTTATCAATTATTCATGATAATGTGTGTGTAGTTTACTTAATTGTGTTATTGACTATCAAAAGTAATTTCCTGAAAATCCTCAAGGACGTAAATTGAATCAGGCGAACTACTGGTCATGTGCTCTGCGGTTAAGTATTCTCAATCTGATCAGCTGATCCTTTATTCAAGAGTCATCCTAGTGAGGAGAGATATTTAGGAAATAATGAATCAACCCTTATATTGCCTTTGATAAACTACGGTGTGAAGAGCCCTGAGGTGATGAGAGATGGTATTTTTTTCAAAATGTAAATTCAACATTAATAAATAGCATATATCATGTTTAATGAGGTTTATTAAAAAAAATTATCAGAGAGGAAGAGAGAGAGGGTAAGCGTTCCTAAAAGTAAATAAATAATAAGAGTCACGATTGCTCTCCTCTCCCAGCTTTAAGGGAAGCTGATAAATAATGTATCAGAACAGATGGCTGGAGCAAGAGGCAACAGGAGAGGAACATGAGCGACTACATCTTTAATTGTTTTAAAGAACATGTCACAACAGGACCGGTGTGTTCCCTGTCTGCTGGCGGTATAGATGTGCTAACAGAGTGGAAGGGACAACTGCCGCTCTGTTACCGAGTCTGCTTCTGCCCGTCTGCAGTTCGCACACCAACATACTGGATTCGGGCACATTGTACACGTTTACACTGAAAATGGCTGACTAATATTAAAGTGCATTTTCACTTTAAAATCAAAAGAACGAGAGAAGATTGTTTGAGCCCGTTACTGACCTGATGGCATGAACATCATATTGCCAAAATCCTTCAGAAAGTCCTCACTGTCCTGCCATCAGCGCTACACGTACAGTTTACATGCACTAACATTCACAATGTAAGCATCTATCCTCTTCATGAAAACCAGAGGAGCGGTATCAGGATTAATTCAATTCACATTATCAAATACGTCTCTGTTGCACACATGTTGCATCTATGTTAGTCCATCAAATAGAGTCCAGAGTGCATGAAGACAGATATAGATCCAAAACCACAGTTGTGCTTTTATGGGGAGGCCCCAATTATTCAGCATGTCTCACAAGGATAATTTACTGTCAGATAAATACTTAAATTTTTGCATCCATACATTGTGATATCAGAAAAGTCTGTCCGAGGCTGTTTCTGGACTAAGTCAGTGGTTGTGCTTAGTTGCTCGTAGAACCAGAGTAAAGTAGTAATAACAGGCGCGATCACACAGATTTTGAGTATCAGTACATCCACGCTTTTGTCCAGCGCCTCACTTTTTCTCCAGTGGGTCCTTGGAGCAGTGTGGGTGTTTGTCAGGACTACTGCCCAGGACGGACACCTTGGTGGCCGGGCTGGGACTTGAGCTGTCTCCCCCTCTTCCAATGACGCCGGGCAACTCAATGGCAGGACCCACGGCGGGCCTCACCACGCCGGCAGCGCTCACGCCGACTCCAGGCAGAACTCCCACGCCGGTGCCGGTGCCGGTGCCGGGTCCGGTCGCTGCGCCGAGCAGGTTGGCGGACTGCAGCACAGCTTCCGAGTGCTCGCGGGCCTTCATGCGCAGGGCGGCCACGCTGGCAGTGCGGTTGCCCTGACAACCGTAGGGTGGCAGGAAGGACAAACCCATGGGGTCAGAAACGCAGCAAGAGCACAAACCATTACCTAGAAAATAACAAAGGTGGGTGAGACAACTGAAAACTCGATCTTTATCATCATTATCATCGTCTCTGTTTACCAATTAATGAGAATTATATTTACCTTTCAGTGTAGCGACCTGGGAGAGGGCCTGAGCGTAGGTGGCAGAGTTGAGGAGTGTGCCTGGTATACAAGATGGGAAGAACGGACCTCCAGGACCCACGGTTCTGTTGATGCTGGAGAGAGCAGAAAAACTGTTATTAATTATATAGAAAAATGTTTAAACCGATGATTTATTGTATTAACATTCCTACATATCTAGAAATATCTAGAAATATTTTCTAATTATGTTTTGAATGTTTTATAATGAAATTAATTGGAAGAGTTCAGAAAGTGTAAGTGTTAAGAGTTTTGTCGTGGCCGTGGTTGACAAAAGATATTGTTTCTTATTTATTTCAACCAGGCTGAAATCCTTTTGTGACAAATTTCTCTTATCAGTAAGACACTGTTCCACTACAATAACAGCTACAATGGTCTTCTCTCACCTTTGCTGCATCTCCAGTGGTTCCTTCTGTTTCCTGCCCTGGTCCACTGGGGACTGAGAGTTGATGCTGCGAGATGGAGGAGTGCCGTCATTCATCTGCTCTTTGCCTCCTTCGGGGTCTGAGCTGCCTCGCTCCGTCTTCCTCCACTTTGCTCTGCGGTTCTGAAACCAAACCTGCATTTAAAAAAAACAAAAGAAATTAACAATTGAATTAAACCTGTAAAACTGCCACAGTTCCTGACACACTGGCAGGTTTAATCCATTTATTTGAATTTATTGAATCCAGCTTCATTAATTTTTTTCTCATCAACTTTTAATTTCTCTTGCATATTCTTTTGACAAATCACAGACAACACATTTTTCTATCTTATTCTCAGATTTCACACAGTTGAAATAAATGCTCTATATTACTTTGCTCTGTCTTGTGTGTGAAGATGTGTTTGAATCTGTCACACCATCTCTCCTCTTTTTCCCACAGTCCCTGACTTTTCCCCAAAACTTCACCATCCACACAATTGTGAACATATAGCCAAGTTCTGGTGTCTTAATCGAATGAAGGTCACTGCCTATAACAACATTTAATTGAGCAATTTTTCATTATCATATTTTAATGACTTCCCACTGACAGTTGTGCTGCCCGAGAGAGAGGCAGCTATGATGAAGTCGTTTATTTCCCTATTTAGTGATTGTTTGACAACATCAGATTCGATTAGGACTTGGTTCTAGCAGGCATTAATCATGATGTGTGAATGGAGGTTAGACTCGGTATGTATGTGCACTGCATCCCTCCTATTGTACCGGGGGTATAAATGATGTCAACAGCCAAACAAAACGCGTGCATTCATTCGGCATAAAGAAAGGACAACATTTTGGTGGCAGGACAACAATGCAACCGATGGACTTATCTCACCCCTGCACCTTCCAGCTAGAAGTCGCGCCCCCCCACACACACCCATCTCTGAATGGGCTATAATTGCTCCATTAATCTCAATTTGCAGCGTGCTCTTAATGCGGGGGAGGCCCATTGACACTTTACAAAAAGGGGGGCAACAACACTACAACAGAAAGGAAATTTATTTTCTAATAATAATGTAAGTTTAATATCCCTGCATACTGCGGTGGATTCATGTTCAGATTTAATAATAGGAATGTGGTAATCGGATTAGGGGGGAATAATTTGTTTACAATCCCTAATTTACAGCGCTGGATTCCATTATCAACCCCGCCATTGGGTTTAAGCGATAGTAAAATGACCCTGGGGAACAAAAGGCAAACTATTATATTTCCCACAATTAGATCTGCGCGCACAAAAAAACCCAAAAGCAAATCTGGAATGCAGGAAATTACATAAAAGACACATAACTTAATTACATCTGGCCAAGTTTATAACCGCGCATATGTGCAGGGCAGGAGCGGAATATAAATTGCCAAATTTAAGGTACATGCGTGTGTGTTTGTGCTTTTAAGTGTGTGTGTCTGTGTGTGTTTGAGTCAAAGGGAGAGTTTTGGAGGCTTTGCCCTCCTATTAAAACACACATCGTTTTCTGTCTCCGTTCCGGGGAAAGGGATCTACATGGATGATGTATTCCTACTGAGACTGGACAAATTAGTGAAGAACATTATCGTTGGTTAATTATGAATGACCGATTAATCAAGCTAATCTAATATTCACCATTATGTTGATGTTATTAAAGTGCATCGCCGGAATGACAGAGTGGCTTCATTTACCCTCCTCTGCATGGTCAAACGTGCCCGGGACACATTAGAGTGCTGAAGCCATACCTGCACCCTGGCCTCGGTCAGGTTGATCTTCATGGCTAGCTCCTCCCGGGTGAACACGTCCGGGTAGTGAGTCTGAGAGAACACAGCCTCCAAAGCCTCCAACTGCAAGGACACACACCACCAGTTATACTATCAATGAGATGATTGGTTATTGATTGATTGTCTGAGCGATTCATTCATTTATTCTTTCATTCATTCATTCCTTCATTTTCTTTCTTTCTTTCTTTCTTTCTTTCTTTCTTTCTTTCTTTCTTTCTTTCTTTCTTTCTTTCTTTCTTTCTTTCTTTCTTTCCTAATATTATTCTCATGAAATCTGTGTTGTTTGAAATATAAAACCCTTAAACTCGCATCTTTATTTTACAGGGATAACATACTAGTAGATGACAAAAGTAAAATAGACCAAAATAGGCTTAATTGTTGCCCTAATTAAAATGGCCATGGTGCGTAAAGAGGGCCATTTAAAGTTCCCACGCTTCATCTTTAAAATGACAAATAATTCATTGAGATTTCCCAATGTATTTTTATTTTTCACGTGAAGCAATGCCGTTGTTACCTTTTCGGGGTTTTTTTTCAAACCCAAACAAACAAAAACTAAGGCCTCATTTTTGTCTGATAGTGAAGCACACTTGTCTGCAAAAGTGCTCAATTTAGAAAATATTGCCAACTTTTTATTCATTTCTACTTTTAATATATTTCAATGTGTGTGTTTTGATATAAGTGAAGTTTCAGATATTTCTTCGTCTCGATATTTCCGTGTGAGAAAATAATTACCTGTTGCAATGTGAATGTTGTTCTGTTTCTGCGCTGTTTCCTGCGTAGAAATCCATCATCAAAATCAGCCGGGGCGTGGTTGCCAAAACCGCCTGAATTCACTGAAGAAAAACAAAAGTTTATCAAAGAGAATTCCGTCATTAAGTAAAAGGTTTGACAAAAGGTTTAAAATGAAAGCTTTGTTTAAATTAATTCAGTAAATGCAAAAAGACAACTTGTTTTTTTTTTATGTCTTCAAAGAGAAAATACATTAAAAAAAAAAATATATATATATATATATATAAATCTTGGCCAAAGCAGACACATTTGTTATTTCCATTAGTTGTATGAAACATTGATATTGGAGGTCTGAGGGGAACCATGACAGACTAAGAGCCATGACACCCAACATCTGTGCCCGGGACAAAACGCCCCCTCTGCCCCGGGGCCAAACCACCAGCGCTTCTCACCAAAACAGCCAGCAGATTGACACAGCAGAAGGAAAATCACTTTTAACCCTTCACACCCACCTTTCAGTTTGTGGGAAAGACGAAATACCCGTTGCTTTAGATTGATACAAATGTTTGTGGAGATGCGCAAAACAATCAAACCATTTCGGTTTACATTTTTAGGGAAAGAAAATGGTCTTAGATTAGATGATGAAACTCTTTTAATTGGTCACGATATAAACATAGCTTCCATAGGCCTGTATCATTGGAATTAGTAATTCAAATGTATCTTAAAATAGCAAAAAAATATAACATCCGTCAGGCCGGTTCTCTGGTCGCCAACAGCCACACACGCACTTTGCGCGCACGCGTGTGTAATAAACATCACTAAACTTTACATATGTCACTTCTAATATTAGAACGAATTTGTAGCTGAATGAAAACATGTGGAAACGAGGATGTAAAAATGCAACAGAAAACTCACGTGTGTTGGAGCGACAGCACTCTCCGTCCAGCTGAGGCGGACAGTGAAAGTAGAACATCCTGGCGTGTCTGCGAGCTGCGAAGCTGAACCTGGAACACAGACAAAAGTTTCAGCGCAAAGCCTCAGACCGAGTATAGCGTCTACAGTGTGAGGAGTGTGATTCGTGGTGGGGAAAATGAACACGGTTAGTTGTCCTACGAAGAAGCAGAACCGTGCCGGACTTGGAAAGATTCAAAGTTGACGTGAGAGAGCATCGTATACCTGCAGTGAGGATGCTGATGCGAGTGAGTTCGCGCTCTGGAGAGAAGTGGCTCTGACTCTCTGCCTGGGAGTGTCCAGATCTCTCTCTACCTCTCCCCCCCCTCTCTCTCTCTCTCTCTGCACACACACACACACATCCTCACATCTCTCCCTCTGTTTCTCTCTGGGAGTGTCCAGATGTCTCTATAACTGTATAACTGTCTACAGAGTGTTAAGGCTTTCAGCTAGAGTCGCAGAATCTCACGCCTAATTGGTCCTAATCGGATTATCACGGCTTTGTCTCTCTCACCCCCAACCCCTGGTGTTTGCGTGCGTGTGTGTGTGTGTGTGTGTGTGTGTGTGTGTGTGTGTGTGTGTGTGTGTGTGTGTGTGTGTGTGTGCGCGCGCGCGCGCGTGTGTGTGTGTGTGTGCGGTGAGTGTGTCAGATAAAGACAGAAAGAGTGGAAGAGGGAAAGGATGCCCGGGTGGCAAACGGCAGCTCTGCTCTGGTGCCAACAAAATTCATCACAAGTGATTGTTATTCCAGAGTCAAGCATATTCCCTAACCATAAACATGCACACATACCCGCTGCACTTTTTATTTGGTTCTTTCATATATTAAAAAAAGGAGGATGACTGCTTTTGGGTTTTAGATTGACTGTCGGGTGGGTTAATTGCTCGTCAGGGTGTGTTAGGGGGTCCACTTTACAAGGGGTTGCGCATGTAGAACACTCACAAGGCCAAATTTTTGATTTTGTTCACAGCAAGGGGTCCTGCGATTTATTTCGCTTCCTCAGATAAATGATCTGCTACGGGACCCTTTCAATTAGTTTTAAAGCGCATCTGGGACGACAGAGCGCAGACGCCATGCGTCTCTGAGGTGGAGGCAAAATGAGGCTTCGAGAAGCAGCTGAAATTTAGAAGAGGAGTGCGGGATTGGACTAAACCACATAAAGTGCAGAAAATCCCTTCTAATGGCGCGTAATTGGTTCTGTAATATCATTACAGGCGGATAATGGCCAGTTACAGGGCCCCGCGCTATTAAGGGTTTCCCTGGCGTGCAGCGTTTATGTTATTAAAGGGGGAATATAATGATATTTTAGTTATTAAATGCGCGTAATTAATTTATGCACCACTGAAAATAAAGTTGTTATTATGACCTCGGTGAGGTGCGTGGAGAAAATTGAAATCAAATAACGGTTGATAACTTTATCCCAATATTTGGTCTAGACAACTCTGACAAGAGTACAGGCCTGAAGTGCGTCTCTGCTTCCTGTCAGCGCCTTTCCCTCCATCCTCTGATGATTGCTTAAACGACTAAATGAAATTACCCTCTCATCTCCGCTGGTAGAGACAATTTTACAAATAAACTTTAACTAGGTTTTGCATATTTGGCGTCACATGTTTAGGCCTGAATAAAATCTACAGCTCTGTACTAGACAACATTTCAGGACCTTGGTCAGCGCCACACTTTAATCACACTTCAGTAAAAGTCAGTCATTATCTTTCAAAACTCTTATCTCAAGTTATACCAAATTTGTACCTATCAAGTTGGGTTCAAAATATTTTTTATTTTTCTTACCAGCATTCTTGTGGTAAATATGGAAATTCATCAAAACTGGAAAAATAGGTCCAAAACTGCCTATTGTTTTCCTGGAAACCTGCAATTACAGGCAGATCATAAAGTACAATTATGTTTTACATTGTTACAGATTAATTCAGTAGGTTTTGTTTTTCCTCTAAATTCAAAATAGCCAAACATTAAAAAAAAAAAGCATGAGGTTACAGAGGTTTATTGCATACAATATACAGTATGCAAGACAATTCATCATATCTAGTTATTATAAAACACAGTAAAAAAAATACTTTTTCACAATTTTTTCACAGATAATTGAGGTAAGTTATTTGAATATATTTTGAAGTAACCCATTCCCCACCCATGACTACAGTGTACTGAGAAGTCAGCCATTACAAAATCTAGTCGTGTAATTTTTGTAAAATCTTATTCACAAAATGACACACTACTCCCCTATTAAACCTTATCAAAGCATATTACAAGATCTGACAAGTGAGGGTGATTAAATACAAAATGTAGATGCAGACAACAAATCTCTGAGTATGAAACTACTCAGGGTAATACAGTTCAAACTTTCAGGTAAATACAAATTTACAAAAAAACAGAATTCAAGTATAACCAGCTACAAACAATTGCAATAATGCTTGAACAAACGAGCACAAATCTCAAATAAAATCACGTAACCGCTCAAATAAATTAAAGACAGATTTTTGATTAAAGATTTAGTGAACTGATAATTGTACGACTTTATCAGAAAATGAAATACTTCATTGTACTGCAAAATGGCTTTCTTAATATATGGTCCTTTCTTCACAAATTATGTAAATGATCCATTAGGAAGTTAAGTGCCTTGGACAGATATCTCTCAATTTGACAGAAGATAACAAAAAGTAAACAAAAACAAATAAACAAAAAGAAAGAAAGGTTTGATGTTGACAAACTCACAGCTGACAAGTATTCAAACAGCTGAAAGCATTGATCTTGCTTTCAACAAAAGCTCTCCTTCAGTCTCCAGATGCCCTCCTGGCCAGAGGTCCTGTGAAAGTCACAGATGCTCCTGAGGAGCTCTCGGAAGACAGGCGCCTGTTTCTGAGTCAGTCTGGGTTTGAAATACTCCAGCACTTCCTGGGTGGTGGCCTGTCCGTCCACATTGGCCTGGAAGGCAACAAAGTTGCGCAGATCCACCAACAGCTCGTCATGCTCAGTGGGTGGAGCAGGAGGGCCGCTTGCTCCTGGAGCTCCTGGAGCTCCGGAGCCCTCCTCGTCCTCCTCCTCCTCCTCCTCGGCCTCCTCTCTCTGGCTGGAGGGCGTGTTGAGGTGATTACGGGCTCTCATCTTGGCCAGCAGAGAGGAGGAGGAGAGCGAGGCGGAGATTGAGTCACTTTCTGCCCCCTCCCCGCTGAAATGAGCTCCTGAGCCAGGTTTCTTTAACACAGATCTCTTTATAATAGCAGCATCCTAAATAGAGAAACCGATTAATATACACAACTTGGCATCACAAATGTAAAATATCTGTCATAACAATCATGTAAATATCATTTCATAACACCACTGCGGGTTACCTTGCATTTGGTCGGAGTGGGGACAGATTGAACAGACGGAGCAGCTAAGAGAGAATTCTTCTTCTGTCCAAAACGTTTTCTAAGAGAGCAACAAAAGGTAAAAACTGAAATATGTTTGTTTGAAATGAGAGTACCGAAGCGATAACCAAACAGTGCCAGTGTGAGACTACGTACTTTGCTGGTGGAGGCGGAGGTGTATTGTAGGGCAGTCTGCACTTCTGCCGAGAAATCTTAAGAGCTTTAAGGGCATCTTTAGCCACCCTGTTGGCTTCTGCCTCCACAAGAACATAGTCAGGGTTGGACGACTCCATGATGGTGTCGTGCTGCATCACACTGTGGATACCTGAAGAAGACCACGGAAGACAAGTAACATCAACAAACAAGCTTCCTGTTTTGTGAGACTTACTTAAAAAAAACAACTAATATGGCAGATGGTTTGTGCACAAAAAGCGTACCAGATTTCTTGAAGAGCTTCGCCAAGACGTAATCGTCAGATTTTTTCTGGTCCTGTGTCGCATTGTCTTCCCTCTCCTCCTTCTGAAAAGCCCTTTTCTTTACCAAATGAGAGATGCGGCGGCCTTCAAATCGAGCATCCCGGGAGTGTCTGCGTTTCTTATGTTTGTGTTTGTCCAAATCAGCTGAGTCACAGTGCTTTGTCTTCTGTCTGTGTTTCTGTGGGCTCGTCAGGGCACAGTCTTTGTCTTTGTGATGCTGATAGCTGGCTGAGTTTGAGTTTTTCATCGCTGCGTCACAGCCTCTGTTACTATTTTGTCCACTGTGCAGTGTATTTGCTGAAATATATGGCATGACATCCACACCATTGTGGTTAGTGCTTTGACTGTCCATCGGGACATTTGGTTCACCCTGAGAAGTTTTACTGCATGGAGAGGTGTTTCCATCTCTTAATGCAGGAGTGTCTGTTGAATTTCTGCTGTCTGCATCCGTATCATTCAAGTGTGCTGAGGAGTGTTTATGTGTGTGGCTGCCATGGTTTACTGTGTGTGATGGCCTCGGCCTTTCGAGTTTCTTGGGTGCTTTGACATCAGAGCCAGTTCCTGTTTGAGGATAAAAACAAAACATGTCAGGTGAATTCTTTCAAACTTATTTTTGGAAGAGATTCCGGTCATGTAATTACTGGACAGTACAGATCAAACTGGAAAAATGAAAAGCATCTACCGACCTGCAAATATGGCGCTGGTCTCTGTTCCCTGAGTTCCATCAGGGTCAGACAGAGTAAAGAGCTCATAGATATCATTAGACTTAAAGAAGCGTCTTTGTTTGGGATCCTTCAGAACACGATTGGTGAGAAACTGTTTGAAGATTTGCCTGAATCACAACAGATACAGAATTAGATACTTATATGTAATTTGCTATTCTAACTCAGCAGGCAACCCGGATCCCCCCCCGTCACAACAGAGTAGTTTGGCTGATGGATGAGAAAATTAGTTAACCTCACTGCTGCAGGTATCAAAATAGAATCTGTTTCAGTTCTTCCACCTTGCTGTTTGAAAGCACTTTACAGACACAAAACAAACAGAGCAACAGTTTAGAAGTCCTCAATTGGCCATTTAATAATGCAGGAAAGCTTTTCAATTACTGAGAAGTGGGATAGTGCAAGTAGTAATACAGCAGTGATGTAAGCAATTAGTCATGTCATTGCCAATATTCATGAATGTATGAAGCAGACGGAAAGACAACTAAAATGGAAGACGGGGTGATAGAAAGCCCCAAAGCTGACAGAGGATTTTGTAATCTGTTTTATTGTGCTCTGTGATTGAATATTATTTGTAATGAAGTGCTGTCTGACCTGTGGTAGATTTTCTCTTCGATGGTCCCTGCAGTCAGCAGTCTGTAGATTGTAACTTGCTGCTTTTGACCGATCCTCCATGCTCTTTCCCGAGCCTAAGAACAACACAATACCTTCGATTGAATGACCAACGTGGACAAAAAATATTTAATTTTATCTGACAAAAAACACTGCTTCAGGTAACGTTAAGCCTCGCATGAGAAATAATACACCAAGTAAATGTTTTCTTTGAATTTTTTTTTTATGTGTGTCTGTCCAACCTGTGTGTCTGTACTGGGGTTCCAGTCTGGGTCATAAATGATGACTCTGTTGGCTCCAGTCAGATTGACTCCCAGACCTCCAACTTTAGTGGTCAACAAGAAGATAAAAATGGATTTGTCCTGGAACAATGAAAGGCAAAGAAAAAAAAAAAAGGTTCTGGTGATTAATGAACATCATCATCTGAACATCAAATTGTTCAATTTAGTGTACGTAAGATGACAATCTTCTGTTGTCTCAAATGAAACCCTATTTATTTAAAGAAAAGAACATGCTAAACTTGTTTTGGCTCAGAAGTAAGAATTAAATTCTTAAACACTGAAGACAAGTTTTCAAAATACATATTAATCGTTCTGACGAACGTGCATAGGGAAGTGGGTACATGCACTTTGAGCAACAGATTGTCATCAATTAGTGTTTCCACCTCAGGGTGAGCGGGGTCCAGTGAAGCATTTTGTCCCCCAGGACAGGATTTTCACGGGCAACACTCAAGGCCATTAGGGATGACTAATCCTTACCTCGTTGTAGCGAGCGATGAGCGGCTGACGGGAAGCTATTGTGGTCGTTCCGTCCATTTTCAGGTACGAGTAATTATACTCCCTTAGAAACACCTCCAAGATGTGCAGCATCTGGAAATGAGGGAGATGATGAAGACAAGCAGGGACAGACAGAAAGAAGCAAGACAGGGAAAGCAAGGCTGAGACTGGGAAGGAGGGGCTGAGGTTTGGATTATCTCTAAAAGGATTAGAGCAGATTAATATTACATGGACAGAGATACCTACAGGGAGGGTCTCAGGTTCCCTCTGAGGTATAATCTCATTGGTATTGACTGCAACAGCTGGGGCCTCTATCACATATACACACTCACACAGACACGTGGCTTGTATGTAGCCGGCAGCAAATACATAGCTGACATCACAATTTAAGATGTTTAATTGAAGCTGGGAAGAAATGACATGTATTGTCTCTGCAAAAATCAGTCTGAGAGCATCAACACAAACCATTCAGAAAATCATTTATTTTGGCATCTATTTTCTCAGGGATCAGAAAGTGAAGAGCAACATGATCTAACCTGTCTAGACTGAGTGAAGAGCAGGACCCTGTGGCCCTGTTTGAACCAGAGACGCAGCAGTGACTCCACCACTATCAGCTTGCCTGAGCGTTTCCAAAAGCCAAAGTGTTCGTCTTCAGTTAGGTGGTCCTCAGGGATTCCCCTCAGCAGCCGGGGCCCGCCCGACAAAAGGTCTGGGTGGTTACAGATCTTCCGCAGTGCGATCAAACCTGAGAACACCTGAGGAGCAACAAAAAGAAAAAGGAACAAAGGTTGTCAAACAGACCTCTTCCTTCATGAACACAAGCTGGTGACAGAACTGGTTTAAAACGTTGGTAGATCTTACTGCATTTTAGAATGCTGCGCCTTTAAACAAATAAACACATTTACTTTAGTCTTTAGGAATGAGTTACATAATTTATTTACTGACATTAAAAGGCCATGTTTCTTGATGAAGGCCCAACGGTCACTGCATTAGTAATGGTGGTTAATGGACGGCGAGTGACCACTGAGCATATCCATGTGTGTGGGTATGCACAATCAGTGGCTCTCCAACCATGTCCATTTGGTCAGTGGTGATAAATGGTAGAGTCTCTTTCTCAGGAGTCTGGCTAATGTGAGAACTGTACAACCTTCTCAAGTGAGCATCTCAAAGAACACTAAAGTCAAGCTATTAGGGTTTAAAAAAAAAATTTCATGGCAAAATAATTTAAATTCCACAGATCCCACTTCAAGGTGGCGATCTTTAATTGTGCATGGGTTCATAAAAATACACACAAATGCCTGTGAGCGAGAGAGAGGTAAAGTGAAATTCGTCAGTTAGCTGGTTACTTAATGAATAAGGCATGTCTTGTTCCTGGAAGTCTTCTCTTTGACCTCCTTGATTATCCCTGCAATGTGTGTGCATCGATGAAAACAGCCCAAATAAAAGAAGCATCAGACAAACGAGTGAAATCACTTATAGATAGATAGATAGATAGATAGATAGATAGATAGATAGATAGATAGATAGATAGATAGATAGATAGATAGATAGATAGATAGATAGATAGATAGATAGATAGATAGTTACTTTATTAATCCCACAAAGGGACATTTTTTCACTACAGCAGCATTATAGGTACAGCAAAAGCAATAAAACAACAGAGTAAAAATATTAAATATACGAATGTGAGGCTTACCTGCATGTCTCCGTTTAGTATTTGGTGGACCTCTTTGGAATCTAAGAAGCTCTGATACACTTGACGTTGTTCTTCTGTTAATCTGCAAAACAGAACCTACAGGCACACACACACACACACACACACACACACACACACACACACACACACACACACACACACACACACACACACACACACACACAGGGCAGCGTAAGTGTGCGTAATGAGCAGTGAACATCCACTTTAAGGCCCCTTGATGAAGTGAAGTGTGGGAGAAGAGAAATTAGAGGGAAACAATGTGCTTTTTGAAGCCATTGCTGTCCTGAGGGACTGACATAATGAGCTGAAGTGGACTGAGGAGTCAACCTGCGTCAGCCGCGAGGACAGACCAGAGACCGGCCACATTAATGAATACTTGCTCCTTTTACTTTACTAGGACTTTATTAGCTGGCTTCACCTGACAAAGGCCATGCACATTCATCAAATACTCCTTAGACGTAGCACATACAGTCACATCCAATCAGATAAACATGTCCCCTGTTGAGAGATCGAGGCGACGGAGGCTGTTCAATACTTAGAGCTGGGTCAAATGCCTTAAGAGAATGAGGAATACCTGTTCATTTTTGTCAGGTAAGGAGAGGCTGGCCTTGACGTCCGCCTTCATTCTTCTGAGCAGGTAAGGATTTATGGTGTCCCTCAGCACACATGCACACTTAAACGCCGTCTGCACCTAAAAATTCATTCAAGAGTTAAACCTTTTAGGATAAACAAAGGGATTTAATAAAAAATAAATTAAAAACAACAACAACAACAACAACAAAAAAACAGCCTCCACTTCAGTGAGTCAAACGAACACACCCTCACACCTGTTAGGGTTTATAGTTCCGGAGACCCATCTCTACTCTCTCATCACCTCCCTCACGTTGCGGTCCCTCTCAGCTGTACAAGCCATTAAACATTGATCAGAGTGCTGTTGGTCTCAAGGGACAGAGGCCTCCTCTTCTCTTTCATCACTATTACTGGCCAGCTCCATTGGAAAACAGAGGCGGAGTTTGAGAAACACTTGCTCCCACCCCACGCTAGATGTCTTGCTGCAAATGACCTGCTGCACCTTTTATAGAGTCAGTGCTAAAAGCCAGTTAGCCTTTTAAACATGAACTCACTGGGGGTCCCTGAGAGATCAAAGGCACCCTTGGCAAAGCTGGAGGGGACAATAGCATGGTGGGATTTAGGGCTGAATGGAAGTCAGAGTGGAAAAAAAGAAGAGAGTAGCAGGTGATCAAATGATCTCGGCATAAGCAGCAGATAGGATTCACATGGGGCTAACAAATGCACACGTCAGTAATGGATCCCACATCCACATGCTCATACAGCCCCACCCCAAACATGATTTTTACATACATCTAGTTGTACATACACACACTTTATGTATCATTCGAGGGCCTGCTGTGCTGCTCTGAGAATTTCCAGAAGAGGATAAGGCAGCAGAGCTTTGCCCGCTCTGACCATTTAATAACATTAATAATTAGTAAAGGTTTTTATTATCGACAGCGGAAGAAGCATCAATAGCCAGCTTAAATAATTAAATCTATACAGTCAGAGGGTTATTAACGATTGGACACTAATGACAAAGGGCTACAATTTAGCTCACTGGCTCTCTACTTTAGCCTCTCACTCTCTCACACACGAGGGATGTACTGAAGTTCCTTTGCATGGAGCTACATTATCCTGCACTGCACTTAATGACTCTGTTGTTCCACTGTCTCCTTCTAACCTGCTCCCATCTGGTTCTCTAAAATTGTTCATAAATGAATGTGTGCGACTGCTGTTTTTAAATGACACTTCCTCCTTATGCGACTGTTACAGGTTTATTTCTAGGATTGCTGGATTAACGGATCACCTATCGGAGCACCATTATCAGTGGCTGCTAAGAAACAAAGGATTAAGGAACAGGATTTAAAAATATCCTAATTGCATGTTGTGCGTGTGTTCACGTACCTGTACAGGTGAGGCATTGCTGTATCCTCCCATGGTAATTGGCACAGAGAACTGCTCCATGAAGACAGGCAATGTTCCCAGTTTGCCAGGGAAAACAAAGTCAAACAGAGACCACAGCTCCTTCAGATTGTTCTGCATAGGTGAGCCTGACAGGATGAACCTGTGGGGAGTGCGAAACTAGAAAGGAGAAAGGAAGAATGTCAGTTATATATTCCAATACAATAATTAATGGCAGAAAATAGCTTCAATCAAAGGAGGGGGAAAAAAAGCTCTAATGACAACCATGGTGCAAAAGAATAAAGCAATGAGAAGAGGGGGGGGGGTAGGCTGCACTATACTTTCAACTCATAATGCACCATCAGAATAAATTCATACGCAAAAGTAATTGCTATTGCATGAACTTTGTGTGTAAATGTATGTGTGAGAACAATACCTGTTTGCAGGCAGTGGTAACTCCAGCATTTGGATTCCTGATCTTATGGCCCTCATCCAGGATAATGTAGTGCCAGTCGTACCGCTGTAGAGCATCCTGCAGATTTCTCACAGCTGAATATGAGGTGATCAAGATACCGTGACACGATGCTATTTCTGGAATCAGCTTTTCCTGTAACAGAGAAAAAAACATAGAAACCAACCACAGTTACGTTTTTTGTCAGCGGAATTACTAACCATCTGCACCCCGTACATCAAAGAGTGTTCAAGAGGGGCAACTCGCTCAACATGGTTTCAAAAGAGATTGGGGGGGAAAAGGGGAAAATTGGGAGGTAAAACTGCATTAGCAGACCTCTGGTGCCCCCCAGAGGAACAAAAGACCCTGTAGAAAACTTTCTTGCTCAATTAAGAATTCCAACACACATCTACCTTGTTGCTCGTGAAGGAGCCTGTTTCATGTAGAACTGCCACTCTGAACGGAGGCCACCAGGTGTGAAACTCCTTCACCCACTGGTGCATGACTGTAGCTGGGCACACAATGACTGTCGGACCCAGGCCAAAATACCTGCAACCAAACACACAACGTAGAGACAAGTTTAACCCCAAACCTGTGATAAAGAAGAGTAAACAAAGGAGCTCGCTTCATTTACCTTTGCTTAACCTCAGCAAATTTCTTAAGCAAATTAGAGTCATCATTTCTATACCAAATAATAGATATAAAAAGGCTTTTCCCAATAAATGAAAATGTGCTTTGCTTGCATGTACAATGTGTTATGTATTCAGGCTTAAAGGAAGTAGAAAGAAATGAGTGCACGTGTACAATAACAACAGAATGATCCATGTAACAGTCTTATCTCCTTCTTCAGTCCATCTCTGTGCCTAACAAATGAATCAGGAACGTGCATGAGCCTATCCTCAGCTTCTCGGTGAAGATTTACAAGAACACACACACACACACACACACACACACACACACACACACACACACACACACACACACACACACACACACACAGATACACTAATGGGCTGGTATGAACCTCTGCCTGGTGGAAGCTATTGATACTGGGCCATAATTGAGTTTGCAAGCAATCAATTTGTGGGCGTCTATAGTAGACAGAGTATTGACCATTAGGGAAGCTCCACCTACTAAATGCACGAGTGTCGTTGGTGCGGTAAAAAACAGATTATCGTCACCACTCAGGTTTTCTGTAGCTGATTTGTTGTCCCACACCTGCTCCACCCACACTTCATGAATCTGATATTCGTTTGAAGTGTTCATCAAGACATTCACTCTAACACACACACACACACACACACACACACACACACAGAGAGTGTCAGTGTTTTCTCTGATGTCTGCAGTAAGAAAGTGAAGAGTCTGATAATTGAAACATGTTTAATAATTCAGATGAACACTCTCAAGCAGAAATCCCCCTAATCAAATATTCATACCATACAGACACACAGTCTCTGGACACAGTTTGTGTGTGTGTGTGTGTGTGTGTGTGTGTGTGTGTGTGTGTGTGTGTGTGTGTGTGTGTGTGTGTGTGTGTGTGCGCGTGTGTGTGCGTGTGTGTACCTGTAGTTGGACCCTCTTGTTCTCAGTTTGCTGTAGCTCAGTCCAGCCAGAAAGCTGATGACCTCGATGGTTTTACCCAATCCCATCTCGTCTCCCAGGATGCCACCTGCCTGCTGACAGTGGAGTTCCCACATCCACCGCACACCTGTCTGCTGGTACCTGAAAATAGGATATACATGAATGCAAAAAATGTCAAACATCTGCATGTGACAGCAACAATGTACAATCAAATGAACACACATGACAGGCTGGTCTGGCAATCATAATATTTTTCAAATTAAATCTGGTTTAGTTATGTTGGTCAGTGAGTTTTAATAATGAGTTAGCGTTAGAGTAAATGGCATAATCACCTAGCAACTATAGCAGAGGTCTTCAACAGGGGATCCGCGACCCCTAGGGGGTCCGCGGATGTACTGCAGGGGGTCGTGAAATTTTTGGGTGATTAGACAATTTTTCATATTTTGTTTTCATATTCTTCCGCCCAAATTTTTTTTCCCACAAATTTAAATGTCTTTAAATACACATTAACATGAATCCAGCATATTGTAGCAAATGGATACATGGAGGCAGATGATGTTATCTTTCAGTCAGAAATGCACACATTCAGCGACACACAGGAGCTCTCTCAAACTGGACACCGGTTCACTCACAGCGCGAGACTAGCCTGGACCTGTCCCTCCACGCCTCCTGCACTCCTCCAGTTTAATATAAAACACCATTTCATACAGTATATATAGTAGGGGGTCCCTGCTCCATCTCTCTGTCAGTTTGGGGGGGTCCTTGGCCTGAAAAATGTTGAAGACCCCTGAACTATAGGAATGTATGAATAATGTGAGGAACAGTGATACCACTTGCAAGCCTAAAGTAAATTTTACTACCGGGATTATTATACTACTATATTAAGTATAAATCCATACAAAAAAGCAAACATCAAATTATGACAAATGATGTGTTTTGAAAAAGACATGGCAAACAAAAAAGCATACAAGATGCGATGAAGAGATACAATTACAGTTAGAGGCAAACCTATATTTATAAATCAAGCAAAACTCAAAGTGATTATACTGTTTTTCTTTTTTCAAGCAATAGCATTTATTTTTTTAACAATAACTATTAGCAATACATAGCAGCAGTAAACCCAGCAAGTTTATAGCTTTTTGATCAAATGGTAATTTAATCATTAATACGTCAGGTCAAAAGTCTGTGGAGGCAGTGGGTGTGATGCAGAGCAAAGTACACAGATAAACGTCACACTTACAAATGTTTTCTAGCTGTTACATCTTTGCTATCACTTTCTAAGATAAGACAAATAGTTGTAAAACATCTCTGTTTAAATGTGTGGATATTTGAGACATTTCTTGGTCAAAATCAATGTTTCACATTCAACTTACTTGTAAAGTTTTTTCCAGAGGAAACCAGGAACTTTGAAGCCTTCATCAAACTCTGCATCACTATCATCTGTAAGCTCTTCATCTCTTTCTCTCTTCTCCTCCCTTTCTCGTAGACGCTGCCGCTTCCATTTCCTGTTATGAAAATGAATAAATTCATGAAGAATTAGCTCACCTAATTGGTCAAATGAGTCTTGCGATTTTAGTGAAATGATCTTCAGGAAATAAATGAACATACATAAGCACAGAGAACCAGCTGAGCTCGAAGACCAAGAACAAAAACCTGCTTCATCTTTCGAACGGACTAAAGTACTATCAAACCACTGAAGACTTGACAGCTGATGCTGTCAGTTTAAAGTTGTAGTGATTATTATTGTGTTACAAATACAAAATTGAAATTGTTTGGTGATCCAAGCTGAATGAGATATTTTAAATGAATACTGTTCCAAGTTGGATCTCTCTGTCTGTAGCTATTAGTCATGTAGTAGATAAGCAACCTGTCCAGGGTGTATGCTGCCACCCTGTGCATGCTGGGATAGGTTCAGCTACAGGCAACCCTGAACAGGATAAGTGGATACAGAGAATAGATAGATGGAGGTTATTTGCGCCTCTTGCACTCAGTGCTTTATTCTGAGGCATGTCTACACAGGTGTATGGCTAGCAAACGTTTTGAGATGTTAGTATTTCCCTTGAGCGGTGGAACATCTACAGCAAAAAGGGAAATGTAAAGGAGAACCGTTTTAATAGTGCAGGAGAGAGGGCAGTTAGAGGCACAGTCGTCGCGCAGTAAATGAAGATTGATACAGACAATTAGTAGTGTGAGTTCCCCAGAAAGGTGTGAGGTGTAGAGGATAAGAATCCATCTTCATTTGGGCCTGGTCCTGTCACCCTGCCACAAAACTGGTCCTTTTGCTGGGCCTGGGAGACCACACTCTCTAATTAAGTCAAGACTAAGCATTGGTTCAGTTAATTACACTTTTCTGCCCCCCACTCCACCCCCAACCAACTACAAATACTGCCCGCTCTAATAATATCATTTCTCATACAAGCTAGCCTCACCATCCACGCCGTGTCTATGCCGTTGAATTGACATTCAGTCACTATATTGTAGAAAAAGGACACATGCCAACACAATTTATTTGGCAGCTATAAATATGAAATCTCATTAGGGCTGCTCTTCCATTAATTTGAGCATTAGAGTGAGTGAGTGTATAAAACCATGTGCAGGAGGATAATTAGGCCAGTGTGAGAGCAGAGAGAGAAGAAGAGCAGGGAGTGAATTTGCTTAGTCAAGAAACAGCTGCCAATCTCATCTGGGATTAACTCTCTTTCTGCACTATGGAGCCAGCAAAAACCAACTGCTTTTCTCCTTAAGTAAAAGGAATAACAATAGCACATTTGCGCCGCTGCCATCACAAATGTAATGCAAAGTAAAAGGCTCAATCTGGTGTTTGTTGAGCATGTCATTTGCAGACGTGGATTTCTGCTTTCTCTTTAGCAGAGAACTGGCTGATGAAAACTTTTCGCACCTTTGCATCCAACCATCAATAAAAAAAATACAAGTTTTTTAGCAGGATGTACATTCACAGCACATGATCATACCTTATTCGCTGCCTGTAGTACTCCACATCTCCATCATCTTTGTGTTTTTTGTCTTTTCCTTTGTCATTCTCCTCTTCATCTGAACTCTCTGGACTGTATTCTTCCTCACTGTCTTTTGTCTTTACTTTCTTCCTCCCTCTCCGTTCAATTTTCCCCTTGTAAGGTTTCAACTCATACTCTTCATCATCATCCTCCCCAAAGCCCTCTTCCATGGCTTCTCTCTTCTCTTGGTCAGGATCTATTCCTTCATCACTGGGCAGGTACTCGGAGCCCTCGCTCTCTGTGTCCTCTCCCTCAGTGTGACGCTTCCTCCTTGGTTTTGGGAGCTGTGGCTCAGCCTTGGGCCGGGCCTTAGGATGGGCCTTCAGAGCGGTTATCTGGAGCTTTTGCATGCGCTTCTTCAGCTTTTTATCCTTGGAAGAGGAAACAGTTCTTTTGGTTGTCCCCCTGTCTTCCTCATTAGGGCTGAATCTAGAGCTTCTTTTTTTCTTTAGAAGAGGGACTCTCTTCCTCTCGGTAGCCAACTTGGCCTGGTCGGCCAAATACTCGTCAAAGGCAGAGTTCTCAGCCAGCATCAATTTTCGAGGCCCCTTCTTAACCTCCTTCTGTGGGATCCGGGTTCCAAAAGGGGTCATGTGACCTTTCCGTATAAGCTCCTCCCATTCGGTTTCCTGAGCTGGCATTAGCATGCTTCCCAGTGTGGATGGCCCAGCTTCTGGTACAACACACACAAATGCAGAGTTAGATAAAGAACTGTCCAGTATCAATTCTTGAATTGTGCCCTAAAGTATTTTCTTAACCAGCAGCAGTGCTTCTGAGCAATGTTTTCATTACCGGGTCCCCATCTGTTTGCATCTAATGTGTGCACTTGAGGACTAACATGCATGTTTGCAAAAAGGTTTTAAAGGATTAAGAAAGAGCTGTGTGTGTTTTATGAATAAGAAAATACTCCACAGCGTCCCTTTACACAGTGCAGGCATATCTATATTTGTTTGTTAAGGCTGAACAACCAGTGATTGTTACTTCTGTGAGTGAATCTTACATCAGCTATGAATCACATTTGATAGACGACAAACTGCTCATGAAGGGCAGCAACTTTCAGATATGCTGCCCTGACAGCCATAACTCAAGGTGATTTCTGTTTGATTCATGTTCAGCTCTAACAAAACACAGCGTAACTCCCTACATATGAAAAACAGAATTGGTTATGTATTACATGACATTAGACCTGCAACTAACTACTATCTTCATTACTGATTAATCTGCCTATTTTTTTCAGTTAGTCTGTAATCAGAAAAAAGCTACACAAAAAAAAAAAAAGCCCATCACAATTTTCTGGAGCACAAGGTGACATCATTAAATTGCAATGATGTTGTAATTGTAAATTATAATTCTGTTATATTTTCACGTTAGTTAATGATTTACACTAGTGACACACCCATCAAACAGGAGCAAACAGGTCTCAATAGTCTGTTGCAAAACAGCAACATAGATAAAATGGAGAAAATCCATTGAACACTAAATGTAACACAGCTACCAAGAATCCGCCGAGGGTCCAACATATATAGACACCCTGATATTCCAAACACCCATCAATGTACTGTGAAGAGTATTTTTTTTTTTTTTTTTGGATACTCAATTTGTATCCGACAAATTCTTATACAAGGAAAGCCACAGAATAGCCTCCTTGGCCACAGTAACATGCATTGTTTCCATTTCTGCTTAATTTTTGTACTGAACATGACCCCTGTTTCACATTATCTATAGAAAGCAGGGAAGCAGCCTGATTTGAGTCATTATTGAGTCCCGCTATTAAAGAGTGGACAATGTTTTCTGTCAGTATATTGAAAAGGTACCACAGGTTAAAAACAAAGACACATTACCTTCCTCTTCATCATCCTCTGCCAAAAGCTCAGCTTCCACTCGCTGAGTGTCCTCTCCTCCCAGAATGGCTTGAAGTCGCCTCTGTTTGGCTCTGACTTTCTTCAGCTGTTTCTCCTGAATTAAATGTTTTTATTTTTTATTATTATAATTATATAAATATTTGGTTATGATAACATTATCAGATAAAACACATTATTGTATTTATAATGCTTGTCATATTTAGTATTTCACCTTATTTTCTTTCTGTCGTTTGACAGATTCAATCTTCCGACTGATGTCTTTGCTGGAGGCCGCATACGGAGACAGCTGCTCAATGATCTTGTTGATCTGTTTTAGAGACGCCGTAACAGACCTGAGACACAGATGATTAAAAGGTTTGTTGTTACTACATGAATTAAGTAACAGAAATATTTGCAGAAATATTGAAGAAACTGATTAAAAGACACTTCAAAACTGATGTACTTTACCTGACATCATCCAACACAGAGTGGTACTCCTTCTCAGCCTCAGCTTTAGCAGCAGCCTGACTGGCCTCCTGGATGGCCTCGTCCACCTGCTGCAGAACACCTTGCTCGAGGACATCCTGGTCATAGACAGCCACACCGAGGCCCTGAAGTTCATCAGCTCCAGAGCTGGCAGACGCTGCCTGGATGCGCTGTCGGTCGATCTGAAGCAAGGCTCCGGACCTTTTGCCAGCTGAACGCCCAACAGATATCAATACATTCAGTGACTTTTGCGCATGTCATCATAAATACTTCTGATCAGTCAGTTTTCCCTCTCTACGGCTCACCGCTGTTGCTATCCCCAGGTCCAGTGTTGGCAGGGTAGGCTGCAGCCGCCTCAGAGCCCTGGCTGTTTTCAGGGAAAGTACAGACCGCGGAGCCCCCTGTAGCTCCATCCTCCTCCGTCCCTCCCGGGGTGAGGGCAGCACTAGCCGGGCTGGAGAGCGAGCAGGGCAGCTGGTCGTCTGAACCTTCAGCAGGCATGATGATGCAGCTGTCAGGGAAACAAAACAGACGTCAAGTCATTCAGACCAGTCTCCTCTAAGCTTTTAAAGAACTTCAATAAAAACCTATACTCTAACTAAGCACAGTTATTGTGTGTTACATTATTTTATGAACGGTGGACGTAGTACTTGTACTTGTTTCTGACGTTTTACGGATTTTAGGCTGATTATCATGTAAAAGAGTTAAACCTTGAAAGGGCGATGTATATATTCACGGTACCTGTTCTAGCTAAATAATGTCCAACAAAAAGCGATGCGATAGAGAGTTTTTTTTTTTTTTTTTTTTTTTTTTACCACGGACACAAAGTTGACATTAAACCTTATA
This sequence comes from Brachyistius frenatus, assembly GCF_029030835.1. Classification (NCBI taxonomy): domain Eukaryota; kingdom Metazoa; phylum Chordata; class Actinopteri; family Embiotocidae; genus Brachyistius; species Brachyistius frenatus. Next base: position 229,431 of record NW_027210782.1, on the reverse strand, counting down.
TTCTCTCACAGGCATCCATTGTTTACGTGGCTAGGCTACCACGCTAAGCTAACAGTCAGCCGAGCATCATCATCTGTTCAGTTCAGGGACTTCGATTAATCCGCCAAATGCTTTTTCCTACGACAGGCGGTGACTGTGTGTCCGCCGCTGTCTGGGTGGAAGTTGGTAGATTGAATCGCGTGTGGAAGCGACAGTGACAGAGAATACTCACAAAACGTTCAGTTACACAACATCACTGGCTTGTTGGTTTATTATGTTAAGCTTCGTCCTCCTGGCTTCCGGTGCCGGGAGGAGGCGTCAATGGTTAACTTGTCGGACAGCGCCCTCTGCTGGTTCACAGCTCTTACCCTCTAGATGGCGCCACAAAACCACTTATTTTAACAGAGAAATAACCCTGGAGGAACTCGCTGAATCCGTGAAACGTGTTGGTCTGGGCCGACATTTAGACTTGTATCTCTTTGTCATTGTTGTTGACATAATCAGCCGAAGAAACAATCAGATGCACGTGTCCACTCAGAGCAGGTCCAGCCACATCTGGGTCAAAACTTCTGTTCTTCTGTAAAGGAGCCTATCACTCAATATTAGTGGTGGAATTTAACTATGCATTTACTCAAGGACTACACAATTCAATTCATTTCCATTTCATGCAGCTTTATACCTCTATACCTCTACTCCACTACGCCTCATAGGCACATATTGTACTTTATACTCCACTACATTTATCTGACAGTTTTAGTTACTTTTCAGAATATAATTTTTCATACCCATTCTGCCTAGTGGAGCCCATATCTCCCCAACTGTGTAGATTTTGTCTGTTTCTGATAAACTGAACAATTACATTTAAGTAAATTCTCCTATACTTCTTAAGTTAAACAAACTATTTAAAAAAAATACAGGACTGTTTTTCTGAGCTCATGAAGGTAATTTTTTTTTTTTTTTTTTTTAGAGCCGTGTGTTTCTTACAGAACACTAATGCTACAAACACGTGTTTATCTTAGAGAAAATGACACATTGCTGTAGATTAAAATAAAGCAGTTTAATTAGCTCAGTCCTAAACATGTACAGCAGTAAAATGCAACATCCACATTAATGCAGCGGTAATATTAATTCAAAATGATTATATAGGCTATGATAGTGAAACACTGACTGGGAACATTTTACTGCACAATGAGTACTTTTACTTTTGACAGTTTGAGTACATTTTGCTGCTGATACTTATACTTTTATTGAAATAAAGTTTTGTATGAAGGACTTTTACTTGTATTTTCACAGTGTGGTATTAGTACTTTCACCTAAAGGACTTGAATACTTCTTCCGTCCTTGCTACCTCCAAAGCAATTGTTTTTCAAAGGTTTGGGCAGCCTGCACCCGATGGATGTCACAAATGTGAGCATTGCCAACTATCTGCATCTCAGAGGAAGTTTATTTCCACTGTCTTGCAACAATAAATGAAGGACTTAATTAAAATATCCTCTCCGCCTTGCACTGCGATGCCTGAGAAAGAGCCAGTAATCTTTCCAAACAGTGTTATTTGTGTAAACATATCTATATAGGGATAGATATTGCTGTCACCCTTGGCTCCTAAAGTGTAGGACGATGGAGACACTGTTCTATTTTATTTGCTTAACTTGTAAATGTGGGTCACCTTCAGTGGAACCTCTCCAGAGACACTGGAGGGAATTCGAATTTTTGAAGGCACTGAACTAGAAGGAAAGTGTGTCACAATCAGACCTTGTAGTTTAATTAGTAAAAGACCTGCAATGTGAAAAGCTCTGATCAGGTAGCACACGGACAGAGTGTTTTTTTTTTTTTACTGGTTTTCCCCTGAGAGGTGAATATAAAGGCCTACAGATAAGAGTCAGAATAAGTCAAATAAACTATCAAGCTGCTGATAAATCACCTATGGTGGGAAATAAACTGATACATATAGACAATGTTGTGACTGCAAGGTTGAGCTGAAGAGAGGAATGTAAACCTCCTGTCTGTCTTCACCCTCCATCTTTTATGTATTTAACCAGTTCTTGACAACTTTTATCACAGAAGACGAGGTGATGATGAATATGCCTGTGTTTTCTGCACATTATGATTTAGGGAAAGCTCAACTGGTTAAAGTTGGTTGATAGACCACACCAAGCTCTGAGGATTTAGTGGGTGGCAAAGCTGTACATCTTAACTTTATGCAGTCACGCGCTAACATAATAAACATTACTTCTCTGTATGTACTGGGTTTGTAGATTTATAGGGAGTAGGAGGGGAGGGTGCAAGTCGCAGAGGGTGCAGTGGTGTGCTGTTAACACTGCTGCTATGGGCCACTTTGCATCCTGACAGTGGAATAACAAGCTGAGCAAGATTTAAAGAGAGAATTTTATAGGTTTATGTTTACATGCGCAAAGCTTGGTGGGCTTGCTTTCCAGGCCTTTTCTGGCAAGTTAAGGTTTGACAACATGCTCAGCAGTTATGTACATAAAGAAGTGAGTGAGGTAATAGGACACCGTAAATGCACTACCATAGGTGATGCGTGATCTACACTCTATCTTCCCTGTGTGGTGGTGAAGTGTGAAGATGTGTTTCATCTGTTATCTCCTGCATACTGTCCTCCTTGTTTTGATAATGAGTGTTTTAGTCTGTACGGCCTTCATCAGCTGTCTGGGATGAAGAGGAACATCTAGAGGATGAAATCACTTTACAAACACAAGAATGGGAGTTTTTCCTTCACATTTCATCATCAACAAGTCTGTACACTATGTCCCCCATGTATCTGAAAGTTTCAGGTGTGCTTGTGATTATTCAAAATATAGTTTGTCTTGTTGCTACACAGTAAACAGTTTGGGAGGGTCTTTGGTGAATCCAAAACAAATTTATCCATTGGGACAAGTAAATTTTGATTTGCTCTGACTTTGAAAGTTGTGCTGATGAAGTGCATTTCTTCTTTACCCTTGCATGTCTGTATTTCCATCTTCAAGAAGTCTTTCTTCACTGTAATGCTCTTGTGTTTTGTGGTATTTGTGCCCCAGTAAAAAAAAAGTGAGACGCTAGCATTCCGTGCGGTCGTTTTCTCTCTCAAAACCTTTCAGAGTAGTCATGCTCGTTAAGTGATTTTTTTTTTTTTTTTGTATAGTCCTACAATACACTCTATATTAAATTCCACTGCTCGAGGGCATTTTGTTTCCATTACACTTCATTCCTCAATACACCTATTGTTGAAGGAAGACTTACACAAGGAGAACTAATTCTTCCAAGAAGATAAATCAGTGAAAAATGTATGTATAAAAAAGATCAAAATTTAGAAATCCAAATTTAATTTGATGCATATAGTACAAATATAGTACAAGCCCCGCCCCTTATTCATCTTCCGGTTTGGACACGATGGTTTCAGCTTCCGCTTTCAACGCGTGGGAAAGACGAAGGGTAATCAGCATAAAAAGCAAAACAAACACCCACCACGAGTGAAAGTTGTCTAAAGCAGTTGATTAGAACATGATCAATACATGCTCCCATGTGTAAATGTACTGCAACCTATAAGGATCACCACCAGCAACCAGGAAGATGACAGGAGTAAGAGGCCAGAAGTTACCACATTAAGTTATTTTGTGCTGTTCCTTGGAGTAGATGGTGTAATTATAAAAAATATAACTACAAGAGCACTGAAGCCTGCTAGTACCCTTTACCTCTAGTAAAGTGAGCCGCTTAATACTCCACCGAGTGAACTATATTGTATATCTGAAGTCTGACGTTCAGCCCAGTCGGTCCAGCTGCCAGTTCACTTTGCCTGGGTATTGCAGGTGACAAGCCTGGGAGCAGTAGTGATGGCACGGTGCTCCTGCATTGTCGGCCTGAGAAAGTCTTGTGGCCAATTTATTGCAAGCTAAGAAAGTAGGAATTTTTTTGTTTTGTTTTTATCTTCAGTGATTGTCAAGCATACAAGGGCATATTGTTCTATTTGAAAGTATTAATGCGAGGCACTCTAGTTGATAATCTTTCATAATATACAGTTATGTAGTTAAGTTAGGTAGGCTATCAGCTGTTTTCGTTGTCTTGTCTAACCAGAAAATAGAATATTATGGGAAGACTCTTGATCCATGTGATATGGCATACAAGTCGTTTGCATTTACTGGAGTAAATGGCCTATAACAACATAAACTGTGTGGTAATGTACAATTTATTAAATTTGTGTTGGAAAAAAACAACAACAATTAATAATGGAATAACATTTCACTTGTTGAGTGGGTAATGCTAACATACTATTTGTGTATCACAGACCTGCAAGAATGAGAATCATGGAGAATCTGCAAAGTATCCTGCAAATCTCAAACTGGCAGAGAAAGAAGGATGCACAGGATGAGGGCAAAGTAAATGAGTTATATCAAATCTTCTCTACATTCAAATGTGATATCTCTAAGTATGTATGGGCTAAGACTGCATTGCAGCACATCATGTTGAGTAGTTGCTCAATAACTTGAGGCAGAGTTCGTACAGGCCACAGAGGGAATGGGAGTTACACTGGTACACACACACACACACACACACACACACACACACACACACACACACACACACACACACACACACACACACACACACACACACACACACACACACACACACACACACACACACACACACACACACACACACACACACAGTTAAATCATTGCATGTGTGCAGGTGGAGTCAGCAGTATTGCAGTTAAGTGGAACATTTGTTTTTTATTTTTGTGTTGAGTGAATGCCTCAGGACAAACTGGGAAGACATGAGGACCATAATTTTCTCTTAAGCTGTAAACTGGTTAATAAATCAACATGAGTAAAGCATCATCATGTCAATGTTAACGTATATTCAAGCCACATTGTACTGCACAGATGTGTTGCCCTGTTGGCAATGCAAATGTCTCCCATGTGTTGTCCTGTCCCAGTTAATGCATGTCTGACAGTAATTACCGGGGGTGGGCAAGGTTTCTCATCCGGGTGCATCAGACCACTGCCATGCTGCTGTAGATGCCTAATTCATCTGGTTGTGATTTCACTCAGCAGCAGGTGTGTGTTTATGTATGCACATAACCACATGACAACTGTACACTACTGTGCTTTTGTAATTATCTTGTTGAAAATTACCTTTGGAGATGAACAATCTGAAACATTGTGGAAATGGGTTTACCCTTTGTTGTCCAATAAAAAGGTTTTAATCTGATTCCTGTAGTGCAAAGGAAAACACCTGCATGCAAGCTGGTTCTTACCAGGGCCGAACATATTTTCCCTCTCTTTATGTCTACCTCTCTCAGGTCAGCTTGTGTCAACACTTTTACTGTGAGTTCACGCAGAACTGTTTATTTAGTAGACCTCAAACGCAGCTGGAACAAACCACAGTAGAAAAAGCAGGACAAGGCAGTGTGTGATGCAGTGACACGTCACATGAAACCACCAGAACCGCAATGTGGGCTCTGTGTAACAGATGCGTTTTTACATGTGTGTGTGTGTGTGTGTGTGTGTGTGTGTGTGTGTGTGTGTGTGTGTGTGTGTGTGTGTGTGTGTGTGTGTGTGTGTGTGTGTGTGTGTGTGTGTGTGTGTGTGTGTGTGTGTGAGTGAAAGTGAGAGTGAGAGTAAGAGTGAGAGTGAGAGTGTGTGTTTCTGTTTCCGTTTCTGTGCATGAGAGCTGGCTTGGCATTACTCTTCAGTGATAACTTGTCATTTCCTTGAAGTGGCTTGTAAGACTCTGAACAGTGATAGCCGTGGACCACAACAATGGAATCGCTACTGATTAGACGATATACAGTGGCAGCAGTGCCCATGAACTGAAACATAAGCAGAGGGAATACACGGTGACAGAAGTACAAAAGGACTCGACTGGTAACTTTATACCCTAAACTCAGGCTTATTTGGGGTTTTCCTGAGGCCTGGTTTTTTTCAGAGTTTGGTTCACAAATTGTTATATTATATATTAACAGTTGTCATTCTCATGATGGATGCACTCAGGTGCCAATGGTAAAAACAGAAGTTTATCTGTCAAGGCTGGAAGACCAAAAGCAGATAGGGATAGGGATGAAATTCTAGTTAGATGTAAACCTGCTACAACAGGGAAATGTCCGATCTAACAAGTTTTAATTAATCTGCCAACACTTAAAACTGAGTTATGGCTCTATCTTAACTTTGTACTCCACTGGGAGAAGAAAATCTGCTTTTGTCATCGTTTATGTTTAACAAGTTGCAGTCAGTTGTTCAGTCTTTTTGTACAAGTCGATCCCAAACACTTCCCTAATGCTGTGTCTACATGTTTTTTCTATCCCTACTTCTCTCCAGGCCTCTTTCTGTCATTAAATGCAGTGATATTTTTATTCACACAATAACTTATAGTGGTGTTTTGCTAAAGGGGTATTTCTTAAACCACACAAATATCAAGACTTAAGGTAAATTAATACTGACAGCTTCCATCACTCGAGTTTGGACCAATAATATTGACTTATTTCCTTCCAAAAAAGCCAAATGTAATTGCTCTCAGTTTTCTGTGACTTATTTTGGCTTTGAGCTATGATTTTCCATGCCTTTCAACACAAACTGACAGAGTTGGATTCCACACATTTCTCTGTGCCGCTACCCTGTGGTGCTTGATAGGTCTGATGCTATTGTGCCCACTTGGGAGACATCTATAGAGAACATTTGAACAGCTCTATTGTTTGTTATGTGTTTGTTCTCTCAGTTTTAATCAGAAACACGTGTGGCCTCGTCAGAAATGTGTGTGGAACACACAGAACTTTGACTGGGGGACCTCTGCACACCAGAGACCTCACCCACTGGGAAATTAGCTTCACAGGCACAGTAACAGCTCGGCAGTAACCTCATGAGATGGAGCACAACAGCAGGAATGAGTGGTGATTATGTGTTGAACCAAGTTGTAAACTGCTGAAGTAATCATACTTAGGTTCATAAGGGCACAAGAAATAATGCAGGGAGATGAACTTTTTATTTAAAATCTGGTTAGTCTAAGCTTATTGCAGGAAAGAATGAAAAATTGTGATTTCCCAGCACTGGATCAAAGTTGGGGGAGAGAAGAATGGCAAGGCCAAGAGAAGCTCTGAGTGGGGCTAAGTTGGGTGACAAAGGTCAGGTCCAAGTTTAAGCCTCTCTCTTCCGGTCACTATTGAGACATACTCTGGCTGTTCTGGGAACAGGATACCACTCAACACTTCTCACCAACTCTACACTTACATTCTGTGCAGTAGTGATGGATCAAGCAGACGTGGTGAAAAAAAGGAGTTCCTCGGTTACATAAATAATTTTTGGTTATCTCATAGGAATTTGCTATTTCACAGCTAATATATTTTGAGAATCCCCGTGCAGAAGCATTTATCTTGTACTATGGTGAGGGAGCTCTACTGCAGTTCAAAATGGAGTTTATTATTGATGTTGGGTCAAGCTCAAAACTGAACTATTCAGGTACTGCAAAACATGACATGACCCATGTTGTACACCTGAAGGAGAACAGGAACTCGATTAATCCGAAATCTAAGAGCAACAGTTACATGACATTCATTTGGCAGATGCTCAGTGTCTGAATCAAGCACAATTTGGAGGAACTGCTGAATAAACCACCAACATCTTTACATTTGAATTGAAACTATTATATTGTCAAGTTTCTGTGTCTGCCCAACAATATTAAACGAAAAGTATGCATTGATAAGAGGCAGAGAGCTTTGAGTCTCTGAGGACCATCGCTTCAAGGGAGCCCTTTTGTCCACACTCCCTCTGTCTGTCTGACTGTCACTCTCTATGATGCCCAGCTGATTTACAACAGCTTGGTGTAGTCTGGGGACGAGAGGCTGCTCAGGGCAACTCTCAGTGTGTCAAGCTTTAGAGTGGTTGATTTAGTCCAGGCTAGCCTCACAGGCTGCAGAGCAAAGGGTCCTCATGGCCTAGGAGCTGGGAACAGGCCCCCAATCTACTACGGGAGTCGTAAATTAGCCAAAGACTTTTTTTTTTAGCAACTAACTCCTCTACTTTTACCCTTCTGCCACACTTACCCTTTATCCTCACTGACTTGGCCCCTGTCCTCACTCAGCATGATTAGAAACACAGCCCATCTCCAAGCAGCCGGGAACACACAGAGCTGCGGGGTATGTAGCAGTGGCTGCACTTAGGACGATAACAGGAAAACCTAACTGGCCTTCTAGCTGTCCCCAGTGGACTGAAAATCTGAGAAACTGCATCACTCTTCACACTTACTGGTTGTAGTTTGCTGCAGGTGTAGACAAATGTAGATTTGTTTCTGAGTTATATGTAAAACTCCTTTTAAAATCTGGAACGATCCAGTGGGAAACACCGACCAGGGAAACAGAATGCCTGCACCGGTTTATCTGATCTGTTTAGTTTGACCAAATCAAACATGCTGACTTCGACTGAAACCCAGTTTTAATCACGGAGTCTGAAGTATTTCCAGCTGCACAAAGATATCATGTGTGGGAGGCAATGACACATCTTGTAAAACAGCCTAGTACTTTAAAGGAATATATGAAGTGCTACAACAAATAATTTTTACAGAACATCAAATCCAGGCTCAGCGGTGACTTATTTGGGTTGATAATGAGTATTCTCTGTCACTTTCTTATGAAGCACTTTCTCTGCCAGTTTGTTCTGGTTTGCAGACTTTTAACAGAGACTTGGCAAATCTACTGAAAATCAGGCTCTGGTTACAGACATATAATGTGTCCCATCATTGCATCGAAAGTACATTAATATAGCCAGGTAAGCATAAAGTATATGTGTCAAGATTGAGAGAAAGTAAGGTCGTGGCTATCATGTGATCAAAAAGGCCGAGGCAAATCCACAGCTCAAGCCAGCAGTGCACAGGACTGCAGAACAACAGATTTATGTATATATACACTAAAGACACATCCAGATAAATGAGGAGCACTGGTGGGAAAATGAAAAGCAGACTCTGGAATAGATAAAGTGCCATGCCTGAGAGCCAAGAGTCTATTAGCTGCTCTGCAACCCAATCTGATATCAGCTCTGTGCCGAAGAAGTCGCAAAGGAGTCATGTCAGGGAGGAAAAATAAAAGCTTTCTGTGGTATTATGGGTTAGCGGGGAGCATTCAGACCAGAAAAAGAAAAGGGGAATGAACAAATATAGAAACCATAAAATGAATGCTTTTATTCTCCATCTCATTGTGTCTTTGTGTGTCCTCTGTCCTCCACTACATCCTCTGCACCGCCAATTCACACTTTAAGACAAAGAGGTGATCCACACATGGAAAATACAATTCCCTGCTGCTGCCAGCCGTGTCCCCTTCCTCTCCTCACCCACAACTGTCCTTCCTTCCTGACTCTCCTCACTCATCTCTGCTGGCTTCCTCCATCAGCGGTTGTTAATTGACGAAGTGAGCAACAGACCCACCTCGAAAGTGCAAGCAGTAGAGGCAGAATTTAAAATCACGTACAATAAATTCACTAGGATTATGTAGGTTGTTCTCTTGTTAATGCGGTAGAAGCAATCCCTTTTTAAATCCATGTACATGTTCGGCAGTGAGTCTGACTGTCTTCACTTTAGTAAAAGGTGCAGTCTGTTGCTGTTGAAGTGGTTCTGTTAACACAAAAAGGGTTTACAGTAAACGAGCACGGTTTATAAGGTTAACCACTCAGTAACCACTAGTTTATGACAGAGTCATCATGAGTGATCACATTGTTTCTGTGGCTTTTAATAAACTCTGAAAGAGAAAATAATGAACTGCATTTTATGGCTTAGCTACCAGCTGCTCTTTCAGTCACTAGTTTATGGAATCGCACTATTGAAAGCAATGGGTTTGACCAGTGACTGATGATTCGGTGCAGACAGCTAAGTTTGAAGATTAGGTGATAAAGAATTGTTCTTAATGCATTGAACACCTTGAGTTAACAGTTACGTTTTCATTGGTGACTCAAGAGTTGTCAGCTGCATCAATGGAAATGTTTAGAGCTACAATTGAATCTCCAAGCACTGCCGTCTTGTTAAACAAAGAGTTAAACAATACGCTTATTGCATCCTTGCAAAGAGTTAGAAATGGTATCTGTGCATTCAATACATTGAGCTGGAGGCAGGAGGAAATTAGTTTAGCATAATTTAAAAGGGAAACGGGTTTTGTTCAAAGTTCAAAATCAAGTGCCAATGCCTCTAAAACTTGAGAATTAACACATTATGTCTGATCCATACAAAAACAGAAATGCAAAATTGATTTGTTGTTTCTTGGTATAAACACGAGTTATTATCTTCTTATCAACCTCTCAATTTCTATTGATTTTTTTTCTGTTGACATGACCCTTACTGTCTCATGAGAGCTGTTTCCTGTTTCATCGTTCATCATAAGAATAACAGTCGCAGCCCTGCTTCTTTCTTGTTGTGAAAGGGAATTTTTTTTATTTGTACTGTGTTGAGATTAATGATGTTTTTGGGTTGTTTTTTTGTCATTATAGTTATCCATCGTTGCACTGAACTTCCTAATGTCCCACCTCTTGACCCCAGTACTCATTCACTATTCGCCTGTAGTCTATGTTTAGTAGCGTGTGCTTAAGGTCATGCCATTTTTATTGTCACTTTCCAGCACCAGCTATTGTGTTTCCTGCGTCAGGGTATTTTTTATTGTCCGGTTTTGCCTCGCTGTGCAATATCCTGAGGTCCTGGTTAATGGGGGTCTTGTTATCTTGCCACATGTTTGTGATGACCTGGAGTATATTCAGAGTGGACATGCAAGGGAACTACATGTTGAGAGGCCAAACAGGAAAATAGGGACCAACAGAAGGATGCAACGTGTTCAGTGCAAAATAATTCTTGGAAGAAGCTGGCCACATCTTTGCTGCATGTTAACTGAGATGTCTATCAGTTAACCACATTTACGTTTACATTACTGTTGAAAATAATTTTTATAGATTAAAAAAAAATTGTGCTTTATAGCATTTTTAATAGTTAAGATCTTTTATCATTGCTACATTTACTTTCATATTTTCTCCCAGCAGATATCTAATGACCCACAATAATGTACTTTATAATGAGCTTGTACTTACTGTAGTTTCTGTAGTTAAAGAGCATATGTGGATTGAAAAAAACATGCAATCTTGGGGGTGACATTGAGAACAGGAAATGTTCTGGGCATTTTCATACAGCAAGGTCAGCATATTTTATTACAAAGAAATGGCCTAACATCACTTAAATGTTCCCTTGGCATACAGCACTATCAGGTGGTTGAAAATGAGAGGTCAGAGACCACAGAATGAAGCGGAGGGTAACAGTCTCACCAAATTTAGACCGACAGTGAAACTAAGAACTAAAATAATTTGAGAGCTTAAACACAAGAAATAGTGCTATATGATAGATTTTTAACTGGAAATTTGCTAAACTATGAAGCATTTTAACAAGGCTTCTTAATACAAGTAACAGATAGATTTTGATAGTAGTTTAACCTCAGAGTAACCATAAATATTAAATTCTTAATGATCATAAATTTATATATGTCAGTCATGATTCTGATGGCTTGTTCATGACAATGTTCACAATTTAAATGTTTCTACAGATCATTTTTTGCTGTTTTCAACACGTCTTATCATTTTATGTTTAAAGATAAAGTCTGTTCTTAGACTGCAAGAGTCTGAGGCATTGCCAACAAAAATCTACCATAATGGTTGAAAGTTGTGGAGAAACTCATGAAACACATGGCTTCATTTATTTTTTTTTATCCCCTGGACCCGCTGTAGATGTCATCAAGATCTGCAAGCAGGGAATCGTTGTCTCAGATATTTCTGAAGGATGACACAATGTCATCTGCCATGTCTTTATTTGTAGGGGGAATGCCAATTTATCTTTTTGAAAAGATCAACTAATCAAACATCTCTTTTTTTGTTGCTCATTAAAGTGTATGTGCTATGAACAACCACACATAAAAAGGGGGAACAATTTCAGAAAGTTTTTGCTTGCAGAAACAATAAAGCTCTATTTATTATTACTACTTGATCTTTTTTACTCACAGTTGCACTGCATCAACAACTGTGTGAGGTCTCACCTGCTCATCAGCTCCAATGCTTTGCTTTACAAGAAACTGTGTCTGACAATTACCAGTAAAAAGCTAATTTAACATTTCTTGCATTGGTTGTTTGGATGCTAAATATTGTAAGTGAAATGGGAAAAAAAATTTGGCTTCCAGAGAAATAAAACACAGATGTTTTTCTACTTTGTGTGTTTGTCCATTGTGATCGAAGACATCCTTCTCATTCTATTTATTAGATAATAACCCAATGCTGAAATAGTTTTCTATGAATGTTGGCACATCCGCATTCACACTGCTTTAGAGAGCTGGCACACAGCATTCATGATGCCGTCCAACTCTCAATAAGCTTTTGATGATAGCCTTCCTTCCTTAAGGGGAGCACTGCTGCTCTGACTGCTTGATGCCCATTGAAAAATCACTCCCAAAAACATTTTCTTGAGAGAAAAGCACTGATGCTGATTCAGTGTCAAGTTAAATAAACTGGAAATTCGCCACTTGGGCTGGGTTGCCATCGGGTCTGGGATAAATTGGGTAGAAAAAGAATTTTATCTGGAGCCTTCTGTCTATTTTTTCCAGTGAGAAGTGGTTGGAATGAAAACTTTTAAAAGTTAATATTCAATCCTATCCACCCTGGAGATCGGGTCTGTTATATAAATGTAACTAGCACCATTTATTGAAAGTTGCCAAGTGTGGCACATTCAATGAAGAGCCTGTTTAGTACTACTAAAATGATTATCGCATTGCTGTGCTTTATTTCTGTTCAAATTTGGAAGAGTTTAAAAATATTTAAAATGGGTTCAATAACAGAACACTGACTCATTGTGCTGAGAATGTATTTACTCTGTAACTTAGAGTTTTGGTTACAAGTACAAATGTGTAGTTGTACCACAGAGTTCTTCACATTACACTCTGACCTGGTGATAAGGACAAAGAGACTTATTGTATTTAAAAAAAATTTGCAACTGTCACTTATACACAAACCAAAGACCAAAGACAGAAACCAAAGACCTTACAGCGCTGCAGCTGTTACTGACAAAGTTTGAGGATGATGTTTTTCAGGGGAAAGTTTCAAACAATAGCTTTGAGCTTAAAAGGTTACCATTTAAAAAAAATACACATATCTGTTTTCTGGCAAAGAGTTAGACGTGATCAGAGTGATACAACTCTGATGTGTTTGATAAACAGGCCATAAGGCCAAGGCAACTGGTCAGCTTTGCCTAATTTATACAAAAACTCAAGTGTAAAAATGATGACAATGTTTTCCAGAGGTTGTGCTGGAGACTCAACTAAGTTACTGCTCCACCCTATAAACAGTCTAACAAATTACCCTGTGTATAAATGCCAAACTATAGGTTTTCATTAGCATTTGACAGAGGCAGACTAGCTGCTTCCCACTGTTTTGAATCTAAAGCCAAAAGGCTATAGCCTGCATTCCTTTACATTATATAGAGATGTTTTTCATGTTTTTTTTTCACCACCCTTAAAGGGATATTTCCAAATCTCTGAACAAAAATCTAGATGAAATCCAAATTTACAAATGTGCTTTTGTTTTGCGTAATTGCGTGAACCGACCCTTTAGATAATGCTCTTTACATGAAAAACATCAACAACACTTGAACTTTTTCAGTTATCATAAATGTGGGATGTAACAATTAGTTAAAATGTATCATCACTGATGTACTGCATGACTGTTTTGTCAACATTAATGTTATTTATGAACATTAAATATAGATAGAGATGATATATGAAACTATCAGTGACAGCTATATCCTGTTAATCCCACTCTCTCTTTCACAATTCATTTTTAATTGGGCATTAAACACCAAACAATTCACCGTTATCTGTGATGAGAGAGACTTTTCATACTTGTGAGAAGAAACAACCTCTCCTTGCTCTCCTCCGCTTCAGGTAAATTCAGATTTCTCGTGGCTCGTTGTTGACTCAGCTGGGGTCAGTCAAGTGCTGCTGCTAGACAGAACCTCTCATTTGTCCTGTTGTTATCCACCAACAGCTCCTAAAACCTCTTAAGCCCCTCTTTATTATCATTAACACTTAGTTCAGGCCACACTGTGCCGTCATGCGCTGCTCTCTCTTCCCCTCCACATCCCTCTCCCTCCTGCTGCCTCCTTCTCGGCTTCCCATCATCTCCTCCTGTTTTTGTACATTTTTGTGTCTTTTTGTTAAAATGCACAAGTGATTTGCATGTTTTCAGAGCCCCTCTGAGAGGTCAGAGGTCAGAGGGGTTTCTTGGTCCTGCATTGCCAATTCTCCCAGAAGGGTTTTCGGGGTTCCTGAGACTAAACATCTAAACATCCTCTCTAATGCAGGCAGTTTGTATAAGCCTGAAGGTCCAAGTGGTATGTTTGTATCCATTTTTAACAAGCCTCCTCAGGCAAAATGCTGCTAAGTGTGTAATGTAGGATCATGATACAACACTTTACTTGATAGATTATTTTTGTGATTAACACATATTCCACAATACATATCAATTTGGCACTTTATCAAGCGTAAAATCACCTTCTCAGACCTGCTGTTACATGCTCTGTAATGAAGTTTATTTTCAGTCCAGTCCCAGTTTCCCGTTCTCTGAATTGGTGCAGTTAGTCACTCTGCCTGCATGAGCTGTTAACACATCAAACAAATCTAACTTGAAGTGGAGCATTTTGTGTCCCATCCCATGACATATATGACCTTTGGAAAGATGAAGTCTGTTGACTAACTGTAAAAATGTAAAGATGTTACAGATTTGAACAATTAAGAAACTTACCTTCAAAATAATTTTGGTTAAACCCTGCATGCTCCCGACAGTACCCAGAGTGACCCACAGCGGTTGCTACTTATCACCTGATGTGGGTGTTTGCCTGGTTGTCTTAACATCGCCACAGTTTGTATTTGTTGGTGCAGTATCAGGCAGTGTCACTAACCAGCATCTGCAGGTGATCTTTTATTGGATTGTGATCAGTGGCGGAGGGCCGCTGGTGATTCTTTCAGACTTAAACTTAAGTGACAGATAACAGCCTCTGTCAATGAGAAAGACAAATAAGCATCCACACCAGCAACCCCACGGTTACATCTGAAAACAGATCCTCTCTCCCTCCTGGAGTTAAAATAACAAACTCAATATCTGTTTTAACAGATACCATGCCTCCCCAGAGAACTCATTCCTGTAGAGCAACGGTGTGTATCCTGTGTACCCCGCAGTCTTGAGTGAAAATACCATCGACTACACGAGGAGTTGGCACAATACAAGACATATGGACATGTGGCTTCATAATGTGGCTTCATAATGTGGCTGTAATAGGCGACAGCATGCTCCTCTTTGAAGTTGTGCAGGTCATTTCCAGAATATGCTTTAGTAATCTGTCAGTGTTCATTTTGGCACCTGATTTTGATTTTATTTGAGTATCAACGTCTGCGTTTCGCTGAAGACGAGCAACTTAACGGTCATAAAAAATGAATGCAGTGCTATTTTTATAAACAAATATCCAACACTGACAGCTTGATGTTACATCAGTCCTGCATTTATTCAGACAGATTTCCCATAAACACAAAAGACACCCAAGTGAAAGTAACATTACATTTATATCCACAGCACTTTTGCTGTGTTAACATTTGCCTCTGTGTATTCATCATTTGTTGCTGCTTCTTGTCCAAATGTCACTGGGTTAGATCAATTTATTCCATAAATCTGTTACTGTTTTGTTTTCAAAAACAGTAAAGTTAGCTAATTTTACCAGAAACATATAGTTTCTGAAATAAAAGATTCACACATCAGGTCAATTTGAAAGATGAAACCTATTTTGTGTGGTGGAAAACCAATCAGGTGCTACAAAGTGTGATTCTGCTAATGCAAGCAGGCAACTGAATTACACTTTGTATTTCTAATTTTGTCAATTTCTTCTGATATTATATATATATATATATATATATATATATATATATATATATATATATATATATATATATATCTTCTGATATTTATCAATCTTTTATTGTGTTTAAATTGATTTGATTCATTCATTCACGACTAAAAACTGTAAAACCTTTTGCCATTATATTTAGTTTACTTTCTATTAAATTTTAGTCTTGTCAGCTAAGTTAGTTTTTATCATTTGTTAAAATGACACTGGTGTGTCTTATAAGTATTCACAGTTTGTCAGATATTCTTGTATTATATGCAAACAGAAATGATGTTGAAGCATTTAGCTCAATTTACACCCACAGATGTTACCTATGGATGAGTTTATTTTCTTTGAAACACTCCATGTTGATGTGTGATGTCCTTCCCTACTTGTAACAACATAATCTCCACTCAGGATCCTCTTAGTAGCTTTTCTAAGCTACCATCTGCATTGTGTAATCTTCCTCAGTGAAAGCCAATTGAATTTTTTTTTTAATCATGACAAACAGTTGCTATTTGTTGTAATCCACACCACCACTAAACAAATATTGATTGTCCAATAAATATTCAGTTCATTTGACAAAATAACTTGTTTTATAAACAGACCAACAACATTCGGTTGACAAAATGTCATGCGAAGCTATACGTTCATGACCCAAAAAGTGATGACAAAAACATAACCTTCTTAGTCAAGGTAAAAATATTTTCCCACAGCATGAGAAATCTAAACAAAAGGTTCCCATCCCTTGGAGGTCGTTCTCTGCAGCGCGATCCTTCACTGGCACTTTTTTTTTTCTTTCCCAAGTTTGACCTCTAATTGTTTTTTATGGTGACTGTGAGTTACCTCTTCTCATGATAAGAAAATACTTTACTTTTTGTCAGTGGAGCTTTATCCCCTTTGCTTGTGGTGGCAGGTTTGATCAGGGGCTGGTGCATCATTGAAAATCATCACTGCAGGAATACACAGAAACACAGACCTTACACGTCCTTCAGAAACTACATTTGTTGTTAAGAAAAAGGTCAAACTTGAATTGTTGAGAAGTTAATCATTTTAAGCAGAAGACCAAACAGAGACTTGATGGAATTTAGTTTGAGGATTATCACTGATCACTGAAAAAAAATGTTGGGGGGGGGTGTCGGTATCACCTTTTGCCTCGCCGAGGCATGAATGACGGACTTTAATTACATCCATGTAGTACAGACATTAGTATCGACATCAGAATAGATTGTAATAGGTTTGATAACCCCCTGACTTTTCTTCTAGCCCATAAGGTCAACATTTCAGTTTGTTTAATACTTTGGTAATTTTTTGGCTTCTGTTTAGTACTGATTATTGTTCCTATGCTATAATACTAAACTAAGATGTTGAACACGGAAATTAAGCATGTTAGCATACAGGCATTAAGCTTTGCAGAGCCTTTAGAGTGGCTGCAAACTTTTGGTCTTCTTCACGCTCATGCCTTCTCATGCTAAATATTGTGCTTTTGTATCACTGGATCAGCAGTAAGCACTTTTAAAATGCAGCCTGAGAACTCTGATGACTACATCTTAGCTTTGTGGGAAATGTCATGCTTTACTGGACACCAAGTGTTGGGAAACAACTTTAGTTGGACTGAATTGGCCTTTGCATGAGTGTTTTGAAATTATTATTATTTTTTTATTTTTTTTTTCAAAACTCAAAAAAAATGAGCAAAAAGTATCCAGAGAAAGTCTGTCTTTGGGGAGGAATCAGATGTAACTTATATGTCCCTCATGAAATATAAAAATGTTGGTAAACTGTTGAAGATTTGTTCTGTTTATGGTTTCTGTTTGTGCAGCACAATTTGGAATCCGTTTCACATTCGTAAACGTTGTATACAAACACCGTATATACACCGAGAGCCAAAGTAATGAGTTTGTAAGAAATAGCACTGAGAGCAATTTTCAGGTCCATCCCAGGGGATGGACAGGCTGGATAACATGGATGGAACCTGAAGCATTTTCTGGACTACAGAGTAATTACTGAATGGGACTGCAATAACTGTTTCGCTCTCTGGAGTGGAATTAACAAGCCAGAGAAGGTGTGAGATGCTCTTTCACCACAGAGGAAATTACACACAATGCAGCCACTCATGTTTCTTATACACACACAAAGAAACACACGCTCAGTTACACCGTTTTTTTCCATATACTCCGTAACAAAATGCTGCAGGATTATCAACTCTCTTCTTTCTTTTGTTACATATCATCTTTTGTGTCTTCCTTCCTATTAAAGTCCAAATCTAATTCTGTCATTTTTGCTGTAAAGAAGGGCAGATACTCTTTTCTTGCTCTTGTCCTCACGTCTCTCTGCCCTACATCTTTACAGTATTACCCAGATCCCTCCTTTTTTTCATTACTGATGCTGAACTCTTGTCACGTCTTTTTAAAATTGAAGTAGGGGCTTTCATCCAAGAAATAAATCTTCTTTTATATCTATTAGAAATGTTGTGGTAGATTTAGGACAAGCATGAGAACGATGTGATGAGCTGCCCTGCTCAGCTATATGTGGAAGCTCCTCTTGTGTGAGCAGTTATGCCCGTTAATGTCACAGGACAAGGATAATGACAAAGAAATGCCATAAAATCTGTCAGTGATAAAAACACATGAAAGGCCTTTCTGTCAGCTGTGATTCTTTTGTTTTCAGTTTCGTTTTGACAAATATTAACCACGGCTTTCACTTTTGTGTCAGTGTTATTATATTTGAAATTTCATTCTGGACATGTTGACAACAGTCATTGTCTTATTAACTCTTGATGGTTGGATGCAAGTAATATAAACCCAGCAGGGGGTCGGTTGCTGAAAGGGGCTGTGTATTGAGCCAACCATCAAAAGTGAATGCAGAAACGGATGTTACAACAGCTGGTTTCAAATGGCTGAAATAAACTCTTACAGCCAAGAGAGAACAGATATTTGTCCACAACTGTGAAAATTACAGGCCCACTTGAAGGTGGAAGGAGCACTGTTCGCAGGCCTGTGGGTGTATATTTATGTTAGGAAAGGTTGTTGATGTTGACATGATTGTTTCTGTAAGTAGCCTTGGGAAGCTGGCAGTGAGTTTGAGACAGACAGATATTGGCCACTTGGTGGTAGTTTGACATAGATACAAACCATTTGGACTGAGAATAATGCTTCAGATAAAAGGCAGAAGAGTTGCAGATTTAGCTGAGCTGGAATTGATGATTTTTTTTTTTCATGAGTATGATTAATTTAAAGGACTGTCCTGCATTAAATTACAGCATAATCTGTTAAAGAAATAGCTCATGCATTCTTGCAAAAGTTATATGAGGAGATGGAAACTCAGTCAGTGCATCTTGTTAAAATTCAACAAATCCAAGCTAGATGTTACTATAAACTGTATTTAAAGGTAGACCTGGCATCCAGGTCTGAAAAGGGAGGCCAGTGTAGAAGTGTCATCAAATGCAATAACATCAAGCCATCAAATGTTGGTTCCAAAAAGGCTCTGGCTCCATGGAGCCCCATTCAACTTCTTTGATGAAGTACATTTTTTTCCACAAATCATATTGGTGTCATTCTCTGGAGTTATTGCTTCTTACCAGTTTTTTTCTGGTCCATCTGAAAATAATTCCATATTAGGTCTCGAAAAAGCGGTATATTTTAAGGCGTGTGGCACAGTCAGGTTTTCATTATAGGTGGGGGGAGCGTAGTTTCCTCAGAGGTCGAGTCAGATTCACCACTCGCTCCTCCCCAGCTTGTCCAAATATGGTCACCTCTGGCCTCGCTTGGTTGTTACCAATGTTTCCAGTCTGTGCTAAGCTAAGCTAACAGACTGCTAGATTCAGCAACATATTTCCTTTACAAACATGAGCGGTATGGTGCATCTCATTAACAGCTCATTCAACAGCTTCTCAAGCTGATGAGGTCATTTGCTAAAATGTTGAATACTTTAAGTAACTATCGCAAATGACTTCAACCTGTTCTGAGCTCTTAGTGGATTAATAAGAGAAATATGTTTGTGCTGATGGCGTTATTAAATGTTGCAGGAAACAAGCTTCAGCTATCTTGACCCCAAGTCCAAGACTAGCAGGTCTATTTTTTTCTTTCACTATCCTATTCCTGCCTCTAATGCTCCAAATTAGGCCAGCACTGCAGGCTCTCATCACTTGAAAACATACACTTGCCACTGGAGCTTCTCTAACTGTGGTCTGTAAGGAAAAGTACAGTTAAGACAGGACAGCACGACTCATTTTATATGCATATGACAGTTTGACTTTGAGAAGATACAGCTCACCTTTTAAAGTCGTGTTGCAGGTGGAGAGACATCCTCAGTTACACTCAGAGTGGAGGATTCATATGTTGGCCGCTTTTCCAGCTTTATTAAAGTTTTCACTCTGGGAATGTCAAAAGATCACTGTGTTGGTGATGTCTGTGTGAGAGGACAGAGCAGCAATAACTGCAACGATAAGGTACCAAAATCTATAAGAGTTATTTAATGCCTGCCTTAAAGTAGCTTTTATATCCTCGATGGAATCTGCACTTTTTTGCATGACTTCCTCCCCCAGCCTACAAATAATTTTTCCCTTCATTTATTCATGATTTGGTTGTACTGACCACATGAATGACATGTTGCTGCTGTCAAACCATTTTTCTTGAGAAATAAGGTTTTGCTTCATGTTTCCACTTTGAACCAATACTTTTTTATATCTGTTTTATTGATGTATTGAAATTTTTCACAAGTAAATTTAACTGACTGAAAATATTTTGTTATTCTTTTGGCATATTCATGCTTCAGAAAGTTCATTATTACGCGTACTGACAGGAAACCAAACCATATGTTAGTATATAAGAAAGTATCTTTAGGACAAATAAATAGCTCTTGCACACATAAAGATGCAATGCAGCAATGCAACGGATTATTAATCATCAAGAGTTGAGTTTTCCAGCTATGTCAAGTGTTGTTTACAATGCTCCTGTGGCAGCTGTTGGATGTCACAGATGGTATTTTTTTCTTTTTTAAATCAATACATTTATGGTTTCTGTGCCAGTGTACACAAACTTTATACATGAAAAAAAAGGAAATATTTATTTCTGAGAAAACAGCATTAGACCAAGTATTTAAGGTCAGTGAAACACTGCATCCTGATTTGTGCGCTTTCATAAAGAAGCCAAAGGAAGAAAAACACTCCTCTGCAGCCTCTTTGAGACAAGAGCCATGCCAGATCTGTCTCTGTGATGTCCAAACTTCTTTTATCTGGCCTACATAGCAGTGTTGTAATACTAAAGTTCATCATTCATAATCGTAACTGCAGGTTCTATGAGCTGTCCAACTTGGACTTAAGAAGAATCCAGTAACATACTAATGCAGCATGTTTTATCTTTCTGACTGAACTAAACTAAATTTGTAACTGCTATGAAGCACAGTATTTTATTCCTCGAAATAATTCCTGCGATTAGCAGGCAGTAGCCAAACTCTGTTGCTCTTTACTGGGGCCAGCTATAAACAGCCGACTTACAAGATCTCCTTTATGTATCGTACAATTCATACCAGATTGATAGAGAATTCCTTTCAGTCTGGGTATTAGAAAGCCTTTGTTCTACTTTCTTTGATGTGTTTTATGTAAACTCCAACAGACAACGGGTTTGTCTGTGAGGACGTGTTCTCCTTTAACAATAGATGTGATTCCAGGAAAGCTTCATTAAATCGGCCAGATGGATGGAAAACCAGGCAAACTGTAAGGTGAATGGTCTTTAAGATTCCTCTGTGTTCGTGGCTGCAGCTTCACGACTTCACTTCCTAGGTGTGCTTCCTGCGGTTTCTTGTGAATTGAGATTAAGGCACTCAGGGTGGGTTTTGAAAGATGAGAGGGAAGCTGGGCCTGCGATCTGTGTGAGGTGAGGTCATGTTTAGTTTGGACGTTGCACTTCTGGTTCTTCAGCCAGTGTGAGCGAGGATTTCTTGTTTTGGCTCAGCTTTGGAAAAAGACTGGCAAGGCCAAAGATGCGAATGGAAGTGGAAATATCATTCACATTCTTCTTTTTTTAAACTCTTGGTTATAATGTTGCTCTGGCCTGGCTGCACTATAAAGACTGGCTTTAGCCTGATTGTCCAAAATTGTAGTCTCTCTGTTCTGATCGAACAAAGCTGGATGAGTTGGCTGAACGATCAAACATCATCAAACTCTGCCTTTCCCACATATCTGAAAAATCATAATTATGTGAAGATAAATTTAGTATAAATAATGGTGTCTTTTTGAGGCTGTGGCTTAGTGGTGCTTTGAGCTAATTGTTAACATGTGCACAGTGACAATGTTGACATGCTGAGGGTGGCCAGGTATGATGTTCACTGGGTTCATGTCATTAGTAAAAAGTCCAGGAATCACACGTAATCTCAAATCTCCCAAAATCTTCATTTAGAGCAATATTCAAGTCAAATATTTCCACCACCGAGTCATGTCTTTTGGAGAACTTTCTATGTTTGGGAAATATACTTAGCACATGGTTAAATTCTATTGAATAATCCTTGTCAAATTTAAAATCAGGCCAAAGTGACACAACTAACTACCTAATGAAATAAAGACAACCCCAAATATTTGTGGGGTATCAGTTACATCAAAATGCTATTCAGATGTAGTGTGGGTAAAGCGGATGTCTCTTCACTTTGTTTCGAGAATATTAAATTGTTTTGAGGTTGAAAAATGTTGGTGGATGGTATTTCCCATCAGACCTCCCTGTCTGTTGCATATGGACAGCATGCTCCAGCACTGAGTCACACTGCGGGTTAACAGAAGGGTCTCTATAGTGATCACCCTCGTGGAGATGAGGCAAGTACAGTATATAGGCTTCATCTCCACATAATAGTGTAATTGTTTCTTTTTTCTTCTGGTTAGTCACATCCTTTATGGTCTTCTTTTTCCCTCTCTTTTGGGTATCACATGGCGCCCAGAGCTACGTTTGGGAGACATTCAACACACCATTCATGGGGGCATCACGGACAGATCAACCAATTAGGATGTGGGTGATAATCCTGAAAGGAATGGAGATGAAGGGAAACACAGTGTGTGATATGTGGGTGAGGTTTAAAGTTGATGGTGTTTCAGCTTCTCTGGGCCCCACAGACAGAGGCCTCCCACTGTCCCCTGAGTGTGGGACTTCTTTGTGTCTCGTCCATACCTAACACCCAGAGTTAGCTGTGTGTCTCTTCTGGGCTTGAAAACAGATTCACACTGAAGGAATTTGGTCCATAGCGGTGTTGTTGTTGTGTGGGGGAAAGGCCCCACGTCCATGCAAACATCTGTGTTGAGATGGATGGTGTTGGGACTCATAACCTTGGCAATATTAGCACATGAAAGGTAGAGAGACTGCAGGAGGGCTATTTTAACCGCTCATTGGGGCCCCTCTATTAGCCTCTCATTCATTTGCAAACAGGCACACATGATGTGACTGTTGTTACACACGGCATGTTGGTCACTTTCAACATCCACTGCAACTCCTCCAAGACATTCAGCTGAGTCATTTTGTCATAATTATGATTAATGTTCTGGCGGGTCACTAGCAGTGTTAAGGCAATTAAAGACGCTCAGTGCCCCCCCGCCCCCCTTTACACAATCAACAAGTCATTTACAAATCATTACTCGATTCATGGAAATGTGCTACGGGTCATCTGATACGAGAACAGCTATGACTGCTAATGTTTCCCTTGGGGAACTTGAGCTTGGTGCACAGTGCCCCAGGACAGTGGCCTGGTCTGGGGCAGGGGTGTAAATAACAACAGAAGGAGGGAGCTGGAGGGGAGCTCTGGTTGAGACAGAGCAGAACAGTGGAAACACACTTCCTAGACGTACACACAACAACCTCTTAGTAAATTAAAGTTTGTCAAGAAAAACGTCCCATGCAGCAATCACAGAGTTGGAATGATGTTGGTTTATTTGCATCTGTGCTGTAGAATGGGCACATCTGCATGAGAAATGAGTACTAGTCAGCACTTAGGGGCCTCCTTTTGGGGAGAGGATAAAAACTTGACAGCTCTGCATTCAATATATGCAAATAGATAATGTACAGTACATTACATCTGGTTTGCAAGTTTTCCCCATTGAGATCGTGTCTGAGGAGTTTGTGTATTCAGGGGAGCATTTTTCTCCTCCACATTATTAGTTTGTTGACTGATGGTTAACGGAACAATAAGGAATATTTTCAGATATCATAAGAGGCCCAGAGTGTAGACTTACACACTGGGCGACGCTTGAAATAATGTACTCAGTCCCACTATACTGGCCTTTCTCATGCTAAGGTTCAGAGCATTATATGTTTTTAGTCTTTAACCTTAAATTATATCACGTCATCCTTACTTTCTTCTCTGTCTCTATGCTGTGCTGTTTCAGAATCTGGGTCCCAAGGAATTTAAGGAAACAACTTTTCAACTGGGAAAAAAAGCAAATATCAATCCCACATGACAGCCAAGTGTCTGCCCTGCAGTAGCTGACCCTGTGATCTGAGCTAATTGGAAAATGGGTGAAACAAAAAATGTCAAGTTCCCCTTTAGCAGGTCAAAAGTGATTGCAAAACTACTTCTTTCTCCCTGAGGACAAGGTTTACAAATAAAAAAAACCTACAGACAGAAAGATCATATCTACGATTTGAACAGCACAACACCGTTTTATAGATGTGTTTTTCTTTGCGTGTGAATGTAGCAGTGACTTTTGGAGAGGAAGTTGGAGAACACGTGCAAACCAAAGAGCATTTGCATGGAATATAAACAAATGTAATGAGACCTTCAGTGGACAACAAAGTACTAAAGAACACCAGATCTGTCACATCCTGCCAGTTCACAAGTTTAAGATCACAACTGTTCAGTAATGACTTGGTTTTTCATTTCCCTTCAAGACATTATTGTCGCACTTTACTCTTCCTTCGTCAAACCACAGCGAAGAGGGGCTGTCTGCGTTTTGACCACCTTAAACGCTTCGCGGGGCAATTTCCATGATCCCTTGATATTTTGGCTAGTGATAAACTGTAAGGTCTCATTTCCTGTAAGGGCTGTGTGAAACTGCCCACTGAAAGTGAAGTTAACGTCTTGGACTAGAGTTAGGTAGTGACATCACACACTTTTATGTTCAGGCTCACTGATAGAGACACATATAGGAACATTAAAACTGACCGAGGTGAACTTTACCACCTTGTAGTTTCTATTGAAAACTGGTTTGACCTGGGAGAGCAATGTTCAGTGGGACCTTCTTAAAGTGGCTTTCTGTGACCCCCGTTAACCTCTCACGCACACATGTACACACATACACCCTGATATTTTATATTTCCAAACTCAGCTTCTCATGATGAATAACCACTAAGTGGAGTTCCATTGGCTGCACATCTGGGAGTCCTTACATGTATTGTAAAGTTAAATGATACACTCGGCTCGTCCCTTATTTCTGTATCGCTCCATGCATTTCACATGACAAATCTTTATTCATCTGTCAAGGTGTCAGTTTTTCCTCTGACATTGTGGTTGAACTCCAAACCCCAACAGAATTTTGAAGGCAATGCTGAATATGAATTTCATATGTCTTCTCCTGTCCTGAACATTCCTCCGCCTTTGAGCAAACCAGAACAGTGCTGGCTGTGCAGCTCATACCAAGGTGCTGAGTAGCCTTTTGCTTTTTTATATACAAGAATATTCTCAGAATATGTCACAACTTTATATAACAAAGACTTTAATCCAGTCTTTAACTGAAATGCTCTTTCAGGGACTTATTTCATCTACAAAGTTGCAGTGAGTCAGCTGATTATATCTTTGTACTTGTCTCTCAGGGTTGATGATGAATATGTGAAACACACTGGGTGTGCAGACCTGTGGTGTTGTTTTAGGCTCTGCGCCCAGCTGGCCTCATGTACCAACATGGCACTGAGGAAGATCATTGATGTAGATTTGCCAATTATTCATATCATTACAATTTTCTGTTCCCCTCCAGTAAACTTGATGTGTAGATGCATTAAAGCTTTAACACATCTCATTTACCCTCCATGGCCTCTTGTTTAATGAAGACTCTGTTAAAGAAACCTCTTTATATGTTTGCATTAGCTGTTTTGTTTCTCAGACACAACACATTTTATATGAATGACTGAGCTTTACAAGCTTTGTGTGATATTCTGAGACTCCTTTTTTTGCAAGTTTTTCCACATTTTCCATTTGTAAGCAAATGTACAGTGCACATAACATATAGAGTTAAACCTTTTATATCCCTCTTTTTACAATACCTCAGGTTTCATGGCACCAGTCACAACACCTGCATAGTTTAACTGGTGGGTGTTGGCAGTGGGCCCAAGAACACAATGAGTTATGAACTATTACAAACAACTGCTTTTCATTAGAGAACATTTGTACAATATATGTGCCTGTGCAGCCTGTGTAGATCAGTCAGTGATAATGTAGCCACTCAAGCATGTAGTAACATACTGATGACAGAAGGCAAATGACATGCGAGCTATTTGTCTTAAAACATTTAATTGAAATACGCTCAGTGAACAAACATTGTTTAAATGAGCCACTTTGGAATACAAATTGTGCGCAGTATAAAATATGAGTCTGACCCTGTATGACTGACTAATTTTGACATTAGACACGCTGCCTAATCTTCACATTACTGAAGAGGGATATATGTGTTTCTACCTGCAGATTCTTGCAGTGAAATCCGTTTAACACAATCAGTTAATACAGAAATTACATCTGATTAATTTCCTTTCCACACTGGGAC
Source organism: Brachyistius frenatus (assembly GCF_029030835.1). Classification (NCBI taxonomy): domain Eukaryota; kingdom Metazoa; phylum Chordata; class Actinopteri; family Embiotocidae; genus Brachyistius; species Brachyistius frenatus. The sequence goes on along the minus strand of NW_027210782.1, from coordinate 202,805 downwards.
ATCAGAGCTACCGGTGTCCCAATGAGCGCTGCTGACTTTGCTTTTCTAACATTTAAACTGGATTTCAAAGCTAATCTGTAAGGTAAAATCACATTCCTACATCTCCTTCCTTGATGTTTCAATCAGCACATCACTCACATCACATCACGTACGGCTGAACTCTGCCTCTCATAATGCCCCCAGAGGGAAGTTAAAAGTTCATCCCTTTTAGCCCTAATGTGTTCCTAATGGTTGCTTGTTGAGTTAATAGTTCAATAGCAGGCAGGATCATTGACCTTGCCTTTCATTTGCCCTTGTGAGTAAAGCCAAACACATGTTCTCACATCAAAGCCTTAAATTTACCCCCTGACCCACTGGTACAGTAAGATTACAGCAGCTGGGTGTTTGGCCCCAGCAGAGCTTGCTTTACACTCAGTATAAAGGGTCACTTAAATGAACAGTTTGTATGTGTGCATCGGTGGGTACAAGTGTGATTACTTATAATGAAAAGGCTCATAACATGTACAGGAAAGCATACATTAAAACAGTAACCATAACATTTTAAAGATTTCCTTTTTTTTTTTACTGACCAGCGGTATAGAAGTTTTACAATAAAACACTGGATGGCTCACTTGTTAAGAGTACAGTTCGTTCATTTAAATGTTTAGATTTAATATAGAAATGCATAAAAGAGTACAAAAATAAAACATTTGTATAATATTAATTTTACATGACAGGGAGATTTAAATGAATAGATGAATTCAGTGATCTAAAAGAACAGAATGGAAACAGAACGATAAACATAAAAAAAAAAAAAAAAAAACTAAGACAAAAGACAGAATTTAATCATCAGAGTTAGCGAGTAATAGAAAAGTCTTGTTAAAACATGAATACATCAGATATAAAGTGCATTGCTATCTGCATTATAGTTGTAGGTAGTCACATCTATGTACATCTATATGTCAGTATTAGTACTACTGTCTCTGCTGCATCTCTCAGTATTACCACTGTTTTAACTACTGGTGTGGTTGCTGTTATTCAAATTGTTGCGTAATCTTCTTTGAAACAGGCCTTTAAACAGAATCCAAATAAAATCAGTTCACACCAATATAGTAAGGCTGCAGGCTGTGATTGGTGAGTGTCACGATTTTTTTTCCGTTAACTGACACAACTTTACAATTCCAGTAAATGTCAAATTATTGGTTACTTAATTAAAGCTGTTTGGGAACCAGATGTTCAATTTTTCACAAAGAAATAAGAGGCCGACATGGTTAACACCGGGTCACATAATCACATCCACACAACAGCTCAGGAAATGCTTGAGCTCTTTTGGCATCCTAATTTCCATCACAAAAACATTGTAATTGCCATTTTTATTAGGATCTTGCATTCATCTTATATTCAGGCTCGGGGTCGCTGGCACCCGCTATAATTCCTTGCTGCCAATTAACTTGAACTTGTTTTTTAGAGGAGAAACGATACATTGCTCATTATTATGTACCATTTGAAATCGGAGACTATCAAGGATAAGCAGATGCCATGTTTTGGATTTGATATAATAAATCCATATTATCCTGGCTTGGCAGACTGCAGGAGTCTGCTGCTGACAAATGGGATGTTGTCTCATGTTTGTTGTGGAGAAACCCTCCTGCTGACCTACATCTCTCTCCTTTAAACACCTTGGCCCTAAAGTCTATGTTTTTCTAAATGACAGAAGCCAGAAGGACAACAAACTCTCCAAAAATAGCTTTTTACTGTTGAGGTCCATTAACAAAAAAAAAAGTCTATACATTATGGTTAGAAAAACATACACTTACAGATGTAATTTCACTTTGCACTAATAACGTTTGCTATATCCATAAGTGATGAGATTGGTGATGGTGAAGACGGTGGCAGGACAGGTGGAGTGGTGTTCAAGGTGAAGAGTTGTAGGTTCATTCCATGCAAAAAGGCTGCAGCATCGCAGCTGAGATAAGTGCTGTACAACATACCAAATTATCTCATATCACAATGGTCCAAATCCTCAGTGGTGGTTCGGTAGGATCTCTGCAGGCTGTTTAGTTGCCCTTTTTGGATTTCCTCATCCTGGAAAGAGAAAGTAAGTTGGATGTGAGTTTTATAACAAAGTAGATTTAAAGACAAAAAAAATAATAAAACATTTGGTGCCCACTATTCATACAGTTTCTAGTTTCCTGTCAAATAGGAAGAACTGATCATAAAAATAACTTTGGCAGCGTTACAAAAAAAAAAAAAAAGAAAATCGAATTTGTATCATGTCCATTTGGACAAAACAAAAATTCAGAATACATTTAGTTCCAGATTGTCAAATATAATCAGCCAAACCAAGTTTACAGGGAAAAATGTTTTTGACCTGTAATCAAGCACTAAACTCGTTCACATATTAAATCTGATGTTAATTTTGTCTTTAGCTGGCCAGTGAGTCACTGATCTCTTTCTGACTCTGCAGTTTTCAGTCAAAAACCATTGACATGACTTTAATTTACATTAAACTTTGTTTTAATAAATCTTATGTCTAAAGATGTAATTTTGCAGAGCATTAATTGGCAGCAGTTGTAGAGTGATGCACACAAACCAATGCATAAACTGTATATTAACAATATAAACCCTTGAACATGGGTGGGCTGTTTAATTATTGACTTTAGAATATTTCTCAGATATATTTCAGCTGATACAACAAGGTAATCATGGTTTGTTTACTGGACTAAAGTGTAGCATAACTCGTGCTTTATAACTGTGTGCATTTCTACACAATGTAAGTAAGTTTATATCTCCTCCCCTTTGAGATATATGTAATTGGAAACACATTAGGTTTGTTCCATTGTAAATAAGCACCATCTACTCTCTCCATGGACTGTTTGTTATGCAGAGGACTGTTCACACCTCGACAAGCGAAAGGCTCAACAGTGAGCCTTGAGACAGACAGTTTGACTGCGGGACTGTGGGCAGATCAGTCCGTGGGTATTGAGACTGTGTCAGAGGCTGGGTTGATTGCTGATTGTTTAGTTTTCTTCACATGCAAAGACAGGAAACCCTTTTTTTTTTCTTTAACATTCAAAAACTCCCTAATCTGCTTGTGCAACACAATGCAGAGTTTGTTTCACTTTCTAAAAAAGATATAACGGCGCAGAGATGGCAACTTGATCTCTTCTATAAACGTTCAGTGTCAAACGTTTTTCAGAGAAGTGTCTCCTTCCTCTGGGCAGGAAGGAGACAGTTGATGTTGGCAGTGACTTTTAGCCCCCTGAATCTCAAACTAAATTTATCATGCATGTACCATGCATTAATGATTCATAAAGTGACCAAAAAAGAAAGGTAATTCTATCAAGTTAGGATAATTTTTATGTACTATTAAATAATCAGTGTAACTTTTAATTAACTCAAAATCAAAAACTATGTACAGTATGTAGGCATAAATTAATATTTTATTCATCTACTTTTGCAGACCTGGCTCTTGTATGAACATTGATGGCAGCCATTTAATAATGGCAAATTAAATGTGGTTTTAAAGTTTGTGCATCAACCCACATCAAACCCACAGTTTGTGTGAAAGAAGAATTAGTCTTTACTCCCACTTGTTGGTCGTGTACCAACATGTTCCTAGTTTGGTTTTCTATATAAATTGAGCAATTGAGACCTGTCACTCTCACAATTGTCAATTGGTAGGTGTCCAAATGCACATTCGGACTTTTGCATTCTTCAAATTTCAAGTGGAAGTGATTTTACAGCCCCCCAAACAGGTTTTCTGTTAAAGGCGGACAAGTGATAACATAATCGTGTTTTGCAGCAAAAACCCAACCCATAACCTAAAATCAGTCTCACTTGTTAGACTTACTTGTTGATAGCGTTCTTCAAGTACTGCTGCAGCCACCGGATCTCAGGGTTGACACACACCTCTTTGTTTGTCTTCAGCTTGGCACTGATCAGGAAAAAGACAAAAAAACGTTAGTATGTATCCATGAAACCTCAGCTGCAGATGAAGGTGAAAATTATGCAAAATCAGTGGCATTGGTTATCTTAATACATTGTTATCAAACCAACTGAATTAGCACTGACTTGCTAGTTTACCACACACAGACAACCTTTTTTAAACACTGTGATGCTACTGCAGATATTCATAACGAATATGTGCATTCCCGTAGTTCTCATACATAAGTTTAATATGTTTAATATGTAACTCTAGACTGACCTATCCTTAGTAACCTACCTTTATTAATCCCACAAGGGGGAATTATTTTTTCGCTACAGCAGCATTATAGACACAGGTAAAGCAATAAAAATAACAGAATCACAACAGGCTACTTTCTAAATGCAGCATAACATGGTTATTTAAAGTATGGGTCACAACTGGATCATGTGTCTCTTTGTGGGAGATCAGGCCTCATTTGGCACACATTAATCTAACATTTTTTGTCTGTGTGTATTTGTAAGAACAGGCAATTTAGATTTTGACTCGTAACATTTAACTGTGCGTGAGGTTTTCCTCTCTATTGTTACCTCCTATTGTGCAAGTTTTGCTGCACATTTTTATCTGTAAATTCTCTACACGCAAGAACGAGATCAGAAGTAAAGGTTGGAAGCACAATATGAGGAGGAAACACTGCGTGGCAAGCAAATGAGAAGCAAACCCAATTACAAAAGCCACAATTATTGCTTTCCTGTTTCCACCTCCTTTTCACGTTCACTCATACTCAACTGGACCCCTTCCTGTGGATGCCTCAGTGGGCCAGTTGTAAAAACGTCTCGCTTTCTGTGAATGTGCGAGCGTGTGACAGAGGGGCGTGTGTGTGTACACGTGCACGCGCAACCCTTTTCTCTGGCCTGTCACATCTTGGAGATTGATGGTGAGAAATGTCCAACAAGGAGGAAACCTGTCTGTGTTTTTAGGGCCAAGACAGAAAACATGCTGTCACTGTAGTCAACATGCAAAAAGAACAATACTCACATCACTTGGAAGGGGCAGTTGGGTGTGTGGATGAACCTGAGCTCTCGGATGTAGCCTCGTGGGAGACTGTTGACTGTTGAACGACAGTAGCATCTCTCCACCAGACTGATGGGCTTTGCTGAAAAAGCAATGAAGAGATTAGTATTGGTTAAACAAAACAATATTCAAAGCAGAGCTTGTTTACAGAAGGCACTAAAACAGGTTAGATGAAACTAATGATCGCCTCTGCAAATTGAGAAACTACATAAATTCACTATCAAATGAGCAGAGCGTACACATACATCAATATATGATATCGCCTTTGACAGCTCAACAAGTTAAAACATGGAGACATGTCTCTATAAATCAACAGAAACATCCAAATTAAGCTAGTATTATGGGGTCATGAAGCCTGCAGCCAACACTGATCAACATGAAATAATTTTTTTTTACTTTTATGCTCTATACAGTATATTTTTGTTTATTGCTCTCCCCCCCCCCCCCCCACACACACACACAGAGCTAAGGAACATGAGGACTTGTAGACTCACAAACACTAAGGTCTTTCAGTCAGACTCAACTGTGTGGTCTTTATTCATGATGGATGTACATACTTTCCATCACAACCTCAGCATTCAGGTTTGTACACAGAGATGTTCACGCTTGATTAATGTGGAAAAATAAATAGAACCATGTTTTCTTTCCTTTTTCCAGACTTTGAAATCTACATAACAAATGTCATGTTTAACCAGATCAACAGTGTTGAAGAAATGCCTGAAATGATTTAGTGTAAGTTAATCAGTGGTTGTGATTGCAGAACAAATACAGATCATTAAAGGGCAAAAACTATAGTTTTCCTTTTCTTGTCAGTAAATTATTTGAAAGCAATACTGATAACAGACTGTGGGGTCACACAAACAGATGCTGAAAGTGCTATCGATTAAACTCGATGCTATTTTTTTTTTTTTACACCTGATCTATCCGGATTACCATGACAAAGGGCGCAACACCTTCAAATTGAGTGACTGATGTCGCCACCTAGACGAGCAGAGGCTCTGTTTTAGAGATGCCTCATTTGTGCGTAATTAAATGAAAACAAACGGACAAACACACGTTGATCAGTGATCCAACAGCTAGAGCCACATGTGCAGCCTGATGGTGTTTTACGCACGGCGGAGAAGGCATTTACCATCCACAGAAAAATCTCATACATACATTAAACTAACTTTGTCGAATTAAATAAATGTTTTGAATTAAATGCAGGTATTAGGTTTAACTTCGGCAACATTAGCATTTTAATTGCACGCAATCATTTGAATTTAATCACCAATTATTTGAATATTTGGATACAAAAAAATATAGATGCCTTTATGAAAACTGTTACTAATATAAAATACATTATATTAACAATAGCCGAAAATTTCTATCAGGATTATTAGTACCAGAATACAACAGGTGTGGAATGGAAAAGCTAATCTGTTGAATTTATCCTGTCATTTTCCTGCAAATCATCTTCTCCTCTTTTTTTTATTTTCAAACTCCACGTGACCCAAATGTGACAGATAATGATTAAATGAGCCTTAATAACTTGCAGTTATCCATCTCTATTTACACCGACAGAAAAAAAAGTAGTCAAAAGAAAACCTGAACCAATATCACAGCAAAACCATAAGATAATTTCGTACCTTGTGATGGAGGCGCATATATCACCACTGCGAGTGCAGCCACGACTGCCAGCAGCTTCACATCCATTGTGCGTTAAAGTCACCGAGATTTGGTCCTGCTTAGAGTAAAGTCCAGAGGAGTTGTGACAGACGGCGCACTCGTGGAGCGTTAAATTGTGCACCAATGTCAAGCCAGCCAGAAAAAAAGGTATTACACTTCCGGTCGTGTAGAAACATAAACGCTATAAAACCACACGCTTCAATGTAACGGATATTTGATACGTGATGATGGAGCAAATTCCAAATTATAGAGAAAATACGATCAAGATTCAGAAAAGTAGGTTTTTAGCAATAGCTTAATGATAAATGACTCTGTTTTCAGTGTTTGATTTATGAGCTTTTATTTTGTAAAACCCTTTCCTGGTTTCCTGTTTCTTTGGATTGATCTCAGATATACATGAATTTACTCAGGCAGCCAAATAACGCACAACAGAGCATCAAGCCATCACCCTACACCACACATTGGCGCACATGCGAGCACATACATCCCTCCACATGTAACACATATAAAAAGTCACATTATGTGCTTTAATGAAAGTGTAATGAAATATTTTTGGCACAGCTAGCAGACTGCACAATAAGTTAATTTAGGTTAACTGCAGGGCAGTTTATTTGCTTAAAAATACAAAGATACTAAGAAACGCACTACATTTGCCCACCAGACAGGCACTGGATACATTTTCCTCATCACGTTTTTGGGGCTGTTGCAGAGGCTATGAAAAGAAACGGGAGACATTTTTGCACATGTGTTTGTTTTTAGTCATGGTTTGTTTTCTCAGGGACTTCATTGGCCCAAATTAATTGAAAGTTAAAAGTGTAAGTGTATGACTTACAAGAGTGCAAAGTGTTCCCTTACATTGATGGTTCCAATAAATAAAAGAGTGGTGTAGACACAACACACACACTTCCAAGCTTGTGTTTTGGAAATTAGTAAAAAAAAATTAAACATTGCCTTAATAGAGCCTCTTGATTTCCCAGTTAGTGTGTGTGCACATGCACAATGCAACTGTTGTGTTTGGGGGGGTTCTTATTAGTAGGTTTAAGAGGATGCAGATGTGCGGTCAGTTTCCAGACATTTGGCTTTGATCTTCCTGAGCAAACAATGCGTGTATGAATATTATATGAGTGAATGTTTACTTTCAGGGTGCTTTCATGCATTCCTGTATTCCTCAAAGGCTTGGTTGCTGCATTTATACCTGAAATATCTTTTACAGACTATTTAAATCCAATATACACAACCAAACTAAATGCACTTCCACGAAGTAAATATAACATGAAATCCTCTACTCTGAAGTTAACAAAAGCTTCTTTTTACACAGACTGAGGATGTGTTTTGCTACTTTTTTTTTTCTGAACATGAATAATGTGAATAAGTGGTTGGTTTCGTATTTTCGATTCGTTCCCTTTTTTGGTTTGGAGACATATCCTCTCATCACACATCTGTGGGAAAGCAAACCACCTGCTGACAGCACACTTTATCATGAAAATGAGAGAGGAATAGAAAAGGGTAGTTCAAGGAGAATAACAGTGTTTTATGCTTGTGATTTCCTGCGTCGATGTCATTTGTAAAGTACAAATCCTCTTTTATGTAAATTATGTAGACAATTTCTGTATCTTTGAGTCCTCATATACACACAAGATGTTAATGATGAAGTGCTTTTAATACCAATACGTACCTTTTTAAAAAAAAAAAAAAGTTTTATCTATGCGTCTTCCTAATTGTGTCTGAGACATTTTGTTCGATACATCTGTGTTTTGGATCTCAAACAGTCATTATAGATGAAGCCATGGCGACCAGACAGACAGGAGGAGGCACAAAGAGGGCAAAATCAGTTGACAGCTGAAAGGACATATTGACTTCTCTCACAGGCCACAAAGACCCTCTCCAAGTGTGTGTGTGTTAGAGAGAGAAAGATAGAACAAGCAAAGAGTAAAAGAGCGCTGTCTGAAAACCAAAGTATTTGAGTTAGTTTCTCTCAGCTTGGAGTGAAGGGTGACTTCAGAGGGTTTCAGATCAAAGTGCTCCGATCACAACAGCTCACCAACCTGCATGCTCTCACACAGGATCCACTTTACATTCACTTCCCTGCTCTTTCCCAAACACAGACCTGTGAGTCTGCACAAACAACAAACATGTGCAGTGGGGTTTGCGCAAGCACATATAAAAATGAAAGTCATTTGTCTTGAGCTCACACACTTATACACACTTATACACACATGTATACACACACATACACGCACAAACACAGCAGGGTTGTAAATGGAGGCCGACCTGTGACATGTCATGGGAGAGAAGTCAGAGCACATCCAAGTATTTCAACATTTCTGCCACAATCAGAAAGATTTACTTTCTTGTACTGAGATGAATGGACTGTTGCATTGTGGTTACATCACAAGATTTGGCAGCACGTCTTCTTGCCCGATTGTTTCATTCTTTGTTGTATTAACAAGTTTGTGCCTGCATCTTCCCGAAATTAAACAGCTCTTTTTTAAGCATGAGGAATCATTTATATAAACTGTTTATGGCGTATCTTCTTTAAAAGTGAAAGTGAAACAAAGTCTCATATTTTGGAGTGTTTTGGGGTTATAGTGACAGTGTTGATTAAATATGTGTGTTTGGATTATGTCTCTCTGTTAATAGTGGTGGGGTTGATTTGATACACATTGTACTTACATATGCTCCCTGTTAAGATTTACTCACACCTGTCCAGTGTCCAGTTTATTTGAGTTGCAGCGTAGTGCTCTGTAGCCCATCTGTCTGTATTGGGAGGTCTCCCTCTCTCCAGGAGTCCATCTTCTGCTCTCTGCATGAGTTATTTCTTACTGTACTCTCAAAGAACATTGTAAGTGCTTTTTTTTTACTGCAATAGTAAATCACGTCCGGCTTTTCTCTGAAGCTCTGAAAGCATAGCAAGTGTCCTCCAGTTTTATTTTTCCATAAACTTTGAAGATTATTTTTTGTTGTTGTTTAGATTGCTGCATTGCCATGACATTTAAATTCATTTGTGACTAAAATACAGACCTGTCACACATCAAAATGTGAAAAAGCTGCCTTGATCCACAGCGCAAAACATAATATTTTTAGAAACATTTATTTTAAGCAAGATAAGTAGGAAACTTAAATAATGTATTTAACTAACATAATGTACGCAACTTAATTTACATATATAATGGTACTTACGTAAATATCGAGACCATGATCTATTGCTAAACTTAACCGAATAGTTTTGGTGCGTAAACTGAAGGTGTGTGCAGGCCAGTAGAAAAAAATAGGCCAACAGAAATGTAGGCATCTCACAATTTGTGTGCCGTTATTGTGAAAAATTATGCGCTGTGGACCAACGTGGCTATGGCACATTTTGATGAGAGAATGGGTTAAAAAGTGAATAGAAGAAGGAAAAAAAGAATTATACAAAAAAAAAATTATATAATATATTTTGTGTATTTCAGATTCTGTTGTATAGATTTACACATTTCTCTCCTACACATGAATACACAGTTTATTCCTCACCTACTTTGCCAAATCTACTGAACCTGTCAGTCAGCACAACATCTGAATTTCAACCCTGCACACATCAGATGTCTCATCATTTTACAAAGCTGTTTTTTTATGCAGTTTCCATCTAGCTATTTAAAAACTTCTCATTACATCATTGTGTTCATTAGTAAATATTCATGCTGTTGATGATGATTTGGAGAAACACAAATGTGTCACATGCCAATTGATTGTGAGACATTCCTTAACTGCTATTCACCTTTAAAATGAGACCATGTGGCCCAGGGGGGCTGGAGTATGGATGGCTGAGCGTATTATGGAGGAGTTGCTAGTTTCCATAGATCAGACTTTGATTTGAGAACGTACAGGCAACTGGCCCCAGTAGGGGATCTGCCGAGGCTCCATTGAGGCTCTGTGAGGCTGAGGGCCTGCTGGCTCAGCCCTTTTGTCTGATTTCCTCTGCATCCTCCAGAGAGTCAGGAGCTCAGTGCCTTCATACCGACATATGGACCACCTCAATGGCCTGTCAACAATGTCCTTAGCCAGAGATGTTGAATCAAAGTAGAAACAATGCCCTGGACAATGGCTTCTTTAATCACAAGTTTTAAGATCCTCCAAATACAGCAGCAAAAAAAGACATTTCTGCCTAATTTCATCTAAACTAATTCAACTTCCAGTCAATACATGGCAGAACTTCCCCATATTTGTTGCTTTTTTTACTCTCCAGATTTACCTTTGCTAATTAGTTGTCTTTGTTTTTATGTTTTAACTAAGATATAATCGGTGTCAGGCTTTGTCCTCTGTATTGTCCTTCAAAAGCATTTTCAAACCACACAAAATCCTTCTTGCGTCACAATGCGGTCATCACATTAATACTTACATTTCTCATTTTTGCAACTAACTCAACATGACTCAAGATATTATTCCTTGCGGTGCAAAAAACAACATTTTTACAGCGGGCAAGATACCAGAGATGACTGTCACATTAATAATAAACTGCAGAGTGATTCTTTGCATTCTGATAAATTCCTCAGATCCATTAAATAAAACACATGGTTCCTTTAAAAAGTATGCTCTCTTTACATTAGACCATAAAGTCAGATTTAAAGTGAATGTCAGGTCATGCTAGTTTTTATGGTTTCAGCTGTGAGTTTATGCCAGAATGAGCCGTATGAGTGCCACAGATGGTGTGGAGTTGCCTGGTTAACTGGTTGGTGGTGGATCCATTGAGGTTGACACCTGGTGCTGTCCTGCCACGGGAACAAAAAACCCTCAGCTGCTTCTGTGATGTTGCCCAGGGGGAGCCGAGAAGCAGCTCGGAGGCACATTGATGTTCGGGCTAACACTGCTGACTCGACTTTTTGAAGTCAAGAGTGATGATATACTGTAGCTACGGTTTTTGAAAATCGAAGGAATGCTGCTGCGGTATATCATCTTGATTGCTCTATTTTTTTTTTTTTTTTTAACTATGTGGAGAAGGTTTTTCAGTGGCTTATGAAGATCTGTGATTCACACTCACGACATTTAACATCAACCATGAAACTGAATATTTGAGCATATGTCTGAAGAAAATGTCTTGGATTTAGTCTGAGCTTTCCATTTGGTTTTGTTCCTTTACTGTAGTTTCTCAATTTGGCCTAATTTGCAATCAGTGAACCATGACCTTTTATATATAGACACATTCGTTGTTACTGTGTCGCAACTGTACATAAATACACAATAAATACCAGCACAAATGCACATATGCAAACACACTTTTTCTCACAAGCAAAGACTCTTGCAGTTTATTTTGTCACTGAAACTGAAAACCACAACACAAACAATATGCCCCGTGTTTTAGCCCAAGCCACATGTTCAATCCTTGACAAAGGCCCTGACACACAATCCGTTTCTACTTTTAGCCCCCTTTTCTTTTTCCTATTTCGAGCATTATTCAAAGCATCCTCACAAAGTTGATGTTTTTAGTTAGTTTTAAGTCTGATCCATTTGTGCGATAAAACGTCTGGAAGACACATGGAGTCTGTTAATAATTCATTATTCATTCATTCCTGTGTGTCATGCAGCACAAGTGTTATCCGCTTCACTGATTCAGTCTGTCATGAAGCTGGTTTGTGTCCATGCCCTCACAGTTTTCTGAATGCTGTGAGAGATGCTGGAACAGGTGTCTCAGAAACAGCTGAAAGCCACTAACGCATAAATTAACATCAAGTGTTTTCTAGTTTAGGTTCAAATAAAGTGGATAACAATGCAAGAGGCTTAATAGAAGCAAAAACATCACATTCTTCTTAATTCATTCAACATACTGTGATAGGCTGTTTTAATGTGCAAAAGTTTACTAGTAATCACAATATCAGAAATAATAATAATAATGTTAATAAACTTTATTTGTACAGAACCTTTCATACATCAAATGGATCTCAAAGTGCTTTACAGGCGAAGGTAAAAACAAAAATGTATAAAATAGGATATAATGCAATTAACACATTGCGATAAAAAAAGCAATCTTGGGATAAAACCATAAAACTCCCATGAAAGTAAAAAGAAGAATTATTAAATAAAAACAGTAATGTTTTTTTTTTTAAAGATAAAATTACTTAAGTGCAAGATCATAAAAGTAAGTCTTCAGCTATTTCTGAAAACTGTCAACAGAAATTGTTCTTCTAATTTGCTGTGGGAGTTTATTTCAAATCTTAGGTGCATAAAAACAAAAGGCTGCTTCACAATGTTTTCTTTCATTCTTTTTTGGGGCACAAGATCACTATTTGCACTAGTTGTATTTGTCAAGAGTTTTTACACTCAATATCAATATTTCAGTTCAGCAGATGAAAGTCAACCCACATTTCCATTTTTTTCTTTTCATTGTGCAAAAAGAAGCATATTGGCTTTTATTTCTGGCAGTGGGGACTATCATTAAATATTCAAAACAAAACAAACACAAATTTGACATGACCCTTCCAAGGCCTTAAAAGAATTCACTTGCTTAAATTTAGCTGCATCTTTATTATTACTCTGACAGTAAGATCTTAATCTCTCTTCATTCTCCGGCTCCCACAGAGATATATTTACATTTTGGAATTCATATCATAAACTCATCAAAGGCCAATGAGAAGATTGAGAAAAATTATATTGGCTTAAAAAAAGAAATACAATTTTGTGTGCAGGACCAACCTTGTAGCTTGTCCAGATTACAAATAATTACATGTGGAGTAATCAATATAACATCCAGTCCCGGGAGCATACATTTAATTTGCTACGTGCACTGGACATATCATGTTTCCCAGACTGATCAATTATCATGGAATCATAGATAGGGCCTCCCCCTGACTTGGCCACAACCTTCCCCCTTTCCCTTTGCCACCTCTCTTTTGGGACAACCCCCCACGTCTTTCTATTCCCAGTCCTCCACTGAGCCATAACACTACAGCTGCTGTGTCTTTACTGCTTTCTCATGCCCAGGTCACAACATAAAACACTGAACATTTAAAGAGAGAGTTAAGGCTACAGCTGTCAATCAGAATGATGGAGCATCTTAACATGACTGTCACTTTTACATGCTCTCTTTGTAACTTAGCAGGCTGTAATAGTAGGCAGCCATGCTGCTATGTGAGCTCGGGCACAGGTCTCTGTAGCTGCAATCAAAGGCCTATTAATCAGAGCGAGGAAATGGCACCGGCAGAGAAGTGAAGACAGAGTATCTTGTCCTCTTTCACATGGACAATACGAGATATTGTTACATGCTATTCATCCTGCGTGGCATCTTTGAACTAATTCCCCCAGCAGGGAAACGGAGAGTGATTTTTCATGAAGGCATAAATGAACATGAAGGGGATTATGTGTACAAATCCACTTGCATGTGCCTGGACACACAATCACATACAAAGACCCAACAATGTATATAAAGACATTAAATATGGGTTTCATGTATTCGTAGGATGGAGTCAGAGTGGTGGAGTTATAAACGCTATTTGATGATTGTGACTGTGTGCAGCGAGTGTTGACATGGCGGTCGGTTGGCCTCGAGTTATTTGCCTCTGCTGCTCTGCCATTGTTAATAGGCCGTGCGATCCTAGAGGTCTCACTAACGGCAACACACGCACGCACACACACACACACACACACACACACGCACACACACGCACACACACACACACGCACACACACACGTCACCAGTGTTCTCTGAGGAGCACCGTGGCTGACAAATGTATACGGGATGTAAAGAAAAAGACTGGCAGAGAAGAAAGAAAACAGGAAGCCAAGTCAACGGCGGTCAAAGAAAGAGAAGAGGAGAAGAGAGGCACAGATGATGTAGAGGAAAGACAAAGTAACAAGAGGTGAGGGAGAAAAATGAGCAGCCAGCTAAAGGCCTGTTTCAAGAGCTGGCTTCCATTAGTGACTGCAACCATGCTCTGTTCCTCATTAACTCACCGCAGCGTGGAGGTGCAACAGAGGCCTGAGAGAACCAATTCTTTCTGGGAGGAAAGGCAACGTAGAGTGAGTCAAAATTCATCCTCTGCATGTCACCCCTCAAAACTAAGGTTACCATAATTCAAAAACAGCTTCTGATCTGATTGGAGTTTCCACTCTGGGATTCACGCCTTTTACTGGAGTAAAATATGTGTGTTAGAATAAAGTGATCTTCAGTGAGGAGCAAAAGGCCTCAACTGCTATAAAATGTGCTGGTATCTTCATCAATGAAGCAAAGCTGAAGGAATAACAAGTCCAGAAATCTTTATTTTCATCGACCTCTGCTCACTACTCTATTGTGAGATTTTCTGCACGCAAACATTAAGACTGTACCACATGCTGTAATTTTCTTGCCATTCTAGCTAAATGAACAGCAGTGGTGGCTTTTTGCTCCAGTTTTGTACAGCTTGAAATATTTTTACAGCGACCAGATGATTGCAATGAAATTTGATGTAAACATTCTTGGCCTCCTCTTGGAGGATGAACTTAATTTGCTGACCAAAGCAAAAAGAATCAAAAGTGTTTCTTTAGCACTTCTTGAGCAATACTTGACCAAGAATAACCAGTGTCACAGATTGTCATGATGAGGAGCTCTCAATAAACATGGGATTTAAATGATGCTTCAATGGGGGTGTTTTAAGCATGATTTACTTATGAGACAGGGCTTAAAAAATTACTATATTCTTCATGTTTTAAAGTGTTTTTTATTTTCTAAAAGTTTTTTTTTCCAAAAACATTGTTGGAATAGAAGTTGTCTTAAATAGGGGTCAAAGCGCTACATACATGTAGTCCAATTATGGGTGTTTTTTGAAGTAGTCACATCAACCACTACAAGTACTCTTTTCAGCTTTCTCCACATGTGGCCTGAACACTTGAGCAAGCCTTACTGGTGCTTTAATGCTTTAAAGGGCAGAAACTGGTAGTGCGTCCCACATGCACCGAGGAATCAGCGCTCTGCTCGTATAGGCAGGTGTTGCTAAAAACCATGACGGAGTGCAACAGAAATTATCCAGCTTTCATTGAGAGTTATAATCTGTTTCTGTTTCAGCAGGAAAAGCAACAGGATTAGAAACATACTGTGAGGATCCTACACCAGTCTTGAACGAAAACAGAAATAAACTGAGTGGTGGTGAAAAAAAGACGGCAGTACCATACAAAAGGACAAAACAACAGATGAAAAATAGTCAAATTTCGGCTTGTGACTCTCCAAACCCACAATGGGGACAATTCCAAAAACTCTAATGTCTTCGGTGCTCTGCCATGGGCTATTTTTCACATGGGGAGAAAACAGGACCAATACAGGAAGGTTTACAGGGTTTAGCAGCTTGTTCACAAATTTACCTTTTGTCCTGCCCTGTCCTGTCCTGTCCTGTCCTCTCCTGTCCTGTCCTGTCCTGTCCTCTCCTCTCCTCTCCTCTCCTCTCCTCTCCTCTCCTCTCCTCTCCTCTCCTCTCCTCTCCTCTCCTCTCCTCATCCATCTTCTGAATTGCTCTCCAGCGACAGTGACTCATGTAGGAGCCTTTTGACCACACAGAATTGAGGGTTGGTTGTGCTCGTTGCAATTGGATTCACAAAAATTGCCTGTCACAACATCCAACCTTATTTGTTTGTGAACGAGAAGAAGAGGAAGAAAAGCTGTTTTGTATTCGGTGAATGTTTGATAAACAATGTAAAAAGAAAGTGTGGACACAAAAATTTAACCCATTACTGCAAATTTTCGATCCAATTGCTTGTATATTTAATATGGACTTTTCGTTTTAAGTATATCTATCAGTGTGTGTGTGTGTGTGTGTGTGTGTGTGTGTGTGTGTGTGTGTGTGTGTGTGTGTGTGTGTGTGTGTGTGTGTGTGTGTGTGTGTGTGTGTGTGTGTGTGTGTGTGTGTGTGTGTGTGTGTGTGTGAAGGTAAGGTGTGCAGGTTCCCAGTGGACTTGTCTCTGGGCCCTAACAAGACTCCGTTAACCCCAGACTCTCCAGACAAAAGCCGCTTTATGTCTGAGAGCTGTACGTGCAGTGAAAAGGTTTAAGGAGGTGAATGAGAAATTAGGTTCTCTCTTTTCTTCTTTTTCAACTACGTCCTTTCACTTCCTCGCTTTACAAATGTCTGGCTGCCATTAATAGGGAATCAAGACCATTCAAGAGGTGTATAATGGTCAAGAAGCTGTGATAATCCACTGTTCAGATGTTGGCTGCCCGTTGAAATCTGAGCTTGCTTTCACTGGAACTGTATATCTTTCTGTGGCTTGGTGTGGCAGCTATTCAGCAACTGTGGCTTTCACTTGGATCCCGCTAAAGAAGACACAGAGGATATACAAAGACCAATCAGCGAGGGCAAATCTGCTTTCCCTCCTCACCCTCTTTCAGGAAGCTCGTTTTCATAGTTTTTTCGTGCCATAACACTACATAATAGTCAAACAAGCCAAAAAACACACCCACATTTATTATGTGGCCATGTCAGAGAGCTGGAGAACAGCATCGTTTACATGACTCACACACAATTGGGTACAAAAAATGAGGTGAGGAGCTCTGTGGATGTGACTCTGGGGATTTTCTGTAAATCTTAACTGGGCTTTAATTGTGGGCGAGTGATGATGTTGAGGGTTTACTACAAGGAACCCTGTGGAGAACATACATTAAAATGTCTGCTCTCAGACCTCCCTAACAATCACAGTAGGTCTCTATATTTAAGTATTGCTGAGGAATGAGAGCGTTTGGTTTGTTTCTCTGTGGTGACACGGGATCTAGTCGACAGCCTGTAGTCGCATCATTAACACCTGGTAATTTAAGAGATTGTGGTTTAAAACTCAGATAAGACCCTCAGTGTTAGTATCCGTCTTTGATGCATCTCTTCCTCTCCATATTTTACTGATCCTTGCAGCCTCCGTCTTTTCCTCTGCTCGTTCTGAATCACTCTTATCAGGTGAGGTTGGTTAGCAGGTCTGTGTCACGCTGAGATTTTGATAAGACATGTCTTTTTCCCGGGCTTTCATAGGTCAGCTCCAAGTAACCCTGTATTGGCTGCCTGCTGTCCGTTGGGACCCACAGGGGGCTTGTCGGAATCATCTGAGCTCTGAAGTGCTATCTGAACCTTATAAAAGCTGATAACCCGTGGGGAAAGGTCAGAGGAAGCGGGGGCAGAAACAGATTTCACTCTGGCACATTTTAACACATATAGTAGCTGTAAAAGAGTTAAAAGGAGATAAAAAGGATTTTCAATTGCAGGGCTAACTCTGTGACTGCTAATGAAAGGAATGAGAGGAAGCATGGCTGCATAGCTGAACAGTTTGTCGACTATATATTGTCTGCTTTGTTTTTTTAAAACAGAGACTGATGAAAGGATCTCTGCTGTTAGCTGTCATGATGAAGTGCCTAATTAGACTTGAAGTTACAATATGAATATCCATATTTGGGAAATAACCTTAGTCACATTTTTGTAAAGAGTCAGAAGAAAAGATGCGTCACCTCATATCTGAAAACAAAATACGGCCCTACAGCCAGGTTTCAGTTTTCTAAAGACTGTAAACAGCAGAAAATTGCAAGTCAGGCTCTGTCTAAAGATACTATAATCCCACTATCACCACTTTTACAGCTGTCTAATTTCAATTATATCTTTTATTTGTTTTTTTTGTACATTTCAAAAACAAAAGGTATTTTCCGAGGGGTTATGAGCCTGACTAATTCTTGGTGCAGTAAATTCCTGGATGACTGTTCCTAGTCTTTACAATGAGCTGAGTTACCCAACCGTTGACCGCAGCTTTATTTTTAACAGACAGATCAGACAGCTCATCTAATCCTTGGCAATGAACGTATTTTGCAGAGCTATTCCTTTGTTGCTTTTCAAAGACTCATCAAAAAAGCTGCTGTCATCCAGTCCTCGGGCCATGCACTAAAACTTATCATTGAACTTATCATTCATTTTAAAATCTTGAGAATATAAAACCCTTATAACCATTTTTCTCCCTTTTGCCAAAATAAGCAGAAACTTTTATTCTAATGTAGGCATGATAGCTGCTTCTGGAGGAGATTAGAGGGCTTCCCTTCTACTGGTTCCATGTCTGTGGTTGAGGCTCAACTTGGCAGTTTCTATTGTCGTGAAATATTAGGTGTCCCCTGTACATATTTCATTTCTAAGGTTTGAACTCTATCTGCATTGGCTCGTCTGTCGGTGTCTGCCACAGGGATCTCGCATGAAGTGAAAGTTATACTCCCTATGGGTAAATCGTTCGTATTTGTGCAGCTGGCCAAGGCTGCGTGGAAATACTTAGAAGTATTTGGACAACTAAACAATGTTAATTTGAAACCTATTAACATTCTGCTTCAGTTTGGGTTGAGGAAGATATTTGTAATGCTTAACAAGCTCAGAGCGCAGCATTTGTTTCCTGTTGAGGCGACTTGCCTTATATTTTCATCTGTGAAATCCCAATCACCATGCTGGACCTCACCAGGATGAAATACAGACTGAAAACCAATGATCAAACTTCAGTTTGTGCTCTAGTGTTTAAATATTTGCCCACATGTCAGGCTGTGAGTGGCTAAGTGTCTGAGACAGTATTGTTATTTTGCTGTATCACTGTGGCAGAGGTAATTATTTTTTCCTTTAATTGAATCTGTCTGGGGCTTAATGGACTGATCCTGATGGATTAGGCTGGTTTCCTGTCGCCCCTGCTCCCCCAAATACATACACAGATGAGCGTGTGGTAAGCACTCGACTCAAATAGTTATTACTTGCGCTGTAAAGACAGCCAAAGGCCATAATGCAATGTATCCTTTAAAACAAACACCATCAGATTTCAGCTTTCAGACACTTACTGCAGTTTGGAGTTGGGATCAGACTGCGGACTCATGATCAGAGCTCAGGGCTGGATGAGCTCTTCATGGGGGCCAAACTTCAGTGCCCCTGATATATGATTTACGATGAGGTTCCTGAAAGAAAGAAATTCCCCATTTAACTACAGACTGCCTTTGTTAGTTTACACCAAACACTTGTGTCCCCTTTCTTCTTTTGATATGACATTTCTCTAAATTAATCCATCAAAATATGTTACAAATTATCTTGACAGTCTTACAATTTCTGATTAATAATTGGACATTGTTTGTATATACATGTTTGTAGCTGAATTGTTTTTCTGAAAATGATGCAATTATAATCTGAATTATTTGTTTACTAATCATCCTAATAACAATTTTTTGTTTGAATCCACAATAGACACATTTTAGAAATTAAATGTCTGACGAGTTGAGCTTCAAAATAAAAGCATTATTGTAAATACAAGTACAATATTTTTCTGATAAATGAAAGACACAGAATTTAGTTTTTTATTTGCAAACAAAGGATTTACTGTCTCTTTAATTTACAGTTAAAGTCACAATGCCCTGTTAATCAACATAAACTCTGTTACTGTCGTTTACATTATTAGTGAGCTAGCTCATTAATAATACTGTTTTATTTAATTGTTTACTGTCTTATTGTGTAGGCCTGTGTCTTTTCATTTATTAATTATATAATTTTTTATATATGTCTGGATGTGCTGTGTGCATTTGTGTGTGTCTTTGTGTCAGCGAGAGATGTCCACTGTGGGTTTATCTGTCTGGCATTTGTTTAGACTGTGGTTGGACTTTATTTCATGGAGTCCTCAGGGAATCTCCTCCAACACAGACTCAATTTGTGAAGCAAATCTGCTCTTTTTCACCTAAAAGAGAATTGTTTTGTCCCTGGTTGTATTTGTCAGGCGATGATCTACAGCTAGCAGGCGAAGGCTAGAGAGACAAAATAGTTGTAGACAGTTGCTCTGCACATGCTTAAACCAGGAACAGATTTGGAATTAAATCGTTGTTTGAAGTCAAATTATTAGTCAAAAGTTGCTTTCCAAAAGACCAGCTGTAATTCGTACTGTGACATATATTCAACAGAGGATAAACTTTTTGCCAAAAATTGTGTTCCATTTTTTTATTTGTTGAACATAAAATCTAAACACTCATGGAGCCCCATTAACAAAGTCAACCACTGTTCATCATGGTAGCATAAGAAAAGTGAGGTTCATATCATTGTTAAAAACAAACTTGCATCATTTGTTTATGTTGCAATGCTAAAAACCCAAGTGGTTTTCTATTGTACAAAAAAGTCAGATACATAAACTGTGTAACCCCCCAGTTATTTGTAATCACTGCTTTTAGTGTTTTTTCTGCGCATATGACAAATGGTGTGATCCATACACCAATTAGCACAAGTGTTTTTACAAGAGAAAACATGACCTTTGCACCAGTCAAGCAAGCGTTTTGTGATATTTGTTTTGTAGTGTCACGTCTATCAGGTATAGCATATTATGCATTACTCCAGATTAAAGTAAGTCTCCCTGTGTGACAGTGTTGAGTCAAGATGTGAAGGTTTAGGATTGTTGACAGCAAACCTCCTGCTTTAATCCCACATCATGCTTGGATCACTCATTCACTGTTTCCGTGCAGTCGCAAGAGGCCTCGGTGTTAAAGGTCAGGACTGTAAGGATATATCATAGTGCGACCTCCATCAAACAAAGTGACCATGAAATTTGGACAAGGTGCAGCGTCAGGCATCACTGATCAGCTAATTTACAAATTTCTCTTCAAGTGTGGTATGTAGAAATCCAATGAAACAATGTCCTGGGACTGTCAAGGACATCTTTATTGATTAGATTGAAAGGTTGAATTATCTTTATTTGAAAATGTAACTATAAAACCAGAATTTCATTTGATTATACTCATGACATTTTCCAGATGGAAATAGGGGCTCGTTTTAACCGGAGTAACTTGATGCTGTGATGGAAGAGGTATTCAAATAACCACCTTAGGGTAGCAATGCCGCTTTATAAAAATACTCCATTACAAGTAAATGAACTGCATTCACATTTTTACAAAGGTCAAAAGGACCATTAGCAATAACATATAAAAACACTCATGATGAAGTTGTGTGATGGTTCAGGTTGGAGTTTATTATATTATTGCATCATTATCACTGATATAAAGTATATTAGTATACAGTGTTGTTTAATAGAACTTTTTGGTAAATGTGGAGTTAATTTTACCGTATCAATGTACAGTTTTGTTGTTTAATCTAAATCTTTATGCAAAAAGTCCTTATAGCTGTTAAATTAATGTAGCAGTGTTATTACAACATTTCTCTCTGACATGTGGTGTAGCAGAGAATGCTGTAAAGTAAAATACTGTTAACCAACAATTGTATTACAGCCCTGACCGGATGTAGTTTTGTCTGAAATGTAATTTTTACTGCACTCTGCTGCTGAAAGTTTTCTACTACTAACAACATATTTTCACAATTGCAGCAAAGGTTGAGCTTGTTATAGATGATTTAACCAACCTATGTTTCACTCGCTGCACCTATGGACATGAGCTGTTGAAATTCAGGCCTTGTATCTCTGCAGGCCTTTGGGCATGTTTAGTGCTCCGAGCTTTTCATCTGACATGTACTCAAGCAGATGCAAGGGTTAACAGCTCTACTAAATCACACAGCACCCTCTGACCCTGAAGAGCAGGTTGAGAAGATGACAATCTATAATTCATCAGGTGTTCATTCCAGTTGAAAAACCTCATTCAGAATTGTCAAAGTGAGGAGGATTTTCTTTATCAGTGCAGGCGAATTTCCGAGGTGAGGAAATTTACAGCAACAGCAACACTTAACAGAGGAAATCATAACTCTTTGTCTGGATGAATACCAGAGCTGTGCTCTTCAGAAGCTGAAATTTCCGCACTGAAGATATTAGGGGTTTGAGTTATGCCTCAGGTTCATACACCAGAACAAATAATTATCATATAATTTTTCTTTCCAACTGAAACCACTTGTGCTTCCAGGTAAAGTCTTCCACCCCCAGAGATGCCAATCTGGGATAAACTGAAACAATTACAATCATTACTGCTGATGTTATTGCTGTAACAGAACCATGTTCCTTCATATTTATGTAACCATTCACATGTAGGTTATGCTAAACTCCTGTGTTTTGTTGCAGTGTCTTGTTAAGTTTAAACACACATTTCATGCATGACTTATTACCGTGCTGAGTCTCTCCATTTAGACGAATGGCCCTGGCTGAAAAGGGACCCCGGGGATCTCGCACCTCACCACTTCCAATAAACCCAGAAATAAACAGTTTGCTTTTTCACACGTTGCAGGCATTCTGCATCATGAAATCTGTTTGACCAAACTGTTAACCTTTTACCAATCACTTAGATTGCTCCTGTCCCCTTCTTCTTTCTCATCATCGATTTTTGCTTGACGCCTTGTCCTGTGCTTTTACATTTAGAGTATCCAATATTTGAGTCATCTGGCTGTTTAAGCCATCACCTCCTTACACCTTCCTTCTTGCCATAGCAGTTGACCCAAGCCAGGATGACCCATGACGTAAGGGTCACAGGGAGATTGTTGAGTGTTAAGGACGTCTTTGCACTTACAGGCATGTCTTACAATGCCGAAGCCGGAGCAGCAGAGAGGGTCAAAATGCGGCCATGACCCTGCTGATGGAGTGCTTCTGTGTGGTCAAACAGGGTCATGGGTTCAGCAAGGAGCAGCGAAAGGTTAGGCAGGAGTGACAGGAGAGCTACAAATCGGCAAAAACATCCATCCAGTGCCTGAGCGAAACCCATCACTCTGATCTCATCCATCTTTCATCAATGGCCTCCTGCTTTCTCTTTTCTCTCCCTTTACTTCTGTATTCTAAGCTGATGCACAGCTGAGTGGCTGCATCGAGACATGTGTGACATTGAGGGTTTTTAAGTTTTTCTCAAATTGGATCTTTGAAAAGGAAATTTTAATTGTTGATTTACAAATATAAATGATGTTCAATTTGGTTTTTGTTATTGAAAATATTTAGCGCAGAGTCCATATGTTGTCATTCGGATCTCGTTAGCACATCTACTTATGCAAACAGGATAATCAGAGGACATTCTTCCTGTGTGTCCTCTGTTGAGTCTGATGAGATTCATGTATGTGACAGGTGTTCCACAAATACGAGCTGGAGCTGTTATTCCAATGAAGTCAAAGTCAATCTTTGCTTCCTTCTCATTAGGCCAACAGGTTTGTGAATGCCAGATTAAACAATTTCAAAATTTCTGTCAACAAATCTGTCTATTCTCATAACACTGGACTTAATTACTTTTCCTATGAAGTCATTTAAATTCATGTTTTGGGAATTAAAATGCTGGCCAGCATTCAGAGTACCCTGAGAGGATTCAGTTGAACTGCAGCCCATGGACCACATTGTGTTTATTCAGTTCTTTAAACTGATCTCATAGTGAAGTTAAAAAAAAATCTTTCTCATGATGATGCTTGACTCAACTCATGCTGCCTCACAACATGAACAAAAACTTTCAACTGGCTCCCTGGAAACTAATTAGATTCTTCAAAAAGTCTACCTGTTTCCACCACCTGCACCCATGTGTGCATAAATGTGTTCATTCCTGCATACACTTGAAGTATGCAAACTAGCAAGCAGCAGGCTGTCCTTGATTGAAGCCTCCTCTCATTGGTACAATTGGGCAACCAGCTGCGGTTAGAAAAAGCCGGCAGCCTGAAAACATTTAACCAGGCTGGAGGATGGCCCTCACCCTGACCACCACACACACTCATAAAACACAGCCATATGTAAAGGATTGGAAGGAGGTCGACTTCTCTTTTGATATCCAGTATGAGGGCAATGGGCATGACTAATGGCATGGTGTCTATAAATGTGGCATATAATAAGACATGATTCCTCTCTCTTAACCTGGATCTTGAATTTAACCATCCAATTTATTAGCTTACTTTAAACAGAGCTGACAACCACAAGTCAGCCACAGTTTTTACTGCCTTAAGGACAAAGAACAAACCTTGACACAATCCAGAATATTTGGACCAAAGCTATTTTATGTTTTGGAATCTCCAAATTTGAAATCCACAATGACAAGTCAAACAGAAGCTCTTGGTTGGAGTCAGTGGCCCTGAAATACAGAAACACAAAACTAATTGCCCTCTGTTTGGGCATCTATGACAGTTAAATTTGATTCGAGTTTGTGGCCTTGACCCACACACATGGGACAGACAAATTCACATAAACACTGTACATCATTTTAAAGTAGCAGTCAGCATTGCATTTCAGATGGCTGCATTTGGACTGTATATTGTGCATATCCATCTTCAACTTTTGCTATTCTCTGGAAAATGTGCTTTTTTTCATTTTATGTATTTACATTGTTTGATCTTATCTTTTATGTTATGCAACCTGAGAAGATCCAAAACTGTAATTAAGTTGCTTACTGTTTGGTCCCTCTCACTGAGGCAGTAACATTTTTGGTCTGTGCCTTGAAAATCGATTGGAAATGTACTATATGTGTGAGGACAAAGAGAAAGAGGAAAGAGAAAGGAAGAAGTCCTGAGGTCCTCAGTCTGGATGATGTTCCTCATACTTGTATATCTTCACATCGATCACACACATGCAGGCAAATAGACAGACACACATTCGACAAAAAAGGGAAAAGGTATAAGCTTAAACTATGGTCATTAAATCTCCTCCAAAAACATTAATAATGTTAAAATGGTATTTCAGTATGTCCAAAACTGGTCAGGCTACAAATAATAGTGGACAGATTGTGATCGGTAAAAAACGTGAATATATAGCCAGTTATTTCGACATTCAAGACATTGTTTATAGTGTGTCTGCCAGTATTTTATTTCACTAGATTTATCTTATTTGGGGGTGATGCATGACGGTATTTTAAAGCTCCCAAATGGACAATTGAGTAAATAGATTTTCAACTTAAATTCCAAACAGGCCTTTTCTGTGTTATGTGATAGGAACACAAAAATGAAAGTTACCTCTGTCACCGTACATGCACACACTGCAACTATGATAAAGAACAAGACACCCATATCCACTGTCATATCCATATAATCTACTTTTAGAAGATAGTCTATTCAAAATCATTGACTTCAGCATCCCTTCTCGTTTCTTCTCGTCTCTCCTGAAAGCTCTTCGTTTTTTTAAAGTATAACTTCTGTCTCTGAGGACCTCTTCAGAAAATCTTTACAGCCACGCCAGATTACTGTGAAAGCGTTCCTTCCGCTCCCGAGTTGAAACAAGAAATGAAGAGCAGATTTTATGCCCAAGTTTTTGATGTCATTAAAGAAATGTCAGACTATTGAGATGGTTTTTTTTCCCGTTTGCAATGAAAACTTGCACTGTCTCAGATATTATCATGGTGGATATGATGACATGCAGCTATATGTTTTGAAGGGAGAAAACTGTGGGTTTTGTTGGATCTTGTATTCATATTTTTAAATCATCTTATATCTACTTCCTTCTGTTGGATTTGAATTGCTGAGGAAGTCATGTGTAGCAAAGCCAACGTGAGCCGAAGCTGCCATCAATCTAAAGGGAACAGTGGGGCCGGGCTTTGTGCTGCAACCTCTTGGTTACAGGGCAAATACTTCATCTTTAAAGACTTTACACTCTAACCACAGAGTATTGTAACCGCTCATGGGACAGAAATGTTGTTTCATACCGAAAGAAAAATTAAAGAAGAAACTTCAGAACTTCTCAGTACCAAGGCCAAACTCTGAATTGCTTACAGTTCTCTTCTCTGGTTATTATCAGTGTGTAAATCGAATTGTGTGTGCACATGTGTGTGTGTTTACATTTAAGATGGACTGGCCCTCTCAATTATTGAAAGAAGTATTCAGATCCTTTACCTTTAAAATGACCAATACAGCAATGTAAAATACTCATGTAAAATCTTACGTAAGTAAAGGTACAGAAGTGTTATTAGCAAAATGTGGTGAAGTATTAAAGTAAAAGTACTGGTTTGGTCCCGCTGGTTGATTTATCATGACATATGGCATCATTAGATTATCAATAGAGAACCATCAGTGTGTAAGCAGCATGGTACTGTTGTAGCTGCTGCAGGTGGAGCTAGTTTGAAGTATTTTATATCCATTTTTATATCCAAGAACAGTAGATACATGTGAAGGGTAATCAGGTGATTACTGGGAGAGGCAAGAAGAAAAAGAAAAAGTTCTGATTCACAAATCTGTTTTCAGTTTTTGAACTTTTCTTCTAACCTTTGATTTTTAGTGAGATATTGGAACAATTGAACATTTATTGAAATGAAACCATGTGAGAAGTTTAGAGGGAAAAAAACACTATTTGGTGCATGGAGCTGTTAACAATAGACATGTGAAATGTGACCTTGACTAAACACTTCTGTTTGTAAGATGTTTAATCCTTAACAATGTGATGTATTTTAAAAGTTTGTTATTTTGTCCATTGTGTTGAATCTTCATTCAAAAGTAACTAAAGCTGTGAAATAAATGTAGTGGACTAGAACATACTATATTTACTTCCAAAATGTAGTGGAGTGGAAGTATAAAGTAACATCAAATGGAAATACTCGAGCAAAAAACAAGTACCTAAAAATTGTACTTAAGTACAGTATACGAGTAAATGTACTCTTCACCAGTGACTCTCTTATATTGCATTTCCTCCCCTGCCTCTGCTAATGTGTTACTACACTTCAGCCCTGCAACTGCTCAATATGATGGTCTGGTATAAAAACATCAGACTGGTCTGTCCGGTGCCTTTTGTCATCCTCTCATTGGCTGAAAAGAAATTCTTCACTTATCTAGACAGCCCATCTAATGGCACTTGTCAGAATCAATAGAAGTTTTTGTTTCTGTTAGTTAGGGCTGTCTGTAAGATGAAAAACAGACAGTTGTCAAACCTTTACATTAAGGAGGAAACAAGTTATGAGCAGGATGACGGGAAATAAGAAAACACTGTTTGTGGCACATCATAATACGCTGTCATTTAAAGGAAAAAGCACAAAAAGGGATCTGCAAAGACAATCACCACAAAAACAGTTGACAGCCTGCACAATATATGCTGAATACACACAGCAGATTAATGTCATTCACTTATTGCAGAAACTGTAGAAGGCTGCTTAAAGCTCAAAGCCTAAAACAGAAAACTTGCTTTGAAAGAGAAGCATGGAAAAAAAAATGTTTCCCTTGTGCATTGGTGAAGCTCGTCTGAAATTAACAGTTGAGAAGCCATTGGTTAACACCCACAGCACAGCATACCTGCACACACACTGGTATGTGAGAACCTGGTATGATGGATGAAAAGTGTACATTTGCATGTTGTTCCCAGCCAGCTCATTTGCATCAAGGAGTCAAGACCGTTCATCCAAGTCACGCTCTGCCAATCAAAATTAAGTACGTGTGAGCGTGTGGTAATACTATTTGCTGCAGTCCACCTTCTTTTCACTGTCTACACTTACGGTCTAATGAACACTAAATAAATTATCACTGCTTAAAGCAGCTATAATCAATATTTTGATATGAACAGTGGATTGTTCGACGACATGTATGGGAAGGGGTTAAAAATCCACAGAGGATTATCACACGACTCACCATATCCATTCTGCTCTAAAGAGCATTTCAGCATCTTTTGGCTCTTTTTTTTTCTGACAGAATTGGTTTTGGCTGAAACAGGGATCTTTTCAGCAAAAAGCTCCCAGAAATTGGTGGAGACCAAAAAACAGCTAAAGTGCAGATATCGGAATTACATTCCTCAATTGGACACACACATTACAATAAATGAATACTGATGTTGCTCCTTGGCTGTTAGATGTGTCAGGACCAGAATGCGCAATCAGTTAAATAGTCTTGTTCTCAAAGGTGAGAACAAGAGCTCCTGGAATTAATTGTTATGTTCACTGCTTGTTTCTGCTGCTCTCAAGTGGCCAATTTAATTTTAACCTGTTCAAAACTGTTTGACTACATACATAAGTCACTTAAAAGTATAGCAGAAATGTGATCTGATCACATAAACCTGATTGTATCTCTGCAGTTCCCTGCTAACATGTGCAATTCTTCATATAAACTGTGGGAGGAGTGAGCAAATTCAAATAGGCTACATTTTACGTGCTACTTATGATGTATATAATGTGTTGTATATAAGACAGTAAACAGGGAGGCATTTCATATCCTTTCTGTCTTCCACAAACTTTCTCGAGGATGTGTGTCTGTTTCACAACCACATATTTTTCCTGTTGCTTCATGTCTGTGCTTCATCTCTCTGGATGATGCCGTTGACATTTTGGTATCAATATAAATGGTATCTAAAAAGAAAAAGCCTAGAAACAAGATGCTTTGTCCTGCTCTGAGTCTGTGTGTAAACATCTAAGTCATTATGAATCAGTTTGTCAAGTGACCATGGAGTAATTTCAGGGCTTCAGTTTACCAATACTTCTCAACCACTATGTGACTCCCTGCATTTGTAAATGTTGCAATTAGACTCCACCATGGTAGGTGTTTAACAATGAATGTGAGTTGTAATGGTCACATTGAATACAGGAAAGTTTATAAATCCACCATTTAAAACACACTCATGTAATGTGTTGATATTAGTTCAATCTTTTGGAGATGCTCGCAGCTCCCCCTTAGCTTTTAGATAAAACAACATGTAGAAAGTGATTTTCTGAACAAAACCATGGAACCGCGCAATAAAGCTGCTGTAATAAAGATTGGAGTTGTTTTCACTGGTTCTGACAGACACCAGACACCCATGCTGGACTGAAAGTTGCTGGATGGGGAGGAAAGGAGGGAGAAGGCTGAGAGAGTGAGGCATAGTCTCATGCCCATATGCACAGTGGAGAGGGGCTGAGAATGATGTAAAGCCGAGATGATGAGGAGGGTGAGGAGGCATAATGTGGAGATGATTACAGGGCGAGAGAATGTGTGAACAGGCGAGTGAAAGTTGGAGAAGCGGATGAGAGGTCAGGTGGGTTGAGTGAGTTTGAGAGTTAAATAGAGATGTGTCTACATAGCTGCACAGACCAAATGAAAATATGAGACTGTGTTTTTACTGTAACATTAGATTTCCAGATGGCAATCATTCATTACTTGAACGGTTCCACCCTCTGGCATATCCTGACGACTGCCATAAAACTCACAATGTACAGTGAATGTCAGCAGTGATTCACAAACAATACTCTGTTATATTACCATACATTATGTTTTTATAAGGCTGTTTTTCATGTCATCATGAGGGCCAACATGTTAAATACACATACACATACACACACACACACCACCCTGTGGCATTGCTCACTTAGCAACTCATAGCTCATGCTTGTCTGACTCCTGCTCAATGACGCCCTGCGGTGCTGAACATGAATGAGATTTAATCGCGATTTCCTCTGATATCTTTGCTCTTTTATAAATCGTATCACATAAAGTGTATGGTCAAACTATTTTTCTTATTTCTCACTTATAGTACAAGTGTGTGAAAGTTGTCCACTTGGTGTCCAGTTGTCCAGTTGGTGGTTCATTTCCGAGCTCCTCCTACCAGAGTGTACTTGAGTAATACTCAATTCCAGTTGCTCCAGATGATTAGGGGAATGCCTTATATGATACCTCTGCCACCATCTCTGTCTGTGATTGCTGATGTGTGAGTAATTAGAAGGCACATTTTTAAGTACTGTGGGTAAAATAACTACACGAATGCAAATTAGCTATTTGATAATCCAACTCATAAACATCCATCAATAACTGCCAAGTTTGTAACTGTGAATTTTGATTTATATGCTGTGCAGCCATAGTTGTTCTGCTTCAGAAAGGATAAATGAAGGGATGAATGAAATAAATAGATAAACAGACAGAAGACAAGCAAAATGGATCAAATTATTACAGGAGGACGTACACCAGCCAGATGGATATTGTATTACTAATGATTTAAGCATAAATAGATAGTTATATGAGGCAAGTCAAAAGTTAAGCATTTGTTAATTAGTACCACCCATGAAGTACAGCTCAGGTTGATGGGCATATCATTTTGTAGGTTGTGAGGGAGTATGTTGGTGTTTTGTTCACGAGTAAGGTTTAGGATGGAGCAGGAGATTGAAAGGCAGATCAGTATGGCATCATAAGTGAAGCAGGTCTGGTACTAGACTGTTCTGGTGAAGAAGAGCTGAGCTGGAAGGCAAAGCTTTTGATTCACTAGTCAGTCTATGTGCTGACCCTTATCTATGGTCATGAGCTTTGGGTAGTGAATGAAGAATTAGGTTAAAGATACAAGTGGCTGAAATGACTTTCCTCTGCAGGGTGGCCAGGCTCAGCCTTAAAGATAGGGGAATGAGCTTCAGCGAAACTGAAGTTAGTCTGCTTCCACCTCATTGAAACATGTCTAATAGCTGTCGAGATATTTCAGTCTAGACCAGAGGACAGGCTGACTAACATTATCTTCTCTGGATTAAAGTATTCATCTGTTGTTTTGCATCTAGAAGTAGTTTTTACAGCACAGTTTATACACACTGTACACTGTGTACCGTAAAGGCCACAAATTACCTGGGTGCTAAGCCGGAAACAAGTAGAACTGGTACAAAAACACAAAAGTGTCTTTGTTAGAGATTTAAGGAGATTTATGAAGCTTACTTTGGCCCCTACCAGGAGTCAGTGTGTGTGTTTATGTGTATATGAACTTTGTAACTCTGACTGCTTGTTCCAATAGCCCTCTGCTGCGCCTGAACAAGCTTACACCTCAGCTAAACCTGCGTCAACTGATTATGTGGGCTTGCATTGACGCATGTGTTAGTGTGTGAAAGGGTGTCTGTTTGTTCTCGTGCTGTTTTATCCCATATCCACTGCGTTATTAAACTATTCACACCATGCAGAGGCAGTGGTGCATTAAAGTAAACTGAAAGTGGAGTTTGTTCATAATATTTGCAAACCTGGAGGAATTGCTTTCTATTGAGTGATGCAGGCTGTGGCCTATTTCGTCAATGCTCACTGAAGCTGAAACAAAGTCCCAATAAGTGGATGAAAATATGGAGGCTGCATTTGTGGCTGTGCCTTTGAAAAAAAAAGGGTGTTTGTGTGAAGTGGTTCAGATGATTTGATTACACCGAAACACCAAAATCCTCACCATAAGGTGAAATTATACAGGAAAACAGAAAGAAGTTGTAGGGAGGCAGAAATCAAAGTCAATGATCTCATTTGTAGTTCAGAGCTGCACACAAATAAATGCTAATTCTGAATGTGTTTGAGTTAGTTTTATATAAATTCCTTTCAGATAATGTTTAACCAACTCGAAGGACAAATGTGATACACTGAACAAATGACCTTGATCTGAACAGTTTCACCTTGGCGGACAAGTAGAAAGCTAAAGCAGCTGAAAGGGGTATTATGTGTGTGTGTGTGTGTGTGTGTGTGTGTGTGTGTGTGTGTGTGTGTGTGTGTGTGTGTGTGTGTGTGTGTGTGTGTGTGTGTGTGTGTGTGTGTGTGTGTGTGTGTGTGTGTGTGTGTGTGTGTGTGTGTGTGTATGATTAGCAGTTACTGGAGCAACAGGGGCATTGAGTCACAAACCTTTCTGAGGTAAACTTGTCCAGTCTAAGAGGCTCCACATCATGGCCCTGACAGATTACTCTACTTCAGTGTTTTTACCATCCATCTATTTAGCTAACAGTCGACTATGCATCTAGAATTCTTCTTTAATAACAATTAGGTCACCAACTATTTGAAATAGTGAAACATTTTTCAAAAGTGAAGAGGGAAAGTATTCGAGGTCATGGGGAACTCAGAGAGCATATGGTGGATTGTAGTGGAGTGCGCCTGCAGGATCCTTGGTGTTTCTACAGCAACAGGTAAGACATAAATATAAAAACAAACCATCTTAACATGAGCCTGATTTTGTTCTTTGGACACAGCAGATGCACAACAGAGTTCAGATCTTCTCAGTGAAGATCTGAGGTCAGAACTTAAAATTCAACATAAAAGGTTATGATAAGTAGTATTAGAAGTAATCATAGTCTCTGAGAAGTGTGACCTGTTGTTTAGTGCTGACATCTGACTCAGTGCTGAATAGTATTTATCTAATTCAATCTCCAAAATGCTTCATTTCTTAGAAACATGCCTTAAGCTTTCCTGTGGTGGAGAGGCATCCAGCTGGGCTTTTTCAGGATTTTTAGAACTCAAAATGTTGGAAGATCCAACGGTGACATAGGCCAACTGTATTTATTTACCACCAAGAACAGTAAACCTTCTCTTGGCTGATATATAGAGCGTATAAAAACATACTTGATCATACATAACCTTGCTATTATTGTCCCTCCTCCTCTGTTTTCCTCCGGCACACAGGGACAGATTGCACGCAGCTCTCGCAGTCACATTAAATCATCATGAGGGAAATGGCTCTCTGGTTTTAAAAAAAAAATGGGAACCTCTTCACTTAAATTCAAACAGCTGCAGACACTGAACATTTACTGAGAGACATGTGCCTCACATGACACCGAAACTAAGTCTCTGTATCCAGCTGGGTCACTGGACTTATGTGATCACAAGCTGTTATACATTCACACCTATGTGCGCTCGCTGTGCACTGTTTTTATGTGTGTGTGTGTGTGTGTGTGTGTGTGTGTGTGTGTGTGTGTGTGTGTGTGTGTGTGTGTGTGTGTGTGTGTGTGTGTGTGTGTGTGTGTGTGTGTGTGTGTGTGTGTGTGTGTGTGTGTGTGTGTGTATGTTTATGGCATGCGTGGGTGTGCCTCTGGCTGGCTGGTTGGCTGTTGGTCTGTTCACACGTCTACATGTCTGGGTAAGCCTGTTGGCCTATGTGTGTGTTCTACTTACAGACATGCATGCAGGGAGGTGCATACACTGTTAATATCCAGCTGTTGTATATGCAGCATTAATTCCTTTTACACTCTCGAAACTGCCAGAAACCATTTAGCAGCATTCCCCCAACTTTCCCTCTGGAGCTGATTCTATCTTTGAATTTCTGTTAAGCAGGCCGGAAAAATTGCTTCCATGTGATCATCACTCAACTACCTCAGGAAAAAGATTGGTTAATAAAACAGGTTTTTCTTCATAGTTCAGAAGACTTTGTTGTCACTGCGTTTCTTCTATTCTGACACATCAATACAGTTGTATCCAGTACATGTAGCATCAACCATGTTTTAGTGTCAGTCCACTCAGATAATGAGACATGCTGGTAGGTGTTTTTTTTTTTTATATATACCTTTGGACACCTGCTTGCCCTTGTTTCCAGCCTTAAAGTGAAGCTAAACAACTGCTGGCAGTAGTTTCATATTTATCATACAGAAGTGGGAGTGCTATCTGTCCTCATATATAACTCTGACAAGGAACCGAGTATATTTCTTTAAAATAATAGAAATGCAGCGGCTAAATTGGAGATCAATTCAATTAAGCCCTGTATTGATCCCCTGCAGAAAAAAAAATCATATTAGCTTCTCCCACTGCAGTGAGGTCACAGGTTAAGGGTAGCTGAGATTTATCATCTTGCTCAAAAGCATGTCAGCAAAGTTGATATTACAGAAAAAGGCAAAAAAAAAAATCAGCAACTTACTGTTGCAGCCTAGCATCCCTTTTACAAAAGGTCTATTTTCACTAAAATAGAATAAGTACACAAAGAAATAGAATAGAATAGAATAGAATAGAATAGAATAGAATAGAATAGAATAGAATAGAATAGAATAGAATAGAATAGAATAGAATAGAATATGTATTATGCTGTATCATTTATCACTCATTTATTATTACTGATAAATGATGCAGAAATACTGATGAAATGTTGTTATTTATTAGTCAAAGTCAACATGGCACCCAGTGACAACTTCAAACACAAGTAGTGGCGTTTTTTTTAGGACAGCATGGTTGTGGTTTACAGGCAGAACCTCCATGATGGTTTAAATTCCCACTCAATTGAAATAGCCTTGCTAGCTGGCACTGATATGGTAATTGCAAGCATGAGTAAGCTATTACAAAAGTTCTGTGACCATGACAGAAACAATTGTAATAATTACAACAAATTATTTGTCCTTATCCTTGTATCATGTACATCATCAGGTCAGTGGTGCCCCACTGGCAGGTGAAGTATGACTTTAAGCTTAGTCACTTTTGGTCAATTAAAGTGAGTCGTTTTTGCTCAAAAAGCAGAAAAATGGGTTTCAGCCAAGAATTGAATTAGTTATTTCAAACTTTTATAAACATCACAGCAATGAGAATGTCTGCAAGGAAACAGTAGTGGCTACCTTGAGCGCAATATGACAAAGATACATTAAAAAAAAAAAAAAAAGCCTAAAAAAATTTAAACAGACAACACAAAGTTGCATCACAGCAAAAATACGAACAGTATATATAAGTTTGAGAGGCTTACCCTCTACTGCAACCCTGCCTCCAGCTAAAAAGTACATGAACTAAGTCTGACATCTGGTGGACAGAGTCTGCTCACCAGCAACTTCTCACCAGAATAAAAAAAAAAAGAAGAGACTATCTTCCTGTCTTTTTCAGTGTTGTGTGCTGTGGGAGTGGAGACAATCCAACAGGGAGAATTCAACAGCCTCGGCATCTACCTACTGTAAGTGCTTATAGGTTTTGAATCTACTTCACAACATACTGTGGGAATTTAAACCTACCAAATCCCTCCTGACTGTACTTAAACTGGTTGCATTTCAGAGTTACAAATATATGACCTGGATTTTAATATGGCAAAGAATTTGTAACTTGAGGGTTTGTAGAAAACAGCTTTAATTCTGTACCGGATTTTATAATCTTTCATGCAGTAAATACATACACATCCAAGGAGATGTTGGAAAGGAGTCAGAAGGATGACGCTGGGGGCAGAGGGCAGATAGAAGACCCATATTCCTCTTCTACTTCTTATTATCTCTGTGACTCAGCCAAACTCCCACTGAGCCACAGGAAAACATCTCTCGAAGGAGACCAGAAATGCATGACTGTTTACTCTGTTACTGCACAAAAAACAAATGCAGACGGTGCTGTACTCACACAAACACAAATACACAACTCAGCGATAAGACTTAAAAGAGAGGGTAGTGTATGATGATGGGTAGTCTCGGGGCATTTTTCTGGTTCACTGGATTAGATGGTTATCAGAGTATTTAAACACAAAATAGAGAGGGGGCATTTACTGCAGCGCCAAACAAAACAAAATAAAATACAACTCCTCAAAGCTATGTTTTCTGCACCATATAAGGGTGATATTTCTTCTTTTTATTATGTTTTCATAAGCTACATCCACTTTACATAATTTAGAAACAGTTTACTGATTGTATCACTGCGACTGTATCAGTTTCATCGGGATCAAAATGTCTCCCCTCAGAGTGTCGTCTGTTGGCATCATGATGTTTGAGCTGGCCTATTTCCTGGATACTCTCCTGCTCATGTGTCTGCCGTGAGTACACAACCCTCATCGGCAATATATATGGTTGGCACGGGTACTGTAGCATAAACATCACACATAACAAGATGATTCTCTGAAGAAACTTTCGAACTTTAGTGTCAGATCTCAATTTTGTTATTAGCATTCACATGTTTAGCTTGTCTTAGCTGTCTCTTTCCAAAGCATGAAAAGAACATTACTTTTTTTTTTTTTTACTCGTGACAGGTATCACAGTAGGTAGAACTGACTGTATATTATACCTACCTGTCTCTGTGTTCCTCACTTTCTTCCTATTTGCCTCTACAGCTGTCCTCCAGGCTGGCCGGTGCTTGTGTTGTGGGGGAAGATGGCTCACGTTGGAGGCTTCCATAAATTCCTGTATTACTCTATCATGTCATTGGTCTGCTTTTTGCACCCTGTGTTGGTGTGGCATGCCGTTATCCCAGGTAAAATAACACCAACAGGTTCAATACTTAGCATATATTACATTCTTGTTTCCTGTCAATGTCACGTTTTGACAGCAGACATTTTGACTTCTCATATACTGTAGCAGGAAAAGCACTGGTGTAGCCGATCAAATTCATGATGGCTCTGTTCTGTTTAAGTGCTCTCATAAGACAGGACCAAGCACCAGCATGCCTGACACCAGGACCCTAAAACTGATGTAGCTAAATGGAATTTAGCCATCATTAATTTGATCATTGATACTTGTTTTTTTTTCCCTACACTGTAATACATCTTCTGTGATAAAAAGCCAATAGAAATAGAATATAATCTCTGCATGCAGGGTCTATGCTTCTGGTGACAGCCTTTTTCAACTTCATACTAAGCAAGAAAACAAAGACCAAGTCTCCCAAAAGGCAGCAGGAGAGCTGCGGGGATCAAGGCCCGACCACCATCTGTGTGACAGAAAGAGCAGGCTCGGCCAGCACTTTTTCATTCTTCCATATGGTGACGGGAAGGAGAGGAGTGGGTCTGGCACTCACAAGCAGAGACCGCTGCCTCAGCCTAGAAGAGAGAGGAGAAAGCGTTCAGTCCATGCTGGAGCTGGAGCAGACATCAGTGCCTAAAGACACAGACAGGGAGAGGAGGAGCTGGGGAGAGAGTACACTGATATGCTTAAGAGGTAGGGAGGAGCCTGTGGAGAGAGAGAGGGAGGAGCCTGTGGAGAGAGAGATGGAGGAGATGGATGGGTACTGTGAGCCTGAGCCAGACACCA
Organism: Brachyistius frenatus; assembly: GCF_029030835.1. Taxonomy (NCBI): domain Eukaryota; kingdom Metazoa; phylum Chordata; class Actinopteri; family Embiotocidae; genus Brachyistius; species Brachyistius frenatus. Next base: position 165,767 of record NW_027210782.1, on the reverse strand, counting down.
CCTCAGACACTGCACCTATGATTACTAACTGAACGCTGCACACTGACCGCCATACTGATAACACACAATGGAAAGCATGCATAATGTATTCATACTGACTGCATACAGCTCTCGTTGGTGCTACACTCTAGCCATTTTAATGGAAATACCAAAATAAGCATTTTTGAGTTTTTGGTAATGTTTATTCTATGTGATTACACAACTAAAATATAAAGATTATTAGTTGTTGGTTGTTTTTTTTTATTAAATATTTGACTGATTTGTATATTTTTTACTTCAAAAAGATATCTTTGTATAAAATGAAATGTGAAATCCATTTACAGTATTTTTAGGGACAATTATTTGAGCTTCAAATGTAAAAAATTAAACCATGTGTACCGACATGTGCATGTGGGTGGCTTTAGGCCTCTTTTTTGCAAAGCCAGAATTGATTTGAGTTTAGGCATTAATGCCGAGCAATCCAATCTAGTTCCTGCAGCATACATTATTCATAAGGTAGTAAATTGGATCAACTGTTTCATTCATTCAGAGAAAACATGTGCAAATGTGACTGAAAGTGGCAGGCGTTAGAGCATATGCAGGTGCATGTGTTAGACACATTCAAGCCTCCTCATTGTGTGTTTGTCATGTGTGAGCGGTGACCATGGAGACAGAGCGCTGGGAGGAGTGTTCACGTTAATATGGTGATGAGAGAAACATCAGATCGCCCACCAAAGCTCCACCAAAGGCCCATATGTTTCACCAAAACGTGTCTAGCTGGCGCACCTAATCCTGTACATGTCCTACACTGAACACTGGTAATATTAATAGGTTGTGTGAATCAAACCCAAGCTCTATAAACCACCCTGAAATTAGCATATTATAGCAAGTATGAAAAGCCTGTATTAACATTTTATTTGTTTTCCTTTTGTTTTATCACGCTACACAGGATAACATTCTCTATACAGACATTTCCCTTTTGTTCAGGTCATAAATCAATACTGGTTTGTTCTGTCAAAACAGACACTACACTACACACACACACACACACACACACTGCACACATACACACTGTATTCCTCAGTCCTTTGTTCACTGAACTGCAGGTATATAACTGTAGGTAGCCTTAAGACGCAATCTCTCTGCAGCATCAAAGCTTAAGAGAGAATCAATAAAAGCAGAGAGCCTCATTCATCAGAACGCATCTCACTGAGAACTGGGGCCAGACAGCCGGCACGTGAAAACACACTTCCACATAATTAGCCTGAAGGTTAAACAACTGGGTTATTCTCTGTATTTGGCACAAATTACATCCCCAGCAGCTGCTTGGTATGATACATCGCTTCAGTTACCAAAACATGTTTTTGTGCAGAAAATATCAACATCACAAAATGCGAATCGAGTCAGGAGGGACGAGACATTCTGGTGTTTTTTATAGAGACAACAGAGATTCTTTGTCCAGTGTTTGCTGAGATTGCTCACTGGCCCATAATTTGAGCTGCATTATTATCTTCACAATGATCTCTGGTCAATTAGCAGCTGAGTGACCCAATAATAAACAGTGAGGAAAAGAACCTCACTATTTCCAATCCGCTTCCCCAAATGCTCTAGCAGCTTTGTTATGCTGACATCCTTTAGAATGAGTTGTTCCCTGTGAGGGAAGTTGTTCAGCTGCTGCAACAACTTACTTCCTCTGTGTAAGTTAAATCATAAATCCTATTCAGACACAGAGAGCAAGAGAGACTTCCTCCAGTTTGTTTCCACCCAACAATAGTTTCCTAGATGGCAGATGCAGGCTCAAAAACAGGATGGGAGAAATAAATCTTAACCGGTCACAGGAACTTCCTCTACTGCTCAGATGGGGGGAAAAAAAAAAAAAAAAAAAAAAGTGGTTAGTTTAACGGATGTCACTGCAGACAGCACACAGAAAATGTAGCTACGTGGGTCTTTGTTTGGTTTTGTTTTTTGTACAATTGGTTTTATTTGACTATTTCAAACTTCATGTACACAACACACCATCCAAAGACAAAAAAGGAAAAAGTATAAAGTACAATAAAACCCCAAAACAAAAAACTATAACATAAAAGCCGATATTCATAAAATGACTTAAACTTACTGTAACCTAAATCCACACTCTTGTATCCTTATGGAAAACAAGTAATTTTACATCCAATTACCAGAATTTGGGTGTCCACTCATTATATATATATAATCATTGTACTTAGGAAAGTATGTATTATTTATTATTATCAGTCATGTAACCTTTAATTAAAGGTCAAAATAACACATTTATGAAAAACGAAGTTTAATCTAGTGGTCTTCTGAGCTGAGTTTTGTCTTGCCTTGAGAAGTGAAGCCTAAAGAGACTGCTGAGACTGAGGATAAGACCCCAGAGGCACCTTGATCAAGTAAGTGAGGAGAGGTAGGCTACGCAATCATGGATCGTCCCGCCCATACTCAACTCTGATTGGGTAAAGAGTATCAACGCATCTTTCTATTGGAGTATCCTGTGGTCAGTCTTATCTTCCAGCTCTGAATAGCGCACTCGCTGCCAGAGAGCATGAAAGCTGATACCGATAAGCTGGACCACATCGCTGGTTGATATACGGAAGAATACGGGGGACTCACACTGTAATGGTAAGACAAACAAAACTAATCAAATCAATGCAGGAGATGTTTGTACGAAAACATTAAGAGGGAAGGAAGTGTACCGATGCAATTAAATCCTATAGAACAACAAAAATCTCTGATGATAAGATGTTCGGAAGTTGGATGCAGGTTTATTTAAGTTGTTTTGCATTTAGGAGTATTGATGCAATGATGTCTGGTCAAACTTTTGGTCAGCGCTCGTCTGTTGTAGCTACTATAAAACTACACGTTCAATACAGCGATTGCTGCGACAGACATAGACGATTTTAATCGACTATGAATGTATATGCCTAGTCTGCGTTTGTCTCGAAATGTATAGGTTATAGAGTACTTTTGTGGAAAGGTTTTTACTAAATTAGACATCATGTGCGTTCTTTGGAGCTCTCTTAGACATTTTACGCATGGGAATGGATGGTCTGTGGGCGCAGCTGCCGGTGTAGGTGCGATAATTGAAAACGAATCTCGCGATGATTAAACCAATTAGCAGACCTGCAAAGAGGGTTCTTTGTCCACCGAGGGAGCTAGAAGAGAAAAGAAGAGAAGACAAAAGAAGACAAGAGAAGAGAAGATTATGTAAATTCACCTCAATAGAGTGACCCCCATTTTCTTTGCCCATCATCCAGCTTTTGGTCCATCTCTGGTGCAGTCATGTGCAGTGGCTGAATAATTCATAATTATGGCGACAGACTGGAATCCTTTAAGTTATGGAAAATGTATGCACCCATTATTGTGTATAAATATGTATGAGAGATGGACTGACCATCCTATTATGCAAATACTTTGTCAGCAGTTTCCTTGGATGAGAGTGGAGATAGACAGAGGTCAATAAAGGGAGGGAGGGAGGGGGACTGACAGGTGTTGCTTTTACCTCACTCATTAACATAAACACTGTCTTTGGAGATTTATGTTGATTATGAAAAGTCTGTATGATGAGTGTGATGGAAATCGCGGGGATGAATTGAAGAAGGCAGAGGAGACCGCTTTGGGTGTCAACGCAGTGATGTTTTTTGACAGCAGCTTGTACGAGGAGAGAGATCACAACATGTGGCCATGCCTGGTTGCTACACCTCTCTCCCCGTACTCTCACAAGAGCTCGACGATAAGGAACACATTGGTTCCAATAAGGATAACAATGGGGCCTTGGCTGAATACTGTCAGACAGAGTCAGACATAATCAACACGTATCCTGGGCTAAACAATAAAGTTTCCTTGACAATGAGCTTGGGTTTTAATCTTCAGCTATGTTCAGATAATAAGAGGAGCAGCAGTGTGACAGACATAAAAGTATCCTGTCTCCACCTTTCATGAGAACTGTTTAGCTGAATTAGCACCTCACCTCCCAGAGATCACTTCCCAGTCAGACAGCAGTGGTCAGTCTGTTTCCTGGTTTTTGTGGTGACTACCACTGCTCATGCAAGCATTTTTTTTTCTTCTATTTTTTTCCCTTCAACAAACTTCTGTTTCAGCTACAAGAAAAGCAAAATAATCACTTCCTGTGTAGTTGTTCTTCAGGAAAATCTGTTTTATTTGCTTTAAAGAATAACAATTGTCAAAGGATTGATGATTAGGATTGTTGGGAATGCCTCAGTAAAATTGAGTGTATCAAAGTGGAACTTTAGTTGCTTTAAATAAGTCACACATCATTAGCCTACTTCTGCTGATTAACTTTTGTCCTGACACACTGAAACTAATTTGATCATCTCAGAAAGTTCTGAGTCCCAACCAATAATTCAGCCATTTGGATTAAAGTCCACATTAAAGCTGTCCAGTTCCCTGCTTGTTCGGTCTCTGTTGCCAGTGTGAAAGGAAACTGCAGTCCCTGTAGACAATGACACGCTTTCTCTTCAAACTGCTTAATGGGAAATCACTGAGAAAGTTCACTGTATGTCTGTAGGCAGCAGGTGGCACCATCTTATCACCAGTATCATGGCCACATGGATAAAGTGGGATTTTAAGCATGCATTACAAACAAATATTGAAGTCCAAACTTTTAGTGTCTGTTCAGAGCAGTCTATGTTATGGCCAAAATACATGAATAATAATAACTTTAATAGCAAAGTAAGACATTTGTTATATCTTTCTTATGTCATATATCATTAATCATATCATTGTAAAATCTCATCACCTCACATCAATTATGGTTCTACTTGAGATCGCTTCAATTACCATTCAAATACCTAGTGAATCTGATACCATTACATCATGAGAGAGGCATTATTAACACCTTTAAAAGCTGTCAATGAATCAATGTTTCTTTTGCCATACAGCTAATTTGTATCAATGAGTAAATAATTTAATGAAAACCAAAAAATCTGTCTAATCTGGCAGTTAATATTAAAAATTTTGAATGATTTGTGAACTAAAAGATTTTCACAAAACACTTTCGTGGAATCTTAAATTTGATTTTAACAGTGGTGGAGGAAGTGGCGTAAAAGGTACAAGTTTCACAAGTAAAGTATTAATTTGAATAGCCTCTCTTAGTTTCAGTGTATTTTGATATATGTAGTTGGTATTACTAATGCATTAAGTAGCATTTTAATGAGGTTTTTCTTGAGGTGAAGCTTTTGGGCCTTTGTCGGACAATTTAATAGGCTCATCATTGGCCTATAGTTGATAGTTTTATTTCTAAAATATGACTGTCACTGGAGGCATAAAAGTACCATTTCTGTGTAAATTATTTGATACTTAAGTAAATATATTTATTTACATTATTGTGATGGAAATCGTGGGGATGAGGTGAAGAAGGCAGAGGAGACTGTTTTAGGTGTCAACGCAGTGATGTTTTTTGGCAGCAGCTCGATCGAGGAGAGAGATCACAACATGTGGCCGTGCCTGGTTGCTACACCTCTCTCCCGTACTCTCACAAGGGCTCGACTATAAGAAACACATTGGTTCCGACAAGGATAACAATGGGGCCTTGGCTGAATACTGTCAGACAGAGCCAGACATAATCAACACGTATCCTTGACAGTTAGTTCCTTGGGTCGGGGTGTCCTTTATGGGACCTTTACCCCATTGAGGGAATCAGAGGAATCTCATAGTATGTCCGGACTAAACAATAGAATTTCCTTGACAATTATCAATTTGATTTTAAGAGGGTTTCTTTCAGTCACTTGGCATCCAGTAACAAGGCAGTCATCTTGATAATTGCCAGTCTTTTACTCATAACCCCATCACTGTGTGAGCAATATTTGATTTCAAAGGTATTCAACTTTTTCCAAAGTATTCAACGATAACACACTAGAAGGGAAAAGTCCCTTACATTTCTCGAACCAACTGGTGTTGTTGAGTATTGCTTTCACTTTCCAATTTACTGCCATGTGCTGATAAGCACAGAATGAGAAAGGGATCAGATAACCGTTTTGCAAGAGACCAAGTGAATGCCAACGTGGAAAAAAAGCAGGTTGACACATGCTTTAGTTATTAACATTATTGACATCAATATGGGTGTAGGGCAGAAGTAGCCAATTGCGTGTGTGTGTCTGTGTGAACAATCTGGTGCCTTGAATGTGGTCTATCCTGTCACATGATGTACAAGAAATCTCAACAGCTTGTGATCATGTTTATTAGCTGTCATAAAATTCTCCCTTTCAACGCTCCACACCTTGAGAACCTGGATGTTTATGTATCAGCTGAATAACACCGATAATAGTCCATAAAATTATAAAACATTACAACCTGTGGGCTGCACAGTAACAGAGCTGTGCAGCACTCTTACATTAAGTGCTCTGTTAGAGCCTGTTAGAGAGCTGTGGAAAGAGATTCAGCCCAATCACAAAAACAAGACACTTCTTTTGTAGCCTTGAGATATTTGTGGAGATAGTTTGAGTCAGTAAGGTTTGCCAGCTGCTGATTCACATCCTGTAGTTTATTAACCAAAACTTAGGCTGTAGTCAAAGTGACCTCTCATGTCCTGCCAAGAAAGTAACCAGTTTTCTCTTCCTTCAATTATCACGAATATCAAAGTCTTTAACCAGAAATTACAGTCACAGTATTGTTCTGGTATATTTATTGAAAAGAAATGCCCATATAAAAATAAATAACCGACAAAGTGTTCAGTTTGCTTTCCTAGCTGCATATACAGAACCATACATAAACAATATGATTACCATTTAACAATGCTTTAGAGCTGTTAACATTTATGACAAGCCTCCAGGGCTTCGTTTTTTTTTTAACTTTACATCAGTCATTTGCACAGAAAAAAATAAGACCCTCCTGCTGCTGCCCGTCAGTCTGAGTTACAGCTCAGACAACACTTTAGGGGAGCTTGATGTCAGAGCTGTGTGACATTTTTTTCTGAAGAAAAGTGGTAGCGTGCTGTTTGTTAACAGCCACTGGTGGCTCTGGAGTTGCAGTAAGAGTCTACAGTGTGGCAAACCAGTCAGTCCTCACTTCTCTCCATGCAGTAGCTTTGTGTCATTTGTCAGTCAGCTTAACTACTGAGAGTCTGAGGATGAGGCTTTCTTGTGGCCACGTCTCCTCTGTCGAGGCTGCTGGCGCTGACCGCCCCTCCCTCTCCTCCTCGTCCTCCTCAGGCACAGTTTCACATCACGACCCAACTTCTGAGCTCTAGAAAACACATGAAGAAGCACAACACTTAGTTTACATGTAGGGATGAGAGTACAAAGTCCCTGCCCAGATCAATGTCAGACCTCTCAGCTGGTCAGAGGTGATAATGTACATTGCATTAATGTTAAACATGAATTTGACCTACTCCATTTTCTCATGGCTAAATGTTTGCATACAAAGTGTGTGAAGTGGCAAAATAAGATTTATGGAAAGATCACATTTACAACTTTGGCTTCTAATAGAAAATGTGTTGATTTCTACCATATGTATCAGCACTGACTGATGTTTCTTTTATTGTTTCCAAAGTAGCAAAAGCCGCCTGAAAGACTAAGAAACAGCACAAGTAGGTGCTTTGTTACTACAAGAACTGGCTTGGCAACAAATCTGATACTGTTGTTATTGATTCACAGGAAATATGAGGATGGGCAGACCTTGAATATTCTATGATGTTGTGTATAAAGATTATTACACATTTGTCATGTGCAAAGGTCATTGCTGAGTTTAATTCTTTTCAACCTAAATTTAAAGATTACATGATCTACTGAGGGTTCCCAAAGCTATCAGGACACCACTGCTGTGCAGGAGCTCAGTGAGTTTGTGTCTACTAATTTACTAATAGGTAAGTGTTATTGGTCGAGGATCTCACCTATTCCAGCAGCGAATCAGCTGACGGCCCATCGGTGCCTCTGGATCCAGACACCTTGGCTCATTGTTTCTCTTCAGTGTCACTCTGAAAAACATGTAAAATAACAGAGTTAGTCAAACTCGTCTATGTGTGCATGGGTGTGCCTGTTCGTGTGTGTTTGTCTGCAGTATCTAGTACTCACATGACTGTGACTTTGTAACAACTGGGGCTTATTGGGTAGACTGAGAACTCACTCAGTTGCCCTCTGACACCCTGTTGCATCAGTGGACACAAACATCTTCCTGGTACAAACGTGCTGTCCGACTGCTTCACTGCACAAACACAGTAACAAGATTAAAGATTAAGTCAATAAAAGTGCAACACGAGCAGAGTTTAAATTACTGTACGTTAACATGCGCAGACAGTTATGCTCAAACAAAACAACAATCCTTGCTTTCACTTTATTTAAGCTTAGATCCATTCCTGGATTCTTACCTGTGATCAGCACACAGCAGAGGCTGAGGAAGGCGAGCTGACAGACCGACTGAGGACAAAGCTTCATTCTAGAGATAAGCTGAGCGTGGACACTGAGCCGCTGAGCCACATGTTTCTCTTTTATACTCTTGCTCCTCCCCCACTCACTGCACACTGGGCTTTCCAAACCAGGAAATTCCCCATTGCACCTTCCCTTGGATATATTGGGACTCAGGAATCAGGATGCAAGGATCAGGGACAGCATTATCCTGGGTTTGTCAGAGAAAACATCTTGAAGGATGTGGAAGTGATTAATTGGTTTCCAATGTCATATGCACTGGACAAAAAGATGACACCAGTGTTTCAGGCACAAACTGCAGGGATGCTTTCTGGTGTAACCTAAGTGATGACTGAGTTGTGTTTAATTTCTTTAACAGTTAATAGGCTGGCCACAGCAGCAGGAGTTGCCCTTGAATGAGACGCAGACACTGCTTTGTTGAGCGTTGCCACAACACGTTCCTTCTGTCAGTCCGCTGGCTCTGTGTCAACAACACCATGTGATTTCTCCTAAATTCCCTTCCCTCAACACCCGAGCAATTATTTCAATACCTTTTCATTTAAAAAAAAACGTTCCAGTCCCCTTAAAATTTATAAAAAATTAAGCACAACAGCACATTACATTAATGTGCATATTTTAGATTATATTATTATTTACAGTATATGTATTAAATGTTTTGTCATATATTTCTATGTGGTTGCTTATTGTACTTTCAAATGAACATAATATCTCTGGAATAATTAGGGTTAGTTAAAGTTACACACCAAGATATTAAAAACTTAATGCCATTTTTAATGTTTGTTTCTTGTGTTTTTCTGCCACAGCTGGGCTTTTGTCAGAATGAGTGAGCATCAGATGTACGTGAAGCTCAATGAAGAGAAATTTATACCAAAGTAAGCCCTTCTACACACTGCACAGTGTTCATGCACAACAGAATAAAATCACAGTGGTGATTACATGTCTTAAATTGCATTATTGCTGGCATTGTTCACACTAATCTACTCTTTGTGGTTGTGCGTTCATGTTCAGGTCTGACATCCTGTCACTACTGAGGACCTACAACTGTTACCACGAAGGCAAAAACTTCCAGCTGAGGACTCGTGAGGTAAGAAAAGCTCGGTCACAGATGGATTACCTGGCAGGAGACACAAAATACTTGTGGAAATATAAAGTTAAACACAAAAGTTAGTGGAAACTGGCATGCAGGACTGCAGGACTAATACCTCATACACGTAACAAAACTGGAACCAGTTTTTGCAGCCCAGCACTTTGATTTTCTGGCAGATAATGAGAGGACAGAAAACCCGAGACCAAACTGGCTTCCAATGTGGAAGCAGTTCTGAGCACAGACATGCGATTTCTGAGTTCCTTTCCAACATGGCAAATGGCTGGTAAACCACAAAAAGCTCTCATTGCCCTCAAAATGAAAATGGAAGGAGCGGGGGAGTCTCAAATTTCAATTACAAAACTCTGCTTAGCTAAATTTTTCCTCACTAAACATCTTGCTGTTGTGTCTGTAAAGCTGTTTAAAAGAATTTGGTTATTTGTTTGATAATCAACCTATGGGTTTTATGGTTGGGAGATCCCCTTTGTGTTCACCAGCAGGTTTTTGAGAGAGAGCCATTGTGTGTGTGTGTGTGTGTGTGTGTGTGTGTGTGTGTGTGTGTGTGTGTGTGTGTGTGTGTGTGTGTGTGTGTGTGTGTGTGTGTGTGTGTGTGTGTGTGTGTGTGTGTGTGTGTGCAGGGTAGGGTGGTTAAGATCTTCGCATGTTTTTTTTGTTCCCTCGTTCAGACTCACTACATTGTCACATTGTGGGAAAATCCCCCAGAACCACAGACCTAATATGGATACAGAGGAACCAGTGAAGTCACAATCTTGACCTAATATTAACCAAACAAAGCTTGACCTTCTTAAAAGTGGGAGCCTTCATATTTAACGAGGACAGATTAAACAGGGCACTTTCATTTTCATTGCATGAAGAATGACTCGAAACTAGTCACAGTGCTGCATTACAACACTAACTCTGTAAGAGGCCATCTGAAGCTTTGATACGGGATTTTAACTGTCTCATCTCTGTTTCAAAATTACTCAAACTTAAATTAAAAAGTGTGTTCATGTAATTCAACCGAACACCTTGCTTCACTCAAATATGTATATGTGAAGTTTGATAGCTGTAAAAAGAGACTCCTGCAGTGAAAACAGGAGATTTTACATTACATTTGTGTGCTTTCTGTGACATTACTCAGGCTGTCCAATGTTCCAGTTTAGAGAGAAAAAAAAAGGAAACAAATAACAAGTTAAGGGTCTCAGCCAGAATAGTAGAATGACCCATTTACAGTGACAATGCTTCACTTATATATGAAAACTTTATATGGTGCATGGCATCAACTCTTTCTCCATGCACAGTAACCTGTACTTAGTCAAGAACAATATAGTTGCTACATTGGTAATTAAATATTCTATAAATATTTGTAACAGTTTATCACATAAAAAACCGTTCAGTCTAGTTGCAACTAATCTAACAATAACAGTAAAGTCAAATACACCATCAAAAATGTTGATGGTTAGCATTACTTAGAAGAAATTGGCAACTGACAGACAGGAAGAGGGACACTGTAAATGATACTGTGCCAACTTTGATGGTATTGGGCAAACAATTTCTGTAAGTGCAACAACAGCATTGTTTGCCCACGCTGTGAATGAAATGCTGCATTTGCAGCGCAAAAAAAAAATTCAGTTACTGCTGCTGCAGAAGCAATACAAGAACAGTCTGATCATCTCAGTGATGTGAAATTGGATGGATGAACATTTAGTTGTAAAAAATAAAACAATCTAAGTTTATTATTGCTCCAGTGTTTAGATTGTACTCTGAAAGTACACTATTTGTAAAATAAATATGCAAAAGCAACTTGTGTCTTCTTTCTTATTATATAGTTTTACAAGAAGTGCTTCACAAATTAAGCCTTAATGTGGTCTTACACTGTTGATGTTAAGTCTTGCATGCATGTCTGTTACAGTACAGACATAAGACCAATATTCAATACATCAGCTTTTGTTAATTTAATATTTGTCTTTTTTGAGGGCTTTGTTCAACTCTTCGGAATCAGCTTCACTGCACCTTTTGAGGTTTATAAGGGCAGACTGAGAGGTGGTGGGAAATATGTCAACAAAAAACATTGTCTTTACTACAAAAGAAACCAAAGTACGCTAAGAAATAAACATAATACATTTTAAACAACAAGCCAAAATCACACTTTGAGGCTCCAGAAACTTTTTTAAGATTGAAGTTTGATTCTTGACAAATAGATGAACAGTCTCCCCACAAGATCCAAAAAAATGAATGTCATTTACTGAGGACTGACTCATTAGATATTTTGTGGGTATGAGGGATGAATCATTACTCAGCAGTGACATTCTTTGGTTGGAAGCTGGCCTCAGACCAAAATGTGGAAACTCCTGATGTCAATTTTCTCGGAAATAATGGTGACTGTGTAGATGTAACAAAGTCATAGACCGTAATCCCAGATATCATAATTCTCAGACAGAGCTTTTACTTGATCATATATGTCTGATGCAAACAGGTTCTGTTTGAAAAAGAAACGCGACGACCTGTCTGGATTGGAATAAATATTGTTTTAAGATTAGATCATGATCACACTCTGCAGGTATTGACAGGTGATGTGTGTTATTCATACAGAGTCAGGTGGCTTGACTTGGAGGTAAACTAACCTACAACATTTGAGGAGAGAACAAGTCCTTACATGTACACCTAGTGAGAGTGTATCAGCTGATTTGTGGGGGTACTTTATTGTCCTTTCACTGCACAGACAGTCAGGACCATCAATGATTCACTGTGTCACTCAAGAGCACTGCAGTATAATGGAGTTGTGGTAAAAGTGCTGTAAACTTTGGTCTCCTGATTATTTTAGTAGCCAAATCCCTTGTTGCTGAATACTTTTTAGACTGTAATATGCTATAGAGAAGATTTGAGTCTCACCTGAGTCCACACTGGGCACAGTAACACAGGAGTGGCTCGATGTATTTACAACTGAAAATCTATTTGCGTTTTCTTGTCAGCTGTAGTAACCCAATGTCAATCTATGTGCGTGGAGCTCACTCTCGTGGCTATGTTAGGTACTTTTAATTTACGAGGCCACCACTGTAGCACCAATTCTTACCACTAGATGGCAGTAAGATGCTGAGACTCACTGTAGAAAGATAACTCACTGTGAGGTTGATGTGTAGCAGTGATAGAAGTGCTCATGTGCGTTATTAAAGTAGCAGAGAAAAATTAAAATAGTCAATTTACCAGTCCTGCATTAACAGTTTTATGTGCAAGGTGTTATAATATGAACAGAATACTTATTTATTTTACTTTTGTGAGTGTTATATTGTTGCATCTGATGTTATTGGGTTATTACCGCTGATGCTTTAATATTAAAGTAGAATTTTGTGGTAACGTTTTGTTGTAGCAGGTGAAAGGAGGTCCTTTTAAATCCTGTGGATAATCTGATCATAGTATAGATATACTCAGTTACAAGTATTAATCCCACACTGAAATTTGGTATTTGACCTGGGATAGAAATCAGCATCAGAATATTAAGTCCCTAAATGTAAACATACTGATTATGCAGAATGTTGTATTTCATGTCATAATCTTATTTATCCTATCTTTAATCCTAAATAATAATTTACTGGTTGATTATAATATAAACTATAAATTTAGTAGGACAATATTTGCCTTCAAAGTCTAGGGAAATAGAAGTTTAAAGTTGCAAGGAATGAAAATGCTGTTAAGGAAATCATGTACAGTACAAGTAAATTAAACTATACTTAAATACCACAACTGGGTAATGATATGGTTTATAGTAGAGTTGAAATATACAGAAAAGTAGCATGAAATTAAAATACTCAAACTTTGTAGCATTGTAAATAAGTACCTCTAGAATGGAGACAAAACTATCACAGGCTTTAACATCTATGGATGCCATCCTGGCAGTGACATTTCAACAATGTCTGTAAATTATTATTGTTAATATCTGTTAATCTATCTTTTTTTATTTTTTTTATTTTCAGTTTTATCATTTAGTTTTTAAAATGTTAGAACAAAGTTAAATTATCACAAGTTCATCAAGCACAATATGATTATTTTGTTTTGATAATTCACTTCAGCTGGATTTCACGTGATGGTCTTCAGCTCTTCTGTAAAGTAACTTTAGAAATGGCAAATAATCCAAATCTTCCAGATTATTTTAGTATTTTATTAGAAACACTATCCGTTACATCTTTACAAAAATGTAAACATGTACACCAGAGTCCTTAGTGCATTTAAATAAATAAGTCTCATGTCCCATGTGGTGATTTTTGTCTTTGTTCAGCCAATGCAAACAATGCATTTCCTCCTGAGGTTCCTCCAACCTTGGTTGGTTACTCCATCGAAGTACCTTCAGGGTTTCCCATAACAACAACAGCGTCTCTCCTCAAGTCCTTATCTGTCCAAACAGCCAGTCAACGGGGTCTTTACCCCTGCAGTCCCGTTCTCTGCTCATTTTTAAAGAAAAATCCTCTGTGCTGTTTAAATTCAGACTGGAGGGTCTGGAAGTCCTTAGTGTGCGGGGAGACCCGCGAGGAGCTGAGGCTGAGACAGAGAGTTTAATCTGAGCCTTTGAGAACTGACACAGCCTGGGGGACCTCTGAAGTCTGACAGGGCCACAGCTCGGGGCCTCAACAGAGCGGGCTAGAGCTTGGATACTGGTCATGTAGTCCTCAAGAGACTGGGAGGCCTGGGTAGACTGGGAGGATGAAGGATGGACGGGCAGGTCCTCGAGGGTCTCAGTGATAGTGGGTAAGAGAGGCAGGGAAAGTAACAACCGCCTGCGTTTCATTCTGCAACAAGAGAGGAAAAATGAAATAGTTAGACTATGACTCTTTGTCTGCTTTGTTTATTAAAAACTAAAATCTAAATAGAAACTCCAATTTCAAATTCTTAATTAGCGACTGTGCTCCTAAAACATCCTTTCCTTATTTGATAGTGTGATTACAATCAGAATTTTTTTCATTATTATTAATTTTATGTTACAATGATTTTTAATCAACTTGTGGCGATGACTAGATTGAAAGCCCTTTTCTGATAATGAAGAATAAAAAGGACAAAAAAACTCACCTTTGATGCTTTAGTTGCAGGTGTGGCTCAGAGAGAAACAGTCATGTGTAGCCTGTGCCTGTGTTGAGTATGAGTGGACTGGAACGTGTATCCAGGCTTTATAGAGGCACTGTGGCAGAGCGATTACCCACTACTTCCAAAAATAGCTATGCTGACCTTACTCGTGTCTGTGTGAATTTGTGTGCGTGTGCATGTAAGGGTGTGTTAATGCTTGTGCAGGAAACTCAGGAGTGGCGGGTTAGCGAGGTTCAGTACTGCAGCTGCACTCAATGTTTATGTTTCAGAAACAATGAAGCCCTGTGAGCGCCTCCACAGAAAGTGTTCTGCCACTTCTTGCCCTTCTTTGACATGTTAAATTTTTCAAAGTCTAAAAATGACTACCAGCAGTATCATTCTTTCAGTAATTTACATTTCTTACTGTCAAGAATCCCCTTGATCTCCCTGTTGTACAACTATGACAGAACAATTAGTGTAAGTGTAACACAAAAAATATGTCAGTCTCAATTATCCACGCACACTAAACCATTAACAGTTTGAAAACAGTATGACAAATGTGTCTCACTCCATAAGCTGTTTGTGTATAAACACCCACTAATCATGTGGCTGATCTTTATGTCAGCGGCTTTGAGTGTGATCATACAAGACATCAGGAATTCCTTACAGTATTTTTTGCCTCGATCGCAATTTGCACAGTTTTGCAAACAAGTTTTCTCATCAGTTTTTTGAAGTTTCTAGATGCCATTTCATTGTTTGATTTGTTTTTGGAGCTCTATTGCTCCTTTTCTTCAGTTGCATGCAATGTTTGTTCCTCTAATTCACAATTAATCTGTCATAAGCTCAGTGAAGCCATGTGTTTGTATTTAAGGACTTCTTAACTGGCAGAATTATCCACATTATTACAACAGTCACAGTTGTGGTGTATTCTCTGATTTGATGGTGGCTTAGTTGCAATATAGGCACAAAAAACTTGATTGTCTGCTAAACTCGGGCAAGAGCTTTCATTATTATTATGATTAGACTCACTGCCTTTATCTTTTGTTTTGCTTTCAGTTTTAAAAGCCAACTATACTTTCCTCTGTACTCAGAGCACGTACTGTCTGGTTTCCATTTTCCTCTAAATTTAGAGTTTCATTTTTTTCAAAATGAAACGCCTCCCCTTGCATGTACGTGACCCGCAGCACTCCTGGCTCTGTTCTTATTTCGGCTGCTTTCTCAGACCTGACTTTACCTCTGTACTGTTGGGGGAAAAAATGGGTGGGTCCAACCTGACAGGGCTTCTCCAAGATGAGAGGGTTCACCCAATCGCTGTGAGCGACTGTTCCTGCACGTACACCTGATATTGAGCTGTGGCGGCCAGCCAGCAGGATATCCCCTCTGACCACGACTGCGGATAGTTATTGTTGTGTGTGTGTGTGTGTGTGTGTAGGAGGATGGAGAGCTAATCCTTGAGGGGCTGCTGAACATCTATTGGGGTCTACGCCGACCAATAAGACTTCAGATGTACGATGACAATGAAAGATTTCGTCTCAGCAGGTATGACGACCTGATTCAAACTGATACTCCCTGTTTGGTCAGGTCTTAAAGAACAGAACAAACAGATGTGGATCTTGTAACGACAACACCGTCAACATAGGCCTCTCACACAGAAAGTCAAACAGTCAACTATAAACTTGCTCTCTATTATTTGTGGACTATTGGTAACATAAAACAAAATATATGAATATGTAGTGGAAATTTTGAAATTATAAAGACCATTTTCTTACATTTTACAGCCAAATGCGAGATATATAGTAATCAACAAAATGATTGGCAGATAAATCAAAATTGAAATCAGTTGCTAAAAATTCTTAAGTTAGCCATTTTTAGCCATTAATCTTTAAGCAAAGCTAAGCTAATCATCGCCTTGCTTTAGCATCATATCTGACAGATATTGATGTTATCATCTAGCACACAGCACCAGAGCAAACAACCGTACTCCCCAAAATGTTGAACCATTCTTTGAACTCTGGCTATATCCAGGCTTTAACTACATCTCAGTCTTCATTCAGATGCAATGGTGCACTGGTAAAATCTAGTAAGTGGAGCTTGAGTAAAGATGAAATGTTAACAATGTTGGAAATGTTAAGATACAGTACATTTTTCTTTTGTCTTTTTACAAAAATTATAGATCTGCTGTGGCAAAGCAGTTATCAGCAGAGTCTAACAATAATTCACTGGACAGAGAAACTGGACCAGCTGGTGAGTACAAACATGTGCAGTCAGTCTTACACACACTCACATGCTGGATTAATGTAGATTACACACACTCTGAAACAGATTAGAGCTCCACAAGTGCTTATTTAGTATTAGCAGTGGAAAGGCTTGCTCACGTGTAGATCATTTATTATGATCCATGCTATCCAGGTCACTACATTATAAATAACTAGGGTTAGGCTACTTGAGTGTTGCTCTGTCAGTGACCTTTTTTAAGCAGTTTTGTCAGTTGCTGATATTTCACATGGGTCCTTCTCAACTACAGAAAACTGAACTAATTTGTGTTTCCTTTGTACACATTTTAATTACTCCCCCTGACAGCCCAGATCATTGATTACACGCAATGTGAGGATGCTGATGCTGTAGAAGATTTAAAGTTCTGCATCTTTATAGCTAAATTGAATATATTTGGGATTTTAATTTAATGTACACCCCCTAACTCTTGATAGTGGTAATCATCTCATAAATGATACCAATACCATTCAAGGGGTGAAAAGTAGGTGCTGCTTATTAAATGTGTAAAGGTGTGACATAAGATTGCATATGTTTTTGTTGGATAAGGATACATTCATATGCTTGATAGTGAAGGGATTGTTCAAAAAATATTTGAACAAAACTGAATTATAGGATGAAATATTGGATACTGTTTATATTTCTACAAATTAAATGAAACGAGGAGAACCAACAGCGTTTGACTTCAAGAGTACAATGGGGCTGATTTGAAAAAATGGGGAGGCGGCACTATCTGATGCACGTGTTAAGGGAGGTGTGTTTTTGTTTTCCTTGAGGTGGTGACACAGGTGGTCAGGAGGAAGAGGACTCCCCTCAGCTGCTGAGGACCAGGAGTGATGCTTCCTTCATGCGGGTTCAGAGGAGGTCAAACACACACACCGCCCGAGACTTGCAGCGCTTGCGCACACACAGGTTCTCCATCAATGGTCACTTCTACAACCACAAGGTACAATACCCAGAGTGCACACACGAGCACGCGCATTAATGTATCTGGCTGTTGACACATCTCCAGGTGCAGCGGGGCAGTGGCTTCCTGCCTGTACTAATGATGAGTTTCACAATGGCCTGCTGTGGGCTGATTTCATTAATGTGCCACAGAAAGCAAGGTTACACCGAGTTCCTGCATCAGTTTGGTCCTGATACTGTATGTGTGTATGTTGTTATTGAACAGATTCCAGCTGCAGACTGAGGGATTTCCTCTCTGTTTTAGATTTCCTGTTCAAAATGTTCGAGGTGTTCAAGTCCTGGAAACAAAGCTCTCCTGAGACATTCCCAGTTATATATATCTCTTTCTGCCTCCAGACATCTGTATTCACTCCAGCCTATGGTTCGGTCACCAATGTACGAGTTAACAGCTCGATGACCACTGGACAAGTCCTCAACCTGCTGCTACATAAGTTTAGGGTGAGCAGTACAGATCCTGTTTTCACATCAACTGGTGTTTCAGCAAAACGTAAAATAAAAATAAATTGGTGTTTGTGTCTTTCAAGGTAGAGAATATATCTGAAGAGTTTGTCCTTTATATGGTTCATGAGTCTGGCGGTAAGTTAACGTTCATTGTGGTTTATGTCACTAGAAATGTGCTTTTTTTTTTTGTATTTGTGTGTTTGTGAAGAGTTTTTCTCTTTGTCTCTGACCTTGTAGAGCGAGCCCGACTCAGGGATGGTGAATACCCACTGGTTACTCGTGTGCTTTATGGACCCTGTGAGAAAATCTCCAAGATCTTCATCACGGAGGCTGACCTGGGAGAAGAAGTCACATATGATGTGAGTCTGTGCCATGTTCCACCACTCTATCTATTCTTTCATCTTGTTCACGATTAGTGACCTTTTTCCAGTTCTTTGTGTAGCCCTCAACATGAACACACAATGATACAATAGGCCAATGATAGATAGTTTGGTTAAATTTAGCACACTGAGGAAAGCTATCCTGTTTGGGGACTGATTTAACAATAGGCTTAGATGACTGACTGTTTGTTGTGACCGTGCTGAGTAATAAAAATAGAACAGGATTGTTGCTGGACACATTTTCTGGACACTCTATGATTGGAATCACTCACATTAATATGAACTGAGTGACACGAGTTAAAGGATCAGTTCTTCAAAAAAAATATATAAAAATCTTACTTACCTTTAGTTCTATATACTTTTGGTTTAATTTGAAATATGCTCCTATTATTTTGTCCTCAACCCAATGAAGATGAGGGGATTTGTGTTGCTCAGAGCATAAACAGTTTCCAATTAAAATATCTAAGAGTAATGTTTCTTTCCACAAACAAACTCTGGATGCACCACAGAACTGGATTTAAATTTTTTTTTTTTTTTTATTGGAACAGCATTGCTTTGAAAAAAGCTGTTAAGTGTGTTTTGTAGACTATTGAGAACAGATAGTTTGTTATTTAAATAAAGTTTTAAATGTGATTTTTTTTTTTTAAGTCAAAACTGCTGTTGTTTTGTTTGGTTATTTTTTGTTTGTTTTTAGATGAACTGACAATTGTAGTCAGTGGTAGAGCTGTTCGCAGGTAGTCAGCTTATTTGGTATACATTTTTTCATTTCGACCTGAGGTTAAAATGCTTTTTGGATGCCTGTTGTATCTCTTCAGTAATGGTCCGGCTTGTGTCCTGTAACAAGGACGAGTGTATCTGACTCATGTTGACATGTTCGAATGTTTTTTTCTTTGTTTTTTTCCTTAGGTTGCCCAATACATAAAGTTTGAGATCCCTGTTTTAGACAGCTTTGTAGTGAAACTTAAAGAGGAAGAGGAACGGGAGATAACAAAACTAACCAAAAAGTAAGTCAAAAGTCTCTCAACTCAGCAAACAGTGTTGCAAAACTCGCTCTGATTTATTTCATTATGAGGCCAATATGTGTGTCTCCTTCCACTGTTATGGAATCAGAACAAGGCAGCTGCCCCTCAGTGAAGACAGTGTTTATCGGAAACACTCATCACTCACTATTTGTAAGCTTGCATAACAACTTAACTCATGACTGAGATTTCAGCCTTGTAAAGCAGACTTTGTGTGTTTATGCTTGTATTGCTCATTTTGTGGGAACCTAGATCTGTTTACAGTTACATTGTGGGGACTTCCCTTACATTTGGGCACAAAAAGGAAGTCCCCATAACAAAAATATTTAAGTATAATGTGAAGACTTGGTGAATGGTTTGGGTAAGGTCATGATAGGTTTGTATTGGTATGATAGGGGTATGTGTCGAGGAAATTTGAATGTGTGACATGATGACAGTTCACTTGCACCATGTGGGCTCAAACACTGAGTCATTGTTCCACACTGTAGTTTGAAGATTTATATGTTATAGGGACAAAAGTGCTCGGGGCTGAGTGTCACAGACAGAAAGTAGACCAAGAAACACATTCCTGGTTTGGTCTTTCAATGGGCTTTATTGACGATAAGAAAATGAACACCAGCCTTATCCTCAGTATTTATAAAGAATACATTGAAATGTGTGGGTATTTGAATCAGTACAAATTTGGGTGTGAGTGTGGGCATGTGTAACAGAGTCTTTAATTATGTTTTTTTCACCTCTACAGGTACAGTGCTCTGAAGTCTACGATCCTACATCAGCTCGAAGGCAGAGATCTCACCAGCGATAGAGTATGAGTGTCTCTGTATGCGTGGACTGGTGTGTGTGTGTGCGTGTGTGTGATGGAAAAGGGTGTGGGCAACACTAATGGTTGTTGATTTACTGTGGGAACATTTCCGAATACTGTTGTGAATGTAGAAGTGATGGTGAACGGGTGCTTGTACTTGTGATGTGCTTTTACTTTTAGAACTACATATCTCACTGCTTTGTATGATCTTTTTGTTCATATTTTTACTATGGCATCTATCACTGTTTTGATATCTGCAATAACATATTCACATTTTGTATGAAAATTCTGACTGCACATTACTTTTGGTAATGTTTTCTCTGACTTAGACCTTTCTATGTAATAAATCAGCATTAGTGCTGTCTATATAAAGGCTGCTGGAGTTCTTCTGACACCACACATGATACCCAGCTCGAGCTTCCCACAAAGAAAACAACCATATTTATTATTTCCTGTACTTCCATGGACTGAGCACAGATTTGCATTGTTGTACTGAGCAACCCTGTTTGCCAACTAGTTCCCATGAGATTGTGTGTGTGTGTGTGTGTGTGTGTGTGTGTGTGTGTGTGTGTGTGTGTGTGTGTGTGTGTGTGTGTGTGTGTGTGTGTGTGTGTGTGTGTGTGTGTGTGTGTGTGTGTGTGTGTGTGTGTGTGTGTGTGTGTGTGTGTGTGTGAGAACCTATCAACATTGCACAATGGAGGTATCCTGAGAGAGGAGGGCTTTTCCTTTTTCCCACAGTTTCACAAACACTGAGTCTGTAATATTTGGTGAACTAACCTTGACCCTTAAAAATTTACCTACAATCAGCTATTATTTGATTAATCAGATAATAGTATTAATACAAATAATGCTGACTACTCCCGGCTCTCACCAATTCTCAACATACATGAGATTGAAAAACCTACACACATGTTCATTAGATTTGTCACATCTTTGTAAAATATAAAAACACAGTTCAATAAAATGCATGACATTATAGCAAAATGATACATTAATTTACATTTGGTATATAGGCCTATGTGGAAAATATATCTATGTCTATATGAACTTATTGTTTTAAATATGGACTTACAGTAAGCCTATATGGCATTTCAATGTCATATGTAATTTTAGCATTTGTATATACATGACATAGATGGCATTTTCATAAATGGACATATATTAATTTTCTGTATGAACAACAGGTTGAACCAAACCGGAATTATCCTTGAATGGCTTATCCTGGAGAAGATATTTATAATATTAAATGTTTAAATTTAATTAAATTACTTAATTTGTTTATCTCATTGATCTCAATAGCATTGACTGTTTGTTAATTTTTGTAAATAGACCTCACAGCAGTTGCATGTTTATTGTTTGTTTTGTAGAAAGGGCCTTAGGTTCAGCCTGAAAACGGGAGAATAAAAGGGTTTCAAATGCGTTCAATTTTGCAAACACCAGAGCTGAATTACAAACCAGGATGGTTTTAAATATTGAAATTAATCTCTGAATTCTTTTATAATGTCAACAAAAAAGATTCCTTTACTGTCCAAAAAAAAAAGAAAAAAAGATCAGTTTTATAAATACTGCATATTATAGCAAAGACTTTTGTCCTGGGGGAGGGGTGTATAAGGGCCTTTTTCCTGAACATCCTCTTCTTTGTTCAACGGTGTTTGTCACTTTTTACCAAATTGTAAACAATTCCAGCCTCCAAAAAGTAACGTTTTATTTTGAAACTCTTGACCGGAAATCATCAGCGCTCTTTGCTCCAAGTGGAAGGAGGGGACTGTCCACGGAAGTAAGTAGTGCTAACCAGCCATGGCTGAGGGTGTGAACGCCAACATAGTTATAATAGGATGCGGGATATCAGGTATATCAGCGGCACACCGGCTCGTCAAAGCTGGATTTCATCACGTCCGTATACTTGAAGCGACTGCGAGGAGCGGAGGACGAATAAAAACAGGAAGACTGGGTGAGCGATGTGCAAGAACTACTTTAAAAAGTACCTCAGCAGCTGTCAGACCGCAGTGTCTGTTACAGATGGCTTTTTTTATCTAATCACAAGAGCACATTTTGTTGCAGGAGTTCAAAGGTCAGGATGTGCAACCTCGCGCGATTACGCAAGAAATGTGGGTTTCTTGTGTGATCAACAAGGTCTCTGAGAGAATGGTTCGTCCAGCTGGTGTGCATCAGACAGCTGGTTGTAAAGTGAGCAGTGACAGCAGGTTGTAAAGTACTCTCTGGCCATAGTCAGTCCTCAAGAAGCAGACCTGCTATGAGTCTTTCTTGGAAATTGAACTCCTGCAGGCTCCTGATGTGAATGCAGGGTGTAGCTGAACCTCAGTATGAGGGGTAGTAGAGAGGTCATGGAGCTCTACTGGTTGTAAATACAATTCATATTAATTTATGTTTTATGACGCGTTGTTACACTATCCAAATGTATATAATGTGGGTTAAATTAGCTGCAATAGTGAATTGCTAACAGTGACAACGATTCAGTGTATAATAACGAACAATCGCAGAGGTTTATCTGCATTAAAACTTGTTATACTTTACTGTTAATATATTTATCCAGCCACACTTTTTTGGTAAAACTGTGGAGGCCCATTTCTGTAAGGAAAAACAAACAAGTGATGAACTGTTAGGACTTCAAGTAAAAAAATTAAAAAAGAAGAACATTATAGTTTTTTAAGTCAAAATTCTGTTCCTGAAAGTGAAAACACAATACTTTTTAAATAAAAAATAATCACTTATTGAACTTTCGTTCTTGTACTTTATTGTTTTACTCACTGTTATTTTTAGTTTTAGTTGGAAAAATCATAATTCTGACTTTGCGAGAGCAATTTTATTTATATATTTGCTCAAATTTCATTGGTTTTCTGTGGGAAATGGGATTCCATACTAAAAAAAAAAATAACATCTTAAAGTTCCAACTATAGTACAAGCTATTTAAAAAAAATATATATTTTTCATTCTGACCAAGGACCAAACCTAGCAATGTCTGTCTGCTAGGTTATGTGAGTGATATAAACATATATACCTTTATCTAAGGGTAGTTAGATAAACACTGCTGTGAAGCAAAACAAATAGATGAACATAGTTTCTGTTTCTGCTTGTTATTTTTCATCTGCAGGTGATAATATTGTTGAGATTGGGGCAAACTGGATCCATGGACCGTCCGAGGAGAACCCAGTGTTTTGTTTGGCCCGTCAATACGGCCTTCTGGATCCAGAGGCCCTCACTCCTGAGAACCAGGCCATGGACGTCGGAGGACATCCCCCCTGGTTTCCCAACTTCTTCAGCAGTTCAGGTTTCCAGATGTTTTAAGAATTATTGACCCAGATAGTTTGAATTAATACAAACACTTCGATGACAGTATGAACGTGTACCGTAGAGTTGAATCAACCTGTGTGACACTCTAGAGGTGGATAGATATTCACACTGCAGTCAATAGAACATTTAATCAGCGTCTTTGATATAGGATGGTCATGTATTACTAACTGTAGCATATGATGTAAGTTAGTAAACTTGATGGTATGTTCCTGATCAGTATTTGGAACGTGTGCAGGTCGGAAGCTGAGTGCTGAGGACATCTATCCTGCTCAGGAGATGTTTGTTGAGCTTCTGAATGAAGGTTCAGAGTTTCAGGGTCAACAAGGAGAACCCTGGGCCAGTGTGGGAGAATTCATACGCTCAGAGGTACATAGTTACATTTCTTTCAGTGAATGAAACAATAATACTGGCAGAGTGTGTAGTGTCAGCTTCAAATATCTTAGATCAGCTGCCAGCAAAAATTGTCTGGAATATGTCAAATGTTCTCTCACCCCACATGAATTAAGGCTTTGTTTGTTGTCTGGTGGAGGTGCAACAACGAGCAGCAGAGAAATGGAAAGATGTTGATGCGAGCACCAGATCTCTGCGACTATGTGCCATCAGTAACATGCTGAAAGTTGAGTGCTGTGTTACTGGGACTCACAGCATGGATGAGGTGGGCCTGGGGGCCTTTGGCCTGTACAAGACTCTACCTGGACTGGACTGTACATTCCCACGGTTCGGACGCCACCATTGCTTACAGACTATATAGTACAGTTTTTTTTTGTTTTTAAATGCTTGTGATATTCTAACCTGCATGTGTTGGTAGTTTTACATACATTACCTGGGTGAATTATACAGTTTAATGTTTAAAGTCAGCTAACAAACTGAATGCTTCAGCATACATGTGCAGTGTATTTCAAAATGACTTTTTCTTTCTTGTGCAGTGGCTACGAAGGTCTCATCAAAAACATAATGTCGGCGCTCCCCCGTGGCTTAGTGACCTACAATCAGCCTGTGCGCTGTGTCCACTGGAGCAACACAGAGAAGAGAGAAAACCCTGTGGTGGTTGAGTGTGAGGATGGGGCGAGGATTGACGCTGATCACGTTATTGTCACAGTACCTCTTGGTAAAATTAGATGCATACATACACGAACACAGGTTAGAGTTGAGGGTGGAGAAAATGGGGGAATTACATGAGTTCACCAAACTACACAGAGGTGTAAGCTATCCCGCCCAATATGAAACTTAATAGGTTTGACAGTCAGATTTATATCAAGCACTCACACAGCCCTTATTCGAGGTCCAATCAGGGAAGCCAACATGTGTGGCCAGAGACCTATTTTCAACCATTTTAATTACTATATTCTGTTACCCACTACGATCTCAATCTCCCTAATCTTGCACTTGAATCACTGTTGAACCGTTCAGTGTGATTGTTTAGCAACATGAAGTCAAGATATTCAGTGTTGACCAAACCTATTGTTCTTTTTTTCTCAGGATACCTAAAAAAGCACCTTTCAACCATGTTCCATCCTCCTCTGCCTCTACACAAGCTGCACTCCGTCCAGAGGCTAGGTTTTGGGACAAACAATAAAATATTTGTGGAGTTTGATGTCCCGTGGTGGGATGCTGACTGTGAGGTCATTTATCTCCTGTGGGAAGCTGAGGTGAGACATGTAGTCAGAGAATAAAAGTGCAGTTCAACTGTATAAAATATGATTACATATTGGACTGATTATCACTTTCAGCTATGTTAAATTGTTATGATTTAACAGGATTACATGTGCTTACATCTTTCGCCCAAAATGTTTGATGATAACACCTGTAGTTAGCAAAAATGTCAAACACTTGATTGTCTGTTTGACCTCTTTCCCTGTATCAGGATGGTATGGTGGACCAGGTGCCAGATATTCACAGATCCTGGATAAAGAAGTTGTTTGGCTTCACTGTACTCAAACCCACTGAAAGGTCAACAGTCACATTAGGCACACAAACGCCGATGCTTACCCGCTTGTTCATTGTGTGTTTAGTGGTAATGAAGTGGTTGATTTGTTGGTTAAGAGTGCAGACCTGTTTGTGCTTTAACTTTCAGGTTTGGCCATGTTCTGTGTGGCTGGATTGCTGGGCATGAGTCAGAGTATATGGAGACGCTGTCTGAACTGGAGGTCACCCATGCCGTCACACAACTTATTCGCAGGTTTACAGGTGAGTTGTAAGGCTATTTTCCACCTGAATCGGCTACTTCGCATTCATGCTTCGACGCAGCCACCAGAGCTGATCACTGCCACTCCAGTCAGTGCTTGGTATTCAACTAGACGCATTGTGGCGCATGTCAGTGTCCCAAAAGTGTCTCGGCTCGGTGTATTTATGACAGAAGTCAGACGGAGAACACGTCAAGCTTCACAAAGCTGATCAACCAGGCAAGAAGTCAGACACAGTAACAGCATCGAGAATCCGGTCCGTTTTCAAAATAGAACTTCCTGTGCAGTCTCTGAATCGTATATCACATCACTACATCATTGTCAACCCTCTCCCACCCCCCTCTGTCTTTCAAGAAGGACAACAAATTCATTCTCCCCCTCCCAACAGGTACTGCACATGAAATAGTTCAGAAATAACTTATGAAGATGAATAAAACACTGCAAACCCTATTAATATTGTGGGTTACATCACAGCAAATTAGAAAATAATAACAATAAACACAAATCAGACAAAATAGAAACCATTCAACAACATTTACCAGGTAGAAGCACACACAAAAAAAAAAAAATCAAGGAATAAATACCAAATCAGAAAGTCAACAAAACTGGCCAGACAAAATGCTTTGCTTCTAAAACGCTGGGGCATGAAATCAGGCAGAGGACTGAATACAACAGCAGCTCACATGTGACATTACAACACCAAACTCTTTCACTGAGACCTTTTCTGGATCATTAAATTTTGAACTTTAGTCTGATCTCTGTCAGCACTTGGAGAATAACTGTGTGTTTAGGGAACCCTGCCATCACCCCGAGGAGAATCCTACGCTCCCAGTGGTTTCATGACCTCTGGACATGTGGGTCCTACAGTCACCTGAGAAGAGGCTGCTCGCAGCAGGACCAGGACAACTTGATGGAGCCTCTTCCACCGAAGGGATCACAGTCACATGTACTTACCTGCTCATACTCAAAACATAAATATGTGCCCTGAGTGTACACACCACCTGACTCTTCTTTTTAACTCTATGACCTGTTTCAGTCCCTGCAGGTGTTGTTTGCTGGAGAGGCGACTCACCCCTGCTACTACTCCACCGTCCATGGGGCTGTTCTCACTGGATGGAGAGAAGCTGAGAGACTCATCTCTCACTACTCCTCTTTCAGTCCATCTGAGCCTATCAAGTCAAAGCTTTAAAGGAACATTGAGTTAACAAATTACATACAAACTATGACATCCGAGTTGATTTGAAGAATTATATGGAAGCTGCGGTTGATTTAAATCAGTTACTTAAAATTTTGGAAGGTGCCACAGCCAGTGAGGAGTAATACTTTTGACCTGGCAGAGTTCAGTGCACTAAAATACAAATACAGTTCCCTAGTGCTGTTAACAAGGGCAGGCCTTCCACACAATTTATCAAGTAATTATATTCTAACTAAACACATTAATGATACAGCTTTTGATATTTACCGGCAGGCATTTTTCTATACTTTCAGTGAAGAAGAGTATTGAAACACAAGAGTAATAACACACATGTTCTTTTCAAAATCATTTTATACATCAGTGCTTAAAATAATTAGTATTGAGTTTGTAATTTCATTTTTTGACTGAATTCCATTTTTCACATTTTCACTTTGCCAATCTCATTATTTCTTATGGATTGATTGTAATTAATTATGAATAAATCATATTTTTTTAACTGTTCCATCTCTGTGTTTTTATGTTTTCTTGCTAGAAAACTGAAGAAAAAATAATAATAATTGTATAAATTAATATTGCCTACAGTCCAAAGCAGCTGTGGTGGAACTCGCTGGCACAAGCTTTCCACAAATTATATATAATCAGAACAAGGTTAAAAAGGGTTGAGAAAAGGAAGTCGTGTCACTCCAGTCTTCCCTTATATGTAGTGGTGCCACAAAGCCCTTCTATCAGGATTTTTTTAGGACACGGCAGGGAAACAAATCGAAGACAAGAGTTTCTCACATCATTGCCGGTGCAACGAGCAACACAGCAACTCTTCGGCATATAGTTATTATTTAAACCGGTTAGTTTAAAGCAGAAGTTTGGAGAAAAGTCTCAACTTCCTCTCCGATTCTCAGTTGCTGTCAGATAGCAAGATAGAATAGACCTGTCAGAAAGCAGGAGACCTGTAAGAAAGCAGGATACAATAGACCAATCAGAAAACAGGTAGAATAGACCAATCAGACATTTGGATAGAATAGCAGGAAAAACTGCACAGCTGCTCTGCGATTTGTATTTTAAGCTTATAATTGTCAATATTTCAGATCGAAGAGCTGACACCGTTTACATCAGTGTTGGACACATAAAATCAAATCTAAGTATGTTTAATAGAAACAACCTATTTTTACAGCTTTCTTGCTGGATGTAAAACTGCAGTGTGTCTGTATCCAGATGTAAAACCTGAGCTGCAGAAGGAGCAGATCAATACATTAGGAGAGATAACTACAGGTGATAACTTCTCTGAAGGTCTTAGAATAAAAACAAATGTCACGTTAAGCCTGTCAGTGAAACTTTACACCTACGAGGATAAAGTAGTGTCGTCACAGAGGAGGTTCTCTGCTGTTGCAGCAGGAGAACAACTGCAGCCGCTATAATAATCAGAGATACATTTTACAAATGCACCTCTGATTATTATAGCTCCTACACCAGGTATTCAGTTCATGCACGACACAGATGGATGCTCCTGTGATTTAAGTAATCCATTTTTTGAGGAGGGCAGTAACCGGCGTATTAACGTACAAACCACAAACCTGCGAAAAACGACCTAACATCAGCGGAACTTACCATGAGCGGAACGGAAGTTGTTTGCTTCCAGTCGAGTCGGCATGTAAACAGTGTCGCACATCATCATGTCCAGAGCAGAATAGTTTTTGTGGCGAGCAGGATGGAATAAGTCTAAAACAAATGAAAGTCAGGTATTGTCGTATTTAGATTAAAAGTAGCCATGAAACTGTACCAGACACTTCGTAATATCGACAAGTTCAGAACAGTTTTCGACTTTGGTGGACGGGAAGTGGCTCATTGGTTCCCCGGACACATGGCCAAAGGTTACAGCTTTGTTTTGCGTTATCTCCCGAATTTGTCAAATGTATGAGCTGTATTTGGAATATACATGTCTGCCGATTTGAAACATAACGTCATAGTCACATATTTGCTGTAATATTACTTAAATGTTTGCAGGACTTAAGCAGATGAGAGCCAGCCTCAAGAGTGTGGACTGCATCATAGAAATCCATGATGCCAGAATATCCTTTTATTTATTTTTTTACTGTGGTGTACAACTGATAGTAGCGTATAACATTTAAATCAATCAATCTCATTTATATGATTCATTTTGGATTCATATATTTTCTGTGAGTGTTGAAAGATTCTTCCTGTTTTAGCCTTTTCTGAGTCTACAAGTGCGTTGGAGACTTCGCAGGTTAATCGGACCATTCCTGCCTTTTCTTTAACATTAAGCACATCCCCTTCTCTGGAAGAAACCCTGTGTTTCAGGACACGCTAAATGTCAAACCACATCTGCTAATCCTCAATAAGATGGACCTCGCTGATGTGTCCAACAAGCAGGTAGACAACTCGTCCTGCCTCTGCAGCAGAGTCACATGTCAGCAGAATTTAAAAAATGTTAAATACTAACGCTAGATTGTCTCCGCAGAGGATCCTAAAGAAGCTCGAACAAAGTGGAGTGAGAAATGTTATCTTCGCGGACTGTTTGAGGCAAAGAAATGACAACATAAAAAAGGTAAAGGTCACCTTCACTTCATACTCAACATTTAACTTTGCAGAGATTTATCTGCAGCTGAAATTAAACAGAAAATCACGAGCATTAATGTAAAAAGGTTTGGGTTTTTTTTTCATTTTTTTTTTTATGTAGTTGGTGCCAATGGTTATGGAGATTATTGAGGGCAAACCACGCTTTAACAGAGAGGAGGTACAGTATACTTACTCCGGGCAATGTAAACTTATATTTTTGTTCATTTCAACTTTGGGACTAATAAACTTAAAATTATAGCCCGATACACATTTGAAAGCTGTCAGGAATCTCTGGCAGAGATTGTGTCCTTGCTGTTTCTGAACAACCTCAAACATCATTTCTCATTCTGTATTGCTCAAGATATCTGCAATAAGCTACAGAAAATATGAAACAAATCTACCAAACATTTTCAAGAATAATGCCAGTCATACATTTTATTACCTCAGTAGAGCGGAATCCACATCAAATCATTTGTTTTCTTTTGCACTTGTTGCATGTTTTTAAACTATTTTTTTTTTTACTGTAGGATAAATGTGAACATACTTGCCATGTTCTAACTTTGTCATGTGAAACTTTTAGAATACAAATTACTGCATGATGGTGATTGGAGTGCCCAATGTGGGGAAGTCATCTCTTATAAACTCACTGAGAAGAACCAACTTGAAAAAAGGTATATTTATACAAAAACAAAGTAGTTGTTTGATACATAAAGATAATCGTCACGTCCTAAGTGATAAATGTTGTGATAATACACCAATTTCAGGTCGTGCATCTCGAGTTGGTGGGGAGCCAGGTATAACTAAAGCTGTCCTGACTAAAATTCAGGTGTGTGTAGAGAACAATGTGTTTTTCTGTGTTTCTGTGTTTGTGTGCGTGAGCCCCATGTGCTGTATTTAAAGCTGTTGTTGTCCTCAGGTGTGTGAGCGTCCCATAATGTACCTGTTGGACACACCCGGCGTCTTCCCTCCGAAGATTGAAAGTGTTGAAACAGGCATGAAGCTGGCCTTATGTGGTGAGCAGATCATTATTCTTTTATATACTTATTTTATTATATTGTTAAAATTGGTGGAAATTCCACCACATTTGTCTGTGAAAGAGATTTTTTCCAATGTGCTAACTTTTATCTTTCTTCTGCAGGGACTATACTAGACCATTTAGTGGGTGAAGACGTTATCGCTGACTACTTGCTCTATTCTTTGAACAGGCTCGGGAAGTTCAGGTGGGATTTCTTTTCAATCACCTAAATTTTGTTTATGTAAACTTTCCTCTGCTCTGTGAATTATTTTACTTCACAGACTTTTACTACTCAGATTGTTTACAGTTATGTTTTGTTTACGTGCAGTTATGTGGAGAGGTACAATCTCCAAGAGCCCAGCGATGATATCCAGCATGTCCTCAAACGCATAGCTGTAAAACTTGGAAAGACTCAGCGGGTCAAAGCCATCACTGGCGTGGGTAAGAAAGTGCTGATCCTACACATACAGTATTGCTGACTATTTATCTCTCAGCTTTCTTGCTTTCTTGCTGAGCGTAAGATCAATACCACTGTCATGACTGTGTAGTAAATATAAAGCAAATGCCTTATCATAAAGACTTGAGACAGGAAACAGCTAACCTGACTGTTTAAAAGGAACAAAATCCACCTGCCAGCATCTCTAAATCTCTTTAATTATTTTTTGAGAATTTAATAGGAAAATATTTGTATTGAGCTGAAATGCCACAATGTTATTGATGCATGTGGGGTCTTTTGATTATTTTTTTTCAGTAACAATCATAATAACTGGACTTTGACCAGATTTTTCAGGGGAACCAAATTAACATAACTCAGTAAAACAAAAAGCAGTAGAAAGCTGGCTTCTCTGCTAACCCTGGCAGGGTGCAAGAATTTCCATAGAATAACATAAAGTAGCAACTGGTCATTTATACACGTTCTGTACAGAATAAACAAACAACAAATCAGCAATTAGTCAGCAAGCTTTGACAGGACGGATTTTGTTATTTCTTGACAGCGCCAGGTAAACTGTTTCCAGCCGTTAAGCTAAGTAAAGCTAACAGGCTGCCAGCTGTAGCTTCATATGTAATCTATATCATGAGAGTGGGATCAATCTCCTTATCTACCTCTCAAAGAGAATAAGCTTGTTTCTCAAAAAACCTGTTCCTTAAAAGCTGATGGCCTACATTATTAGATTTGTGCTTTTTTTTTTAAAGATATATATATATATATATGTGTTTTATACAGTTGTAGTAACCAGAGTGGCTTTTAAAACATAGCAGCAGAAATTTTAAAATGGTAGGCAGTAAACAGCCTGACAAACAATTTTCCAGCTGGGGCAGGCTCCCAAAAAATGGTGAATTGTTCTGATCTCTAAAAAAACATTGTTTTCCATTTTGGAGAACTTGTCCTCCTGCAGGGGAAAATCCATCTTCGTATTGTTTGTTTGTTGCACTTTTCTCTTCACTTCGACAGTGTAATCACCATCATATCAGGCTTGCAAAGAGCAGCCCCATGAATAAAATGTTTGTTCCTCGTCTCCCTCAGGAAACATTACCATCACTATCCCAAACTATACAGCAGCAGCTTACGATTTCATCAGAACCTTCAGGAAAGGAGAACTGGGACAAGTCATGCTGGACTGACCTGAGCCTTTTTAACCAAGATAAACAAAGACTGTCTGCCCTTTGACCACTAAAGTCTTCAAGAGAATATAGTCCATGTCTGTCCTGACTTGATGCAGTTTGTTTGGTTTCATGATGACATAAAAAGTCACTTGTATCTTTTGTAAATAAAAGAATTCAACTTTATTCAGCTGCAACATTTATTCTCAGCGTTGTTTTGGAATACACGAGGCAGCTATATGGCATGGTGTAAACAGGATATTTATTAGCATAAAGACAGAGATTACAAACTCTTTATTCGTTATGTACATAAGTATTGTAGCATATGATAGAGTGTACTTATAGATGTGGAACAGTCTGTTGTTCCTGAGTGTCTTCTGTGGGTAAAGAGGTCTTCTGGGATGACCAAAATGCTTCATTAATAACTGAGAGCAGCAGTTGGTTTGCTAATGTTCCTCCCAACCATGTCGTAGTTCGTACACACGTATGAGAAATAAATATGCTGAATTTCAGGTGTTTTAAAAGGGAAGGAATTACACCGAAATTCAAGATGATTGTGGAAAATGAAGTTTGACTTTTTTGATACACTGCACTCTTATTTACTTTGTATTATTGTAGACGATCATCTTTATGGCCGCACTAGTGACAGACAATACAAATCCTATAAATCACAATGTAACTATATAAAGTCTTCAAATCCAGTCTTGAACTTTGCAGAAAGAATGGAGTACAAAACAAATTATTATGGTTGGGATGGTAAATTGCTGGTGCCAACTTGATTTAACTTGGTTCCTCTTTATGAAATGAACTCCACATCAGTATCCTACATAAACAAGTGCTTTAGACCCATTTCTGCTAATATGTATAAATACTTTTCCTCAGTTGTACAGAGTTGCAGTGCAGGTCACTTTGTATTTTTGTATGCATATTATAAAAATAGAGTTTTTTGATGTAGTTTGGCAGTACAATTAAAACTGTTAAGCAGCAGTTTCATTAGACTCTTTCAGAAGGTTTTGACATTTTTCTGATGGAATATGTTCCTCAGTTTGAGCGACACAAATCAGACAGACAGAGAAAGTGATAATTCTTAAGTTTGGCCCAAGTCTGACTCTAAAGTAGATTTGACATAAGGCGCTCCCTTTGAGAGGTGAAATGTCACAAGGAATACTGTGCTGGTAATGTACATCTGTCCATTGATATAGATGATTATAGGTGTAAAATAATACAGTACGGTGATGTACTTGTGATTGTTCCTTTTTATCCTTCCACCACTGTGCTGCACCTCTAACTGGCCTCTCCATTGCAGGTTCCTGCACACTGAGGTGCAGAAGCTCAGTCCTAGTGCCTTTCAGAAATGTATCCTAAAATATAACCTGAACATCTACAGTATACTGTCCAGTAAGAGTCCACATTTGGGGGAAAATATTGCAATAAAGATAGAAACCACTTGAGAAAGAAAAGATCCGTTTTGAGTTGCGCCTGACATTTGTGCATCAAAGTAATTGGTCCTGTTGTAGTAATCCAGCTCCTCATCGGAGCTGTCGGCGTTGCTGCGGCGGTACGCAGACGCGTACCATTTATCCGCCGTCAACGCCACCGCTGCCCCTGCGGCCGCTGCTGCCGCCACCCTCACCGGGGACGTCCGCACTGACCCCCTGAAGCGGGACCGGGTCCCACCGTAGGCGCCTCCTCCTCGGTAGTTCCCCGCTGTGGAGCTGCGGGAGGGAGACCCTCGAGAGGAGCCCCGGGACCCACCACGGCCACCTTTACACAGCACGGGCTCAAACAGCAAAGCAGAGAGCAGGAGGCAAGTCCAGCATGTTGCAACCACCTGGTTCATCCCTGACATCTGTGCAAGGAAGAGGCAGCTAAGAAGAACATTCAACCCGTGGAAGTTAATGGCTGCACCTTTTAATGTGTAGGATAAAAATGGAGAATGTATCCGTGAAGGCTGTATTTCGTGGTAAAACAAATGGTTTCTTATTTTAGTTTGGGTGGCACAAATTCTCAGCAAACAGCTATGTATAAATGACTTTTATTCACTGATCAAGTCTGTCTAAAAATCAAAATATCACCATAAATATGTGTGACATAACAGGCACTGAAGAACTCATGATCAACAAATGTCTAGTGCTGCTGAATATTGTCTTAAAGAAACATTTCAGTGTTGCACATTTCCATTAAAGTAGGTCAGTTTGAAAATAAATATTTTCACCAGGAGAAATCGCTGTTGGCTTTCAGCCTTTATATAGCCTACATGAAATGATATTTCATGCATGTATGATTGAGTAATACACAAAAGACGGCACATTTGTTGGCTTGAGGCCATCATTTCAAATGCATGACTTAGCAGGTAACTGGGCTAGTATGTTCCCAATATTTTCGTTATTGTATGTACCATCATTTATTTATTTAAAAAAAAAAAATCTACACTGCATAAACAATACAAATAAATGCATGAATGATGTTCATCTGTGGTCATAAATTAGCCTGTGCGCTATTATTGCCTGTGCAGCCTGAACGAATCACAGCGTTAAAAATGAAAGGCATTGTATGCTATGGATACACACCCAGGCCTTTAATATCCACTATATCCTGATAGCTGCTGCTTACCTTATTCCCGTGTGTCGTTATCCTTGCTTATGTTTTGGTATTCGGAGGAAAAAATGAGGGGAATTGTTGGAGGACCGATACAGGCTCGTTCACGCAGACGATGGCGAGAACGCGCAGCGCGCGCACACAGGCGCATCTGAAGCGTCTGATACACGGGAGCATCAAATACAGTGAAGCTGTCAGACTGAGGTGTGTCCAGTCAAAAGTATCTTATCATTTCTGTGCCTTTAATATTAGTTTTTTTTCTGAAATGTTCTGATTTATTTTTCCATGTTCTTTTATTGTAATCAGATTACCTTGGTGATCATTGATAATCATTGATGATCGGCTATGTTTGGTTTCTTACAAACATGTGAAAACATGCATCCTGTTATAGTAAAATATGCATATGATCCCTTTAAAAAAACGTTATCCTTTGTGAAAAATTCTCATATCGGGATTCTGAGGTTTATGCCTACTAAATAGCCTATGTGTCTTATCCTTTTAAAATATTACATAGTGTTTTACACTTTACCAGATATTGTAACACAATAGGCCTGCTGTTGACATAATCGTATACATTTTGTCCATTTTGCCAGGACCTGCATTAAACCAATATTCAAATTCCAATAAATGTTGTTGCCGAAATGAAAATGGTAGGTCTGTAACAAAAACATTCAGGCCCTGGAGCAAACAATAAAAATAACAGTGTCATAGTATCACAACCTCATGAATAAAGCAGATTTAATTTAATTCTTAATAAAAAATTTAAAAAAATTAAAAAGCGGGTAACTCCACCCTGCCTGCTTTACCCTCTGCAGACACCTGGTGGCGGTAACGCGTAAACCTTGAGCATGCAACCTCACGATAAACACCAACAAAGTAGAAGCTGCAGGAGGCGGAAGAAGCTTCCGGCGACCCAGCAGAGAAGTTCACTGACGACAGTCTGCGGTCATGGCTTTCCTCTGCAGAAGCGCCGCTTTGCTCCTGAGGCCCTCCAGAGCAGCGCCGGCCGTCATGCCCGCCTGCCGCCTCTACAGCTCAGGTGTGTGTTTAAAAAGCAGCCCGGGCTCCGGTTGTTGAAGTCTGCACGAACTGCTGCCACAATGTCAAGAAACCTGCGTCATTCACTGTGCGACGTTTGTACCCGCTCAATTAGTCTGTTGCAACATTTTTATTCGTGTAATTTATACCACAGAACTTAAAAGTTAAATTGAAGAGAAGGACCAGAAATGACGCGAAGGGAATGTACTGCTGTTATTCCAGAAATTGGACCTCTCTGTAGGAGACTCTCTAATAAGTGTTATGATTGAATTTGATTTTTTTGTTGTTGTTGTTATTCGTCAGGTTGTTTTTTTTAAAATATTTATTCAGAGGGATATGGTTTATTAAATTGTGGTGTCTTGCACGCTCGTGCTGGGTAGGCACAGACACAATCATTTTTTTTTAAAGAAATCCTTTATTTATTCATTCATTCATTGAAATCCTGATAGACTCCTTGCTCATTGGCTGTAAAGGTGTTTGTGTGTTAAAGGTCTTTGTGTTTAAAGGTCTGCTTCAAGGCTGTTACTGTTGGTGCTTTCACCTTTTCTTGAATAACTGACCTCGCCTGGAGAAAGCCGTGTTTTTATCAAGATAAATTGGATTAAGTCAGACCAATTTGATGACCCATTACCTGGTGGAAGAATTACACTCAAAAGCAGTTTCGGAGTCGACAGTGCAGGTCTTGAACAAAAAGAACAATTGAACTTGGCTTTCCGCATAAAAAGTCACTGAAACTTTCCTTTTTGTTCCTGAATGTTTGAGCTTCACTGTGCACAACGATTAAGGTGCAGAGTTTAAAACTAGAAGGCTGTTTTTACAGTCGGATTTTTAAGGGGGCGATCTTCAAACATGATATGTGACATCACAAATAGTTTAGAAGTCCGTCCTGGTATAATTCAACTTACACAAGTGTGATGTGGAAACACTGGAAACACTGGAAATGGACTTTGCAGTGAAGAATGAGGCGTCTTGTGTCGAACCCTTAAACTTTATAAATTAAATATATTTATAGATTGTGGAATTTTTTTTATTTGTGAGTAGAAATTTGTGTCATTTTTTAAAGATTTTTTTTTGATGAAAATCTTTTTTTTTTTTTTTTCTTGGAGAGAAAAAAAACACCTATTGGACACAAATTATTGTT
The DNA here is from genome assembly GCF_029030835.1 of Brachyistius frenatus. Lineage (NCBI taxonomy): Eukaryota > Metazoa > Chordata > Actinopteri > Embiotocidae > Brachyistius > Brachyistius frenatus. Next base: position 128,722 of record NW_027210782.1, on the reverse strand, counting down.
TCAAAGTGGAATATATTCTTTAGGTTTTGAAACATGCCTGGAGGGGATCTATAAATTACAGCAGTCTTGGTAATCTTGGGTATTAAATGTAACTCAAAGGCTCATCATCTCATAGTGTCAATTGCAGCAAAGACTTAAATTATCAGGAAACTGTTATTTTCTGCTGGAAACTACAGAAAAAAATGTGATATGGTAAATACATCTAATTAATTGCATTCTTTTTGGTATTGACATTTATCATGTTTATTTTTGGTGCAGAAATATTTGCACAGAAGTGTCGCCTGAGCGTCCGTGTCGGTGCTTTCTTCCTGCAGGTGGTCAGTATGAGTACATTTTGGTGGAAAAACGTGGCGAGAACAGCAACGTGGGTTTCATTCAGCTGAACCGGCCGAAGGCTCTCAACGCTCTGTGTGACGGGCTGATGAAGGAGGTGGGACAGGCGCTGGATACCTTTGAAGCCGACGGAGACGTGGGAGCTATTGTCATCACCGGCAGTGACCGAGCTTTTGCCGGTGAGAGAATTGAGTGTGTTTTTTTTGTTTTTTTCTTCTGTGCTTGTGTTTTAATGTGTACCCCCCTACAAGATAACGTGCATTAAGCTGTTTACAATGTTTTTGTTTTTCAGCCGGAGCGGATATTAAAGAGATGCAGAATCGAACCTTCCAAGAGTGTTACGGCGGAAACTTCCTGGCTCACTGGAACAGAGTGTCCACGGTGAAGAAGCCTGTGATCGCAGCTGTCAATGGGTTTGCTGTGAGTATCATATTTCATTTTATTTATATATTTATTATTTTTTATTGAGGGACGGTAGGTGGACTTAACGATACACAAGCATTACAATATAATGACACTAAAGTATTCTATGGCAAGAAAATGAATATTAATGTGATTAAATCCAAATAATGAAAAGAAAACTGAAACCATTCTTAAAATAAGAGTAATTAAACAAATGAGCAGCTCTACAAGTAATGAAAATAGATAACTTTTCCAGTGTAATATTTTTATTGCACGGGTCAGGTTATTTTTACCTTATTAACTTTTAACATGTCACGTATTGTTCCCCCTTCACCTTTCTTTTCTCTCTCCCACCTATTTACCTCCTTTTTTCTTCTTTTTTTTTAATCTTCCCATCTTCCTCCCACCATTCACTTCATTCTTGAACTAAGTCTGGGGCTCTAGTTATGCTTTTAGTTTAAATCATCGTTTATCTCTAGATATGATATAACCACCTCCTGTTTACTTCTGGCCACACTGGTACACTATCATTACCTTGACTTAACTCAAACACAATACAATCTAAACCCTACACTTTTCTTGGATATAAAATGAAATAACCCTTATACTCTTCAAAAGTATGTGAAACCACCAATCATTTCACCCACCTGTGATAGCTGAATGTCTCGTCTGTATGGGATCGTGCTGCTAAAATGGCTTTCTCTCCTCGGTTAGGGCTTTGTAGTGGATCATCAGTAGCGGTTTGCATTTTAATAAATCAAAAATGTTGGATGGGTTTGAGGTCAGGGCTTTCTTGCGGAACAGCCGAGCTCTTCTTCATAAATCTGAGAGGATAAATTCTTATGAACTTCACTTTGTGCACTGGAGCATCATTGTATTATAACAAGAAAAGGCCTTCCCCAAACTGTTGTGACAACCGTGGAAGCCCAGTGGAGTCTAAAATATTGTTATTTGGTATAGTTTTGAGCTTTTCCTTAATTGCACATGAAAACAGACCAAAAAGACGTGGGTGTCCAAATGCTATAGTATAAATCCAGTATTTGATCAGTTCAGAATGCACAAAATGTAGTTGGGTGGTAAAACAATAAATAGTGAGTCCCTGTACCAGTGAAAATCTCAGTCATGTCCTTGTCCTGTTTCTGTGTTTCACCCTCTGCATTCGTCCGTTTCAGCTGGGTGGAGGCTGCGAGCTGGCAATGATGTGTGATATCATCTACGCCGGAGAGAAGGCGCAGTTCGGCCAACCAGAGATCCTGCTGGGGACCATTCCTGGTGAAAGACTTATTTCGTGACTACTTTCCTTCCTGCTGAGACTTCGTTACAGGGAAGTCGCCAGATTCCTGCAGCTGCTCTTGACGTGTCTCTCTTTGCAGGGGCGGGTGGCACTCAGAGGCTGACTCGTGCAGTGGGCAAATCCCTAGCAATGGAAATGGTGCTAACGGGAGACAAGATTAATGCACAAGATGCCAAGCAATCGGGTAACAATAATGTTGGAAAGAACATTTACTTTGCACTTTGAAGGACTTTTCTTGAGTATTTCTGTTTGTACTACATTTATACTTCACCAAAGTTCAGAGGGAAATATTTCGCTTTATGCTCTCTGCAATACAAAACATTACGAGATAAACGTCTGATGTGACCTGTCCACGAGGTGGCAGAAGAGACATTTTCCCTCTAAATATTTCAGATGGTTTCATTGAACAATTCGTTGGAGTTCGAAAAATATTAAGTTATCTCATAAAAAGAAAAAAAAAACCTCATATTTTGCTGATATCACTAAAGCACTTGAAGGATTTTGAAAAGAAGAACTTTTCCATGAAATGAGCATTTTTAGGACGTAGTATTGGTACTTTTACATAAGTAAAGGACCTGAATGCTTCCTCTACGTAACAACAATGCTAAAACCTTTGACAGAATAGACCTGCACCTGACTAAAGATGGGATATGAGCTTCTTAAATTGGACTGCGCCGGTGTACCTCCTAAACGTTACTGTACTTTGACTCAGTAGGGTTTTGTGTTTCCTAGGTTTGGTGAGTAAAATTTATCCTGTGGACCAGTTGGTGTCTGAAGCTGTTAAATGTGGGGAGAAAATCGCTGCCAACTCCAAACTGGTCTCGGCTATGGCTAAAGAGGCTGTTAACGCAGGTGTGTAGTTTTTGTTTCTGCTCATTTTAAAAAGCGGAGTAACTTATAACCTGCAGAATTTAATGTTTCATTTTTGTCTGACTTGTTGCTGTGTGTGTGTGTGTGTGTGTGTGTGTGTGTGTGTGTGTGTGTGTGTGTGTGTGTGTGTGTGTGTGTGTGTGTGTGTGTGTGTGTGTGTGTGTGTGTGTGTGATCGCAGCTTTTGAACTGACCTTGGCTGAGGGGAATCGTTTGGAAAAGCGTTTGTTCCACTCCACCTTCGCAACAGTAAGTACAAGAGTTCGTATGAGAGAATATAAGAAGCGCTGACTCTGATTTTAACCGTCCATTCATGATGTGTGCATCTGTTTGTCCCGACAGGATGATCGTAAAGAAGGCATGAGTGCCTTTGTGGAGAAGAGAAAGGCCAGTTTCCAGGACAACTAGGAAAGAGCTCGGCCAAGACCACAAAGTTCCTGATATCAGCTGGTCACTTCTTCATCTGCAATACGTTGAATGATGCAAAAATCCTGACTGTCGTGGAGCACACCAGCTATGGTTATTATGATTTGGCAACGAGTGCGTGCACAAGAGTGTCTTATCACAGTGAAGCTCTGCCTGCTGGAACTCTTAAAATCAAATGCAGTCTGGGTGCAGGAGGCTTGTCTGCGAACATGATTTAATAACCGTGTTATATCCGGTGTGAAATGAGAGAAATTAGTCACAATGACTTGTACTAACTGCCTTTTCATTTGTCAAAGGTTTGTCTGCATTTTGTATGCAACCCTTCCTGTGTACATTTTACAAATAAAGATCTGGAGTGTTTTTCAGTGCTGAAAGTAAAGCGTAAATAGAAATGGGAAGATGATTTATTAACATGCTTTAAAAGACATTGGGGTGTTCCTTACTACACATTTATAATATCAAATGACTCAGTACTTAATTACATCTGCTGAGGAGGTCATTTTTTCAATGACGTTTGTTTGTTTGTTAGCAGGATGACAGAAAAACTACTGGCTTGATTTTCATGAAACCTGGTGGAAGAGTGTAGCATGGGCCACATTTTGGAGCAGACCAGAATAACTGGGATCCATTAATTATTTACTTTCATTTTGCCTACATTGCAAGATATGACATTTGGTGTATTAAATGCAATACATGTTAAATTCCAGCAGATGGTAGTAAGGTTTAATCATAACGACATGGGCAATTCTAGAAATATGATGACTCCATATTACAATCTACATTCATGGTAACCAATAATCCTGGAGGATACACATGTACTTGCTCAAGAAACCAGTCATTATGGAGCCCTCAGGGAAACCGTGGTTTCATAGGGAAGACGTTGTTGCATAATCATAAGACGCTCATAGATTAATCACATATAATTCGCATTATAGAAATACCAAATTTAAGAAAGAGCGTCTGCTACAGAGCTGAGTCAGGGAAGGTTATCCAGATTTCAACCAGTGTGCACTTCACTCCAGCAGATGGCGCTCTCGCGTTGAGAAACAAGTACAGAAACTGGACGTGGTCAGGAAACTCAGTGGGCCTTGTTGCACAGACAGTCGGACACAGACAAGCGCGTAATTTGAGCAACTGAAAGAAAAGTGACACTTATGAGGTCATTAAAATACTGTAAAAACTCACATATAAACGTTTCCTGTCTGCATTGGGTTTTGTATGTTAATCAGAGAACACGTCATCAGTCTATCAAAGGAAATCTGACTTGATTTATTTACTAAAAATATGTGGTATAGCAGTCTCATTGGCCTGCAGCACTAAATAACTCTTATAGCTGCTGGCGTTTACACAAAATGTTAGTATAAGATTCTTGTAAGCTGATTTAGAGGAAATTATATCATTTTACAGCATCAATTATGCAAATCAGAGGGAGGGGGATGCAATTTAATTGAAAATATGAAAAAGACTGATCTAACCTCTAACCTTACAGATTGATCCGTGGCAACTCATGCGCATCACCTATCGGTTGAAAATATTCCAGACTACATAAAACCATAATTTTGACTTCAAAGAAAACACCAGAACAAATTTGGTTAGTGCGCGCTTTCTTTCTGCGCTCCAATCATCAGGAGGCACCTTTTTTTTCTCTGATCTTCACACGGCGGCGCCCCATATCTTCACAAGGCCATGGCCTAATTGATTTTTTTTTTTCATTCAATATTCCCCCGGAGCTTGCTTTCTTGTCGGACCCCTGGAACAAAAACTTATAAAAGGAGGAGAGAGAAAAAAAAAAACTCGTCTCCTCGCTCTGCGGGGAAGCACAAAAGTCCGCAGAGAGGGCCCGAAAAGAGACTCCTCTTTGAGGCTACCGAAAGGTCAAAATAATAAATGTAGACTCAATTGAGGCTCTCCGCGCAGACAAAGGGGGCAAAACGTTACATTTTGGCAGCGCAGACCCTCGTAGCGTGATAAACTCATTTAAAGAAGGCGAAAGAAAGAGAGAGCAGCATGGGTCCGGAGAGGGAGAAGGGGCTTTCAGTCTGGCAGACAGGCCTGGCTCCTGCGACAGGGCCTTTTCTCCTGCACAGCAGCCTCCCGTCTCCCCCACCCCTCTGAAACAACTCTCATACTCCTGAACAACGTCGCATCTGTGACACTCAGTCATGTTGGTGACTTTTTCCTGCTCTTTTACAGCCAGTTTAATTCAACGTTATATTCACATGAAATAAGAAACTCACTCTAGTAAAACAAAGCAGAGAACGTCAAAAGGCGAAATAGAAAAAGGGAGCAGCAACATAAACCTTTTCCATAAGGAACAATTAAGTTAATGGTAAGTTATAGTTCCTGATAACACATGGTTTGTTTGTTTTTGTAATACAATGTGGGCCTATTTCCTTCATAGCAAAACAGGAAATAAAAAAAAAAATTAAAAAAAATTTAAATGTAAAAAGCAAAACTGGCATTACATACAGGTTATTCCAAGTTTTAAAGCTATAGGTGAATATAACTGGAATAAAGCAAAATATATTGTTGGCTTGGAATGCAGAAATATTATCACATGTATTTTCAGATTAAAAGCATGCACAAAGATATTCCTCCTGTTCATTATTAACAGCAGCTGTAAAGTCAGTGTATAAGCCCACAAGCCTGCAACTGTGACTTGAGTTTTATAAAAGCCTTTTTATATGCAGATCAGCCTTTTTTTTCTTCTTTTTTTTTCTAACAGCGCCAGGCTCTGCGGTCATGGAAAGGATTCCTCAGCATTTTTCTGCCATCCAGCTGAGAGAGTTTTTTCTGGCACAGATGAAACAGTCCGGGTGGAGTCAGTGGTTTTCATCTGACAAATATTTTCATTATCTCACATTCTTGGCATAATGTCGGAATAACACATTCACCGGTGTCTGCTTTGAATTATGCCCACCCAAGGGTGTTAGAAACAACACAGATAGGAGGTTCTCTGTCAAACTAATGCCACCCTATATAGCTTCAGATAGGCTACCACATTTTGTTTAGTGTATTTGAAAAAATAAAAATAAAAAAAAATAATCATAAGCCTCATTTAATGAGCTAAATTAAGGCATGTAACACCTTCGTGGGCCCCCCCCCCTCTCTCACTATTGCTCAACCACGTATATCGGCTGCCTAATCACGTGACGCGCTTCGTTTCGTCTCCAAAGACAGTCAAGATAGTTCAATCCATCCCTAAAATCTCTGTCCGGCAGACGAAAACGTACAGTCGGAAAGTTTATCTTTACGACCAAGAGTACACGCTCTGCCTAGAGTACGCCTACGCGTGTAAACGCGTGCTTTGTCAACCTGTAGACAACGAACTTACACAACACGTTACGGCTTGATTTTGCTTATTTAACGAAGGCGGAAGTTCGTTGGAGTTACTTCTCTCGCTTTACTTCCTCTCCGGTTGGTTCTCTGTTCTCTGTGGCTGCGCGAGTATGGTCGTACTGAAAGGAATCCCCTCTGTTTTATCGCCTGACCTCCTGCATGCCCTCGCCAAAATGGGGCATGGGGATGAGCTGGGTATGATCTGTGACTATATACACATAGGTGCTAAGCAGGAATAGCCTATAACCTGTGTACAGTGCAGGACAGGAAGCTAATAAGTTGATGTCAACACTATGTAAAGAGTGACAGCAGATCTCACAGGGTCATTCACCTCAGGCTACACAGAGGCGGAAAAGGCTGTTGTTCTTCATTATTGTTTATTCAGTCAATAAGTGTTTTTCTTTTTTTTTAAATTCAGTGCTTGCTGATGCAAATTTCCCAGCGTCATCCATTTGTGCTTGTGGTCCAAAAGAAATAAGAGCTGATGGTATGTAATTACCACTAAACAAACAAAAAATAAAAATATTGGGTGAGTGTGTTTTCATAGTTCAAACTGTGTACCGTCTTTATGTAGGTTTAGGAATCCCACAGCTTTTGGAGGCCATTTTGAAGTTATTGCCCTTGGACACCTACGTCCCCTTTGCGGTAGGATATAGGATCAACACATCTATACCAAAATCAATGAGTGATTTCTTCTGTCATTTCATTTGTTGCATCTGTGCTCATGTGTTTCCCCAGGCTGCAGTCATGGATCTGGTAGACACTGACAAACAGAAATGTTTAGCTGTCCCTGTTTGGGAGACCTACACCCTGCTCCTGAGCCAGGCTGGGTCTCCGGTAAGACAGCCTGTCCACCCAGTGAATAAAACGTCCAGGGAGTAAAACAAAAATGATTTCTCTCTATGCACTAATTTCTGTTTTCATGTAGGATCTTTTTGAGAAGGTGGAAAGGTTTGCTTTCTATGAACGAGCTAAGAAGGCCTACGCTGTTGTGGCAACAGGGTGCGTATTTTCTCTGCCTTCATTCGAATAGTAAAGCTGAATGTTTCATTTTATGTCGGCAAAATTACTACAAAAAGGTGTAGTTAAGGTAAAATGTAGACATTTTCTACTAAAGGGACCTTTTTTAAGATTTTATTTATTAGTTGTTCCTTTCAGAAAGCAGCATACCTACCATGACAAAAACGGGTAGATCTGTATGAAGTTTCAGCAGCCAGATAAAATGTCCATTTAGTTTCTCTTCACTCATGAATTTCAGAAGAAATGTGAAATGTGGACAACAATTCAGAGGCCTGGAACCAGTCTAAGTTTTAATCAACCTTTTTAATGATTTGAGATTGTCATATGCACAACAGAGTGTTTTGAAAATCTGCACAAAAAAAAAGTAATTATTTCAAACATGTCTTTTAAAAATGCACGTTAAATTTAAATATTTTCCTGTTTATTGTTATACTCAGGGAAACGGCTCTGTATGGTAACCTGATACTGAAGAAGGGGGTCATTCCTGCTGAGCAGCTGCAGTGAAACACATATTTTGACCTAATGGTTGTTTAAGTTAATAATTTCTGTTTTTAATTTCTGTTGGACACATTTTGTTCAGTGATATCAGTCCTTATAATGTAAATCTTTCCGATCAAAAGGTGAATATTTTTGTATAAAACTGATTTTCAATTTTGTTTGGTTTCCATCAGAAACTGTGAATTCAAAACATCTTTTTTTTTAATCTATAATTAATAGTTAATATGATGTGACGTGGAGCAGGCAAGATTTTATATCTTTATAAATAACTTGTGCTGTATGTTTATTATAATAAATAAAACACATGACGTCTTTAATAAGTGTGTTAAAGTATCTTTATCATCAAGATGACTTCATTCTTATTAAGGTAGTTTGCTAAAAAAATTAAATGACAATTCAATGTACTTGTTCCAGCTACAGAGTGTCAGCGGTGTGTCTGGTTTAAAATGACAAGTTGTTGAAGGATCATTGGTGGTAGAAATCATCCAGATCTACCTCTGGCTCACTGTACTTCATCTGAGACGGCAAATCGACAGGAGCGGCAGCTTCAGTGTCGTCATGGTAATGGACGGGCATGAAGAAGTCTTGGTGGTACAGGTCGTCCATATCCTCCTCTGGTTGAAGATGAACTCTGACCTCACTGTCACCCTTCAACTCACGTCTCCGTGGCTCCATCACAGGCTGGTCGTTATGGTGATACAGGTCGTTGTCATCCTTCTCCGGTTCATAGAGTGCACCACGGACCTCAGCACCAACTTTGTATTCAGCCACTAGTGGGGCTAGATATACATCCAGCTGCTCTCTTGCTTTGTGGTAGATTTCATCCCGGTCCTGCTCAGGTTCCTCTGAGGCCACTTCACTGAAAACAGGGTGGTCGATGTCATCTTTATCCTTCTCTGCCTCCTCACTGTACTTCAGGTCTGCACCTCCCTGAAAGCGCTCTGCCTGGATGGCGGCAGCAGGGTCCAGGTTTTGGATTTGAACTTGGAGGAGATCCGCCATTGAAGGATGGTGCAGCTCATCCAAGTCTTCCTTGACCTGCAGGGGCTGTTTGTCCTGGTTTTTCATACTTTTCCAAATCTTCATGCTGGGGTCGATCTTATACTGAATCTCATCCATTTCCTCTGGAGGCTCCACTTCCACTTTCCATGACATCTTTCCTTTTTCATCTATGGACCTGAAATAATGTCACACAATGTCAGTATGCATTTTCTCAGTGCAAGGGAAGAATATTTACCTCTATTTTAGTGAAGGAAACTACAACTCACACAACAGCTTCCTGGAAGGCTTCATCTGTAAGTTTATTCTGGAAAAAAAAAAGAGGGAAAACTTTACACATCTGCTGTCCAAATAGTTACCATACAAACATATTTTTCAATTTAAAGTCATCAGGAAGGTTGTATGATACGTTTGAAAGTGTAGAAGCTACAGTATAATATTGTGGACAGCCAGGAGCAATAGGTTCTGTACATACCAGGGACTTTGCTGTGACGCCAAATATCAGGGAAACACAGACGATTAAAGAAATCCTACAAGTGAAAAGAGTATGGATTAGACGTCTGGTTCCCATGATTCGTAGATGTTACACACAGATCCATGTTCAGTCATTAAAACAAACTGCGCACTTTTACATGGTTAAGCATTAAAAGCAGCCAGAACATTTTCTTACCTGAACATGATGTCTCTATCTGCTGTCTGCTAAATGTTTTGAACACCTTGCTGTGGAAATGAAGGATCAAAGTTTGGCCCGTAAACCTGTAATATTCTCCTGACCTTCGTATCCTCTGGACACGTGAACGTCAGCTGTAAGTACTTCATTCCTTATCTAGTCTGTGCTGTGGATAAAAAAAAAAGGGGCTCATCCTTTGAAAAAATAAAACTGCAGAATACCCATAATTCCATTTTTATAATCATTAACTGTGATTTAAAGGTTATGCTTGTGTCTGATTTCTTGCATGCAAAGATAGTAAAATCGACTGCATATCCTGATACGATTTAATTGACAGTAGTATAACTAGTTTTTGTGATTAATCATCATGTCAGCAATCACTCATGCAGTTCAAAGGTCATAAAGCTTGATAGCCTTAAATATGAGGTTAAGCTAGTGAGACAAACTTAATCTTGCATAATTAGTTCATCCAATCTCTTTAAAGGGATATTACCTCGGCTCAAAGTAATGACAGTACAGTTTAAATTAAGTTTACTATCTATTGAGTACATGTGTTTGAGCAGTGATCATTGAGTCCGCCTGTGTTTCTGTACTAGACCGTGTGAGCAATAAATTATACGCAGTTTTCTATTCGTCACTCTGATTTTCAGTAGTGATGATTTTGGTTTTTCCTCTGTGCCGAATGAAACATCTGGCTGGTCCCATGTTGCTGAAAGACAGCAGCAAACCAGGCACGTGTTCATCGACTAAATGCTTCTTAGTAAACTACCAGCGTACTTTACATCTGTTAGTTTGAAATGCAGAAACCCACCAAACCTACTCCGAAGACGCACTGCAGTTTCTTAATTTTGTTATATTATCATCTGGTCATGCTGTTGACACGGCCAGATGGCAGTGGCAGTCTGTGTGTGGATTTGTCCACCGCATAATCCACACAGAAATATCTCAGCTATTAGATGGACTGTCATGGCATTTTTTTTACAGATATTTATGTAACCCAGATGAGGAAGCCTAATAACGTTGGAGACATTTCTTCTAGTGCTACCTGGAGGTGTAAATTTGAGGTTTTGAGTAAAATGCTGGAGAACTACTGGATAGAAATCTGATTCTCTTTGTAGTGTAATAATGTTGGTCATCCCAAGACTTTTGATAAAGCACCAAATTTAGTTTTTCAAATACTTCAGTTTATGACATGAGCCTCGGGTGCACTTCGGTTTCACTGCCATGCTAATCGGCAAATGTGACTAACTAAATACTAACATGCGAAACTAAGATGGTAAACACTCTATAACTGTGAAACATTAGCATATAAACATATACTGTCAGCGTGTTAGCTTACTGGTGTAACATGTAGACTTTGCTCAAAGCAGCGCTCGTTTATGTCAACTCAGATCTCCCATGAAAAATGAGATTATAATCTGGGCGTCACATGATTAAATCAAGGTTGTAATAATGATAACCTTTTTGACTTCCTGTTTTTTGCAGGACCCGCAAACTAACTGTGAGTCCTGCTTAGAGGCCTCAGAGGGGGTAATAGTCTGTTATTGTTTTGGATTTATGTATTAATACGCTAACTGGTGGTTGATAATTTATTCAATGGAACTGATGGTGCCCAACAAATTACATGTTTTGCATATGTATCATGTTAGAGTACCATAAAGCAACAGTGCATATGTTGCCCATGCTTGGCTCACTTTCATGGGAACCTTCTCAGACGCAGACAGAGTCCTACTGTGTACAGCTTCAATCATTTAAAAACGACTAATTACCCTTCACATGCACAACCGCTGTAGGAGGACAGATTGGAGGCAGATGATCGGTCTGTGATCTTAGTGCCAGCACCACACTCAGAGTCAACTGTGTGTGTGTGTGTGTGTGTCTGCTCTAATTTATGTTCATGCCAAGATCCTATCACACTTTAAAAACTGTTTCAGAATAAAACAGCTTTGTGTTTGATGCACAGACTAATTTGTTTAAATTACAATTCTGTTATGAATCACTTTTTCTGATATGTGAACTGAGATCATGTTAAACATCTGTAAGTTGAAATACGCAGCCATAAACTAATTCAACTCATCTTGAATAACACACGCACCCCACAGGAGTGTGTTTTCATCTCAGCCCGGTGTATCTGGCAGCCCCTCCATCAAACTGCTGTTTGCCATTGCGGCCGTGAGAATTCTTCAATACACCTCCTTCAGTGTTCATAGGGGAGCCGTTACGTTAACATGTGAGTTAATAATGTCTCATGACAACAGGATTCAGTGTAGTGTACAACAGAACAGAATCAGTAGGACACACCACACACTTCCTGCTCTGTTCAGAGGATGGCTCCAGCACGTCTGCTGCCTATCTGCCCGTCTATCAGAGCCATATGTACAAACCTACAACTTTACAATTTACAGACCAACTGTAAATAAAACTTCAATATCAAGATGAAGATTTACCACTTTAACATGATCATACACTACAAACAATACTTATTTTCTTCTCAACTTTGGAGGTGAAGATATTTACGGAAGGTCATTATCAAGACCAGAAGCAAAATAAGCAGAAAAGAAGGCGGAATCTCTCCTCCGAGTCTCTGACCCACCCTCAGCTTTTTTTGCTTCAAACTGGCTGCGGGTGATGCAAAGATAATTTATATGAGGTGTGTTGAGATTGTGCCCTGATACCGAAGCAATCAGAAGCCTTATTTGTTCTGCCAAGTGCATGAGGTGCAAATTTATTTCCCCGTCACACTGCGTTCTTCTGCCTTTATCCTGCTATTGGCTAGTTGTGTGTGCTGGTGCACCGTATGAACGTGCATGCATCTCATGAATAACAAGCCCTTTAAAAAAAATGTAAGGGCAACAATGAAGACCACAATGAGTGGGAGTTGTCAGCAAGTAATGACTGCTGCCAATAAACTGAGACGCATACACACACACACAGAGGCACACAATGTTATTTCACAAAACGCACAAAGCGAGCCAAGAATAAATTGCCTGTCTGTAACTGTTTAAATGCAGCATCAAGTCTTGATTTATTGCCCGTAATTCTGGGATAGAGAACATGCTCCAAATGTTGCAGCTTGCAGCAATTTATGGGGGAAACCACCAAAATGAATATTTGACAAAATTCCCATTTTTACAATGAATGATCCTGGCTTCATTTTGCTTAATGTTCACATCACACACTTGTTGCATGAGTTTTATGAGCATGAATGCATGTGTGTGCAGTTTGCAGCACCACATACCTACACACGGGCACCATGTGTAGTCAGATGCAGTAGATTAATATGTCATTGCACTGCTAACAAATGAAAGTTCTTCAAATTATAGGTGAAGAGCAGGATACGGTGTCCTGGCTCTACCCTGAAACCAATAACAGCTTATTACTGCTTTGACTCTCAGGAATGCAGATGTCATGTTTCTACTTGACTTTAATTGGCATCTTTACCGAAACGTTTCAACTGACAAACAAATAGAGAACATAATATTTAACAGGTGACAATCAGCCAGAGACATCAGACTCCACACCAAACCTCAACACATAATGTATTGCTGTTTGAAATTAAACAAAAACAGAAAAAGCCACTCCTCTCCACACTAAAACAATCATCAGCACCAAAACCTCATCATCACCGTCATTACTATCAGTAAATCCCATAAAGGTCGTGCCGGAGTGCAGGGCTGTATTTGAGGATAACCACCCCTCTGTCTTTACACACAGTTTTCCGTCATATCCCCCGCACTCACAACATTTAGGAAAGCTGGGGTTTTCTAAATAACTAAAATTAACTCAATGATCTACAATTAACTTAATTGATGCTTCACCAACATCCATTAAGCACACATCAGACATCCAACGGTGGAGTTTACTTGCACGAATTACAGGGCTGGGGGGAAGGACCTCCGTGGAAGAGCTAAGGCCAACACGAAATGTCGATGGTCTGGTAGGGGGGCCGTCAGACTTACGAAGCGGCCGCAGAAAGAATTAGTGAGCCATCTGCTCAACAGTTGCATGCAAACACACTGGATTCAGACACTGCCTTTAACATTGCTTAATAAAATGTCTGCTTGCGGACAGGTGGGATTTTAAGGGGGTGGGGGGGTGTAGGTAAAATGAGGGGAGTGATGAGTCAGTCAGTCTGAGACCCGGAGCCACCTGACTATCTGGCTCCACAGGTAATGCTTGAGTTTTCCAGTAACAATAGTGCCGACGACAGCCGAGGCAGATGAGGGGAGATGGACCAGGAACCGCACAGGAGAAAGACAGAACAGCCTGTTATGTAACTGTTATGTGAATGACGGGAAGCTCTTTGTTTAAGAGAGGGGCATGGTTGGCCTTTTTCATCCAGGGCAGCTAATCTGAATAGCTGATCTGAATGAAAGATCCTAGCTGCATGAGCCATTACACTGCTTTGACAGTGTGTGTCACCCATGGAAATAATATATTATAGACACAATAATGAGAGGGGAAGCTCAGGTGGTCTCTCTCTCTCTCTCTGACACACACTCACACACAAACATGCCATATGACCTTCTCCTCCCTCAATCACACCCGTCATAAACTCAGTAAACATGTGGGAGCTGTTAATGTAAGTTTAATGGCTATTTACTGTGTTTTGTACACTTCTCATTAAAGAGATTTTCCACTCGAGGAGAACTAATGTTTTGGAAAACTCTGTTAGATGAAACAGATCATGCCAACACTTGGCACATGCGGCTCGTTCCTGTAATTGAGAGATCTGCCCTCTATTGGAGAAAACAGGGAACTGTAGAAACTGGACTACTGACATGGACTCACAGCAGTTGTCTTTATGTACTGCTTTCGGCCTTTCAAAAACTTTAAATCTGCAACGACAGTGGTAAACAAATTGTAAACACAAGACAAATAATGACCTTTTAAATATTTACTTTCTTTTATGTTCAACTTCTGAATTAAATATTTGTCTCTTTAACTACTAAATGATCTATTATGTTCAACCTCTAGGCCCAGAAATCACAACATTCAAACTTAAAGGGGAAAAATGTAAGATTTATGTCCCACCTTGGAATACCACTTCGTAGAAGGTGTTAGTGAGTCACTGCAGTTATGTAGTCCAGTACGGCTCTCGGTGTTTTTTGGTTTTTTTTTTTGCAGTTTGGTTGTATTTTGTGGATACTTGCCCTGCCTTTACTTAGTGGATGTTTTTTTTTGTTTTTTTAAATGATGACGAATTGTAAAGCTGGATTGTATGGGCCCAGAGGTGGATTGACTAAAAAAAAAAATGGTGATTAGTTAAGCCTATAGTTTACATTATAGCTTGCTTGTGTCAGTTTTTTTTTTTTTTTGTGCAAAATAGTAGTAAGAAAACAACCAAAAACATATATATCAACTCAATTTAGAATGTTTTTTTAGTGGGTGATGGCTTGTGTTGTCATTAGTTGCACTAAAAGATGTTTTGAAGCTAATTGAGCTTGACATGTTAGTATTAACAACTGTTTACTCACCAGTCATCAAACTTCATTCCTTTACTTGCCGAGAGCTGTTATCAGCAGGGGAAAGCAATGCCAATGTCAACTCTTGTTCTGATTCTTTTTTGTCAAGAATTTCAGCAATTGTTAAAGTTACGCCATTCATCATAACAAGAAGTTAGAATAGACTACATCTGAGGGCAGACTGAACGCCGCAGTGACTCACTATCGCCTCTTGAGGTGCCGGGTGGTATTACAAGACTGGACAGGCGGGGCTGGCAGGTTAACATGCTAAACTTCAGTAGATATCTCTCTTCTTCACATTCTGTTGCAAATTTTAGTTCATTTTTAAATGTTTTCAACTAAAAAATAATAACCTACATATAGTACCTTTTAATGGCAAGATAAAGCTAGACAGAGCGGAGGGCAAATGTGAAGTATGGTATAGCATCCATTTATCACTACACATGACAAGTTAAATAAATGTCAATAACGTCTGTCTTTAGTGAACAAAACTCATTCAACCTTCCAGAGAATAAAAAAAATAAAAAAATAAAAACCCTGAAGCATAGACTGACCACTGTTTGTCCTTTTCTGGCAAATCTATAAAGGGATGAGAAGAAACATAGTATTACATAATAGTCATGTGATTCATTAAAAATGTTGATTAACTTTTAGAAATAAAGAGGTCTGTGCAATATAACCTATCTAGTTTTAGGGGTTTTTTTGTGTGTGTTTTTTTTTTTTTTTTTTTTTTTAGCTTTTATTGACATTTTAGAGTAGTGATGACTCA
Organism: Brachyistius frenatus; assembly: GCF_029030835.1. Classification (NCBI taxonomy): domain Eukaryota; kingdom Metazoa; phylum Chordata; class Actinopteri; family Embiotocidae; genus Brachyistius; species Brachyistius frenatus. The sequence continues at coordinate 112,638 of NW_027210782.1, read as the reverse complement.
GGCAAAAAAACAAAAAAAAAAGGCCTCGAGGGTTGAGGACATCAAACACAAAACACAATAACACACAGAGAGACCATTTTAGCCCCCCTTCTCTGTTTCCCCATTTCCCCCCTCCTGCTCCAGTCACTGAATGCCTCTTCACTGGAGTCCGCTGCAGCCCTAGCTGCCAGCTGGAGTACCCCTAACCTTTCACCTCTGACCCCCAGCCCCTCAGAATTCATCACAGGGCCGTCAGCTAAAAGATCTCAGAGGGGAGTGCATCCTGCCAACACTGTTATGACGACAGACAATGAATACAGGTGTTAACAGTATACAGTTGTTACAGATGTTCTGTACTCTGTCTTCACTCCTGCCCTTTACCTTGATATTCACAGCACACTGCATCCAGAAATGCTCTCAGTATCTGTCTGAGTTTGTGTGTCTGGGTTTGCGTGTCACAGTCCCATATGTCCTGATGCTCCCGGGTTATAGAGAGGATCCTGCTGTTCCTTGATGGAAAGCTGCCTGCTACAGAAAGATCCGGTTACAAGAGCGCTGCGCTTTCATCCTTATTAAAGAAACATGTGCCCGCTCTGAGCAGTTATGTCAGAGGGTGAAACTTTTTGTGCTCTTTGCTTTTACTTTTTTTTCTCAATACAGACCGGATTTTGCACAGATATGATCAGTTCATACATTCCTTTAAAACAAATAACAAACTCAGCCTATGAATATATGGAACGCTTACTGTATAAAGACTGTTATCAGTGAATCTGATTGATTTCCGTTGTGCGCATCTTCATATTTCAAAATACCAATGGTTTCTTTGTTACACAGTCAAAGGATAATTACAGATTCCTTGGTAACAACAATTATCTTTTTATAATTTAAAATGATTCCCTTATCCAAAATTAAATGGAGCTCTGAGTCCAGGGCTGTTTTCATGTGCACATGTTGTTTACCACCATAGAGTGAACAATTTGTCCTAAAATATGAGTATCTAGCACAACTTTTAATCCCTGTTCATAGTTGAAATCCAGAGTATTACCCTACAAAGAAAAGTCCCAGCGCCCCAACACTGTCCCAAACTTTGCCTAATGTACCAATCTTCAAGTTATGGCAGCAAGGAACTGACATGTAGCACAACACAATATATAAAGACACCTAAAATTATGAAGAAAAAAAAAAACCTTCTAGAAATTAGCATTTCACATCATTTTGAAAAAGGCATCTTGGATTTGAACATGTTTTCCATCTCTCTTTTGGTACGTTTTGATGGGTCCTAAGAGTAAATGTTAGGTGAATGTGGGCAGAAAAAACACATTTATTATATAAATACATAATTATACCCTGTTAGATAACTACAGCTAATAATATAACAAGAATTTAAATATGTCTCAATCAATCAGTCATCTTATAAAATGTCTCCTTTTATCAATCTTTCCAATATTTATCTGCCCTTTTATATAATTTTGACCATTTATTTGTGTGTTTTTCTGTTCTGCAGTGTGTCTCAATGACAAATTGTAATCAGATTTGAGGAATCTTGTTATGAGTAATGCATTGCTCATCAACTGTAGATATCATAACTACCTCCATTCATGACAGAGATAAAAAAAAAAAAAGTTGCTCAAGTGCCACGTTAACTATCCTCGGCACAGTCAGAGGATGTGAGTCAGACCTTCGAATTGACTCCACCATAGCAGACTTTCATTTGACAATGATGACTGTCCCTCAATGTCTTTCTCTGTTGTTTGTAGCCGCCACCATGCAGCCACTGTGCTCCCTGACCTCAGCCCTGCTCAGCCCCTGCTTTGTTCCCACGCTGTACCCTGTGGAAAGTCTGGCTCCAAACTTTGACAAAACATAATTACATACCTGCAGAAAGCAGACGGCAGCAGAGTAAAGAGAGACACAGCACGAAAGGGAGAGGGGTTACCATCAGTGATCACTTTCTGCCACTGTGCTGTAATTTAGGTTAAAGCACAGCAGTATATTTCTTCTGATTTCATGGCGAACGGTGCTTCACCAAACTAAACTAAATGAACTTTATTATTTCCTTAGTTCCTCTAAATCCCACCCGGTTAACATATAGTGGTACATGTGTCACTGATAAGAATATTGTCATTGGACATGTTTACATCATGCGGATAAAAACAACTGCAGAAACTGTGTAGTCAAACAGTTCAGGGATAGAAATGGGGGCGGAACAGGAAGCAACAGCAGATGCTTCTCTGTTGTTTATACTCTTTAATGTGATTTCTAAATATGAAGATAAGACTGTGGAAGTTAAACTAAGCTGTGAAAGATGAATAGGTACACTTTGAAAATAGTATAGGTTTGAGTTCCTTGTATTTCGCTGCTTAGAGAAAACCACACCTTTCTGTAGCTGCTGTACATTACTGTATGTTGTGGTTTTAAGTTCCCTATTGAGCTCAATTTGCTCATCGCTCTGGTAACTCTTTAATTAAGTGTTTAGGCGTTGATTTACAAGCTCTTACATAATTCAATGTGTCAGTGAAGTATAACACTCTTCTGCTTCAGTTTTAGTGGGAGACAGCTAGGTTTTGTTTGTTTGATGATAATCTCGCTCAGCAGAATGGACTGGCTGCACATATATCATTCTGTTATCAGGTAATAAACACACTGGCCTGTTTGTTTATTTATTTTATTTCACTTTATTAATCCCCGAGGGGAAATTTCTTCACTACAGCAGGGGGGGCTCTCAAGGGGGAGCTGCTGCAACAGGCTGCCACTAGCGGCGCCAGGTAACCTGACCTGAGGTGCATGTTTTTGGATGATGGGAGGAAGCCGGAGAACCCGGAGAGAACCCACGCAAGCACAGGGAGAACATGCAAACTCCGCACAGAAAGGCCCAGGACCGGATTCGAACCCGGAACCTTTTTGCTGTGAGGCGACAATGCTAACCACTGCACCACCGTGCCGCCCTATTTGTATTTTTTTAAAGCAATCACAATCGTTTTGCACAGCTCTAAGATCAGGATTAAGCTGCCATGCCTTTGAAAAATATTGTCAGGATGGAACTTTTAGTTGAACATTTGCGTGTGGGAAAGCTAGCTGCCATTAAAACATCTAAATCCCTGCGAAAGACTGAAAAGCACCACAGCCTTATTGCGTGATCCAAATCTTCTTCAAAACTTGCCATTTTCTTTTGTAGTTTCTTTTGCCAGCTAGGATGTTGTTGTTTTTTTCCTGCCGCAACAAGTATTTTGAAAACGGTAAGTCACAGATAGCAGAAGGAGAAGAGAATGTCGACTGAAATAGTCGGTTAACGGCAGATTTAGTCCTACGCTCTACATCTGGTGAGTCAGACTAAGTCTAAACTTAGTGTCACCACTTGTTTGAAAACATGAGGTCTGAGAGTAATATTTGATCTCGTTCCCCTTTATCATAACTATGATGATGTCGGTAAATTCAGAAAGTGAGAACTTAAACAAGACATAAGGCCGCATAGAGCAATGGTAATAGCTACAGATATGTTGGCTTACAGGTGCTCAACAGGAATGTTTTGGCAGTTTTTTTTTTTTTTTTGTTAAAAGTTGCATTTCATATCAGCAAAACTGTAAATTCTGTTCAATAATACATTGTACACCTTTTTATCACCACAGGACATCAAACCTCCTTAGTTTAGAAACTGCTCGGCGTAGAAGGCACTGTACTGAAGACTATGTAGGTGCTGTACAGTATGTATTTCAGCAACTATTGACATAAAGGAGTTATTGAATGTTGCACCAGGAAAGGTTAATCTCAAAAGTCACAGTGAATTAAACAAACACAATAATGATGCCCACTGTGTCCTTTCCAAATAAACCAACACAAGATGAATCTCACTGAAGAGGGTTAGTGTTACATTGTTGGTTTACATAGCCCTATGAACTTATCCCTGAGGAAAGAACCTTGCCAGAATGGGATTTTACTAATGTCACTAAATCACTCCCAGCTGGCCTGACTGGAGGAAATGCTTCTTTCTTCTCAAAACCTCAGAGTAAATAGTACATGAAGTGCGGTGCATTCATGAGTATGTCTGTCCTCAGAACTTATGCTGAACTGTCTGTCCTGGGTTTCCTAGCGTCTAACGTCGTCCATGGCCGCGTTCACAGTCAGTCTCTGTCAGTCTGCTCAGTCCTCTGTGCTGCCATGAGAGCCGCTATTCACCACTTAACCTTTCAAGAGTGGGCGACTAACTTCAGAGGGGAAAACGACTCCTGGCTGAAGAAGGTGTGAAGAACGCCAGATCAGTGAGCATTGATGCCATAATGTCGGCAACAACCGGCGTAAGGTCAGCCACACAGTGACTGTGGGCCTGACTGGGTATTTAAAGGCGTCTAATAGACATTTGAGCAGGCTTCGGGCTCATGCTTGAAAGCAGTTGAGCAAAGAGGCAAACAGCCCGGGGCCAGCAATAACAGAGTGGAACTGATTAGAGGAGGAGACAGAAGGAGGGAGACAGAAAGAAAAGAGAGGAAAAATGAGACAGGGACTGATAGCATCTTCTTACCCAAAATAATCATATTAGACAGCTAAAGGCTTCCTAATCTCTCAGATGGCGGCGTGTTTAAATCTCATGTGAAATGCAGACAATAACAAAAGAGTGTGCTGCAGATATATTTCTGTAATTTTGGGGTAGGAGTGGGTGTTATTGGCATGATTAAAATAACACTCACCATCATTACGTTTGATGGGACAGTTTTTCATAATCCCACAGTAGAAAATTTACTTCATGCTATAAAGTCACAGGAGATTATGTTTTACAAATCATACAAGTTTTAAATGAAATACACATATAAAAGTATTAAGATTGAACTTTTTCAAAAAATTAATTTCAAGCAACTTTAGATAAATTATTTGTTCATATTAACTTAGATGCAACATATGTAATCTGTCCTAAAGCATGTGGCTTCAGTCACATAATTTTGCTCCACATGTGTAAAGAATTATTTAGTTGGTCATCAATCATTTAGACTTTATGTCCACCTGAGATGTCTGCACTCATAGTTACTTTGTGATCATTTAAATAGCTTTAAGCAAATGTTAGGGGAATTTCTAAATGTTGTTTATTGCCTGTTTTGTAGCTGTAGACTCTGCTATAAATCACAACTCATTTGTTGGGGGCAAAACTGTTTAGTGCAGTATCTCAGCAGCAGAAACAGTTCTGTAGATTGGTACTGCCTGTGAAAACATCAGTTTCACTTTGGGCAAACATTTGATCATTCCAGGCAAAAATTAGACATCTGTGAACTCAAGAGAACAGCTTTGAAGATGCAGTGTTTGATTTTGTTCCTCCTATGGTTTTCCTAGAGGGAGGTATGGACAACTAATGTGTCAAATGAGCTAACAAATCATAAGAAACCATGTTATACTGATGGAAGAATTTACAATATTTTTGGCAAAACGTTTGTTGGCAGAGATTCAGAGATCCTGGTTGCCAGATTGTATTTGTTTTTTGTCCTACTCTGACGGCATGTGGACATGTTGCACAAAAGATATCCCGCTTTTCCTTTCCTTCATTGCTCCTCTCTATCCTCGCACTCTTAAACTCTCTCTCCTCCTCTCTCACCCCCTCGCTCAGCCCATCTCTCGACTGCCAACTCTTCATATGTCAGTGAAAGCTGTTGCTAATAAAAGTTAAAAAGCAAACTATGAATAGGAGGTAAGAGGGAGCAGAGGGAAGTGCATTCTTTCCTGTCTGCATGGGAAGAGCTTTGCCGGGGCAAAAGGGAGTCCCAGTGGTCTGGGACAGGACTGGAGGGGAAGGCGGGGTGTAGAGAGGGGAGGTGGGGATAGGGGTGTCACCTCCGTCACCCCAGGACATGGAAGAAAAAAAAAACTATTTTGTTTCATCAGGTTTCAAAAGAGCAGCAATTACATCGGAGACGCAGGATGACAGGACATCCCTGAACAGCAGCGGCAGAGCTAGAAAACATCGAAGGGGAAAGAACCACGCCTTCAGAAACTTTAAAAAGGGGGGACTCATCCTGTCCTCTCTTCTCTCATCACCTCTCCTCGATATGGCTATAAGCAACACTAAAGCAGCACCCCAATAGCTCATCTCCATCTTCTCTGTGTCCAGAGAAGGCGGCCATTGTGTGCCCGTTCCTCTTTCCCCAAGTCAGTTTCCTATTGAGGCTCTGAAAAGGCCTTTGAGGGGCCCTGTTTTGGCTGTGCAGCTCACCTGCAGAGGGGAAACTATGGGTCTATTCTAAAGCCCAGCAGCTGCCAGGGCAGAGAGGCTGGCACCCAGTGGGAGAGAGAATAGCGGCCGTGGAGCCTTTCAATACGAAGCCACTTAGTAACAGAAGGCATGTGCCAAGCCTGCAAAGCCAGAATGAAGAGTCACCCTTTTGGAGTTCACCAAATATCAGGGAAGAATTAGACCCATCTCCTTTTCTCCCTCGCCCTATCTTTGGCGAGCCTCGCTGTTTATAATCTACAGGTACCAGCACAGAGTGCAGCAGACCAACAGGTGGGACAGTACAGCAGGAAAAACTGATGAATGGACGAACTAAAATGCTGCCAAACAGCTCCTCATCCATGTTTAGAAGTAACCGCCGAACTCCTTGTTGTGTGACAGATCGAGCTACGATACCGCTGTGAAGATCTCAGCAGCTACAGGCCTGTGAAGAAGCCTTTTACCACACAAAGCCCCTTTTCTGTCAGCGGGCTAGCTCCCACACTGGCGCTAATTTACGATGCCCTCACAGCAATTTCCACAGTCAGAGAAGTTCAATTGTGTTTTCCAGCTCATTAAGCATCGGCACAACAAAGCTTTCATCTTCTTCATCCACTTCATCCCCCTCTTCTCTCCCTCCACACGTCTACCTCCCTTTATCCCGCTGTCCGCTAATCTGCTTCTTTTACTGAGCATCCATACTAAAAGATGAAGCAGTAAAGGTAACACTTTTCCCCTTCTCTACATTTAAATCTGTTTGCGTCTGGCTTTTGTGTTTTGGTTGGTTTAAAGCACAGCCCCAACTCCCCTGAAGATTCCCCTCATACAGGCGTAGGGAGAATTTAATGGTTGTTTATTCAGGGGCCTCCACTGTGCCCTCCCATCCCTTTCAGAGCTTCATGAGACGACGTGGAATCTATTGTAATCACAGAAGAATCAACTCGGCATATTTGTTCGGGCTGAGATCACAGACTCGCACTCAAATTCACAGGTTAGTGCCCCTAAATATTTTAAACTATATTCTTATGTCGAATCTGTATGTACAAGACAGCTGAAGTACAACGGTTTCCTAAAATTTGAGAGGAAGGTGTGACCAGAACATTATAGGCTGCTGAGAGGAAGTGAATGCAAAGGGCAATTCCCACCATCTCAAACTAACACTAAAATGCCCCTGAGCAAGGCATGAAACTCCCAATTTGTTCCAGTTTCGGCTCCTCTGTGGCCACATTATCCAAAGCCTCTGATAGATGATGATGCCATAATTTATTGACATCATCAACATGCTTTCAACATCTTTTGAAGTCAATCTGAGTCACAAGCTACAGTAATATAAGGGAGAAAATATAAAAAATGTCTCCTCTGAAAATACTGTTAAAGATTGATTAAAACAAATTGTTCTAAAGATTGAAAGATTTCCTGAACTCATTTGCATTTTCTCTGAACAGACATCGACAGCAGTATTTAAGCATTAATATGATCTAAAACACACAATTGTTCTGCTAAATGTCAAATAAAATCGTGTTTCTTGTGCACAGTTTTGCTCCAGTGGATAATTTGATGAGCCAGACTCTTACAGAGACTTACAAAGGAGGAACAATTAAGAGAAGGTGCTTTTAGCTCGCCTCTATTAAAGGAATAGTTTGACATTTTGGAAGATATGATTTGCTGTCTTGCTGACTCATATGTTTTGTTTCTGCGCAGTAAATATGAAGCTAAAGCCAGCAGATTTTAGTGGCACAACGACTTGGGGATTGGCTAGCTTCAAAATTCTCAACCAGCATCTCCAAAGCTCACTTAATCATTGTATGTTGCTTGTTTACTGCACAAAAACTGAAGTATAAAAACAATACGTTGTGGTAGGCAGATTTGGTTGGTTCTGGACAGAGACAGTTAGCTGTTTTCAGCTGTATCCAGTCTAAGAGATAAACTAAGTTACGTTAACCAGCTACAGGCTCAACTACATCTACCACAACTAAACCACAACTACCAAAATGTTGAACTCCTCTTTTGTTTTTGATGGACTAGAAGTCAACTCACGGTTTGATATACATCAATATAATATCAATGCAGTGTCTAATATAATCAATATTTTCATCAAAGTTGAACAGCAGAGAGCAAACTTATCAGACTGAGGTACAAAGTGTCACATTTCTAAAGCAATATATTTTTACACCTTCACTTATTAGTCCATTTAAAAAAAAAAAAAATTTAATCTCCAAGAGGAACACAGAAGTCTTCAAATTAAGACACAAGCCTGACTTTTTCTGCGTGGGCCAGTCGTCTCCAGGTGCTGTTGTGTGATTTGTCACAGTTTAAATGTCGCAACACGTTGCAGAGCAGCTGCCATCACTTGAGAGGTTTTGAAGAAAATTGTTGGAAATGTTTAACCCAGTGTGCAAATAGTCAATCAGCAACGGTGGTTTTACACAAATCAGTGCACCGTTTTCATCTTCCAGAGAGCTTACACACCAAACTGTGTTCCCTACCGTCCCCCACTGTGCTGCCGTCTGACCTTGCTCTGCTCGTCACTGAGAGGCCCAGTGGGAAACTGATGCTGGGGCAGACACATTTAAGAGATTTAATTCACTGTCGGGGACACAGGGAACTGACAGGCAAGAAACAGAATGAGAGTGAAGAAAATACTGTATTTTATTTTGTGGTAACAGCCTTCAGTCATCCACTTCACCACAAAATAGCTACAAATACTGCGAGGACATACCAGTCCTCTGTGTCCCACTGTGATTCACAGGAAGCCTTCTGTCATTATACACAGATCCTGCAGTTGAGCTTCTCTGTATTTTAAGACTCTGACACTGCATTGGAAGACGTGTACCTCCGAGTGTGTGTGTTTTTGTGGTGTGTGTGTGTGTGTGTGTGTCAGGTTTCTCTTGCTTCCGTGAGTTACCGCGATGTCCCCGTTGATCCTCTGCTGTCATCACCCTCATACGGCCGCCCACATCTCCTATCATGGCCAGACAATAAAGAGCCTGCAGTATCATAATTTGACATCCCCAGGCTCTGTTAGTGGGTCATTCTCTAACATCATCATCATCGTCATCATTATCATCACTGAGTGCAGGCTGCCATCCGAGTTCCCCCCCCTGCTGTCAGCGCCGTCACTGAGCTCACTCTAACCCCTGGCTCGCTCCAGGTCCACAGAGGGTGTCCGGTTCCCTTTGTCCCCCCTCCATTTCTACCAAACCGTAACAACGCAGCAACAATATCTCTGTGTTCACCTGTTAGCACCTGGCGCTTCAGGCAAGACTCACCACAGAGTCCCCGTCAGCCAAACACTCTGCTCATCTCTGTCAGACGCCATGTGGGACGCGCCTTCCTGTCACCAAACCCAATATCATACATACAAAAGTACACAGAGGCATAATAACCTGCTCGCTGCTCGCCTGTCAACACTTTCCCCTGACAGCCGCGTCATGCTAACATATAGAGGATAAATGAAAAGCACTTAACCAATCAGCAAGCCATCAGGTAATTACAAAGGTCTCAGGCCTCATCTGCCATGTGAGTCCCTAGCATGTCCTGCTCAAGAAAGTTGCTGAGAAATATTCCTCAAAAATAAAAACTTCACCTTCACGCACTTGTCAGACACAGCCACCTCCATTACCAGCTCTGAAAGTTGAGGTTCAGTTGAAACATACTTTAAATGACCTATTTAAAGTGAAGCTTACAGGCTGAAGCTCAGTTTCAATCATGCCAGCCAAAGAGGATGTGGAGGGCCTCAGGTCCTCCTAGAGATGTGTCTCCTTATCTGATCTGACAAACAGGACAGAGTCACCCCCTGTCCTGTTTGACTTTGTGACACCCTGAGAAATGTTCTCAGGTGATAACTGAGGCCGGACATTACGTGAGGTATGCGAGAAAAAGGACAAAATGTAGATATGTTAAAATTGTTGTATTGTTTTTTTTTAATAGTTCAGGTCGTCAGGTTGGGTTTGAACTTGAGTGTAAACAGAGAGAGCAGCAGCTCACATGCCACAATGTGCTGAGCGTGGTAAAGATCAGACAAATAACGGAGACTGACATGTTGCAATTCTCTTCAACCTCAGATCAGATAAGGAGACACATCTCTAGGAAGACCTGAGGGCCTCCACATCCTCTTTGGCTGGCATGATTGGGCCTGATTGAAACTGAGCTTCAGCCTGTAAGCTTCACTTTATTATTTCAGCGATGGATGTAACACCCAGATCAATCACTCCACTTTACAATGTGATCGCTGTAAGTGGTGCTTAACAAGTGACCGCCGTTTATTTCCCAGAAGCTGTGAGAGTTATTGTAAATGTCAGCATGTAAAAGGAAAGTTAGTGATCTGACATGCTTTGACATTTTGACATACCAATGTTGGCAGGTCCACCCAAGACACAGAATAATGTTCTGTTGTGCTTCACCGGGGAGGCCTCCCGTCTCCTTTAAAGACGATACACTTTCACCACCACAAGTTCCCCGCTGTGTGTTTCAGAAATGTTTATCCCAAACGAGTCCGGCCCCCGACCCAAAGTTTGCTTAGGAGCCATGTAAGCCCTGCCAACTCTGATGAAAGAGGAGGATTTAAAAAAAATGAAATATATTAGGCCTGGTTCAACACGTTCAGTTCGGAAGAAAAAAAATCTATTTTACCACAATTAACTCTGACAACAATTCTCCACTGGGGGAAGCCAGCGAAATTCATAGGTTTGTGTAAATTTGTCTGTGTGTACTGTGGGGCTTTTCATGTAGCGCCACCAACAGGTCAAAGTTCGCTTGCATCCACTGAATTATCTCAACATCTGGCGGTTGGACTGACCTGAAAATAAAGACATGAGACATTAGCTGTTTCAGACATACTTTGTAATACAAGAAAACTGTAGTGCAGGTACCGATTTAAATTTCTCAAACCAAAATCCTGACAGTTGCCTTTACTGGCATGAAACAATGGAGGAGAAACAAAACATTACAGACCGCCTTACATCCCCTTTCAAACAGACGAAGAGTGAGAGTGGTAATATTCACAGTAAGTAGAGGAGAATGTAATGTTGCACTAAATTACAGTCATTGAGAGCTTGTATGGTTTGCCAGCGATCTATCACTGTCACACAGAGAGGGAGAGGGGGGAGAGAGAGCAGACAGGCGCCAGGCGCAGCAGGATCAAAGCAGGAACATACCTCAGGGAGAGAAACAGTTAACTCCATTTAACCAATTGTCCTATAGACAGACAGGCAGTCAGTGTGCTGCTGCAGGCCCAACAGCAGTTCCCATAACAGAGAGAAAAAAAACCTCTCACATATTGGGTTTCACTGAAAATGATTTGACTTGATTTGAAGAGCTGCAGAACAAGGCCAATTTGGATGGGCCTCTTCAATGGGCCCTTCACTGTCTCTTGAAAGGATTACAGACAATGAACACAAGAGACTGAAATATGGCCATAGACAATTTGATTAGAGGCCACAAGATAGAAATTTACAGTGATAATAACTCTTAGGAAGATAAAGAGCGCTGTAAATCCAAGCCTAGATAGACTTGCTACTTTTAATTAAATACGGTGACAACATATTCTGAAGCACAACTTTCCAGACGAGGCCCTGTAACAAGTGATGCCACTGTATAGTTTTTACAACAACACCAAAAAAATTGTATACTATTTATTTAAATATTTGACTCTATAGTCCACCAGTCTAGTTTTTTTTTTAGTTTTTTTTTAGAGCAGCTGTCTGTTACTTCTGAAAACGAGGTTGATGAGAGCAGTGACAGTGATGCAAAACCGTAAAGTTGGGGACATAACACCAAAACACGAGTTGAAAGACACTAAAATGCTTTGCAGAGCTGAGGTGGACTATTGGGTGATCATTATCTGAGTATCAACAACACCTTTCACATTAGTCAGTTGATCCACTGCTAATATTATTTAGAGTATTTCAGGAGTTTTTAGAAGGTATTGGAAAGGTAGGTCCACATTTGACCTACCTTACATGACATGACTCCGCGCTCTGCAACGGATGAAAGGTTTACATCTGTCAAGAACCACGGCGCAATAAATGGACCACAACATTGTCATTACAAGCTTGGCCTATCAGGAACCACTTTAACCGTGTCACGTGGAAACATCTAAAAACCGATAGGCAGGCGGCAAGATGAGAGAGGAACTTGCAGCACTTCACTGAAGGAAAGGCAAGTCAGTGCGCAGCATCGGAGGGACCTCGGCAATAACACGGATCTCCTCAAGTGAAAGCAAGAAAACACAAACAGTGACGGAGAGAGCTGCAGGAAAGAAGGTTGTATGGCACCTCAATCGTGCGTGATGAATCCTGCGCAGGGATCACCGCCCTCGGTTGCTCCCGGGGATTCCACGCCAGAGGATAGCCCCGCTGGTGGCGTGAGAACAGACGAGCTGCAGCTGTCACCTGTTCGAAGATGTAAAACCAAAAGTTTAGATCTGCCTTTCAGTGTCGAGTCACTCATATCATACAAGACGCCGTGCAGACGCCTCCACTCCCCCGAGCCTGGCTCAGGCTGTGTCCGAGCGGAGGAGACCGAGTGTGCGTCACCGGGGGGACTTCATCGGTCCAAACCGGAGGAGGTGGAACTTAGCGACAAGGAGACAAGCACCTGGTTGCAGGCTCCTTACGCATCCCCTACAAGTGAGTGTCGGTTGTTCTCTTTCTTTCTTAATTCTGACAGACACGTTATTTCCCAACCTTACCGAAACTGTTTTGAGGATCTCCAAAGATTCTTGCGCAAAATAGTGACTTCAGTCATTGTGTATTATATTTTCTATCTTTTCATAAGAGCAGCTTGCGCTGATGAGGAAATTCGATGTAGAAAAAAAGCCAATGTCCTTAATTTTCATCCATTAAAAAAAAAAAGATGAAGGGGAGGGACTTTAAAAACTTGCTTTAAACAACTTCAATAACTGCTCCGATGTGGCCTGCAGCAGCACACTGACAAATGCCTAAATTTGGTGTTTGATATTTCCCTGATTTGAATTTACCATGCGTAATGCAAAAATCGAACTAGAAAAGTCATATACAGTTGTGTCACATCGATCACAAATGTTCCACAGTGATGTGACTTTCTACATCTACTTCCAGGACTTCCCAGCCCGACCGGTTGCAACCTACGGAAACACAAGAACAACAGGAAACCCAGAACTCCATTTACAACCTCTCAGCTGCTTTCACTGGAGAGGAAGTTCCGTCAGAAACAGTACCTCTCCATCGCGGAGAGAGCAGAGTTTTCCAGCTCCCTCAGCCTCACAGAGACCCAGGTCAAGATCTGGTTTCAGAACCGCAGGGCTAAAGCCAAGAGACTGCAGGAGGCCGAGTTGGAGAAGCTAAAGCTGGCCGCGAAGCCTCTGCTCCCGGCCTTCGCCTTTCCCTTCCCGCTGAGCGCACCCGTGGGCGCACCCGCACTGTACGGGTCCCTTAGCGGACCGCGGCCTGCCTTACCTGTGCCAGGACTATTCACTGGACCGTATGGGATGTACTACTTGTCTTAACTCTCACTAACTTTAAGCTGCTTCGTTGGGACAGCTGCGTTTAAAAAAAATGCCTTCAAACAGAAAATATTGCAAAAATGTCTATTTTATGAATCAATCTGTGAAAATTCATATTAAATCAAATCTCAATTATTTTCGTTAAAGTGAAATATATATTTTGTTGATCTGGCTGAATTTTAAAATAGTCGTTTCATTCAAGAAACAGAAGTCAGAAAAATAATTTGACTGAATTTAGATTTTTCCAAAAATGTCTTTGATTTTCAGTGAACAATTATTTAAAAAGGACCTCACAATAAATTATTTGTTAAGATGGTCCTTTTTTTCAGCGTATCCAGTGAAATCCTTTTTTTTCCTTCTATGGTATAATTTTTTAATTCCATTTGTACTGAGCTTTTCTGTCCAGGCTGAATTATTCCGTGAGTGACATGATTATTTAAAGGCCTGTAGCTCTGGACTGAAAGCAATAACTCCTGAAGAGATGTGATTTTTGTGTATTTCCATTTCAGGAAATGTTCTCAATTTTAAAGGACCGTTTTAATTTTGGGGATATAATAAAACCGGAATCAGTAGGCCTATTTAAAGGATGACTTTGGAGACTTTCTGTATTTTTCTTAAAGTGAAAAAAATCCCATGGAAATGAGCTTAATATAAGATTTGTTTGATTTAGTTTATTCCTTTGTGCCATTGAGATCCATTGTTGTCCAAAAACTATTAAAAACACCTCACTGAGCAACACAGTTGCACTGGGTGCCATGTTTCTCCACAAGAAATAAGGGCAATACAGATTATTTGGAAACAGCTCAACATGTAACAGAGATCACTTTTGTATTTTCAGAAGTGTTGGCTGTTAATATTCTGTGGAGCTGCTGGAATCAGTTCATTGCTGGATTTAGCCTTTTAACGGGCCTTAAAAAAATAAAGAATATTAGTTATGTTTTAATCGTCTAAAACTCTGAAAATACACTGTTTTGTACAATCTGAGGGATTTAACCATTCAGTAAGAGCTCAGTCAGACAGTTTAAGAAGCTGAAGAGAATAAAAGTTACCACATGCGATTGGTAAAGAGTCCCCCACAATTATGTTTAAGCCTCAAAGTATTTCAACAAAAACATACACAAAAGTATATCCATATTTACAATATTTGGGTCATTTGTAATAGCTCACAATCAACAACTCATCCAGCTGCCGTCACCCAGGTATCATGGATCAGACTATGATGTGCTCATTAGTTGTGTTTGTAATGAAATCTGTCTGTACATTGTGTTTCATCTTCAAAAACATGTTTACCTGTAGCTCTTCAGTGGTGCACAGCGACTTAACTATGCAGCATCAGGTCTTTCCAGGTGAATTTCCTACAACAATAACAACCAAACCACACAATTCCTGTTTGCAACTTCCTAATGAATTTTCTCATTTCAACACAATTGAACTATGAATCTTCTTTATATTGTCATTAGCTCAAAGGGAGAATGTTTTTGCACAGTTGTTAAAGGAGCTCTCAAGAACATTTAGTTTCATTACTAAATGTAAATAAAATTCCTTGTTTATTTTTGCAAACACTCAATGTGCTAAAAACGGCTGATAAACTCACATCAGCCATTATTGTACAGTGTATTTTTTATTTTATGGGTGAACATTTGTTTTGTACAATTATTAAAGTCTATAATGTAAATTTTCCTCTCTCATTTTTCTTCTCCAAAACAATCTTCCAGCGGACTCAAAAAAAACATTTGCATCAAAACCTCAAATTGCACTGTGTCCTTCTTTTAAAAGGAAAATACGTGCATTTATATTTTTTTCGTCAAACTGTCCATCAGAATGAAGCAGGTCAGCAACATCCAATATAATATGGTGTACTTTGTAACCTTCCATTTGGAAACCAACATGGGAATAAAGCCTATTTTAATTTATCAGTGCAGTTGATCCTGTCTGCTGACAGGCTGGATGTCATCACAAAGGAGAAAAGCGAGATGAGAGCCACAACAACAAAAGGTATTCTTTACCAGCTAAGTTAGAACTACACACATTCTGTTTTTTTCTTGCAAAAACATTTTATTTGATGTAAGGACACATATGACAGTAAATTCATTCTGTTAAAAGGGTACAAAGTAATAAAATCTTAAAGGACAGCAAACGGAAGGCTTGACGCTGACGTTTCATTTCCTCCTGCCCCGTCGTCCTCTGAAGCCGCGGACAGAGCCGTGACCGAAGCACACGGCTGCAGGCACCCTGAGAGAGAAGAGCACGGCTGGTGAATTTAGTATCCCAGACTGTTCATTGTTTGAATCATAAAAACAGTAAGAAAGAGTGTGAAAATTTCAACTCGCATGCACTCGAATTATATATCCTTCCACATAAATAATAGAATGATAGTTTGCTTAACACAGACTTAAAAACATAATTGCCCAAGTTTTACTTTAAGAAGACCAAACATCTATCTTACAGCAAAAAATGTATTCTAATTTCCCAGAACCCAAAAACATCTTAAAAATGCCCGTCTCAGTCTGCTTCCCAACAGATTTGTTTAAAGACTAACCTGTAGGAGTATTGTGGTTTTTGTGGTGCGGGCTTTGTATACTCTTCGCCCTGAGCTGCTGCAGAAGGATCCTCGGTAGAGGCGGACTTTTCCATACCAGCGGCTTCTTCCTCGGACCGAAGCGTCTCCATGGATTCCCCTTGCTCGGGTTGATCGGACAGCACATTACACAAAACCTCACACACACCCTCAGACTCACACACATCATCCACTACCTCCATGGCTGAGTCCTGCTGCTGCTGCTGCTGCTGCTGCTGTTTCTTTGTATCTCGGGTTCTATCAACAGAGATACGATTTGTAAAATACATATATAAAAACATAAGAATATTTGACGCGAATATGATGACTTAAAACTCATTTTACTGTTTAATGGGTCAAGATGTGCTTCAAAAATATGCATTTAAAACAAGCTGTTGGAAAAAAACATCATCCCGAGTTACACACTAATTTCAATAAAGCAGCAAAGCGCTTTTTAGTTTAGAACTTGACCGTTCTAAATGTTACAAAAGAAAATCTGAAATAAGTGAAAACAACATTTCTTCCACACTTCAAGAATGTGTCCAAAAAAAAAAAAAAATCATTTCAAAGGCACAAGTCATTTTTATCCAACACAAGCTCACCTCAACTGAAATCATGCATAGAGTCATGTTTCTACTAAAACCTTGCTGCCACCTAGTGGACAAAATGTAGATGGCGCAGTCTCACCGTCTGTCCTTTTTAGGTTTGTCAAATCTGAAGTCTGGAGGATATTTGTGAATTCTTATGAGGTGGTCCTTCCTGTGTTTACTCATCCTGAACTTCTGTCCACAGCCCTCCACCAAACACTGGTACTGAAAATGTGAAAGAAGCGTCAGCAGAATTTTCTCCTTAAAAGCTTTGGTGTTTATCTTAAACAATGCATGAAGGATTTTCTTTTAGATGCAGTTTTTTTTGTTTGTTTTTGGCTCAGAGTTTAAGAGGATGTGCACCAAACGGCAGCGATGACAGGAGTGTGTATTTTACCCAAGGACTCACCATGTCTTGCCTCTGGGCGAGGATGGTGAAGAGGGAGTCGTGCCACTCCTGAATGTGAATGTCTAGCAGCCGGGCACTCGGCAGGGAGCGACGGCAGGAGCAGCACACGTGTCTGTGGAGGGAGTTGTAGTGGTGCTCGTACTCCTCCAGCGTACTGAAGACTGAACTGCAGCCAGAGATGTGACAGGCAAACTCCGACACACTGAGAGGGGACAAGAGCAAGAGGAGGAAGGTTGACTGACCGGCTGACCCAACGCTGACGTCACACCGGGCGGAAATTTGAGAAAAGGAAAATCAACCACTTGTGGGAAAAAAAAAAAAAAAAAAGATAATTTCTGGCGGAAACTTGTGGTTTGATGGTTTGATGGTTTGTTTCTCCCCCGATTCCCTGAGAGGAGCGGTCAATTAGGACGCCACAGCTGTTATTGTAGCACATTTATGGAAGAATTTAGTGCAGAAAACAAAGATATCAATTTGTTAACAAACAGTAGCCACAAAAATATCTAAATACTGATAAAATGATCAAATTTAATTTCTGTTCTATTCAGTTCGAGAAAACTTCCAGCAGTTCATGTTTTTTTTTCTTTCTTTTACAACGAATCAGTAAAGCTGATTGATAGAAAATGTATCACCAAATATTTTGATCATCAATTTATGGTTTTGAGTCATTTTTTCTTAAATGAAAATATAACTGCTTCAAGATGTGAACATTGTATGTTTCTTCTCGTGGTACCAAACTAAATATGTTTGGATTGTGGATTATTCGGGAAACACTGATTTATATTCTTCACCGATTCCCACAAAACTGAAGATTTCGGGGAAACCTGATTTATCGAAAAGCTGAATTCAGCTTTTGTTCATTATCTGACAGTTTAAAGGCTAATTGAGAAAATAATAAGACAGATTGATTTGATAATGAAACTAATTGTTAGTTGCAGCCCTAATAATTAGCTTGTAAAATTATGCACGACACAAACTACTTCTAGCAGAGACACGAGTTCATTCATACCTGAGTGCTGGCTTGTCCTCTGCGTCGCAGATGTCCAGGTCTTGCAGGTACATGTGTCTGTGGACGTCTCCGTCCTGTGAACAGCAGTCAGCATGTTACAGCGGGAAGTCTTTTCAGTGACGGGTCGGCTCGTTTGTTGCTGTTACCTCAAAGATCTCGTGGTCTTTGTGAAGACGGACGAGCTGCGGCGTGAAGCTGAACGGGTGTCCCTCCTCGTCCTCACTCTGTCCCTCAACGTCCCGTCTCCGCTCCTCCTGCTGCTGCTGCTCTCTTCTTACTGAAACCTTTCCCGCCGTCAGCGGCTCGACCGGCGGCTGCAGCATTGCTCTCATGCTCTCTTTCTGCTCTTTACCGCAAAGTTAAAAGTCTGACTGCGTCCGAAGGAATTGTCTGTTTTGGTTTAAATTGGCGCGGGTTGATGACGTCAGGCAGGGTTCTCGTTATGGCTTTTGTCAAAATAAAATAAATAAATAATAAAAAAAAAAAAGGTGCGATACCGCCACCAACTGGCCAAACTCAGCATTGGCGTTGAATCCACTACGAGCGGCGCCCGAAGTTAAATTGATTTTTGTTATGATTTTAAAAGCTGTTCCGTGTTTTACTTTATATTTTGTTGTCCTTCTGGATGCAAAGTTCTTCAAAAAACGGAACTGAGAGTCAGTTTCACGTTTCAATTGTAAAAGAGGACATCAGAGCAAAGCCTACAATTCTACCAATTTACCATTAGATGGTGACATATGTCTCAATGGGTTTTGCTTCCGTCAGCTCAATGAACATTTATTTGATAAACTTTTGGAAATTTTCACATATTTTTTTTTTTTTTTTAAAGACAAAAACTCTGTCGCATTTGAACTAGATAGCCTATACCGCCTCTTATGAACTTGTGAGAATAATTACGACGATGCCAACATTAAGACCAACACAGGCAGAGCTTATTCTTTTTCAATAAACTGTAAAAAATAACTTTCTAGGCGTTTTAGTTTCTTCTCTTTGTCTGTCTCAGCATCCCACATTTCATAGGCTATATATTTGTGTAAGACCGCTGTTGAACCTTTTACAGGGGGTTTTGTGACTCGTGGTTTCTCGGCTTCAATTGGTAATTCTCAGGATATTACACAGCAGAGAGGGCGGAGAGCTGCATTTTCCTTCAGACTGCAAGGCACACAATGACAGAGTCCGTGCGGTAGAGCAACATGTCACAGACTGGATATTTTATATGGATATTTTTCTCCTCATGGGGTGAGTAGCTGTTCTTTCTTTCTTTCTTTCTTTCTTTCTTTCTTTCTTTCTTTCTTTCTTTCTTTCTTTCTTTCTTTCTTTCTTTCTTTCTTTCTTTCTTTGTCTCATAAATCTTTTCTAATACTTGCAGGAATAATTGCGGCCAATGTGAGGACTCTGCCTCATGTTATAAAGTACCAAACAGTTAAACCCCAGAGGCTGAAAGATTCGTCTCTTATTAATAATGCTGCTACACATAAGGTAACACACACACCCTTCTGTACTGTTGTATCACTTTATTTAACATCGTTTAAATCTGTGGACGGCTGCATTAAAGTCTTTTGTCTTCCTGTTTTGTGTGTGAATAGAAGTACCCTGATGTACTCCAGTACTCTGTGAGGATTGCAGGGAAAAACTACACTCTGCACCTGGAAAAGAACAAGTGAGACAACCTGAAACATCCATTTATGTTTTGAACAGTGTTTTTTTGGTGAAGGCTGTGCATGGTCCTCATATTCTGTACTGTCAATATTATTGACATAAAAAACTCTTTTCTTTTCAGAGATCTTGTCGGGAAAAACTTTTCTGTGACACACTTCTCTGATCAGGGCATCCAAGTCTCAACTACTCCAGATCTCGGAGTATGTAGCTTTTCATTCTTTCATTTATATTTGTTAAGTGTGTGAGAAGGATGTATTATACAAAATTTAGATTAGTCTTTTTTGTGAGCATGAACAAGATACATCTTAAAATTCAGTGAAGAAGGCAGGATATTCTGTCCCACCTGCCGTCCCAGTTTCAGCGGTTTTGTGTCATTTCATTTCTAGTAAAGGAAATAATTGATGTGATCATTTTGTTGCCAGTCTAAAAGTCCTGGTTTTGAACTGTTCAATAGAAGATTTTTGTAAAACACACATCTTCCATGAGAAGTGGATCTTTAAACTTGACCCACTTATCATTACAGTAGTCAGTAGCCAAACTAATTTAATCGGTATTTGGCTATTAATTTGCTACAGATCACAGTCATCTCCATCATGTACCTATCAAGTCACATTAAGGACATTTCATACAGCACATGCCAGTATTTCCTGCTTATTTCAAAATATCAGAAGACATTTACGAAATGTAAGTTCCTCAACTACAGCAGTTCTTGAGTTAAGGAACTTAACATAAAGATTGTCATTTCCTCTGGCCACAACACATATTGTACAATATATATATGTAAGATATACTCTGTATTTCTCAAATTAGGACTCATTTTGACTGGCTATATTTTGAAGATTAATGAAAACCAAATCTCTCTCTGGATGTCTGTTCAGGTTCACTGCTACTACCATGGGCACATTGTGGGAGTAGAAGACTCCTCTGCCAGCATTGGACTGTGCTCAGGAATAAAGTGAGTAATGCAGCTGGTGAATTTCTCGTTCATATTTTAGCTGTAATTACAAAATGGAAGTGTCAAATTTAATTAAACACATGATGATATGGGACTGTAAGTCTCCAACCGCGAGACTTACAGTCCCATATCATGACCAGCGTGTCCAATCCAAAGAGGGGATGTGTCCCTCAGCATCCATGTCCTCCATCACAATGTCACACATGTCAGGGTCATTAAGGTGGAAGGGACACCAAGAGAGTCATGTGATCAGTTTACTGCTGTCCCCTCTAAAACTCTTGTGTTGCCCTGCAGGGGTTTCTTACGTCTCCAGGATCAGATGTACCTTATTGAACCTCTGGCCGGTCCCGAGGCGGGACAGCCGGACGCTGGACAGAGCTCTGAAGCACACAGCGACGAGGGTCTTCATGCTGTTTACAACTACAAACACCTGAGAAGGAAGAGGAGCTCCTGTTCCCATGGAAACACAACCACTTTCTATGATCATGGAGCTCGTCCGTCTGGACTGTTCCAGCTCAGCAGTCTGGTAAAGAAACACAGCATGGACATGGCTTCGAAGACTACAGCTGATATATTTGGAACAAGACTGCTAATATTTTACCATGCATTCATGCAACTGACACATTTATGCCAAAAAAAAACCAAGCTCTAAATTATCACAATGCACAGTTCTATATCAATAATTCAGTTTTTGCATGTTTCCCTTACAACATGAAACCAGCTAAAAAAAAAAAAAGAGGCAACATTATTTTAGAAATGACAAAATTTTATTATATCATATTTTAATGTATAAAGTCATATGCTTCCATGAAAATATCTCAGTAGGATGATTGTAATGTGCATTTTGTTGCTACAGTACAGCATGTTCTCGCTCTAAAAGCATCTAAACAGTCAAACAGTAAAACTCTACTTGAAAACAGTCTCAATTATTGGGGATAGTAAACTCCCTCAAACTAAACCAATAAATATAAACACGTGTTTAATATTGTTAATATCTTCCACCTTTTGTGTTACTCAGAAAAGCAGAGCCCAGACCAAAGACCGTACTGTGATACCGAGGACGGTGGAGCTGGTTGTTGTGGTCGACCACACTGAGGTTTGATCTCCTGTCTTTCACTGAGTCTGTTACTGCAGGTGAGATTTGTTGGTTGTATTCCTAATTTAAATACTAATCTCTTTTAGTACAAGAAGTTTGGCAGTAAGAAGACAATAGAGGCCAGAGCACTGGAAATAGCAAACCATGTGGACAAGGTACGTCTGTTTCTCTGTGAATTAAATGATTCAAACCGATGAGTGTTTTGCTCAGTATAGAAAAAGAAACATTTGTAGCACTTCATCAATCTTTACTTTCACTCTGGATCACATTCAGGAAATCTGTCCTGATACTTTGTTCTGACTGGAATCTGACCAATAAAAGGAAGGAGAAGTTCTGTCGCTGTGAAAATCTAACTTTAACTGTGAATCTTCACACCAAAGCTGAAAATGTTCACACATAATCCACAATCCACTTTGCATACCCTGAGACATGAATGCATCAGACCCAACAGTGATTTCCTGTCATTGAAATATAGGTTCTGTGGTTTGTGCCATTACATGATTTACACATTCAGAAAAACTGAGTTTAACTGCTCTGTTTCAGTTGTATCGCCCCGTGGGTGTTCGCGTGATGCTGGTCGGTCTGGATATCTGGTCGTACAAAGATCAGATAGAAGTCAGCACCAACCCTGAGCTCACTCTTGTTCGCTTCCTCGACTGGCGTCAGCGGAGCCTGCTGCCGAAGACCAAGCACGACAATGCACAGTTCATAACGTAAGATGCTGCTGTTTTAACTCTCCACTTAAATGATGATATCAGGATGATGTCTGAACTGTTAGAGCGGATGTCTCAACATTTTACCTCATCTTTATTCAGAGGTGTGGACTTTGATGGCTCCACTGTCGGCTTAGCAAACACCAATGCAATGTGCACTTCTAACTCTGGAGCTGTCAATGAGGTAATTATACTTCAATATTTACTTATTTTCATGCAAAAATGTGGAAATTAATAGGTAATTAAAGGGAATTATGTTTACTATGCACACAGGACCATAACACTAACTCGATAGGAGTGGCCTCTACTATTGCACATGAGATGGGTCACAACCTGGGTTTGTCCCACGATACTGAAAACTGCGTCTGTGGCTCCTTCACATCCAAAAAAGGCTGCATCATGGCTGAGAGTGTCGGGTAAGCTTAGTTTCTGACGTGCACGTAAACCCCCAAATATACAAATCTTAAACCCAAAGTAAAGCTAGTGTTTTCTTTCTCTCGTCTTATTCTTGTTACTTCTCCCTGTAGAATTGTGTATCCAGAGCTGTTCAGCAGCTGCAGTCAGCAGCAGCTCAACAGGTTCTTGGAGGAGATCAACCCCGCCTGTCTGGTGGACACTCCCACCACTGATCGCATCTATGGGGGACAAGTGTGTGGAAATGCTTTTCTAGAGCCCGGAGAAGAGTGCGACTGTGGCACTGTAGAGGTTTGTACATGCGACACCCAAAGAGTTTGCATGCACATAAGCAAATCACACACAGGACACTGAATTTTCATATTCTGCATCCCTCTGTCTGCCACATAGGAATGCAAGAATCCCTGCTGCAATGCCACCACCTGTCAACTGAAGGCAGGAGCTCAGTGTGCAGAGGGAGAGTGCTGCCAGAACTGCCAAGTAAGTACTACTCGCTGTGTCCTCTCTAGACGAGTGAAGTCACACTGATACTAATTAAGTTACAGTATAACTAGAAACGGTGTGACCGCGCCGTCTGGCTGGTTATGTGTGAGTTTATGTATTTCAGTAGTCGGTACATCACCATCTGTGTTTCTCTCTGATCTGCAGCTGAAACCGACAGGCAGCGTCTGCCGACCAAAGGCAGGGGCCTGCGACCTGGCAGAGTACTGCTCTGGCTTCTCCGCCTCCTGTCCGACTGACGCCTACACCCAAAATGGCTTGTCTTGCAACCGCGGGAAAGGATACTGCTACAATGGACAATGTCCTTCACGCCAGGAACACTGCAAAAGACTCTGGGGACCAGGTAAAACACCAGTGACTGACAGTTTGATTTAGATATGCTCTGACTCTGATACATCATGCCTCATAAAGCCGTCTTGTTATGATTGTGTTCAGATGCTGGCGTAGCTGCAGATGCTTGTTTCTACCAGTATGGAAACTGCAGAAAGACACTGTTTAGCCAGAGATGCTCCAGCCGGTATGTAATCAAAAGCCAAAACAGCACTGCAACGGTGCATATTAAAAAGGTGGAACTGTTAGTTTTTGAAATAGATTTTGTGGGTATCGGTTACAGAGATCAATCCTGTGGGACGCTCTTCTGCTCTGGAGGATGGGAGTTCCCAGTGACATCCAGGAAGTCCTTTTACAAACTAGGAAATGGTGACATGTGCAATGAGGCTACAATGAACCCTGAAGATAACTACCCCGCAGATCTGGGCATGGTACCTACTGGCACCAAGTGTGGCAGCAACATGGTAAGAAAACAGCTGGTGACAGTCGGTGTGATCAAAACCTCCATGTATTGCAAACCTGTGAACAGGATCAGTGTCCTCACGGTGTCTTTATCTGTCCTTCAGGTTTGTTACAATCAACGGTGTCAAGACATCAAGAACGTAAAAGTGTACGGAACAAATGACTGTTCTGCTAAATGCAACAACCGTGGGGTGAGTACTTTGTTGAAATCTCAACACTTTGGAGTGCCGTGATAACATAACTGACTGAGTGTGATCTCTGACAGGTTTGCAACCATGAGAGGAAGTGTCACTGCGATCCTGGCTGGGCTCCACCTTTCTGTGCCGTGCAGCAGTCAGAGCTGCCTGAAGGTATTGTACTTGTAATGTCCTCCCATGCACATGTGCACACTGACAGTCAGAGTCTGTGTAGCTGCCCCTGTACATGCTTGACCTTTTAGCAACCATAATTTACACATGACTCTTATGCTCTGTATTTCACCATAGTTTAATACTTGGATTAGGTATCTCATGGACCCTGAAACAATTGTGCTCTGTTCCGATGAGCGTAAGCACACACTGATTTAGTGGAATTTCCCTGGTTGTCTGTACAAATGCCGTAATGATGTTACAGTGAATTTTGTTTCCTAAGCAGTTGACGTATGTTGTTGCATGCTCATCTTTCTGCAATAAAAGTGTAATCTGTTCTGTTTTGTGTGTGTGTGTGTGTGTGTGTGTGTGTGTGTAGAGTCGAACCTGGTTGTGTTTATTGTGTCACTGGCGGTCGGCTTACTTCTGCTGATGGTCCTGGTTATCGGGACGTTAATGTGCTGCATCAAAAAAAGGCGACCTGCAAAGAGGTACAGAAAGATGTTGCTCTTTTCAGATCACTTTGTACATTAAGACACTTAACCAAACACCATAATCTTGTCCATCTTTAATTTGAGCTCCTGTGTGTATATTTCTTTGTAGATGCCTATCAGCTACCTCAGGACAATCCAACCCGTTGTTTCGGTCAAGCAGTTCACGAGGTAGCCCTCGTCTCCGGCCCACACACATCAGCCAGCCTACGTTTTTGGAGTCGTCGGCCACTCGAGTTTGTAAACCCCTGTTCTCTACTGCCGTCAGACCAGAGGCTGGAGCAGCGAGGCCCAGCAGAGCAGCTCCAGAGGTGAGCTTCCATTTCGATAAAACAGCTTCGGCACCAGAGAGCACTGAGTGTCGCACACTGACACTGTATGCGTTAGCTTTTTTTTTTTTTTTTTTTTATCTTGTATCGATACCTTTGACGTGAAATTTCCATTTGTAGGAATGCAACTTTGCATCTCAAGCCATGTCAACGTGGTAATTAATTTTTAGTGACTGGAACATATTTGAAGCTACAGAAACAGCAAATATGTGCCTGCTGAAGTGTCCCTGAGCCACACGCTGACAACCACAGTGTGATTCTGCATCATAAACAGGCCGTTATTGTATTTAAGCTGCAAAAACCACTAAGAATTCAGATGCTTTTGCTTCCACTTATCTGAGTTTTTTTTCTCTTTACAGCCACCCAAGAAATTGCCATCTGTGCCTCAGCCATCAACGATACAACAGGTAAGCAGATATGCTCTGACCTTAGTTTATATGTAACATTATTGATATGTAGAATTGCAGACTACTGTGTTTCATTTAGTAAATTCATGTTTTTCTTTAGGCTATAAGGCCATTCATGCACCCATCAACTCTGTTGAAGAATCCAATCTGTACTGAGGTAAAATTGCACAATCAATTTGGCGACATCCCTTATTTTATTTTTTTTACTGTTGGCTTTGAAAAATGATGCATAAATTGTTGTTATAATGTTTTTTTGGTCTCTTTTTTTTTTGTCAGAGAAAGCCGCTACCTCCATCCAGACCTCTGCCACCACTTGCAACAAAACCAGTAAGGAACATTACAAGTGGCGTTATAAAAGCTACACTTTTTTCCACATATTTGACTGTCCTTGCCTTTGCTGCCTGTTTATGATATGGACATTCTCCATCTTAGATCATGAAGCCAAAGCCTCCAATGCCTCCAATGAAGCCGAAGCCCTCTGCAGTCCTGTCCTCACTGCCACACACTCAGCTGGTAAGTGTTCAGACAGCGGCAAGAGACAACCAGACTTTCCTAAAACCTCCGAATCCCAGCGGTCGGCCTTCAGACATTGTTAATGTTATTCACAGCATTCACGTTTCAAAAGGCTGGAACGTGAATGTCTGTGGTTTTTGGAGTCGTCCCAACATAGCAGTGTAATGAACAAGCAGTGGCTCACTGTTAGTGAGTCAGTAAACTCATAAACCTCTCCTGGCCACCACTGAATAGCTAAGACACTGACACAAGTGAAATAAAGACACAAGAGAGCAGTTGTGTTAAGAGACGCTTATCTGAAGTATGTGTGCTAACAGTATTTGTTTGTTTTTGCAGCTCGCAGGGAGATCTGCGCTGATGCCCCCCAACAGGCCCAGATGACAGAGGGAATAATTCATCTTGGAGTAAACACTGAGATCCTCTGACAGTGGACGCTGTCTTTGTCCCAACTAGAAGGACAGAGAAGGAGACGCTCGTCCGTTTTAAAGTGGAAACGAGATCCACGAGAGACCAGCAAAGTCTCGTGACAGCTTTTCTGTCCCTCGTGGACTCCCGGAGGATTACCACTGTCTGTGTCTTGCTTATATAGGCCTTCTGTATGTTGATGAAAACCTGAAGCCATGATCGACAGACTCTACTTCTGTGCTTTCTGAATGACAAATGGCGATGCTGCCATGATGATTTTTTTAAGGGATATATCTCTCTGCCTTGATCCTGGGATATGTGAACACTTTATGAGACAACTGCACTATCAATGCTGTAACTGTTTTACTAACAGTTACTCTTCCCTCACATGGTTTTGGTACTGCCTTTCTTGGAAATAATGTTGTTAAGGGATTTTAAAACGTGTCATCAAAATGGGCACTTTACAGATTTTTTTTTTTTTTTAAATCAACAATATTTTACATACCTTTTCTTTTCTTTTTGTACTAACTGATGTATGCTTGACTTTGTGGGACTGAATTATTCCAGCAGCTGCTTTATTTGTGTGCTGACTTGATACATGTTGATTGTAATTATTCAAGGGATTTTTTTTTTTTTTTTTTTTTTTTTTTTATTGATTATTCTATGCAGCAGACATGATCACACAGTCCTTCATGCCAATGATTCTTACAATTGCCTTGATTTGTCCTGCAAACTCTGAGCACAGAATGTTCTTATTTATTGAGATTTTCCTTTGTTCCTGTAAAAAAAAAAAAAAAAAAAAAAAAAAAAAAAAAAAAAAAGGTGCTTGCAATAAACGTGAATGACGACCATAAATGTTTCGGTCACTTTTTTTTTTTTTTTTTTTTCCCACCTTTATTGACCGGAAGTCTTTATCTGCGTTGCCATATTCGAGCAGCGGTAACCTAGCAACTCCTCAAACAAGCTGTTTTCGTCGGGAAGCTAACGAAACTAGCTCCCTCAAACAGTTTGGGTCTTCACAAACTGTTTGAGAAACAGATGCCGCTTTAAGAAAAAAAAAAAAAAAAAAAAAAATGGACCGAGAACTGGACGAAGAGGAACTGCAGGATTTGTTCGCATGGATAGACAAAATACCTCTGTCCCGGCCCAAAAGACATATATCAAGAGACTTCAGCGACGGAGGTAGTGAAGTCAGCCCTCGTTTATGCTGGAAGTCCGCAGGGAGGATGTTAAACCAAACAAGCAGCAGGAGTAACACGATCTTTACACCAAAGTGTCACGTATATCTAGTTAAAGCAATCCTGTTTGGCTGTTTGCGTAGTTTACCAACTCAAATGTCCTGTTTGTGGTTTGACTGACTTGTGAACTGACTGTCTCTCTGATGAACCCTCTGCAGTGATGGCTGCTGAGGTTGTAAAATATTTCTTCCCAAAGCTTGTTGACCTGCACAACTATAATCCTGCAAACTCCACACAGCAGAAGCTCATTAACTGGGACCTCCTCAACAGGCAAGACACCAGTTTATTTTTTATGTATTTGCAGTGGCAGAAGAAATATTAAAATCCTTTAATTAGGTAGAAGTAGGGTACTAATAGAGTAATGTAAAAAAAAATACTCCACTATTAGTCAAAGTCCTGAGTGGGAAAAAAAAAACTACTTTTTCAAAGTACACAAATAGCCTTTTTAGATGCAGAATGTATTTCAAGTGTTAAAGTAAAAGTTTGGTGGAGCTAGTTTGAACTACTTTATTTTCTGTTTTATATAAAGTGACAGGAGATAAATCTGAGGGGCGGTAAGATGTTTACTGGGAGATGAAATGAGAAAAAAAACCAAAAAACTTTCTGAAACAAATGTGTTTTACATTTTTGTGAGGGAGACATTAGATTAGACATTAGATCATTTGAACTATTAGTCAAGTGAAACCATGTGAGAAATTTACAGAAAGAAATTGGTGGAACTGTCAGCAACTCAGACATCTGAAATGTGACCCCGACTGCACAATGATATTTTCTAAGACTTCAGAAGACAAAAGGTTGGAAACTACTGGTTTAATCTTTCACAATGTGATGTATTTTAAAAGCTTGTGACACCTCTTCATCGGAAAACTAACTAAAGCTGACAAATAACTGTAGTGTAGTAAAAAAAAAAGTGCAATATTTCCCTCTAAAATGTATATAGTATAAAGTTGCATCAAATGGAAATACTAAAGTAAAGTACCTCAATAAAGTACAGTACTCGAGTAAAGGCACTTCTTTCTATCGCTGTTTATTTGTTTAATCGGATTTCATATTGATCTAATGAAAGAGGCCTTATTAATGTAGGCTACTGAACACGAAGTGAATGTAGGTCATGAGATGATAACTACCGAAAAATGTTACCTCACAGCTGGAAAATGTCAGATTTCAACATGACTTCACAAAATGTTACAATCCCAATCTATATCTCTTCATAGAAATGACAGATTTCGCTTCAGTTTTTGTTTTTCAGGACAATTTTTCTATAAACACAGAGGCAAAGCATTTGCTGCGCCTCTGCATATGGTCGTGAGAACAAATCCAACATCCACCCACTCATCCTCTCCCCAGCCACTAACATGGCACATAGCCAGCTTCAGATTTATGGGACTTCACTGTAAATATATTGGCCCCTGTGGTGTCTCTCCTCAATTAAATCACATGTTGCTCCTATTGTAACTCGTTTTGTTGATCAGACTCGTGTCTTTCTTTTTTTCTTTTTTCTTTTTTTTTTTTATGGACAGAAAAGTGTTTTCCAAGCTGGATTTTCATGTGCCTGAGGAGACAGTGAAGAAGATTGCTCTGAGCACCGTAGGAGTGATAGTGCCCGTACTGAGCGCCCTCAGGGAGAAGATGGAAAAGAAACTGGAGCACACCGCTGACGATATACTGGTGACACACTTTGTTTGTTTGAATGCTAATTACAAAATATGAATCAGTATTTTGTGTTGTATTTTGTGATTGTCTTCCATGTGAATCACAAAATATGACTACATTTGATCTTTTGTTTTTTCTTTCTAACTTAGGAGTTGGAATATTATGACATTAGGAACCAGGAGAGATCTCGTGCAGGTATTCTATTATTGCATTTATACAAAACTGACATATCTCTTATTTCACCAACATACTCATGAAGCAAATTAGTAATTGATAGACACTATATCTGGTGTCATATTTGACCCGACATCGTGTCACACCACAGGATAGTGATAAAGATTTAGCTGGAAGTGACTAAACTATGACTAAGTCAGCGAAATCAAGTGGATTACGGACACTACAGCTGCTGAATGAGAACGAATGTGATGACTGTGTGCCTTATACCTTTTTGTGCAGCATGTTAGTGTCTTGTGGGGAGAGTATTAGCTGACACAGTCTGTAACCCTGACTGGACTGATAGTGTCAGAAATTTGCCTGTTTTTAGCACAGCGAAGGAAGTGGGTATAATTTTAGATTCATTCTAGTAATGTATCTGCTGCTCAGCTGACAAATACCAAATCAGCATATTCAACACACACTGAGGTGGTTTTTGCGTTTGAGAGAACCATATAGTGACTGCTGTCGGTGCTGATTTTGCCACTGAAATGATGCTTTCACGAGATGTTCTCTGCCTCCTGCCCTCTCTCTTGACTGTCCATGCATGTGGCCTGTCAACAGCCCCAGAGATAGCAGTGACCACACAGAGACACAAACCCTCCGTTTGAAGGCGACAGACTGGACTGATTAGAAAATGCCACGACCTTAAGGGAGTGAATTGCTGATATGTGTCTCTTATGTTTCCCACACCTCATCTGTCCCTGAAACTATCCTGTTCAGCTGACCTCGGGCCAGGGCCTCCTCCCTCTGTTCTTTCCTCTTCAAGCTACACCCCATCCACAATCGGACACAAAACTCACATCCTCATATCAGTTCCCAACATCACCAGATGGCCTTTATCGCTGGCCTGAGCTCAGCCCTGCCGACTTAAAGCCTGATTTTTCTCTTTCTCTATCTTCCCTCCTTGTTTCTCCCTCTTCTCCTAGCTTCTAGACTCCAGTCTAATCTTTTTACGTTACATTTATCAGATGAACCGCTACAGGTCTCCAACAACAGCAGAGTTTTTAGTCATCATGTGTTCACATTGTTATTGTTGAAATGTTGTACTTTTGTGTGGTTTTCGTCAGCGATCCATCAGACTGAAACAAGACTTCTGGCTCAGCTGGCAGAGATTAATAAAGAGGAAAAGAACAGACAGAAAAACAGGTTTGACCAAAACACTGCTTTTAATTTAAATAAAACAAATCAGTATAAGTGTTTATAATGTGTCTTTTTTTTCCTGTACAGTAAACCGCAGCATGAAGCCAAGTTTGTCTCAGACACGGACCCGACTTTCCACCTAGTCCTTCAGGAAAAAGACCAAGCTGTCATGGCTTTGCAGGAGACTGTGGAGGTACACACTGACACATACACACACTCGCATGAATATGGGAAACATTCTGCTGACTGGTCCAACATCTGTAAACAGAACCGGCTTCCATTCTCATGTTCTGCAGGGGAAGAACCTTGTCATAAAGAAAACACCACCTGAAATGCTGTTGCAGATGTGTGTGTGTGTGTGTGTGTGTGTGTGTGTGTGTGTGTGTGTGTGTGTGTGTGTGTGTGTGTGTGTGTGTGTGTGTGTGTGTGTGTGTGTGTGTGTGTGTGTGTGTGTGTGTGTGTGTGTGTTATATATGCGTCATACCCTGTGTTAGCAGCGGTCAATGAGTCAGTATCTACTCAGCGGATATAACAGTTTTTTTTTTTAACTCTTCCATCTGTGGGCACATCTGTGTTTTAAGAAAGAAGCTGAATTATGACACAAGTGTGCAACTTCCTCTGACCACATTAGGTAGTTTTCTTCTTAATTCACAGTTGTCGAAAGAAACTTCCTCGAGTTTAACCTCACCCTTTTGCATCCTTGTGTGTGTGTGTGTGTGTGTGTGTGTGTGTGTGTGTGTGTGTGTGTGTGTGTGTGTGTGTGTGTGTGTGTGTGTGTGTGTGTGTGTGTGTGTGTGTGTGTGTGTGTGTGTGTGTGTGTGTGTGTGTGTGTGTGTGCGCAGATCCTGAAGATGAAAGTGGACAGGTTAGAGCATCTGGTCCACTTGAAGGACATGCGAATTGAAGCTCTGCGACAGCATCTTGAGACGTACAAAGCAAGCACCAAGCGCTGATACGAATGTGTATACCAATAATATGTAACACATATACACAGAATTTGTTTTAGAAGTTCTGATATAAAACCTTTCAACACAAGCACCAATAAACCATTAGTCAATATGATCATATGAAGATCCCAGATTTTGGTCCTACCAGCTAAAATGACCTGTTGAGTAGAATTCCTCAGCTGTGCAATCTTTCAATGTCTTGTTTTCTGAGTAAAGTGTGTTTTTGTGATGAAGAAATTTGAGTTTAGTCATTCAATTCCCGGTGACATCAGTTGCATCATTCACAACCGAGACATGTAGGTACGAGTATTTCGTGCTTCATAACGTAAAAGTGCACATGTTTCAAAACATGCATATTTGTGAATAATGGAGATTCTGCTGTAAATGTTTTATAATCCTGTTTATGTGAGAAAAAAACTTGTTGACATAGAAATAGTTTTTTTTTTTATGAGGAGTGTTTAGAATGTGTTTTTGATGGTGTTTATGTATTTACAGTCTTCTCTCCACAGCCGATACGACTTCTGACTGTCAAGTGCTCAATAAAGTGACCGACCACTTTGATGTTCCAGTCTCACTGTATAAGAGCACAGGGTTGCAAATGACAGTGGAGATTTCCAGTCAGAGCTGCAAACATAATTAGATGTGGCGTTAGGTTTATTCACTGTGACCGTCACTTCCTTCCATGTCTAAAATTACATCACTTTTTTCAAATGACACTAGAGTTTCTGTTTAACTGTGAAAACTGATTATAGATAGAACAGTTATTCATGATTTCCACTTTTGCGACCACTGCGTTTCAGAAGTAATGTGACGATGAAGCTGAGACATGACCAAATACAGACAAGCATTTCTGACACGGCTTGTGGTCAGTCTGTTGAAATGTAAAGGTTGTTTCAGTGTCGTATCACATCATATAGGACCTGGTGGTGTCTCTATTGTTGTCTTCTTGGTAATACCGGAGGCAGACAACCTGCTGAGGCTTTATCAGGAGCAGCTGATGTTCTCCAGCTGCCTGCTGCTGTCACTGTTCTTGTTCTGCTCCGCTTCATACCACCTGTTTAATCACCGTTATCAAGCCTGAAGGAACACAACACTAGAGTAAAAAAAAATAAAAAAAATACAACTTTTAAATGAGATCAACCATACATTTGGGAATTAAAGAACATTGCAATGCATGTATTTTACAGTATACAGAGTAAAAGTAGGTTAGACTGATAAACTGTTTGCTTGCATCTCATTCTATTTTGGGGTAAATTAAGTCTCGTAAAGCATTTGATCCGAACCCACTCAACAAGTGTGGTGAACCACTGTGCCTCTGCAAACCCACCAAGCATCATAAATGGTTCCTCTTAAAAGAGTTCTCCACCCTGACAACAGACTACATACATAAATCTGTACTCAAGTTTTAGGCACTAAAAGTAAAGTGTTGATGCTTTGAAAAATGAATGCCATCAAAAGTTTTATTTATTTAGGGATAGTTCTGCGATTTAGTTTTGAACTTCCATACAGCTGGAGGAGTTTCTTGACAGACTAAAAACTAGAGTTAGGGCATTGCGGTGGTACACCTCCACCAGCTAATCAAGTTGCAGTTAAGAGCCATGTCTGTCCAAACTCGTATAATACATCTGGTGAAGACTGTGAAAGAAATGTGAATGTGAAGAAATGATATGTTTTCACGTGCTAGGCCACTGAATAAATGATTGACAGCCGACAATGCCAAAGATGTTGCTGCAACAAAACTGCAAATTCTAAAAAAGATTAGTGTCGCCAATTCAGTATCTGACCACATGTAAAATATGGCCATGATCTCCTTCTCTGAGTTATTGTGTTGAATAATGGACAGAAAAGTGTTTCTGCAGACCGTTTTGATGTCACAGTGAAATTGACATTTGACCTTTTACATGTTTAATGTCATGACCTCATCCTTTTATCCTATTAGACATTTGTGGGAAATGTTGTCATAATTAGTTTGATTAATTCTTGAGTAATGGCCACCGGCATATTGACCTTTACCCTTTGGGCAGTTCATCCTTGAGTTTAGTGAACGTTTGTGTAAAATTTGAAAACATTCTCTGAAGGCGTTCCTGAAATAACAGACAGAGTTACAGACAAATGGACGGACAACCCAAAAACATGATGCCTCTAGCTGTTGCTATCGCCGTCTCCAAAATCCAAGTAACAGAGTATTGAGCTCTTGTAGTCAAACTCCATAAAATGAATAATTACTACTATTCTCACAATGCAACTCAGGAGTATATGTCTTCATACTTCCTCAGCCTGTGAAATCCCCTCATCTTTAAACCTCAATCCCCCAGTTCATAATACTGCTTTTTTTAACTTTTTTTTTTTTTAATCTCAAATCATTTTAAGTGTCAGGCCCAAATGCCTGCTCTTCACCAAATGTTGTGCTCCAGATGTTTGAAACCAAGGGACTTAATTATTGGGGCTGTTTTATCTGTGCTGGGACATTCATTCAGTCTCAGGATTGTCCAGGATTTTCAGGATCAACAAAAAGTTGTGTTGAAGATAGAAAAAAAAATAGTTGGTCCTTAACAGTTAAAAGTTAAAGTAGATTATTCAAAAGAAATGTTTGTACCATCAACTTCTGTCTGTTTTACCTGCTGGTGTGACCTGTGCCTTAAGTCAATATAACCCTGACGATATCAGGGTCACTTTCCCCGAAACAAAGCTCTTTTGAGAGCCACAGAAAATGTAATGCAAACGTTTTTACAGGCTGAATAGTACTCATATGATGACTACACTGAGAACGGGAGAATGAAAAGAACAAAGCACAAGTAGGTTGACCAAAATATGCATAAATGATGCAACAGACTTAAGATTGGAGCCTAAATTGAACAGCAGACTTGAGTCATGACTACAAAAGGATCACCAGAGAAATATAGAGGAGCTCAGACGGTGAAAAGTGCAGGGAGACAGTGAATCTAATGCTCCTGGTGAGGTTGTATAGTGCAAACACACAAGATAAGAATGCAAAAGAAAAACTGCAGAACAGAGCAGCTATTGATAAAGGCGCAGCCTGCCGCTGATGAATCATACTCAGCATCACACTGCTGTTTAGGAAATAGATTCACTCTGAGATGAGGGACCACACCCTTGTGTCTCCGGGGAGGGACAGATCCAGGAAGGAGTCAAGGCAAGATGGCTCATGCAGGATCTGATGATCGGGGACAAAAGGAAGGAAAGAAAAGTGCTGTTTCAGCCTGGAAGTAGTAAAACCTGACCTTGACCTCACTTCCTGAGAGGGAGAGCGTTAAACTCACTGACTTTTTTACCCCTGACAGCAAATAATGAGACCACCCGTTAAAACGAACACAGGCCACAGACAAACACACTAAACACTGCTCAGCTTCGTAAATAAATGAGGACGAGTGAAGTTTATTTCCTTTCTGCTTTCTGTTCGGACTTCTTTCAAATCCTATTATCAGGAAAAAAAAAATCAAGACACAAGAAACCAGAGACGGATGGTTTGGCTGTAAAGGGGATACCGGAGATCTCCGTGAGGACTGAGAGGTCAGAAGAGGAAGCTATCCCTCATCTGGTCATTCAGGCAGTGATCACACGCACTCACACACACTTCAAATGCTTCCTGGAAAGACCCTGTGAACATCTGACCGGCCGTGCTGAGGGCAGGACTTGAGTTTTAGTCATTCTCTTGGGACGACCATTTTAAAAACACAACGGACAGACGCGGCTCTGTTTTTGTCGTGTTTGCAACACATTATGTGGGTTAGAACAACAGGGACTGTGTGATTGATTGTTTATTTATTCAGCAGGCTTTCACTGACTCGTCCTCACGTTGTTACAACCACCCAGCCATTCAAATGAATAACTAACTTACACATGCTCATCATATTACAATTTTTGAATTAAACTATTTGGTGCAATATGAATCATTTCAAGCTTGCGGAATTATTTTAAATCATTTGTAAACCTGTGAAAAACCTCTACAAAAGAAATACAAGTTGATGAAACATGGGTACTCTTTGAAAATATCAAAATAAAACATGCATAGAAATGTCACAACTGAATTTTAATCATTATTTGAATTGTTCAACTTAAGATAATTACTGACTGAATTTGAATCGATAATTTATATCCGTACTATCGAACTTGAATAATCGAATTGAAAATCTGAATCTAAAGATCATAATTTGAAATTGAATCTATCAGTTAAACATTATGATAGCGACAAAGTCTGTGAATACTTTATTAGTGGTCTATGGTTTGAATTTGAATTTCAGTTCAACTGATTGTCATGTCAAGAAAGTATAATTCATTTGTATTGATCGTCACAGTAAATTTAACTTTGAACTGATCATCTCTTTCCAATCAGATTACTTCTCTAACATGGTGGCAGCTCTCCTCCTGCTGGCACCCGAGTGTACTCCACAGCACCCACACACACACAACACAGAAGAAAGGTACCAAAATAGGCTTTATTTTACATAAGAACATTGTGAAAACATTTTTGCATATAAACCTTTTAAAACAAGGAGACAATGTTTAAATTTCACAGATTGTACAAAATACTGACAAAAAAACAAAAAAATCATTTTCATGAGTGATTCATACACCTCTGTTGCATCTTTATTAGAACCCACCACCAAAGTGAATGCAGACTGCAGCCTTTAACTGCCATTTGGAGGTCACGTAAACAGCAAGACATCTTCCAAACATGAGTCTTTCTCGGGTACAATCTATGATGAGGCTGTACCGCGCTGTACGTCCACATCCAAGCTCTCAAGAGGTCTTGCAGCCGAGTCCAAGTGGAGCCTTTTAGTTCGCAAGAATCACTGAATATTTAAGTCTGGGGAAACCCAACATTATTTAACGCTGTAATTCTCGATAGTGGAAGTATTTCCATGTCTGTGAAACACAGATCTGAACAAAATCCAAAAGCTTAAACACAAGAAAACTAGCACCAACTTGCAGCTTTTTAAAAAAATTTTTAAGCCAAAGCAATATCAACATTCAACGCTCGTTTCTGTGTAGCTCTGGAACTCATGTCGTCACAAAACTGATCAGACGTTAACCAAATTCCCACTAGTTAGTATTGTAATTAGGAGCTGTGTGCTGTCATGGAAACCCTTTAAATGATCATGTTCATCAAAAACTGAAGTTTTTAGACCATCAGTTGTTGAATTACAGAAAAAAATGTAAACGTTGACAGTGGAAGGGAGATTGTGTTTGTATTATTTGTACTTTGACAGCTACATCCTCATAATATTGTTACTGCCGCTGACACCCACTGTGAATATATGGTGCAATAAAAATGATGGTGGTGCAGTAAAAAGGTCACCCTACGCATCGGCAGGAGACATGTTGAGTTTAGCTGAGCGCAGTATTTTTTTTTCCATTTCCATTGGACACTAAATCACAGCTTCTCTCATCTTTAAATCAAAGTTATTTGTCGATGTTGGCTTTTGGGAGCGAACGCTCTGCCAAAAATGAGGCAGCTATCCTCTTAAAATAAAACACATTTCCTGAGAATTTACATTTAACCGCGTCTGAATGAGCTGTATAACAACAGAGTTGGCAGACAGTCGCAGGCTCCACTAATCATCTGAATCAAACCAAACTACAAATTTCAACATGCATGGCCCTGAAAGAAAAAAATGTCCCGACTTCTTGACAAGGAATACAAATCACAACTTCCTGCAGTGGAACTACCTACTATAATTCAACTGCTTCACCGTTGCACTGCTATATTAATGAATTATTGAATCTTAGTTTCAAGAAGGCAAAATCTGATTTTGTCTAAGTAGCACTAGAACCGTTTCCTTCCTTTTATCTCATTTTGCTTCACAGTAAATGCCACAGGATCTCAACCACAACCGAGAACAGACAATAAACTACATTACTATCCTTCTGACACCACTTGTCCACCACTCCCCTCTCACAGCTAGCATCTGTATGATTTCAGCCAACTGGAAATGAGAATGGACTCCTTGTCGTGAACTACACTATTTATACTACACAAACTTCTGAATAGAAGCTTTTCACGAGTTGTGATGAAATGGCCCTCAAGCTGAATCGAGTTGAGAGGCGACCAGCGGCACAGTGCAAGAGAAGATGGCACAGAGATGACTCCCCCCCTCCCCCTCTTTGCACCCTAATCATTGTCCATCCATCGTTTAATTAGTGTCACCAGTGGATTCCAGTGCAGCTAAAGCAGACGGTATTTAATGCTCAAATATAACTCATCACAAATCATTCCGCTTGCAAACAACAACAAAAAATGTATGCAGCTCCAAAAGCAAAGTTAAACACTGCACAGATTGCAAGCACATGTAAATTAGGGCGACTCCTAGTTGTCCACCTTTCTAGGCATAATCATTTTTTATGCTTTTGATTTTTAACTATGGCATCGATTTCATTCCTAAAGCTCGTCTTTTCCCCAAACAGTGGAAGGTTAAAAACACTTTCCTTTTCTTCTTTTTAACTTGCGTCGCTTGTCTTTCACCTTACACTTCCCCACTTCTTTCTTTGCCATTTAGATTTAAGACTGAACTGTGTTGTTCACCAAATTAGCAGCAAAGCTATCCCACCCGTCGTCTTCAGCTCAACGTTCTCCACCCCACTGACGAGACAAGCGCTCGTCAGGGTCTCCCGTCCTGTGCAGCGGCAGAGTAGTGGACTCACTGCCCATCTTTAAGCAGGCCTGGTTCAGCATTGGTCAAAGTAGGGGAGCGCGCAGACTTGGGGGGGCCGTTGCTTCCCTCTACAAACATGTTCGGGATGTCCTGGCCAAAGTAGATCTTACTGTTGGCTGCTATGGCCTGGTACTTCACCAGCTCCATGTATTCTGGCGTCAACTTCATCTGCAAAGATTCAAGAGAAAGACAACAGTCTGTTAGGATTGGATTAGTGCCGAGTCATACCACTGTTCATGACAATACTGGTGCTAATCGTAATGTGACCCGACAATGTACGCCATCTATGTGTATTAAATGTTAACACTGCTGCTGGGGCAGCTTAAGGAGTGCGGAAATGGTGGATTACACAGACTTTCAGTTAAATGAGTGGCTTCAGGATCTGATTCTAGTCAAGGGGACAGTTATGAACTGATCATTACATCTTTCTTTAAATCAATAAGAGAAGCCGATTGGTGGAAAATGTTCTTATTATTATAGAAATAGTCACATGTAGGAAACATGGAGGAAAAAAAACATTAAAAAAAACCTGAAGTTAGTTTGCTAAAAACCCAACAGGACACGTTTTATCCAATATAGTCCGCATCTATTTAATGCTACTTCTCTATTGATCAGGTGCACTGAACTGATTCATGTCATGACAGCAGGTTTGTATGCATTAAAACTCTGATCAGTGTAATTTTAAAGAGGTGGAGAGAGCTACAGCTCAGCCAAAACAAACAAGTCCACCACAATCAGAATACACAGGCTTACTGTATAAATCTACAAAAAACACACGTGGGCTGCAACAATTATCAAAAATATTAGTTAAAGTCCAGCAATATTTCTAGAGTACCTACCACAAAAATACTTCCCGACCGTGATATCATTTTAAGGCCATTCGATTAGATACTGCTTGATGTCTGTGTTTATGTATGAAAGTGATTTAACAGTTGTTGTTGTTTTTTTTACCCGGTTTGCGTCAGCTAACTTGGAAGCAGAGTAATACTCCGCATCAGCCCTCGCCCTCTCCCTGGCCAGGAAGGCAGAATCTGAGACAAAGAAGCAGTGTTGAATGAGACAGACACATGATAAACCAGCACACCAGACGCCACCGTACACAAATCCATCTCGCAGAAGAGAAATGACCGAGCAAGCGAGGCTGACCTTCTATTTCAGAGATCTTCTTCTCCGTCTGTTTCTCCATCACCTTCTGCTGGTAGTGGATCTCTGCTACCTGAGCCACTTTCTGAGCCTCTGCAGTGCCAAAAAACATGAACTATAAGAAGGTGTAGTTCGGCAGTGGGGTTTCACATGAGTGACTCCAAGAGACAAACTGCCACAGCTGGCTGATTTACAGTAAAACAGCACATTTACCAATAATGGCCTTCTTCCTTTCGGTCTCTGCTTCCTTTTCCACAACCTTCTGAGTCTGAGCTGTTATTAGCAGACGAGTCTTCTCCGCTTCCCTGCGCGCACGCACACACACACAAAAAAAATGACGTTCTTACCAATATTGTGCTTTCTGTGCAATCTTACTTAAGCTGAGTGGTTGGGTCAAACAGAAACTGAAGCAGGTTTGGTGCAAGAAAAAAGTACAAAGTAAAAGTAAAAAAAAAAAAAAATCAAGTAAAAAGAAGTACATTTTTTACACTCACATGAGTTCAAAGTTCCTCCTGATAGACTCGGGGATCTTTGGCTTGGTAACACGGACTGCCTTCGTCAGAGAGGCAGAGAGAAGAAAACTGACACTTCGCTTCACAACCAAGACATTTTTACCGAGGGGACGACTGGGTAGAATTGGTCTTCTAGTATCTTTTTAGTAATATTGACGAGCTGTGATGTTCTGTTGTTTTTTTTTAAGCCTCATTTACAACTGTCTTCTAGAACTCGTCAACTAACGGCTGAATAAGCTGTTGCAGCAGAAAACCTATGACCCCATTTTACAACCACTTCAATAAAATGGTGACACGTGTCGAAGTTTAAATACCTGTATTGTAAGTCCAGGTGCCATGCCATTAAGATCTTTCTGCAGTGCCGTCTTCAGGTTCTCATCAATAATGTCTGCAAGA
Organism: Brachyistius frenatus; assembly: GCF_029030835.1. Taxonomy (NCBI): domain Eukaryota; kingdom Metazoa; phylum Chordata; class Actinopteri; family Embiotocidae; genus Brachyistius; species Brachyistius frenatus. The sequence goes on along the minus strand of NW_027210782.1, from coordinate 71,886 downwards.
GAAAATCAAGAACTTTGAATATGCGTCTCGGGTATTTCAGGACTGAACTGAACTGTACCGACATGAAACTTAACTCACCAAACAACTCGATGTACACCTCCTGTAGAGTGTGTACACTGCAGAACTGGTTGAGTTCGTGGTGAATCTTGTTGAATATTAGAGTTTTGTCGTAATCGGCGGTGTAGTTCCTCACAATTTCCACCACTCCACATAAAAGAAGAAAAGCAACCGTTATTGTAAAGCCTAATGAGTCTGACAAATAAAGAAGTGAGAACATGTTTTACCTGCTGAAGGGAGGAGCATGTTAACAACTTCTATCCTGTCAAAATAGATCATCACGCCACCACTGTGAAGAAACAAAGAACCTGTTAAATACATTATTAGCTTGGCGAGGGGATGAATGTGATGGCAGCTACATCAGTGAGCTCAGTCGTACCTCGTTCCACAAGGCACATTTTTGATCTCATCCGTCTGGAGTGTCGTCTGAAACAAAAATTCAAAACGTAGTCTCATTCAAAACGCAGTGTCACAATAATACACAAATCTTTGCATTTTTCCAAGACGTATGTTACGAGTTTATGTTAAGAATGCAAGAATACATAAAGTATTGCATGTCTGTTTTAAGTTTACAGAAGATACATACATACACTACATACATAATACATACGTCACATATAAATGCTGATGGTAAAAGTTAATTAAGAACTTCGGACAAAGGAGTTTGGTAAACTAATCTTTTAGCCAACTTAGGACCTATAGTTTAGAGATGTGAGATCTCCAATGCAACTGACCTTGATAATGGTAATTTGATCAAATTTGACAATCTCATTTTCATTTAGAAAATATTAAAATGTTGTATTCATGGAATTTCACCCTTAATGCAAACAAAAGGTGATGTCAGAAAACTTGAAAATACTGTTAAAATGCATGAATTCAACCAAGATCTTCTATCAGCTATTTGTTGTAATACATAATTATTTATTGTATATAAAACACTGAACGTTATTAAGACCAATTCATCTTCTTTTCTTATCAATCACAGAACCCACTGGCATCTTGTCTGACGACGATTTACCCTCAGGGGGGCAACAATCAATATTTTTAGGGTTCCAGTAAAACCAGCAGATGATATCTGAGCCAAGACTTTCTCTTCATTGTTTATTGTCTGCTTAGCAGCTTTAGACGTGAGAATTCAGTTGGAGCTGCGAGACAACATCTACGACCCAATTTACCCAGTTTACAGTTAAAGTGCCACAATAAAGCTAATAACAAGCAAAATCCTCATCAGACGATAGACGATGGGTTCAGAGATTACATCTCAGCCGATGCATTCCTGTTTTTGTGCTGGCTGTTTATCTGTATGCAACTAAAGCCCACTCAAACATGATTGGTTGACTACAAACAGAAACCAGAACACTTTCAGTACCAAAGTCTTGTCCCGTTGCCAACAGATTCAGCATTCAAATACAGATATATTTTTTATAGAGTTACTATTCTAGTACAGGTATGCAGCAGCACAAAACTGATGCATGACCAGGGTGTAAAACAGAAACACGGCAGCCATGCTTGAATGACAGCTATTTGCATGCTGTGGCGGACTTATTTATAGGAGATCCCACTCTGGTTCTCCTGAGCAGCACCTCACGATTGACTCTTACGTTATGTAATAGATATGCCTCCGCTAAAAGGCCGAGTTTCAGGACTGCAAGGCAGGTTTACCTGCACTGATCTGAAGGTGGTTATGAAAGGCATCATAATGTGATATCCAGGACCGTTGGGAGAAGTCAGCAGTGCCCCACCTCTGAAACAAATATAAACAAATAATTTGGTCTGCGTTCTGAACATCAGGTTATCTGATGTATATATTTAAAGAAGGTGGGAAAAGGACTGGACAGAAATGTGTTCCTTCAGGTGTGGCAATAATTTGTTTTTGTTGAAAAATGTTCCTCTTTCTTTCTTTTTTTTTTTTTACAGGGTGTCCCTATAATTTTCACCCATCTCATGAACACTGTCAACAATTAAGGTTTGTTGTGCGTCCCTGTTACATTTTGGTAATTTGTACACTAACGGACACTTGATCTCTTCCATCAAACAAGGTTTCAAGAGAACCACGATGCCACAGATAATATTTACACATCCGGGCTGAATTTATACAAATCACTATCAGGAACTAGGTCTCTTACAAACAATAATACGCCGTCCTCATTCTTGGTATACGTGTGTGTGTGTGTGTGTGTGTGTGTGTGTGTGTGTGTGTGTGTGTGTGTGTGTGTGTGTGTGTGTGTGTGTGTGTGTTAATTCGGCCAGACAGATATTAGGGTCAGCGTTAGGATACCTGTAGTACACAGCAAGGTGTCCTTCCTCTATCTTGTGGATAGAGGAGTGCAATATGATGGCCATCACTCCTGCTATTGCTGCAAATACTGCCCCGACGTGCGGCATCGTCATCCTTACCAGAGATCACCTGCAGGCAGAGAAAGAAGCGTAAACATGGTGAATTTGTCAGCGGCACTGCATGCAGTCATTCACAGGTGTATTGGTTAGTTTGAAAGGTAACAGCTTTATGGTTTTTTTTTTTTTTTTTGGAGCCTGTAGTTTTTGCAGTGCTGTTAACCCGTCATCACACTGAGAGGTGTTTCTAATATTTAGTCTGCTCTCACGTGGAGTAGGTGAAATATCAATTACAACACACACACACACACATATATATATATATATATCTCAATAAATCAACGTGGTACGAGAGAAAACGCATAAACGAACAATATAAGGAAATTGTCCCAACTGCAGACAGACATGCTTGTGAAAACCCTGTAGAGGAAGAAAAAAACAAAAAAACAAAAAAAAACGTATTATCGTATTTCATTCTCAAAACTAAGGTTTAACAAGTGACTTGAGAATTATGGGGAATTATAGGAATTATGAAAGTGTAAATTAAACAGTACACATCCAGCACGTCGTACCCACAGCTTGAGATGTTTACGTTACTGTACCTAGGACGTGTTATATCCCGACTTGAACACAAGTGCACCCAGTTTAATGATTTACTTCACGTTGCGTTAAACAGCCAAACAAGCCAACATGCACGATCAGCTTGCAGAATTACTTCAGGGAAAGTCTTCCCGGTCCATTTCTGTCACCGAAAGCTGCGTTATATCCTTCAAAAGTAACCACACCGCTGTGAACTACAACTAATTCATGAACAAGGCTGAGCCTCCCTTCGTGGTTAAACCCCAACAGGCTGGGCTAGCTCGCTTTTCAACATGGGGTGGTTTCGGAAGTCAGCCACTCCGTCCGTCGTGTTGCTACATGCTAACTTTACCTTCGCTATGCGGCGACCGTGAAGCAAACGCGTGAACTCACCTTGCGGCTCAATGAAACGCTCGCTGTGCGGGGGGGTGGGGGCTGGAGGGGGCGGGGGGTCCGAGTAAACGACAGGTTTGTGATCAATACAAATAGAAATGACCACTGACTCGAACCGTCTCCCCTTCTCCTCTAATCATTCAACGACCCATCCCCCTCACCCCGCCTCCCACAGCTTTCTATATCTCAGTGACTATTACACATGCTGCCTTCACGGACCCTCGGAAATACAGAATCTATTATTACGTTTAAGGAGCTTAACGAGATCTTTTTTTTTTTTGTCCAACCGTTTACTTCCATGTACATAAACATTTGCCAAATATCTTCAAGACGAGACCTTTTTTTTTTTTTTTTTTCCCATACCAGTCGTCAAGATTTGACTGAAGCACAATCAACAAAACGATCACGTCAGTTGATAAGATGCCGCTTATATCCTAAGTGCCTGAACTCTGCCCTGTGGATCTTAATCGGACAGATCCAAGTTGTTTTAACTCAAATATTTCACGTACACCACACAAATAATTCGGATTAAAAAAAATATGCCTGGTATGACGTATACTGTAGTTGTTTTTTTTCTCCAGGTATCCTTGTCCCTGGACCAGCATGTTTCTGGTCTCTGGTTACTGGCCCCACCAACTACGTATTGTGTCTTGTAACTCTATGCTGTTCTTTTCTGTCTCTGCTCCTGTCTCAGCCCGTCCAGTTGAAGCAGATGGTCGCCTGCCCCTGAGTCTGTTTCTGTTGGAGGTCCTCTTCCTGTTAAAAGAGTTTTTTTCTTTTCTTCAAAATTATACTGCCACTCAATACAGTTCACCTGGTTTGTCTTGTATAAACACCTAAATACTTCAGTCGAAGTATACATAGTTTACGTTGTTAATATACACACATGATAAGAGCTACATATTTTGGTCTCTTGCATTGAAATGGGAGGAGGGCTATTTGCATTAGCTTCAAGTACCGCTTTTTCTCATCTATGTATGTCTGTATAATGTGTGTGTTTGTGTATGTGCTAATGTCTCCATCTATTGGATGTTACAAAGCTATATTTTCATTTAAAAAATAAAACAAAATAGCACTATACTAGGAATAAAATAGATGTAGTATTGTTTTGTGTAATTTTCTGCATCCTTGAATGCATTCTTTATACCAGAGTAAAATCTGGTCCACTGTGTGAATGTTAATGACCAGAATAATTTACTATCTTTAGCAGGTTCACACTTGCAGGAGAGAAATAAACTGATTCAAAGAGAATTTGAATGAAGGCAAGACATGGTATAAGTGCCATGAATATATTTAAAAAAAGAAAAGAAAAAAAGATTCACATTCCATCATGCCTTGTTTTTCAGCAGCAATCGTTTAACTCTAATCAATATTACTATTAAAATAAATATATGGTGGCTAAAGAGGGAAATACCTCTGAACATTCAATAATATATTTTTATATTAACTTAAAACATGAGTAACTTACATCATGCTGTTTCATACATTATTGTCTGGCAGCATTACATACATGTAAATGACACAGTAAGGGATCACAAAGCTTTCTGACAGTGTAACTCTCATAAGGCACTTTGTATAGTCTTTGGCAAGTTTCTACAACTGCTGAGGTTGGGCTCTCGCAGCTCCGTACTGAGTCCAGCTCCAGTCCTGCTGGAGAGAGAAGATACATGTATGTACTGTTAATACTCAACATACCATTCTCCATCTACCATCTATTTTCATGCAATTCTCAAATCTCAAACAGAAGAACCTGCATGATCGAGTAAAGACTAAATGCAAATGTATAACTTTAAGAAGGAAAAAGTCAATACAATTTTCGAAATAAAATTTACTTTTTAACAAATGCTTTCTGGCATCAACAGTGAATGGGAGCATTGATTTACTTCAGAAATCTGCTCATATGTATGAACACACTCCCTCTCGCCTGTATACCGTACCATGACGCTGTGCTCCAGCTCCTGGGTGGCGTCTTGCAACAGAGAAGTTAGGTGACTCAGGTAGCGCTGATTTTCATCCAGTAATTGATTAACAGTTTCACTGAAAGACACAAGAGACATTAAACTAACTGCATATCTTCAAGTCTAGTAATTCAAGAAAAGTTCCCCTGCTAGACTTTAAGGTTCAGAGAGTGACCTCTTGTGGCAGACTAGTGATTTTTACAAAACCCAGCAGATAAATCTGGTGACAGAAAAACAGCCACATGATTTTTTTTTAGTAAAGCTATTCGTTCGATGTTTTTCAGATGTAATCGTAACATATAGGATTACAAGCTCTGTGACATTTGAGGCAGAGAAATGGGACTCAACCAGATCTTACCTGTCCGTGGGTTGTGATTGAAGTGACTGCGATGGAGAAATGCTCTGGGCCTACGAAGACAAGCACACATGGTATTACTTATAGATTTCATACTGCACTGAAGAGCTTTAAGCTGCTAAAACATTCCAACAAAATGGACCCAAACTACAAATCAGGCAAGAATGGGACCACATTTCTCTTTCAAAACTCCAGCAACTGGATTCCTCAGTTCCCAAACATTTACATAGTTTTGTGAAAAGAAGGCGTGATGCAGCACAGTGTTAAACATGCACCCGTCCCAACTTTTGTGAAACGCTTTGCTGGCATCAAATTCAAAATAAGCATATATTTTTCATAAAACAATAACATTTCTCAGTTTCAACATTTGATATGTTGTCTTTGGTCTATTTTTTTTAATTAAATATGGGTTCGCATGATTTGCAAATCATCGCATTGTTTTTTATTTTTATTTGACACAGCGTCTCCCGATTTTTTGGGAAACAGGGTTGTAAAAAGCGCATTAGCTAATATCAAAGTTACTGTCAGCATCTAACAGAGGCTAACAGTTTATCAAGCTAGCAGGCAGGTAACATAATGCTGAAAAAGCATTAAAAAAAATGGAGGGAAAACATGTTGCCGTTGGGAACATTAGCATTTTCCTCATGCATTATCAAATTACAAAGAAAAACTCCATACAACTAAAAGTATAACGGGACCTCCACCAATTCTGAAAACATGACCCTCATTAGAAGGCAGCTGCCAATTATCATACTGCCAGTATAATTATTACATACTCACACAGGCAATCTTGAGGAGATACCAGAACTCTTTCTGCCTCTTCATTTGCATCTGCATCACTGCTGCCTCTGCAGTTTTTATATTCTCTACCGCCCTCTCCAGCTTTGGGAACAAATCCACGATGCGTCGCTTACACACCAGAATTGTACTACAGAAAAAAAAGAGAAATGTGCGGAACATCACAAACGGCACACATGGAACGGTGAAATGACACGTCGGTAGTGTTGAACTTTGCGTGCTTGTGGGTGTATCTGTTTGAATGAAACGTGGATAAATTACCTCAGGTGAGTGTACAAGTCTTTCAGCACTCTGTCCTGGTTCTGAACTGTCTGGAGTATGGTCCTCACCATGTCTGAGCTGTCACTGTAGCCATGTGGAGGGTCCGGACCTGTAGAAAACAAACTTCTACGATCATCCATGTAACTATCGTCTGACACGGCGATGTAAAACACACATACACACTGCACACCACCCATCATGCATCCTGCTTTTTCGATTCACAGCCATGCTGAGGAGTCAATTAAACATTAAAGACATTGTGACATGTTTGTTCAGTGACTCCTTCTGCACATCTTACAACTGAATTGTATCCATAGCAACAAGCATTATCAGTTTCTTGAGCATTGTAATAGACTTTGAACAAAGAAGCAGGAGCCTGTAATAGGTCACGTCTACTATTTTAGTAGTTGTATAATGATTTGTACTAACTTTTGCATTTTGCTTTCAGTTGCTTGTAGAGTTCAATAGCCTTTTCTTCACTGGAAAAAAACGATCATATTAACTTGTGCATACCATGGTTATTTATACAGGTTGACATCTATCCTACAACAACAGTGTCCATATGTACATTGAAACCCCATTCAAAAATATATTTTAAAGCTTCAGCCGTTAAAGTTACTTTCTGTTTCCATTTTTACTTTTTGTGTTTCCCTGGACGGTGTTTATCTGCAAAAAGACAATTACAGTTTCCCATCACTTCCACTTTAGGTGTGGAAAAGACAGAATAAACGATACCCTCCAAGAGTTCGAGGAGTTTTTTGTGATTGTTAAAATCAAAAACTGCCTGATTTTGCAGCATGGTTTCTCAAAAATTGCGATGTAGTACTTACAGAACTTGCAAAAATCCAGGGGGAAAAAAACCGTACAATTTTGAAACCGCTTACTATGTAATCACTTCCCATGATAATAGGCATATTGCACATCACAGAAATATTTCAGTTCTAATATTTTTGTAAATGTTTTGCACTTGGAAAAATGTTAACAAATAAATCATAAAAGTGATGCACAAAGACAGGAAGTGTGGATTAAACTAATATAACGTATTTTTCATTCCCATGATAAAACCATATTTCCCACAAAACCCCTGAATGTTTTTTCCAGTTGCTCTGAATGTTTTCAGCCAGTGTGTGGTTTGTTTTGGCGATGAGAGCAAAAGTTGAAGAGCTCTGCTGACTGTAAATGAGGACTTATCTTTTTTTACTTAAGCAAGGTTTTTTTTTATAAGCCTTACTTTGGCTTTAATACCTTTTTTTGCCGAAAAAAAATTTCTAAATTGCAAGCGCCATTGTGGAGATTGCTTGAATTCGTGTTAATTATTGCGATTTCAAGATTGTGCTTTGCTGGGGGGCCTGATAAATAGAAGGAATGATTACAGCACTCAAAACATCGGTTTTACTGTACATATGGACACCTGACTATATTTTAAAGCCACACGTGAACCATTAATTTAAGGAAATAACTATACTTTGAGTTTGTGTCACAGAGATACTGACAGCTGTTCCATCACATCCACTTGTCTCCTCGCAAACGGACTCCTCTGCAACTCCACAATCTCAGAATGTAGAGCCACTATCTCTTCATCCAGATACCCCACATCTGCAACCTACAGCAGAGAAAGCCTCAGCATCGCAGTGACAGTGAGAGGTAAGTTTGTGTAGAATTACAATGGATTAAAAAAACGGTCCTACCTTTGTACACTCATCAGCCTTCTCTTCATTTTCTTGCCATGTCTTCAGCATTTTTTCTGAAGCTTCAGATAAACACAATGACAGCAGATTGTCCACTCAGGGCTTCAGTCATGACATAAAACTACACGCAGTATTACATCAGTACATCAACATCCACTCACAGATGCCGGTGCTCCTCTGCTTGGTGTATTGGTCAAGGTCGTGCTGGATGCTGGTCTTAAAGAAGGCCAGTTTGGCTCGGAGGTGCTGCGACTGGGAGAACAGCAGATTCTTGTAGCGCGTCAGGTTGGTGTTGTAACGCAGCAGACTCAGCCTACAAAAAAAACCAACCCAAAAAACCCAAGTTAAGAATGTGTCAGAGTGTTAGTGGATGTGTTTATGTGTGTGATTATGCACTCACATGGCGGCCCTCTGCCCCTGGTACAGGCGAATGTAGTCCTCTTTCAGTCCACAGATGTAGCTTACTGCTTCGCCCCACACCTTTCGAAGAGCAGACAGTGGCAGCTGTGTCTTCGTCTCCCTAACTGAGACAACACAGAGTTCACAAAAGATACATGATTCACAATTCAATTTGGATGCCACAATCAAAGAATTTGCTATAATTTTGCTAAAAACATTACACAAAGATCTTCTTTAATGCAAGGGCATGTTTCAAACCAAAAACTCACTGTAGATTGAAAAGGAACCATAAACTTTGCACAGTTATACATCTCACCTATAAAGTTGACACTCTCTGGCAGAGGTCTGGCAGTCAGAGGTCCGGAGTACTTGGTCAGGCTCTTATCGAACAGAAAGACTATGGAGCTGTCCCATCCCCGCTAAAAACAACCAAAAAATATCACTGTGGATACTATCATGTGTTAGCAGAAGTTCACTCATTGTGGACGTCCATGAATGCAGAGGTTTAGATTTTCCTCTGCAATTCATACCAGGTGAGTCGGAGGGACTGTAAGCGCGACATTTTCATACATTCAATCATATAGTCAGCAAATGTATTGTAAAATAATTTATCAGTTAATACAAACCAACGAATCCGACTTGTTTATTTTTACTTTACAAAAAAATCCACTGGAAATTTGAAGGTTAATTTAACATGCTGTTGAAATAGAAATGCAAAAAAATTGCAAAAACACATTTCTGTTGACAGAAATTACAGTACACTACAGTACAGACTGTCCAATATTACAAAACAAAGTCAACATTTTAAAATATGGAGATAAAAAACAGAATCTCCTGTTGTCCACTGTACTTGTTGTTTCACCTGTTTGAAATTAAATAGTTTTACATACCAATCCCTCTGGCAAACAGTGTGCCGGCAGTCTGCGTGGGTCGAGGGAGATTCCCGTCTCCAGCAGCAGCTCTTGACTCAGCGGGGAAATGTGTGTCTGAGTTTGTGTCTCAAGGCGAAGCTGCAGGGAGTGTAAGCTCTCCTCAGCACCCAAAACCACCGAGTGCAGCTGTGCTGACGTCATGTCCAACACATGAATGACCTGGACGAAAATATGAGGTTTTCTTTGCTTACAACATTCCAGTCTTGCGGTTTGTATGAAGCCATGAAAAAAACTCATGAAAAGTCTAGATACAAGCAAAAGTTCACATTATGCACCTTCATGTTGAGAATGTTCTGCAGAGTGGTGCAGAAATATGGCTTGTTTGTGTCGGGATCCAGCCCCCCACCGCGGGTCGCCGGGTCCCACAGTAACAACATCTGCAGAAGAGACTCGACTGGTTCCAGCAGCGGCCTATGAACACGAACACACACACACACACACACACACACACACACACACACACACACACACACACACACACACACACACACACACACACACACACACACACACACACACACACACACACACACACACACACACACAGGTTAGATGTTAGTTAGAATAGGAATGCTTTACTGGCAGGCACCGAAAAGGGTCTGTGTGTCTCCACCTGCTGAGATTGTTGGGATATTGAAGATGTGTAGAGAATCTGACTTCTCCGTTCATGTCCTCTACGGCCATTATGTCTTTGGGACCTTTGTTCTTGACTTTGCTTGTCCTGTAAAAGCAGAAAAACATGCAGAAAGACAGAAAATAAATCCACTAAATTGCAAACTAGAGCCACAAAATAGTCTGTGTTCCCTCAAGAGCACTGTGTAGGATTTAGTGGCATGTATTGGTGAGGTTGCAGATTGTAACCAACCCACATCTCATCCTCCCCGTGTCAGAGGATCTACAGGGGCCACGAAACCCATGGAAAACATAAAGGGCCCTCTCTAAAGCCAAAGTTTGGTTTGTCCCTTCAGGGCTACTGTAGAAACATGGTGACGCAACATGGTGGCATTGTGGAAGAGGACCTGTCGATATGAAGGGCTCATTCTGAGGTAACGAAAATAATTCTTAGTTTTCAGATTATTATACACCTTTAAATAATTTTTTTTTTTAAAAACATAATTTTGAATATGATATTCCATTTCTGACAATAGAGCCTCCAAAATCTTACACACTGGTCCTTTAATAAACACCTATTTGGTTGACTAATAAAAATGTCTGTATTGAGTTCATTGTAACCTAGTCAAGTATCTCTTATAGAACTGTCTAATGTAAAACATGTATGTGTTTATTAATTCATTATTATGGGACAGCTCACATTAATCCACATCAACATTACCAACTTGTGTGTTTTAATGTTGTGCATATACCTGGATTTTTCAGTATGCAGACAACAGCTGCATCACTGCCATGTTGACTCACCATTGTACCGGCTGCATGTGGTGCAAAAAGGGCCGAAAGCCACATGTGCATTCAAAGATCACCGTCCCAAAGCTCCAGTAGTCCACGGTTACAGTGTAGGGTTTACTCTCAAACAGCTCTGGACCCTAAAACATGTGCAGATGAATTTACAAGAGCAGGAAATGACAGAAAGAAACCTGCGTGCAGAAGACTGCATCGTGATTCAACACTTACCAGATACTGAAGAGTTCCAACAAAGGATGTGCAGAGGCTGCCCTGATCCAGGTCTTTTGCATAACCCAGATCAATGATTTTATGGACAAGCTGGAGGAAACGTATTTTCATTATGAAAGCAAGGCAAAGAGAACCACTTAATATGTATATGAACTTGCAGATTGCACAGGATATGTGCAAAGGGAAATAGGTTCACCTTCCCATTGGTCTCTTGGAGAACTATGTTCTCTGGTTTTAGGTCTCTGTGAATGATCTTGTTCTCATGGAGGTACTGGATACCAGAACCTGTGTTTTGGACCAAAAAAATAATTAATATACGTTTACACATTAACATGTGATTGCAGTGACTTTAAGTCAATGTAAAAGCTGATGAAAACATTACCAATGTCACTGAGCAGCAAGAGGATTTCACTCTCCTTCAGCCCACAACAATTTTCTGGTTTACTCAGCACCTACATAAAGAGGTAAGTCATTTAAGTGCAGTACTTTGAAGACAACACGGTCTTTAGAAAACATTCATTTGGTACCTTGCGTAGGTCTCCTCTCGAGCAGTACTCCATGGCCAGCAGGGGTAGGTCATTTAAAGCGATGGAGCTCAGCTCTTCTGGTACTTCTCTGGCCTGAACCACATTTACATGGTTCAGCCTGTAACAAGAAGATTACCAAACATGCCGCAATGGTTTGACAAAAACAAAATGTGCAGTCAATTTGTGCATGGGCTACTTTATCTGTCCACACAGCTGATTTCCACTCACTTCTTCATGATCTGAATCTCTCGGCTCCAGCGGTCTTTGTTCTTGGAGTTCAGCTCCAGGCGGCAAAGCTTTACAGCAATCTTTGCTCCCAACTCCTGCTCCAAACACAAACAGGGGTTAAAACAAAGAAAAGGCACACCTGGACCTGGAGTTCACATGATCCCGGATGTATAGACGGATGACAGAACTTACAAGGTGCTGGTACAGGTAGACGTGCCCAAAGCCTCCCATACCAAGTCTTTCCTTCATCTCCCAGGAGCCACACAGCTGACTCTGTTTGAGTGCAGTCCTCTCCATAGTGAGACGTCTGCTGCCGTCTCTGGGCTCCGGAGGAAGTCTGCAAACGACCTCAGCTAGAAAGAGCCACGACAACAACAAATTAAAAAATGTTCCAAATAATTTTGGACTCCACTGAAAGCTTTCATCACGGCTTCTTTCCTTTAAACTATAAATGCAACACATAGTCACTTCATTGACTACTATCTGTAGCACTCCTCTCAGAGCCAGCAGGACAAACAGGGTTATTTTCAACAGTTAAACTGTCTTTACGACACGTATTTAAGGAATATAAAACTTTTCATATATAGTGAATAACACAAAGGTTAATATATCTTTCCCACACTACTTTCCATGGATATTATAGCCTGATTTATACACATATATATATTTACGATTATTGTTTTATCGTGTTATCTTATTATGTTTTTTTTTTTATTGTATATTCAAGTGGTAAAAATGACATTTTAAATATCTTATTTGCTCTTTAATGCCATATTTAACCCCTGATGCTGGATGTGTCTCGTACTGCAGCTAACTAGCTGTCGTCTTATTGCTGTAGTTGGGTTCAGCGAAGTCGCATAACTCAAAGTTAGCGTGACCGTCTTGACCAAAACGTCAACCCAAAGCAACACTTCACTCCGCAAATACGCTGAACTCACCTGTCCGGGAGGTCGGAGTCTGCAGAGGAGAGTTGGATCACTTTTGAGTGTCAGCACATTGCTGCTTGCAGAGTTAGCTAACCGTATTGTTTACGGTTCGTTTTTTCTCGTGTGTTGTTTTGAGTAAAAAAAAAAAGGTCGAGCCGGCGAAATTACGCGTCCGCGTTTGTAAACTCATCGAACATGAAGTTGAAGTTGTATTTTCGTTGGAGTTTCAGGTGGGGGGGAATTGGTGAGGGGAGGAAAAAAAACAAATCTTCGGCTGAGAGACAGACAGACAGACAGACAGCTTCAATCTGGCCAAAGTGAAAGTACACACGCTGACAGCCAGACGTTGCTTCTGCGCATGCGTGTCCATCTTCCCAGCAGCATGCGGGCGCTGAGGCTTTCTGTCACCCTGAGACATAAATCACCCAAACCAGCTAATGAGGAGTTAGTTTGCGGATTTACAGGGATGTGAAATTAGCAGCAGTGAAAGAAGTTTTTTTTTTTTTTGATATCGTTGTTTTTTTTTAAATGTATTTATATAGCAGCAGTGGAAGAAATATTCAGGTATTTTCCTTCAGTAAAATGACCAAAACAGCAATGCAAAGTATTCTTTTACACTACAGGCAAATGTTCTGCATGAGGAGTAAAAACCCACAGCAAATTGAAGTTAAAGTATTAAAGTAAAAAGTACTGGTTTGGTCCCTCTGACTAAAATAGATATACCATCATTTTATTATTAATACTGAAACATCAGTGTGTAAGCATTGTTGTTGCTACTGCAGGTGAAGCTAGGTTTAATTTGTCTACTTTATGTCCAGTTTTATACACTTGGACAGGAGATAAATTTGAAGGGTCTTCAGATGATTTTTGGTGAGATATTGGATCCTTTGAACTGTTAGTTAAGAAACAATGTGATAAGTTTAGAGGGAGAAATTAGCAACTATTTGGGGGAGCTGTTGACAATTCACAGACATCTGAAATGTGACTCTGACTACAATCTGATTTTTGTAAGACATAAGAGGACAAAAAGGTCAAATCCTTCATCTAAAAAGTAACTAAATCTGACAAATAAGTGTAGTGTATGATAAGCTATACTTCCCCTTTGATAGTGGAGTGGAAGTATAAAGTATCATCAAATGAAAATACTTGAGTAACAATCCTAGCTCAGAAATGTACATATGTAGAGTAATTGACTTTCAACCTCTAAAAACAAGACTATTTCTTTTCTTTGCCATTTTTTATAAGCTGGGCTCGATCCCCAGCAGATGAGACCTAATGTTTCCAAAACTTTGGTGATGTCTTCATTTGTTCACTAGATGGTGCCATGTGCTGCAGCCTCAGTCATGATCCCAAAGTCAAATAAAACACAGACTGAAAGGAGCAGATGGGAAATTGGCTGTCTGGAAGTAGATTTTTAACAAAGACTCTCATCCTTGGATAACTGAAAGTACCTGAACTCATCTAAGTCAGTAAAACAAACATAAACACAGTGCGTACGCTCAGCACATAAGCTCAGTGTATAAAGTCAGTATCAATCCAGGGTAGAAACAACGCATAAACTAATGCATAAGGAAACACATAAACAAGTGCATATAACTTAAGTTCATGAAATAATGCTTAAACAAATCAGTGCCTAAATTGGGTCCATAAACAAATGAGTGCATAAACTAACAGCTAAAAAACATGTTTTTTGTAACATCAGACATTTGAAAAATGCGTGTGTGTGTGTGTGTGTGTGTGTGTGTGTGTGTGTGTGTGTGTGTGTGTGTGTGTGTGTGTGCAGACTAAACATTTACAGAAGTGTCAATATTTCCCTACACAAGAGGATATTTTACAGAGAACACCGAGATGCCTCTGCCCTTTATAGAGAAGTGAGGTGCGTTTAATTTAATTTGGGGGTGTTGGTTTGATGTTTGAGGGGGGTAGGTTGATTACATTTTTTGAGGGTGTGTGTGTGTGTGTGGGGGGGGGGGGGGTCAATTGGATGGGTTGAGTTATATGAGTCTTTTTTGGAGGGGTTGGGGTTGATGGTGTTTTTTGCGGCGTATTTGGTTAGATAAGCAGGTATCAGGTTGATCTGTAGCAGTTGGACAGGCACATCTGACAAACTTGAGCCAACTTGCCGATTGCAGACTTCTTTTCGGGGGGCCGGGGTATAAACTTCAGATGAACTTTCAGATATGTTACAACAGCATCCTCAAAAGATGTATCGTTTGATGCCATTGCAGCCGCCAGAAGCTTTTTTGGGGATTCAAAATCCTTGTGAAGGTCTTTAACCACGGCCTTCATGAATTCTTTTATATTGTCATCATTTATAATGACAGCAGATTCAGTGATGTCCATCTCATCCAGCACCTTGCTTGACAGACGATTGATGATGTCACTGGTGTCTTCTGGCATCGGGAAAGTTTGGCTTTTCTGAGGGGCTTTTTTGAGTATTCTCGAGAACAGAGTAGTGATAAGGGAATTGGTCATTGTCTTAGTTGTTGTAGATGGTTCCTCTTTGGATACAGAACCATTGAAAGGAATAATACTATCGCAGGATTCAGGGGACTTTGGTTCTGGTTCCTCTTTGGATCCAGAAGCATTGAATGGAATGATACTATCACTGGTTTGCGGAGACTCTGGCCTGATGATGTCCTCATTTTCCATTTCTGCTTTGCATACAGTGTCATTAACAGGAAAGACGGAAGTTGTCCAAGATGATGTTGACTGCTTGTAGTTGGTTTCAGGGGACTCTGACAGGCTTTCTTCTTCTTCTGAAGACAGCATTGTTGTGAGTATTTTTCCAATATCAGTTAGTGCACTGGACACTTTCTCACGGTGACTCGTTTTTTCCCATGTCTCCCTCTCCAACCAGAGTAGCACCTGCTGCAAGAACTTTCCTACTGCGTCCTCTGTCATGGCATAGAGGACTTCAGGAGAAAAGTCGAACGGACTGTCGTCCATCTGCCCCCTTATAGGAATGATAGAGTCAGAAAGACATTTTCCCATTTTAGTAACGGGAACTAGATTTGTGCGTCCAAGTGTCAGATTGCCGTACATTTTATCACTTAGTTTCTTTGAAAACTTTGTTATTTCATCACTGCACTTGATGTTTTTCAGTATTTTTCTGGCATGTCCTGTAGGTTTATCCGTCTGGTTTAAGTGATCAAACACGCTCTCCACGTCAGGCTTGATGGTGTCAAAATCTGTTGATAAAGATTGACGTTCTTTCTCTTTCACCCTACCAGGCAGACTCCAAGTTTTAGATTGGGGAGAATGTGGAACAGATTCTAGTAAAATGTCTTCAGCAGCTTCCGGGATAGACTTGGAGGATCCTGGAGCCTGTTTTGGATTCAACAGGAACTTTGTGTCTTTTGTCCTAAATATGGTCTCCAGCTCTTCCTTCATTTTTTCAAATTGTTTTTGGGCAAACTTGCAAAAGTGAGTTTTGTGAGCTTGTTGTTTGGCGGTATATTCTGGTGCAGCCAGTGAGGTGAAAAACGTGTTCACCTTTTCATATACTTCCCTCATATCAAAATAAGGTATATTTTCCTGATCAACTTCAGCAACATTTCCAGAAGAATACAGGTCCTCAATTGCTTGGACAATTTCAATTGCTGTCTCATTAGCATCCGCACAGGTGGTGAAAGGCACAAAAGAATATTCAGCATCTTTCCCAATGATTACTTTCTCTTCAGAATGTTTCATGAGAATTTTGCTTATGGCTTTTGTAGCTAAGTCCACTTTCTTGGATTTTATGCTTTTAATGTCACATCGCTTTGGTTTCTCTATTTCTATTACATCTCCTTCTGATTCAGAGCATGTGGTTGACTTAAAAACTCTGCTTTTTGGCCAACAGAGTCTGAGGTACTTGGATTTCACCTTTCTTAAACATCTTCCAAGACATTTAGCAGTATGAGACACCATGCGTCGAAGAGATTTTATGTTGGACATGGAGCCACTGACACTAACGGTTGGATCTGATGGCCAATCAGGTTTGTTGATGGTGTTAGAAACAATGGTGTTTACCTTGTGTGACACTTCCCTCTCAACCAGTGATGTCAACTTTTTAGAAGTCCTACATGTCTTCTGTGGGAGATCAAGAGCCTCGGCAAAGCTGGCTGAGAGTGAGTCTCCCAGGGATGTTTCAAAGCCTACCACAGCTACGGGTTTCCCAGATTTGCAATGAAAATTGTATGCAAAAATCATTGAAAAGGCAAAGCTCAGGATATATGTCGAACAGCTTTGTATGATTTCAGTCATCATATCAGCCAGTGTAGTTGCTGTGTCAAAGTCATTGGCCCCTGTAGCTAACATGGTCCATTGTGCTGCAGAGATCCTTTTCAAATGTTTGTTGACGATGGGCTGAATAAGATCTTGTGAGATCATGATAGCCTCATCGTCTGATTCAGATTCCTCCATAGCGTCAACATCTGATTGAAATTCCCCCATAGCGTCAACTTTTAATTTCAATTGCTCCATAACGTCAACATCTGGTTCAAATTCCTTCACAGAGTTAATTTTTGTTTTGATTTGTTCCATTGTAGACATTCCTTCTTCTTTCACAATGCTGCTTTCTTTGGCTTGTTTGGAACTTGGGCTTCTATAAATATTCACTGTTGGATCCTCACTGTGGTTGTTGAATGTGCTCTTAAAGTCGGGTCTGAATGAAAAAGAAGGCCCTTAATAAGCAGCTCAATTTATAGTATTCCACAACAGCCTATGACGTCACACATAAAAAAGATTAAAGACCTTCCAAACAGCCACACCCACACCCACTCGTGGGCGCATGCGCACAAATAGACCTTTGGCGAACTATTATAACTATATTTTTGAAAAAAATAAACTTAAGAAAAACAACAAGATTTTCAAATGAAATTAGGCTCATCACTTATCAACACTAATTTCCCGAAATCAACAAAGTGTGAATTAAGATATGGTCTTGTAGGATGAGTTATCAGGCTAGCTCTGCCCCACATGTTTGATGACGACACATTAGACAGTCAGGCAATACTGTCACGTCAATAACGATTTCAGGATAAATTTTAAACGCGCCTCTTACGCACACCTGAAGATTATCTGGAGCCGGTATAATCTGCGGGCACATACACAGGCAAACAAAAACAAAAAATACAGGAGATCCACGCAGGGGTTCCATTGGTTCATTATTTTGGTTGAAAAATATGCCTTTCTCTGCTTAATATCACCAGATGAAATACTCCACAGATTTGTTTCCTCACCGAGCCTAAGTCAGGCTATTACATATTTATACAAATATACAGATCACTATATGGATACAGCTTTATTTATTTTGCACACAACATATTGTGTGTAATGTATCAATCGGGACCTGAGGGGCTCCATATTAATGTTTTGGTCCCGCTGATGTTGCTTCAAGAGTAGGCCTATTAACAGAAAAAGGTTTATACCCGACTGTGTTTTTATTAAGTGACTGTAAAGTAAATTGGAGCACAATACACCTATGAGGTCGGATGAATTTATTCAAGTTATTTAGCCTATTGTTGAATTTGAAAAAAATCGAATGGATGGCGCAGCCTATAACATATTATATATATTGGACCGTTCGTTCAACATTTGATGGTCATATCAGATCGTCCAAACGATGTCTGTCATGTATTTTTAACAAATAGGTAAACCTGAGTCAGACATGGAAACTTTTGAGGGCGTTTTGCAGAAACCTTTATGCAAACAGGGGTAAACAATATTTTCCAACATTTTTTAGAAATCAATTTTCAATGACAAGATAAAATAAAAGAACATGAAATTAACAATCAACTGTCAATGAGTATATTGCAGAATATCTGCATTGTCTGTGCAATAGATGGATTTATTTAACTGAAATATAAACTGTTTGAGAGAACAAAAAATTCTTCTTTTTTTTTTTAAACAAAAGCTGAGCTCACAGTAAGAAATGTGTGATCAATCCAGAAAAGTGCTGATATGGTCAAAACAGTGACGAAGGGATGATGCAAATTATTAAATATAACAGGCATTTCTCAAAACACCTTACCCTTACACATTTCCCAGTGAAATGCTGCTTTTCATCAGTACGCTGGAAAGGATGTGGTTTGAAAATCCCCATCACTACAGTAGAAGTGAACAGTGAAAAGATATTTTGCACATTACAAAAGTTAAAGATTCAGAAAAATATTAATACATGTTCTCGTCTGTAATCAAGACAGAGAGCAAATCTGTGAAGTTTATTCTAATATTATGTGATTATGACAAAAATAAAACACGAGTCATACGTTGTTTCTGTGTATGTATTTATTTGTAATTTTCTGCTTACTCATTCTCTCCACACGAGTTTGTTTCCTGTGTCTAAAAAGAAGCTCCTTCATACATATGTTTTATAATATTAATAATAAGAAATAAGGTAAAACACGAATTTGTTTGACTTGAATGTGTGTTTGCAAGGATGTATCGACAAATCTGTCAGCCCATATGTTTTTTAGAAAATATATATAATAATCACTGTTATTTTTGTAGGTGTGTCATTCACAAATATATGGTAGCATTTTCTTGTGGGAATAGTATTTTTATGTCCAAAAGGAAAGAGAAAGATCTTACCTAAAGCTCGGTTTTAAGCTCTATTTCAATTACATTTGTTTTATAAAATAGTATTGCCAAAAAGAGGACAGTTGAGCTCAAACAAAAACAAAGATGATTTTGTTAGATAAAGACAGAGAACAGCCTGATGACTATTAACATCACTTGTCTCTGCAACTGTGGACATTAAAGAGTTAAAAATCGACAACAGCTGTTTAAGGGTAAAGTGAAGAAGATTCAGGAACACCAAGAGGTGTGTTTTCAGCCTTTAGGGCAGCATTTGTGTGGCTGGTGGTAAGACTAAACTGGGGGCGTCAGATATTTTGGACACTCCAGGTTGCAGCTGGCTTAAACCACAAATATCCTGGGCTTCCCTGGGTTGGGTAATTTTAACACGTAGTTTTTCTTTTGATGAAACACCTGTGCGAGACTTAAAGTAGACTTTAATCAGGTACATGCTATTGGAGTCAGCAAATCATTTATTTAACATGTTTTTTGGTCATTATGCTTGTATTAATTTCATCCCTCAAAGACCTCCAATTCACAAAACCTCAGACGTGTAGGTGTCATATCTGGTCATTGTCATGACCAAAGACGAGGAAATGTGAGTAACACAGACGTCAGTTATTTATGAGGTAACTTATGGGGGAGATTTTAGTCTTGAAAGTCCCATGCAAAATTACTTACAATGCCTATTGTTTTGGGGGAAGTGGTATTACAAAGGATGTGCAACAAATGTTGTCTTGCAAAACAACTGCGCTGTTATCCAAAACAGATTCAGGATCAAAGACATCAGTCAAACATTTGCTTTAACTTGTCATTATTTCAAGATTCAGGAGTACGTGCCTTTAAAGAGTGGTCTTGATTAAGAATACAGCTGTCTGCATGTGGTAACAAGCAAATGATTCAGTGTATACATCAGTATAGATGTAGTGCATGGCCTCCTTTTGGAAGAGGAGAGGGAAAATACATTACGGTACATTCAAACTTTGTAAAAATAAATGTTGGTTTTCCGAAGAGATAAAGAAATAATTCATGCAAAAAGGAGCAACACCATGAATGGTTTTAGATTAACAATAATGCTTTAACGGTAAATGGTAGACTGAGGAGGGTCAATGTGTTCACTTGGTTAAAAGCTGCCAATGACTGAGACTGTAATATAATGCACTGAAATAAGACAGAGGCAAACAAAGTTAAAGAATTTGTTATTACTTAAATGAAGATTTAGAGCTGTAGCTGAATCTCTGAGTTATGTCATTGTGTAGAGTAACAGTGTAACTACTTGCATTGTACTTGCATTGAACATTAAAGGATTATTTGCACTGATTAGAGACTTCTGAGTGCACTCTGCACTGAGTCCATTTATTTTTTTAAATCTTGTTTTGTCTTTTGTTTATGGTGAACAGACTGTAAAAAATGACACTTTTTTATGTTATTTATCTGCAACAACGCTCGACTTTTGAATCGGATGCTTTTATTGTACACATCTCCCAATTTGGATAAACATTCAGAGAGTTTGGTCATCGGGTATGTGTCACGGGAAATGACAAATTCTTTGGTCAAGAATTTTATGATTTGCTCAGCAATTAGTCGCGAGTGATGTTTTCATTTAAACTCCTCCCGCTCGTAGCCGCTGGGTTATAAAAAGGGAGGTGACACGGAGAGGATCAGCACTGCAACACGAGAACAACAGTGCGAGTTCAAGTCTTCCGACAACACAAGTGCATATCAGAGGATACAGAGAGGAGCGGAGTCACCTCAGCTGGAAGAAATAGAGGCTTTCATTAGAACTGCAAGTCTGGACAGAAAGGTAAATAGATCTTTAACAAAGCTTTCTGCGGTAGACTGTCATGTTATGTAAAATATAAGATGTTGTTGTTCTGATTAACTTTATGAATAAGAACAATGAAATCTGACACAGGTATCTTAATCTAGTAGATACAGTGCATCAACTCTTTGTTGTCAAATATTTAAAGTAAAGCCTCAGACATTTGCTTTTGCCTTTATCAAGCTGACACTGTGTTCCAGGAACATCTAGAAGTTTGATGTTTGAACTGTATGCAGTGCAAAACTAATGTGATGCAATGGTGTGCACATGCTACGCTGTAATCAACTAATATAAATTGATATCGCACTTAGTGTAGAGATAGAGATTATGTTGACAGTACAGAGCACACACACACTAAACATCCTCTATCTGTTGCTCTCAAATTAAAACCTCGACAACACAGTGTTTTCTTCAAATGTGCACATACAATCATCAGAAACGTGTATGTGCAATACTTTGTGTACTGATGATGGATACATTGACACTGAGGAAGCCATGACTGAAATTTCAATGCAATCTTTCCTCTTGGGGTCCTATTAGCAAGTTACAAAAGAACATATTAAAGTGAGTATTTTTCTGCTTCACTCTTGAACCCAGACAAAGAAACCAAATGTCTCTTTAACGTGCGTTTCCTCTGTCATGTGCTTTACAATCCATATAAGAGCACAGGGGCTTTACATCCACTCGTTATGTTCCATTTCTGTAATTCCAGACAAAAATATTTCCAGGAAGCAGAAGCGAAACCAGAAGTGAAGATGAATCTTTCTGTCATCATCGTCGTCTTTGCAGCCTTCAGTGTGAACGTGGTAAGCAGCAATAAGAGGAAGTAAATTAAGGATTAATAGCAATCTGGGTACACAGAAGGTTTTTTATAAATCTTTATGACTCAGTTTGTCTCTGCTCATCACAGGCTTTTTCCCGAAGATCCTCCAAAAAGAGAGGCAGTAAGTCAAATGTCTAGACAGGCCTCCTAATATTCCTTGTTTATAACTGGATGCATTAAATGTCCTTGCCTCTCTTTGCGCTGTGATCCACAGAGATGTGTCAGTCTGGGGATGGGAGCAGTTACAGAGGATTTGTCAACAAGTCATCAAATGGCTACAGGTGTCTCAACTGGAACATGTTTGAAAACTTCTGGAGACCTTCAAAGGGACTTGGCAACCATAATTATTGCAGGTACACAGTCACCCATCTGATGCAGAGATGTGTTAGAGAGAGGTATCACATGTTTAATATTATTGCACTTGAACACTAGGAATCCGAACCAGAGCACGGAGCCTTGGTGTCATATCCGAAAAGGAAAAAGGACTGTGAGAGCTTTCTGCAATATTCCCAGATGTAAGACTGACATTGGGAATTTATAAAATTTATTTATTAAACTTTATTTGTAAACAATATTTCATGGAATCATTGTATGTTTGATTTGGACTTTTCTAATAGTTTCTTCTCCTATACAGGCTCCACACCACCAACAGTAAAACCCCCATCCCCTATGGATACAGGTAGCTTTGTTGTTTACGTCCACTTTTTTTTTTTTTTTTTATCACTGGCATCACGTGATTTCCTTCATCAGCACTCACCCGACTCTTCTCGTATGTCCCTCCAGAGCTGACATGTGGCGAGAGGTCTGAGCGGCAGATGCATAAAATCGTAGGTGGTTCTTTCACACCTATAGAGTCGCACCCGTGGGTCGCTGCTATCTTTTACAGCTACGGTTTCCTCTGTGGTGGCTCGCTCATCTCGCCGTGCTGGGTTCTCACAGCTGCTCACTGCTTCTCTGATAGGTGAGAAACCACAAACACACACACACGTACACCACTGCAATTATCAAACTATACAGGCCATATGACTCACATTGGTGATGTAATATGTTTACACACCCGTGTGTTTATATCAACCTTTTGTGTTTGTGTTCAGTGAGCTGGTCAAAACCAAAGATCTGTCCGTATACCTGGGGAAGACTGCCATCAATGAGACATATGCCAACAAGGAGCAGCGCTTTGTTGTGGAAAAACTGATCATCCACCAACAATACAATGATTCAAACTACAACAACGACATTGGTGTGTGCAAACATTGCTGTGTTTATTTGCTGTGTGAGTGAGTAAGTCGTCTGTACGCAGGACTTAAACAAGTTTATCTTTACATTTCAGCACTGTTGAAGATCAAAAGCACCGATGGAGGATGTGCAGTGAGGTCACCTTCTGTACGGACAGTTTGTCTCCCTCCTGCTCACACTCAGCTTCCTGCAGGATTTACATGCAGCATCGCAGGATTTGGAAAGGAGCGTCCCGGTAAGTCCTGCAGAGCCTCCGACCTTCAGACTCATGACTGCTCTCTCAGCCTTTTCTATGATTGTTACACCTGACATTGTGTCGTCTGCAGAGTCGTGGCAGTACTCACAGTTCCTGAAACAGGCCAACGTTGAACTGCTCTCCAACACTAATTGTAATAGTGAACTTCACTATGACAATCTCATCACTGAGAACATGCTCTGTGCTGGGAGCCCTGATTGGAGCACTGATGCCTGCAAGGTAAACAAGAGTCCAGTTTATAAATGAATGAATAAACAAGAATTTAAAGAGCTAAGCGCATAAAGAGAAAGAAAACTGGAGGCTACTTACGTATTCAAAAACAGAAGTGGGTAAAGTAAAGTGACCTTTTGGTAGCATTAAAGAGGATCTGAAAACTATTTATTTCACTTGTTGAAGAAGAGTATTGATCTTGAACAGTGCTGAAAATATTTACTCCCACGGTGTGCGGCTCAAAAAACTCTTTGCAAGCAAGAAGTTTTTATTCTTTCTCACTTTTGTGTAATGTTTTATGAATATCTTTTCATTGTATTTCTACATTAACATGGTTTATTTTTTCACATTCAAATTATATTTTGTTTTATTAAATACATTATTATTGTTAGGAAAGAAACATTTCACTAATTGTCACACCAGAACTGAGTTAGTGTGTAATAAAGAATTGGTCATTGACCCAAAGAGCTCCTTAAGGTACTTTCAAATTATTCCAATTTCAGTGGAGAAGCTTAGTGCCATTGTCTAAATTCAGTTTTAGACCACATTGGGTCAGAATAAAATCATTAGAACAACACTAAATACCTGGATCTCAGTAGGAAAAGTAAACAAATGGAAAGAATTTGAAGTACACCTACCACCATTCTTTTTTTATTGTCTGTCAGTATTCATACGATCTTTTAAAAACGATATAATTGGAACAATACTTCATGTTTTACTGACTGACAAACTGTGGTGCCCTCTCTTCACAGGGTGACTCTGGTGGTCCGCTGGCGTGTGAAGTATCAGGCCGAATATTTCTGTTCGGGGTGGTGAGCTGGGGGGAAGGATGCGCCAATTGGAACAAACCAGGCGTTTACACACGGGTCACCAACTACAACCAGTGGATCGCAACAGAAACAGGACTCCCCAACTACACAGATGGACGGATGTACCCTCAAAAATGAAACAGTGGCAAGGGTTTGTTTTCTGTCGGGCATTGAATGTTTCATAAAGTAAAGTTTGGCAGCAGTTTTGTAAGCTGAGCTCTGTGTATGCAAGCATGTGCAGATGTTGCACGTTTGGTTTTGAGACTGAAATTAATGAACAGTGAAAATACTTTTGCACAGTAATAGTCTACTGTGACAGTTCTAAGTGAATGTTTTATTGTATATAGTGCATAAAATCTGTTTGTTACTTGTACATAAACTTTTCATTGTTAAAGTATAGATTTTTTAAACAAGCAATAAGAAAGTTTATTTATCTTGACTAATTTAATTCAATATACATTTCCTCTTGTAGAAGGTTGAACCTGCAATATTTGTTTAAGTAAATAAAAATTTAAAAAAAGTATTACATGGTCATCTTGCTCCTTTATTTCAATTCCCCACATATTTCTGTCTCCGTTTTGCTTGTGCTTACACATAAACACAACTAAACATGTACACACTCACTGGCTTTAGGCCTCATATTTCTTGTCCTGTGTTTATACGTCAGAAGCAGCAGTTAGCAGCTGCTGGCGGACATACAAAAAAAAAAAAAAAAAAAAAAAAAATGAGCCTAACAAGTAAAGTATATCTAAATACATCTTACTAAAAGTAACTTCATGTGACTGTTATGATTCTGCTTTTAGTTTGTAGGGTTTCCTGTTTTACTTTGAAATCACTCACCTCTTCTGTCTTTTTCGTTTTACTTCCTGTGTTTTTGGGCTCACCTGTGTCTCACTAGCTCATCAGCACAGTTGTGTAGTTTCGCCTCTCCCCGGTTTCATTTGCAAGGTCGTCACGTCCTCTTTCCTTCTTGAGAAATGATTGCTCTCTTGCTCATTCCTCCTCGTGTAAGACTTCTGCCAGTCCCTTGGCCTGTAACCTGCAGGACTGTGTGAGTAAAGCTTGCGGTTATTCTCAAACCTCCCGCTTCCGGTGCCCTGTGTTTGGGTCCACTCCCTTCCTGTAAGTAACCTGACAATCCAAATCAAGTGAGTCTGGCACTCAGTTTGTGAGTTCAGGTGTCTCCGAGTCAAACAGTAGGGGGCGCTGCTGTGTAAAACGTGCATACGGGCACCTGCGTAGTCTCACATAATAAAGAGTATGAAAGTAATTTTAGTAGAAATAATGTTGACTTGAAAACTGAGTCACTGTGTTCATGAATTAGGTCATCTGTAGGCTTAAACTATAGGCTACTTGTTACGCACCAATCGGGTGTGTAGCAGTTTGGAGATGTGAATTAATAGAGCAGAAAATTTCATTTACTAAAGAAATGCAATACAAATTAAACTAGAGATAGTAGCTTAATATTAGATGGTGTGTTTATAAAACTTTAATTTCCACTATTTAATTCTTCAAAAGCCTTGACAAAATATTTGTGGCTTTGTTCTGGTATCCCTAAAGATGTTGTGAATTCTTGCACTAAACATCTGTCAAATGGACTGCAACAGATTCATCTTTATATGCGATAGGTCCATATGAAAAAGAAAGATGATGGCAGCAAATGGTTGATTGATTCTTGCTGGCTTTTTGTCCTGATTTTAAGCCTGCATTTACGTTTTATTGTCACACCGAGTATACTGCAAATGATTCTCACCATGGTTTAAAACTCTCCCAATGAAGCTCTCCTGCAGACAAAAGAAAATGCTACTCAGTCTCAGGATGTTTGTCATTTTTGTCTTCTTTCTCTGATGTAAAGAAACTACCAGTAGCACAATAGATGAACTGCTTTCCAGCTCTTTTCTGTCACAGTTTTTGTTGCTGTCTGCCCTTTGCTATCGCTGCTCTCCTGTTGTTTGAGATCCCGCCACTCCCATCTGTCCCGCTATAACCCCTTCTATCCTGGTCACTTGATTCCCCACACCCATCCACCTGCTCACCTGTTGCCCATTCCCGCTTTACCTCTGTAGTTTATGGTCCAATGCCCCCTACCTGATTATCTATTGTGCCAACCCAGCTGCAGCTTTACAGCCTTTTTTTTTTTTTTAACCTGCCTGTTTCTGGTCTCTGAATTACTTATTATTGAGTTACTTACTATTAGTGTAATAAAGGTGGACGGTCTTGACGTCCTAAAGAAAGTTCAGGTCACAGCATTGGTTTTTAAACAAAAACCATCTCAGCACAATAGTTAAGCGCGGGCAAAAAGTTTGTACTTTGGTTAAAAAAAAAAAAAAAAGATGGTTTGCACAGAAACAAGAGTAATGGTGCTTTCAAGAGCAATTTGGAAGTAGGAAAGTTCAAACCTCCAAGTGGGGGAAATTTCAAATTTTCATCACTAATTCCACATCTTGTGAAGTTTGACATGCGCTCCTTTAATGATGTCATCAACATGAGTGGACAATTAGCGCCACCTTAGTTCATTGTTTATTTTGATTATTGGTGCCTGTCTTTGTCAGTAATTTCTCTGTATACTTCAGTGATAGGCTTGGTATATTTAAGTTATATATGTCATATCTTCCCTGTGCAATTTAACAAAGTCAAAAGGGCAAACAAAAATAAAAATTGTATTCCAGTATTCAATGCCAACAAATGGCTCTACTTCTTTATAAGGTATATGTGCATGATTAAACTATGATTAAGCTTATATTAGTGGCATAAAGTGAACTGAAAAGGAATTTAAACAATTGTAATTATTTTGATGACAATTTATAGTCAGCAAAAATGTCTTAATCGTTCCAGCCCTTGAAGAAAATACACCTGAACACCTGTCAAACTAGGAATATTCCAGCTGGAAAGTGGAAGGTTTTGAGATCCATGACAATTAGGTTGGATGTCACTTGCCATGGCAGCATTTGTGGTGAAAGGAAGAAATGTACGTGCTCTGAAAATAGCCAGACTTGATTATCCAGATCTATCTAGTTTAATAGCTGCTAAATGTTTAAAATGTCACGTTAAAGTTCCATTTTGTTTCTGAGTTGACTTATATGGATGTTGAAGAGGTTGTTTGTCCCTTATCTGTATTTTGACAACAGAAATCAAGCAGATTCCCTGAGGGAGGCCATGTTGCCCGTTTTAGAATCTAGTACCCCAGTCGGACCTTTTTCAAATTCTCTGCTCACGGTGACAATGAAAACATCGTGATGTCAAGCAGGTAGGTTTGTCTTGTTCAATTTATTATGTTTGTTGAAAACAAAGCTGGTGTTAATGTCTATAATTTATTTGGTCATAAACCAAAGTACTTGACATCTTGAAACTTCACCTGACGATGGTGCGAGATGAAAAGTCACCAAACAATACATTTAATCCTGAAAAATGTATAAACCAAATTTCATTGAAATCGATCAAACATTTGATGTTGTTATTGAGACATTTCACGGAAAACAACAAATATCAACTGGCTGGGTCGAGGGGAAAACGTCAGGATCCCCAAAGTCACAAAGATTCACCCTCAAAAAAATTATGTTTATACAAAATTTCATGGAAATGCAGCGAATAGAATTTTAAATGTCTGAGGCAAAATGTCTTTAAGAAACTAAAAGAATGCTAGACAGGCTGACAGAATGACGTGGTCGTCCCTTAAGCCATGATGGCAAAAATCCATAATTTTGTAAGAATCATTGCTGATTTACTGTGCTGACTTCGGCTATAAACGCCTGACTGCGCACAGATGACACATTTCTGTCCCTGAATCAGCTGTACTGAAGGGTGAATACTGTTCTATACTTTACGTTTTATGTGGTTTTAAAAATAAATGTTTATTTTAGGGCTACTGTAAGAAATTGTGGTTTAGTTTTAATTTGTGCATTACCGCAAACACCCACCTAAAAAAAAAAGAGGAACATTTCACAGGAACACTCAGCATCACTGCTCCAACCATGACAAACAGATTAACGGTGTGATGGTCATCGCATCATTACTGAACGCATACTTCAAAACCTCTCCAAGCAACCAAGCTCCAATGCTTTCTATCATAGTATGTTTGGACAAGTCCACATATACAGATAGTTCACAGCAAGGCTACTGGAGCCAATCAGAGTCTGTCCAACCACCCCTCAATTAATCACTGAGACTAGTTTACTTTACTGCATCTCTTACGCTGCCTCTATCCGTATATGGGTTTGATGCAGCGAGTACGACTCTTACTCCTCTTTAAGGACAATTCCAGAGGAGGCGAGGAGACAAGAGGAGAGGGCAGTTACTGGAGGACCTGGAGGACCAGAGCGTCCAGTCTGTCTGGTTTGGACAGCAGCCTCTTGTCTACACATACACACATACGGGGGGGGGGGGGGGGTCTTCTGGCTGCAGGCTCAACAGGGGGTCTCGGGGGTATAAATACTGCTGTTTTAGCTGCTGGGTTCTCTGGTTTCCCCGATACCGATTCAGATCTAAGGACCAGGGACAACCAGTCACACACATTCAGAGTAAAAGAGAAACCAAACCACTGCAGATACACCCATACGACAATTGCCTTTAATGAATGTATTTCAGTAAAAAAAAAAAAAAAAAAAAAAAAAAAGTAACACTGTGGGTGCTGTGCAATGATCAGTGAGACTGCTTCTTTCAGCTTCAGCCAGCAGCAAGCTGAATCCTTGGTCTTTATTTAGACGTGCACATTGAGGCCAGGAGACATGAACTCCTGACCCACCTTTTAATGAACATAGATCATATGTCAGATGAAGGTTTGAAGCTTCATTTCCAAAAAACACCTCCATAATTTTCTTTCGCATTGTAGGCAGAGGTGCAGATCCTCCGCTCATGACTGGTGTCCTCTACAGTTTCATAGATGTGAAACTGACCTTTATGAGGCCTGCATGAAGTGGAGACAACACGTTTACTACCTTTCCTCGTTGTAGATGTTGCACCTCCTCTCCCATATAATCACCCTCTCTTCCCATTAAGTTACCCCAACACTTTTCCTTTTTGGGGCCACTTGCATGCATGACGTAATTTGGGAAGAGCTCTCGTTTGCAGTGTGTTTATGTGCATGGTGTGTGTGTGTGTGTGTGTGTGTGTGTGTGTGTGTGTGTGTGTGTGTGTGTGTGTGTGTGTGCGCGCGCGCGCAGGGAAAGCGTCAGTGTGCACCAACACCAACCCGCTTGGCAGCTGTATTCCTTCGCTGTGATTGGGTGGAGGGCGGTGATTCCTTCTGTCACGATTTGGGTCGCTCCCACTGGAAGACACCGACCGTCCAGCCTTTACCGAGGTGCTGAACGGGGGAGACGGTGCACACCGGGAGGAGAGGGTTTCTTCTCAGGGGCTGGACTGACAGCTCGATATTTGTCTTCCAGTTGGTCTCGGTGAGGAGGAGGAGAGGGAAGGAGAGGAGAGAGGGGAGATCATCAGTGCTGGAGCGACCAGCCGCCTTTCTTCTGTCAGGGCTGCGGTAAAAGTCGTTCACGATGCCGGTGTTTCACACCAAGACCATCGAGAGTATCCTGGAGCCGGTGGCCCAGCAGATCTCCCACCTCGTCATCATGCACGAGGAGGGGGAGGTGGACGGTAAAGCCATCCCGGATCTGACGGTGCCGGTGGCCGCGGTGCAGGCGGCAGTCAGCAACCTTGTACGGGTGAGTCCCTAGTTTTGATCCAGGGCGTCAATTCATTGTAAGCTCAATAACAAAGTGTCTGCATCCATTGACATTTATCATCCAAACTTCCCAATCCCGCAGAAACCGACATTTCTGGGGACTGACTGGTGCAATGACTGGTGAGGCAGTAGTCTTGAACGTTTATTTAATGAGTGTCATAAATCAATAGAACAGCAGGTCATCAAACTGTCCTGCACGGAGCTGTTAATTTCATCTCTATGTGGCTGCCAGATAAATTGTATGGAAATCCCGGCTTGATCTTTACTCGCCATTAAAAGGATATAAAACTGCCTGCCACACACCCAGCTGATGCTCATGCGTGTTTAACAGCTCCTGCAGTAGTTTGTGTGCGTCTCAGTGTGCACACAACACGGCCATACACAACACGTCAAACTTTGCCCAGATTGATAATCGGATGGCACCTGAGCTCAATGAAGTTGTGGGGCTGAAGAAACGAGTGTTGATTTGAATTAAAAGGTTGTGTGTTTTCTCTCTCACCCACACACTCCCTGTGGTATCAGTAAATGCCACTTGTGCCATTGGAAGAGGCGGACTTTCATCAAGCTGCTTCGCATTATTGCAGACTTTGCAGTTTATTTGAGAAAGTCATCCATTCATTTCAACAACCTCCACAGAGAATAGATCCACTCTGTTCATTTATCAGCCTCCCACCTCTTCTCTGTTTAACTTCTCCTCTCTCCTTGTGCTCTTTTACCAACTTCTTTCACCTCTTTTTTTTCCCTTTTCACTTATTCTCTCGTTTCTAGTCGGCCCTCTTGAGTCTAATTGGTCATTTTGATAGAGAAAGCAAAGCTTCAGTCAGACAAACATTTATGTCTCTTCTGTATGCAGCACATGGAAAAATCAATATGGGTCACATCATTAATGCTGATCCAGGGTCATTTTTAATGGTGCAGGGGCCACTGCCTTCACTCACTCAGGAGAACTCAGCAGCAGACAGATGGAAACACTTCCTTGTTTAAGTCTGACGGAAAAAGACGGTTTCCAAATAATCGGTGTCAAAATGTGGAGGTTTGTTCTTTGTTTTTGCTGGTCAGTTTTTTGTTGTTGTCAACTTACTGTATTTTGTAATATATTGTTGAAGCACATGGGGCTCTTCTGTTCATGGTTCTTCTGCTAAAAACAAGATGCTTATTTTCCCCAGGACTGCTTTCTTAGTTAAGTTTTGAGTTTTTATTTCAATATGATAGTGGGATTCAGAGACCATGAATTCCTCTCTGCAAAGTACTAAATTACAGGCTACATCTGAAAGTGCTTGTTCAATGCATTTTTTTTTTATATTAATCAGCATCAGTAAGGATGAGGTTTTGACATATGACAAGTATATTTGCGTTATACATACATATTGGGAAGTTTCATATTTTGCACAGTCAGTGTCCACCTTGACTTTTAAATATGTAGAAGTCATTATAGTCGGGTTTTTTTGTTGCTATCTGAAATAATACACCGCAAAATTATTACTGATGAATATTAAAGAGGGTAATTTACCCAAACACACAAACCCAGCTTTCAGTTGTCTGAAAGTATTGAGAAACCTCATGTAGCTTTGGAGACAAAACATGGAAATAGTGACTGGATAGTTTTCCCTCCTTAAGTGGAAAAGTAAGTGTTATAGTACTTGTTGTGTTAAGTACTATTGCAAACTAACTTAAAAGTCAATAGGGCATCTTTTGTTTTTCTAGTCGTTGTTTTTGAAAAGGTCTTACACTGTGCTGCTGCTTCCCTGTGCAATGACACGCAAGATCATTTTGATAAATATCTCATTAACTGATAATGAAAAGGGCTGCTCAGTTTGAACTCAAACTCTGTCCATGTATTAATGGAAAAATCCCCTATTATGCGATACTATCCAGCTAGATTCAGTCCTTGATTTCCCGTTGCTACCGGGCCCACTTCTCCATCTCTCTTTCGTCCTTGTTGATCCATTCAGTTGATCCACCCAGACACTGAGCAGAAGGAGGCTAATAGCAGCCTCAGGCTTGTTGCTAAGTCCCAGATGATGGAGATGAGAGGCCACAGTCGGATCAGGGCTGAGCACAGAGAGGCACAGGAGGGTGTCGGACAGAGGAAATGTTGTTAGGATGGCGGTATAGTAAGAGATGATGGTTTCGCTGATTGAGGGGCAAGAGTTAAGAAGTGGGTGACAAAAAGGTGCTTGAGAACAGAGCTTGTATAATGAGTCAGTAGTTGGTTGCTGGGTAGATAAACTTACTTGGATGTAAAGGACACCTAAGGTGCTAACAGACCCTCTTCTGAGCACATATGCTTTATTTTAGAAAGCTGATTCATTTCTACAGTTGTGCAGTTTGAGCTAAGATATAACACAGTATACAGCAAGATGCCACCGTCACCGCAAGTGCCCCAACGCACACTGATACAATTACACAGTTAACCCCGTCCAGGGTGTGCTGACTGTGGGGGGTTACTTAAAATCTAGGTCACTTAGACACACAAGACGGTGTCAGTCTCAATATGTCGGAGGTTGTGCGTGGGTTGATGCAGATTCGACTAAAGATCTGAAAGATGCTGGTGGTGTTTTTGGTTGAAAGTGTGAGCTTGCTGAAGTTCTGCAGATGACAGAGCTGCCTCATTGGTGTTCGTGAAGTGTGTGTGCTCCTGAAGGAGTCAACATAGATCCTGAGTATGTCTGGGGGAGGGGGAGGAAGGAATAAATAGATTTACCGTTGAGTGAAGTAACTACACACTGACAAACAGAGCAGAAAGAAGGGAGAGGAGGCATGCGAGGAGTGAGACTCGACTAAAACTGTCGAACAGCGCGATGCAGAATGAGTCAAGAAGAGGAAAAGAGGAAGAGAAAAAGACACTTTCAGATGGTCGCCGGCTGGGAGGGAAAGTGTCTCTGGCTTCTTCAGACCAGATCCTGCCAAGCTTCATGGTCCACCCTCCCACCTCCACCCCCTTGTACACACACACACACACACACACACACACACACACACACACACACACACACACACACACACACACACACACACACACACACACACACACACACACACACACACACACACACAAACTGTCCTCAGCCTGCTAATAGGACCCATATCTTCTTATTCTTTGGCAGGCCCAAGTTTGAGTCTTAGTTTCTGGCTGTGTGTCCGCACATTCCCTCTGCTTCTAAGTCTGCCTTAAATCTACTCCTGGCCTATGTGTTATAGCAAAATAATAATAATAATAATAATAATAATAATTCTTTTTTTTCTTTTTTTTTTCTTTTTTTTTTAAAATATTTATCCCTCCAAAGCTGCAGTAAACAACTGTATTTTGTGTATGTGCAGATGAAATGACCATGTTTAATATAAAGAGGGTCCAGTCTGCTGTTCCTCCTAGCTTCAGACTGTTTTAGCACCTTTCAGCTCTTTGTTTTGGTTTTAAGGCCACAACATTAATGTTTCTGTTCAGTCTTGCAGGTTTCACCAGCTGCAGCAGCAGGCAGCTGTTTTTAGTGAAAACATTCTCACGCACTAAAAACTACGTGCCCAGCACCAAACGGCAGACAAAGTTATCAATGATCTGGTAAACAAATTGAAGCATTTTGCAATAAAGAGCGTGATATTTTCTTCGGGGATTAGTGGAAACCAAAAGAGTGCTAAAAAGAGTGTATAGAGGTGACAAGAAATGAAACACAACAAACAAAAAAGTTCCCAGATAACTTCCAACATCAGACGTTGTGATTATGTGGTCGTTATTTTAGAATTACTGGCCACCACAATGTTCTGTAATAAAATATTTGTTTGTAGATTCATTATAACATCAAAATCCAAAACAATACATTCATAAAACATTTGAGTATGAAAGCTGTACCTTCATCAGAACTGATGCCCGCGAGTCTCAGGTGAGACGAGCTGTGATTGGCAGCTGGTGGTTTTCTGCTGGATCAGTTACACGTTTCAGGATGTACAACCGCACGCAAATCTCACCGCAAGTGTCCAGCAAACCACTTAACTGCACATTAATAATGTATTGAATAATCAATGGCAAGTGTTGCTGCTTACAGGAAACTGAAGAGCTCCCACAGCTCTTTGATCAGTCACCTTATGGGACTCGTTGGCTGGAGGGTGACTTCAGGCTGCTCTCTACTTGCAGAGCTGCAGTCCTCACATTTTTGAGTTGGGAATCTTCCTGCATTTTTTAACACGGATATTCAGCAAGAAAAAACAAAAGGCTTCAGCCATTTTAATTGTTTTCTTTTTCATATTATTTTGAACATCTCATAGTGACAGAAGAATAGCAGTGTAATATATGGACTATGTATTATACAGGTTTATTGAATGGGAAATGACTATGGCAGGTTGCTAAAGTACACAGTGTCCCCCTGAAAATGAAGACAAAAAGTATGCTGACATTCAGTCATGGCGTCACTAAAGATCAGTGTTTAGTAATTAGCTGAACTGCTGGACAACGCGCATCTACGATGGGAACCAAACAGTTTCTGTAGTGAAAGTTTCTTCCATGTTTCAGCCACCAAAACCTTTAATTCATTGATGAACTGACTTTTTTTTTCTTGGTGGTATCCCACAGGTGCTGTGTGGGATTTAGGTCCGTGCTCTGCGAGGAATGTTTTAAGACTCAGATTTTTCTCGAACAAAATATTCTTTCAACAGCCAGCTGGTGTGCTTTGAATCATTATCCTGCTTAAAGATCCACTTCTGTCACTCAAAAATGTTTTGGCCCGATATCTTCAAGCTTGCATCGAAAATACCCGTAGACAGTTATTTGAAAAACAGCTCCAGACTTTGTCGTTCCCACCTACATGCTCTACTGAACCCTTAGTGCTGTCTGGTTAGAGTTCTTCCTTTCAACACACATCTCTGTAGGCTGAGTTTGTACTCATCTAAAAAAAAAAAAAAACACACACATTCACATGCTGACTTTCTGTGCATGCTTTTTAAACTCTTGAGGCCATCTGAGCTTATATGAATAGTTCATGCTTTATCAATCTCCCTTTGTGCTCACACTTTTTGGTAATATTTCAAATAGACTGTGAACCGAGTTGTGTCTGATAAATCTCGTTGATCGTTTTTGCTTGATGTTACACACCATTATGTGATCCAGTCTGCTGCTGGTCTTCCTAAGGCTCCCCCGCTCCGCGCTGCGGTTTCATGTCCGAGCCTTTTGGTGGAGGATGGAAGATTTTTGCTGAGCTGACAAAAAGAGTCGTCTTTGTGCGAACAAACAATAATTGACCTTTTCTCTGAGCTCACATCCATTTGTCTTTGCCTATTTTATACATCCAATGGTTGTACGAAGTTAATTACCTTTAAGTTCAACCAGGTGCCCCGAGCAGTGTGACCACAGGTGTCGTTGATCACGTTAACGATGAAGGTTGACAATCAGAACTTGGATAGTCCAGATACTTTTAGTTGACATTTAGAACCTTTTTTTCAAGCTTTGTCAAATGGCAACTTGTTTTTTGTTTTGTTTTTCTAGGAGAAAAAAAAAAGTATTTATTGTTGTGCGAAACCAGTCTATCTAAGATTTCATAAAATAACTGTATGAATCTCCTTGAGACTTACTGACAGAATTGCTGATACTTTTGGGGGCTGAAAATACGTTATTAGAATGTGAAAGCTTTTGTCTCTATGTTTTCATGTTTGGTGTTTTGTCAGTAGAGCGTGTCTTGTTGCAGTCAGATATAAAATCCCTGATTAAAGGTTCCCTGGTGTTTTAGTTCAAGTTCATGCTTGAAACATTGATCTTTGCTTGTTCCATCAAAGTTATTGTCTGTTTTGTACGTCAGTAACACAAACATGAAAACCCTGATGAAATCAGATTCCTTGTTTCTGTGGTTCATAAAGTCTAACCACTGATGATGACCGATTATTTATGTAATGCTAACACAAAATAGAGTAGCTGAACCCTAACTGAAACTAGGGTTTAGGAAAACCTCGACAGCACACATGCATGTTTATAAATGTAAAAGCGCCCATAAGATAAAATGGAATCACGTTAGAAGAAGAACGGTTGGATCTCATACTTTCTGTGTGCTGTCTGCTTCTGAGTCTCTGGAGCCAGAAACTCTAATAGACATATTTCACTGATGCAGCAGCAACAGACTGATGTCGTCATCTGGCTGTAATTGCATCTCAAGTGAGTGTGTGTGTGTGTGTGTGTGTGTGTGTGTGTGTGTGTGTGTGTGTGTGTGTGTGTGTGTGTGTGTGTGTGTGTGTGTGTGTGTGTGTGTGTGTGTGTGTTTGAGGGGGAAAGCTTGTGTGTGTTATAGGATTTGTTTTTTGCAAGTCAGAGCCAGTGTTTCAGAGCCACATGGCTGCATCGTGAACATCTGAACAAGGGAGAAATGTTGCCCTGCTGTGTTGTCTACCTGTATGTTTGGGTGTGAATGCGTGTGCGTGATTTGGCATTCATGATTTGTGCATCTTTATGTCTAATTGTGTGCCATTTATGCAGGTTTTAGTCTTCAAGAGAAATGAAATGCTACAACAATCTTTGTAAAACTTCTTATCCTCAGTTTTTAACAGTGCAAATATGTCTGCTGCTTTATAAGGGGAGAGTCCTGGGGTTTGTAAAATATTCCACTTCAATATAAAAAAAAAAAAACATTTGCTCGATGATAAGTTAAAGCGGACAATGTCAAGTCAAATTAAAATGTTATATACAAAATTGAGTCATCTATATTTTTAATTGTGTTGTCAAACAACATCAAAATTAGAATTTCCATATTTTGTTTTGACAAAATTTACCTTTTTCCAAAAGGTTTAATTTTACTCATTGTAGACATGTGTCTTTGCACTGAAGACAATATTAAAAGAGAAAATTGCTTAATGCAATAAAATGCACAGCAGCACATAAACACTTTGAACAATACGATGTGCTCAGTGTTTTTAATTAAGTTTGAAGGCATTAAATCATCACTTTTTAGTTTGAATCACATTCAGATGAGATAACAGTGGGGCACAGATGGAGGGGAAAGTCAAGCAGCTCTGATATAAAAATCAATATTCGCATTTCAGACTGCCAGGGTCCATTTTGTTCAGTAAAAAAGCACATTTACCTTGACCAGGTCCTGAATATCATCTGTGTCTTGAGTTAATGTGGAACATTATTAGTCCTGCGATGGTGTTGCCGTACTGATGAATCGATGAAGTCGGTGTTACAGACCTTCAGTTCGTGAATGTTTCATCTCAAGATTCAAATTTGAGCAACACAAACGTCCCTCCCCCATCCTGCCCCCGGGAATAAACCAGAGCCGGAGCTACTTCCCCCTCGAAGCAAAGATATGACATGCATGCATGGTTGACATAGGTGTGAATTGATACACACCGATTCACCCCTCTGAGTATTAATAGTGCTTGCGTGAGCACAATTCCCAGTCTCCCTGCAGCTAATGATAATGAAATAAATGGTCTGTCTGTGTGTGTTACAGGTGGGGAAGGAGACCGTTCAAACCACGGAGGACCAGGTGATGAAGAGAGACATGCCTCCTGCGTTCATTAAGTAAGTCTGTCTCTGAAGCAGTGGGCATGTTTTGGAAGAGCGAGCACTGCTGCTGTCTCTTTGTGTTCTTCCCTCTGACTCTCTCAGGCACTCACAACAAACATATTGGGGCAAAATTATGGAAGCGATCCACTTTATCTCAGCAGACAGAGGATTCCGTGCGGTTTAATGTTCGGAAACGTGGCTGCGTTCCCAGCTGCAACAAAGAGCCACTTCTGAGGCCGAGCCCGGGTGACCGTCCGGCTCCAGCATCCATACTGCTGAGAGGCTGTTTGTTGTTTTCCAGCTTGCATCCAAAGAGCTGACATGAACTCTGGGTCCTGGCTGAGAGCTGCTACTCAGCAGTTCTGGGACACAGACATCAGGCTGTGTCCGCTTGCCTGTATGTGTTGCTTTGGATGCAATGCTTTTACTGAGTGTTTACAGCCTTATCATTTGTTTCCCTCATTTCCGTTTCTTTCATTGCTTGTTTTTCAATTTTGAATTAGTATTTCAGTTTAATGTAAAGGTTCCAGACCTCAAGCAGATCCACATGCCACCCTCTCGCTGCTCGCTCACACATACATGGGACACTACACCATAAATCTCACTCACAGGGCTTAGGAGGGGGCATGTGGGAATGTGAACCTGCCTAAATATAGATGAACCAGCAGCCATTGATACCCTGACCAATAGGGGTCAGAAAGAGGAGGAACTTGGCTTTATGTGAATGCCCTGAAAATCCATCGCCTTCTACAGGCTAAGCTAATCACTGATCGCCAAGAAAGATACAATTCAAGTTTCAAAATCAATGCATATCATTTTGTTTATCTAAAATTGCAGATCTTGAAGGATTGAAGGTTACATAATTTGTACCAATCGTAGCAACTCTAAAATCTAAATCCCCAATTTTATTATGAGAAATTCTCAAATTTAGCTCCTTAGATGAAGGAGACAAACTTTCAAGTGCTCTTTAAATATGGCCCAAAGAGCACGATGCACTTCTGCCTGTGGGCAGCAAAGCAGCTTAGCCTGACACATTATAAGCCTCACTCCTCTGCTGTGTGTCTGTTTGTGTCCCTTGATGGGTGTCAGGTTTGATATGTAATTTACCAGGTGATTGATTGTTGTGATTGGTCACTGTGTTGGGTATGATGTCCTAAGCCAGCTGTGTGTTTTCAGGGTGGAGAACTCGTCCTCTAAGCTCGTCCAGGCGGCTCAGATGCTGAAGGCAGATCCATACTCTGTTCCTGCACGAGATTACCTGATCGATGGATCCAGAGGGATTCTGTCTGGAACGTCCGACCTGCTCCTCACCTTCGATGAGGCAGAGGTGTGTGTGGTTACCTCCTTACATCCGTGTGTGTTCTTATAATCAGTCTTACTTTAGTGGAGTGGTATCTTTCAGGGAAATACATCTTTATATAGCTGTGCAGAGGAAGGAGGAACTCAGCTTAGAGCTGTAATGGAGTCTCGAATGCAGGCAGATCTAATCACTGATCTCAAATGACTTCCCTCTGTCATAACTGTGTCTCTCTGTGTGTGTCTGTTTGTATGTGTGTATGTGTGTCTGTGTGTGTGTGTTTGTGTATACACCAGTGTGAATGTTCAATGGCAGCTCCATAAGTGGAATCACATTGGGCACGTGATTGTGCTCACCATGTCTCATCACTAGCCTCATTTTTTTAGAGAGCAACATCTCACAGTCACAAGATGTACATCACAAGACTGTAAACAGACACACACACACACACACACGCACACACACACACGCACACACACACCGCACACCACACAAACAACAGTCACTTCATCTCTGTCTAAAAAAAGCTCCTGCACAGAATGAATTTCATTGTTTTCATAATGAAGTTAACCTCGAATCACTATTTTGCGTTTTATGCTTCTATACGTGATCTTATCTGCTTATGATTGTGTCTGTTGTGTTGTAGGTGCGTAAGATAATCCGAGTGTGTAAAGGTATCCTAGAGTATCTGGCAGTTGCTGAGGTGGTGGAGACCATGGAGGACCTCATCACATATACCAAGAACCTCGGACCAGGTCAGCAGGAGCTTTTTAAAAAAAAGAAGAAGAAAAAAGCACTGTTTCATAGCCACTCCTCTGTGAAGATGACTCCACCTGCTTCTTGAAATGACACTTTAAGAAGACGTTTCTCACAGTTTGATTAAAAATAACTCAGAATTCTCGTAAAAAGAGACACCCGTGACAATTTATTGGAACATTTAAATGTATTCATTTCAATCAAAACATATATGTAAAGGTTATGTTTTGGTCATTTGTGCCTTTATTCAATAGTTGATAGTGCAAACAGTTTTCAAATATGTGAAGTGAGGGACAGATGGTTTAAACAACCCCCAGATAGGAAATTAAAAGGTAATATTTTACTGCTCCCATTTCATGTGAACCGTAATAGCCTTAAAATGCATCTACAACACACAGCAGGCTGCAACAGCAGCGTTTCAACAGAGCAGCTAGTCGGTTCACCAGTGAGACAATCAACAATTACTTCATCTGAAAAACAAGTACTTTTTTGAGTCAGAAAAAACTAAGCAATCTGAAATGAGCGGAATGTTTTACACAAATTTTTCAAAGTATACAAAGTCCTTATAGAGTCTGTAAACTGCACAGATAAGACAGATATTGTCTTTATAATATAGAAAATAGCGCATCACACTATTTGGATTTGGTGGCAGAGCTTCAGAAAGTAGAAACCTTTTGTTTTTGACAGTTTTTTTAGGTTAAAGATCCATCTGTTATGATTAGAAACTGAATTAACTACTGACTGCTCCTCTGACTCTAAAATACTGGGATTAATAATTACAGCATCTTCGGCCTTTTCACTGGCAGGAGCGCCATAAACAGGCTATTTAACATCTGAGGCAACAGGTCAGTGCACTGTGTCATAATGAGCTGGTGGAAATCTGATGCCAAGGTTGCCTAACACTCAACTGATGCTGTCATTGGGCAAGCTCAATCACCCATGATGTTTAAATGTGTTGCAGTTACAACTGTGCCAATATTAAAGTCACAAACAGTTTCTACATTTAACCTGTGATTTTTGTAACCTCTAACTCTCACAGGATGATAAATTCTCCCCGTTTTTCTCTGTTTCCCTCAGGGATGACCAAAATGTCAAAGATGATTGAGGAGAGGCAGCAGGAGCTGACGCACCAGGAACACAGACAGATGCTTGTCAACTCTATGAACACTATCAAAGAGCTGCTGCCTGTCCTTATCTCAGGTGTGTGTGTGTGTGTGTGTGTGTGTGTGTGTGGGGGGGGGGGGGGCAAATGATAGTGCAGGCCACTGAACATCCAATAGTTGTTATAGCAACGCTGATAATTCCAGTCATTAGGTACTGTGGATGTTAGACTGACTACACACATACATCATCAACTCCTAGCAGTACTAGCATTTCTCATACTCTGCACTCCACCAGCAAAGAAGAGAAACACTGTTTAAGCGAAACACTTTAAGCGTTTACAAGCTGTTCATTCAAACATGCATGTTTACTGTGGCTGCAGTGTCAGAAACGTTTGTGTCAATACTTTATTCTAGAAAGTTTACAAACCTTTTGGCAACTCATCGAGGCAATAATGGTTTGAAGGTCACAAACTAACTCTTTTAGTTTACTCACGTTGCTCTTGTGCGTTGCATAAATCCCTAATAGGCAGCTGTTTCAGTGAAAAAGCTCATATATCAAAGCATCAAACAGTGTTCAGACAAAATAAGCAATTCATTGGTGAACAAAGTAGAGCATTGAGCAGCTAAACATCTGGATATTTCAAAAGAAAGAGTTGGGGGAGGCCAAAAATGGAGCTAAAAGGACATGAAATGTTATCCTTGCATTCACCGAGTGGCCAGAAACACGACTCCAAATGTGTACCAATGATTCAGTTTTTAATAAAGTTGTTTCAGCTTCCACCAAAGGGACACAAAGACAGCTTTAAACTACTTTAAGTAAAAAAAAAAATTGTGGTGAGAGAATGTCTAACTAGGGTTTTTCAAATAAATCCAATTTTTAATAATAGGTTATCTTTCT
Organism: Brachyistius frenatus; assembly: GCF_029030835.1. NCBI lineage: Eukaryota > Metazoa > Chordata > Actinopteri > Embiotocidae > Brachyistius > Brachyistius frenatus. The sequence continues at coordinate 29,885 of NW_027210782.1, read as the reverse complement.
GCTTGTTAAAAATGTGACTGTAAACATTAATACTCATATTTTTGTCCTTAGCTATTAAGATTTTTGTCGCAACCAAGAGCAGCCGAGGTGCCGGCGTTGAGGAGGCAGAGAGAAACCGAAGGTTTACTTTTGAAAAGATGAGCGCTGAAATCAGTGAGATCATTAGAGTCTTACAGCTCACCACGTGGGATGAAGACGCCTGGGCCAATAAGGTACGAGCTGTGCTGCGCACAAAGACTCTGATTTTCTTCATTTTAAACCCTGAACCCTCACAAATAAACAACTTTTAAAAAAAAGCCCCACATGCATAAATCAGATAATCACTTTTGATTTGGAGTGCCTGTTCACACACACATAGCCACACACTCTGTCAACATGTCCCACTGAGCTGCACCTCTTAAAAAGAAAATCACCCTTTACTTTCTGTCTCCACTTTTCTTTTTGCTCGATAGTATAACTCCTGGTTTTTCTTTTTCTTTTCTTTCTTTAACTTCCTCCTCCATTCTTTTCCTCCCTGTAGAAGGTAAGCCCGTCTCTCTCCCCCTCTGCAGTTTCCAGCATGCAAGTGTGCGTGTGTGTGTGTGCGTGTGTGTGCGTGTGTGTGTGTGTGTGTGTGTGCGTGCGGTGCGTGCGCGCGAGACAGAGAGAGACAGAGACAGACAGAAGGAAATACATTATGTCCTCATGCTTACATGTACGTATGTATTTCTGTCATGCTGGTATTGAACAATAAGTGTGTCATCTGTTTTACTGACTGTTAGCTGATGTGATGATGTACAGTGCGCATACTTCTTCACTATATTGTTATATGTGCATCCGTTTGTCTCGAGATGTCCATTTGAGTCAAATGGCTTGAAACAGATGACAGTTTATTTTCAGCCTTATTACTTATATTCATTTAAAATGATTCAGTCCATCTTCAGTTATGGTATTCTCTCTCTTGTGTTGCTCATGTTTACTGTGAGATAAAGCTGTCAGTTTCACAACAAGATGCTGTTTGGGGCAGAATATTCTCTTTCAGAGAGACATTTTTGGGGGAAAAACTGTGTAATGATGTCATTTATGGGAAAGTTAAGCTCTGCTCAAACCTGCATGTTTCTGCACAAAGCTTCCTCAGACAATGATCTGTGTGTGTGTGCGCGTATGTGTTTTCTGTGGAAATACTGCATACTCTGTGTACGAGCTGTGATAAGCACTTACTGTCAGTGTGTGAGGGGAAACCTCTGGCACACGATGACTGTGCTCCTCTCGGGTTATGAATTATAGAAATAAGCTGCTTGGTTTCCAGACACATCCATAATGGATGTGCTGTATTGAACGGTTCCACTTAAGCAGTTCATTCTTCTCTGAGCCAGAAAAATCTTCTTTCTTTTTTTCTCCTGATATGAAGCAGTGAAAGAGGTTGTGACATTTTAGATGTGCGATGTTTAAACTCCATTAAATGTCTCATTGCACCCTTTATGATCAGTAATTATTTTTACATTGTATCTGTTAATTACTGGGTTAGTGCCGCGTTTTTCTGAAAACCCCATTTTACAGTACAACATGAAGACCTGTGTTGTTTCAAATGGCTCTACTCATGGTAAAATTAGTAGATAATACTGCTTAAAGATGAAAGAGATTGCAGTTCATTTATTAGTGGCCATTAAACACACATTGTAAACTTTAGTTTACAGCTATAAATGTTTGTATATCGCTGGTAAAATGATTAACTAAATAAATACAGCTCTAATACCTCGGTCATAGTTAGTATTTTTTCTCATTTTAAATAAATTCCATTAGAAGACCAAAATAACAAAGTATCATACCGAGTCAAAGCCTAAATACTGATAACACTGTTGTCACACTATTAGTGACATGACCCCTCATTACCATTTACACACGACCTGTAGTTTGTTTTCAGTTAGTCTTGTACACTGTCCAAAAGCCATAAATACTGACTTAACCACCAAATGTATATTAATCCACAGCTGAAAATAGTCCCCAACAAATGCAAAATCTAAAATTTTTTCAGTAAAGATACAGGTTATTTTAGCATCTTGTTGGCAAAACAGTTATTATAAACCACCAAAGTCATTACTGACAACTCTTTATTTACTGTTTGCCATATCGTAAAGTGCTCAACAACTGTCTTTTCTCTTTCCCTCAGGATATGGAGGCTTTGAAGAGATCTCTGGCTTTGATTGAGTCAAAGATGGCACACGCTAAAAGCTGGCTCAAAGACCCTCATGGACAGCCAGGTAACTGTTGTTTTTTTTTTTTTTTCTTGTTTGTTGACTTTCCAGCTAAAACATCCCCACTTTATGTTACTCCATGCGTTGGTATGTTGTTGTTCATAGGAGACCCCGGTGAGGTGGCGCTGCGTGTGATACTGGACGAAGCTGGTAAGGTGGGAGAGCTTTGTGCCGGGAAGGAGAGGAAAGACATACTGGCAACCACCAAGGCTCTGGGACAAATGACTGACCAGATCGCAGATTTACGAGCCAGGTAGCGTTTTTGTGCAAAATAACAAGTTGCCTTTACAGAAACGTATTTTGTTGTCACGCGTCTGCTGAAAGTGTTTATCATTTGTCTGACAGAGGCCAGGGCCCGACCCCGGGGTGTGTGCAGCGTGCCGGCCAGTGCTCACAGGGCTTAGACTTGTTATTTGGCAAAGTGGACAGTGCTGCACGCAGACTGGAGGCTTTAATCAATGCCAAGCAGGCCATTGCCAGGAGGCTGGACGCTGCGCAGGTCAGATAGAACAACAGTAATCCAGTGAATAGTGCACCCTCCCTGTGCTATAGTCATCCTATTTGTGTCTCTTTTGCTGTAAATCTTCTCCAAGCAAGTGGTTTTAAATTGTTTTCAGCTCCCAAGTCAAGCTAATGTGGATAAGAGTTGAAACTTAATGCTTTAATCCTCTGCGGTCTGCTGCTGCTCACTTTATAAAAACAGTATAAATTCAGTCCTATGAAATACAAGCAAGAAACTCTTTGATAGTTTTCATTACTTTAATACTACAGCACCCTCACCATATTCTAAATATCTAAATATAAAAGCAAAACAACAGTGGAATTTATTCCATTTCATTCTTTTTTTCAACACAAAAATACAATATATGCGTGTATGTTTTTTTCAAAGCTGCAGTTTATAACAAACTAAAGTGTCAACTTAGTGGTTGTCCAGTTACTCAGGGTTAATTTTTCAGTATTAATTGACTCCTCTCATCTTTGAAGCTTCCTCGTGGTGTTTTTCTACCGGAGTGTATTGCTTATTTCATCAGCTGTGAATCTAATAATCGTATCTGTGCATTTTTAGGCATGGCTGGCTGATCCTAATGGCGGTCCTGAGGGAGAGGAGAACATCCGAGCGCTACTAGCAGAGGCCAAACGCATCGCAGATCTGTGTGAAGATCCCAAAGAGAGGGATGACATCCTGCGCTCCATAAGTGAGATTGCAGGACTCACCGCCCGGCTCATGGAGCTACGCAGACAGTATGCTTTCCCTCCTCTGGTTACGTGCATGATCGAGGATGTACTGTGAATGCGTTACGTAATTCTTAGATCCTCTTTTTCCAGGCTGAGACTGCAGCCTCATGCCACCAATAGCTGGCATATTTTACCTGCCTGGAAAAGATGTTGTTGCCTGTCAACCTTGGGTATCAGTCCTACAATAAGGCTTCTAACTGTTTGAATATGGTGTATATTTGTGGAGGCTCGATAACAGTTTGAGGGACAAAACATAGTACAATTTTAAGGGAAATACCACTTGATTTAACAACAGACTTTAAAATTGTAAACATTTCTGATACAGAAGTTTTTACTACTAAATTGTACTCTCATCCAGATAATGACAGCTGTAAGGAATATATTTTTTGCACTTTTATTGACCATGAAGAGAAAACAGATAGATATAAATTTGTAGAAGTAAACCAAATGACTCAACTGTTGTCCAGACTCATACATGAGCTACGGATCTGAGCTGTATAAGGAGAAAATGTGGCTACAGTAGTACACAGGAGGATTTGAGAGGATTATCAAGCATTTTCTAATCTGGAACAGATAGAACTTTTACAATATGTGGCTCGGTAGATATATCACCCCTGTGTGACCTTGTGAGAACTGACTGGGGCCGCAAAAGAAATACATTTATAAAGTCTGTAATCTTTAAAATTATTACACGTAATTCACATTTCACGCACGTTGCTGAAAATATGCTTCAAGAACCCTGAATTATTGTCCTGAGCAAGAATTTCTACCTTTTGTCTGTAAAATAGATACAAATACTTCCAGTAGAAACCAGAAATGCCAACATTTTATATTTATATTTATATCTATATTTATATGACACATGAAATAGTGACATCAGTGGTATTTCCCTTTCAAAATGGCGTCTACTGGGTTTGTATTGAGACTTTAAAGATTTGATGGGTTTGAAGTCTGTATTTTTATTGGCTCTTTTTAAAAAAAATTTGATCTCTCATGTCATGCCTCTCTTTTCCTTCTTTACTGTCTCAGGGGTAAAGGTGACAGCCCGGAGGCCCGTGCATTGGCAAAGCAGATTGGGGGGGCACTGCTGACCCTGCAGTCCAAAACCAACCGGGCCGTGGCCAACATGAGACCAGCCAAGCCTGCCGTCACCTTGGAAGGCAAGATGGAGCAGGCCCTCCGTTGGGTGAACAACCCTGGAGTGGACGACAGAGGAGTAGGTAAGCGGGGTTGGATGACGACTCCAGGGAGGGATGATCAAGTGGTGTGGCTCAAAAATAAGCACTCTGACCTTCCGTGCCTTTTTGGCAGCGTGTGTGGCTGATGGACGGCGTGTGAAAGTAGTCAGCACCTGGTACTTAGTTATGAATCATGGAGGATGTGAGGTGTTTGTGGTCTGTGAGGTGACTGCAAAGTGTCTCAGGCAGGAAACATATCTAAATGTAGTACAGAAATATGCATGCCATTTCCTTAAATGCCCCTAGTGATGTACCTCATGCATGATGAATCAGTGTGTGACTAACACGACCTAGTCAGTCGGGGAGTGTTGTATTGTTTTCATGCTTTGTTATCTTCCTGTTTTGTCATTTGATTGTTTCCTATTTTCTCCCATGCTTCCCTATGGAAGCAGAGTGTGAGAGACTACAGTGGATAACAGGTACCGTCCCACTGTAGGCTTTCTTAGAAGATGCAACTAAACACTACAGATATTGATAACATAATGACTTCCTAGAAACTCTGATGTCAGCATGTACCACAAAATTCAACATCCTCTTCTCTAATTTACAAGGTATATGTACAGTCATTTCTCACGCTTGCCAGTCCTAAAACTTGTTGCTCATGTTACCAACAAATACAAAAACACTGCGATGTAATTTAGACTTCCATGCCCAAATAAGGACCTATGATTGTTGTGTCTGTGTTTTTTAAAATTTTTATTTAACACTAAGAAGATATTCAGTATCCAGATGTTGTGTGAGAGTGATTTCTGCCCTCTGTCACTCCACAGGTCAGGCAGCAATCAGAGGAATGGTTGGGGAAGGCAGGAGGCTGGCAGGAGGCCTGTTAGGCCCGTATCGACAGGATATGATTGGACGCTGCGAACGAACAGAGGCCCTCATGACGAATTTGGCCGACATGGCTGGCAGGGGTGAGGCTGAGGCTCCTCATGCACGAGCGACTGCTGCACAACTGCAGGACACCCTCAAGGTATCTCAGCTTCTCACAAACACACACATTGATTTATTAATGAATGAATGCCCAAGTTCATTTAACCTGCACTTTCATTACAAACGTATATAAATTTAAATAAAAAAAATTGCAAATATACCATATATGTCTGGCTTAATATTGTCAATAAAAGGTTGCACAAGGTGTCTGGAAAATTTAATTTGATTAAATAAGACAGCTATAAAATACTGTTTAATCTACAATGCATGCAGGGTTGTTATTATTGAAAGTAAAGGTGCAGAGCTCCACCTGGTGGACTGATACCACACTCTTGCTTCCACCAGGCTCTGAGGCAGCACATGCAGGAGGTGATGACCCAGGAGGTATCGGATGTTTTCAGTGACACCACCACCCCTATCAAACTGCTGGCTGTGGCTGCAACTGCTCCTCCCGATGCCCCCAACAGAGAGGAGGTCAGAAATGTACAAAACCATGGTCCCAGTAATTCCTCCCACTTAGCTGTTTACTGTTGTTTTGGTTGTACAATGCAGCAGGATGATGACATCTATAATGTTTGCCGAAGGTTTTCGAAGAGCGCGCAGGGAACTTTGAGACCCACGCAGGTCGGCTGGGGGCGACCGCAGAGAAAGCTGCTGCCGTGGGAACAGGCAATAAGAGCACAGTAGAAGGGATTCATGCTGCTGTGAAACATGCCAGGGAGCTCACGCCACAGGTTTGCTTTGGTTTTCCTGATGTGAATGATTACAAATGTGGATGAAGCATGTGGCTGTCACACAATAATCTGAGTGTGGCATCTTGGTTGATGTCCAGGTGACCTCAGCCGCTCAGATCTTGTTGAAGAATCCTGGAAACAAAGCAGCATATGAGCACTTTGACACCATGAAGAACCAGTGGATTGACAACGTAGAGAGACTCACCGGTGAGGATTTTCTCAACAATTCTTGTGTTACTTAAAATAGAGACGGGTCATAATAGTTGCTTTGGTACAGCAGTCTGCAATAACGACATAAGTTATGACTCGATGTGTATTAAGTGTGTATTTTTGTGTTTGCGCCCCTAGGTCTGGTGGACGAGGCCATCGACACCAAATCTCTGTTAGATGCTTCTGAGGAGGCTATAAAGAAGGACATCGACAAGTGCCGAGTTGCCATGGCAAATGTTCAGCCCCAAATGCTTGTTGCCGGGGCAACAAGCATAGCAAGACGAGCTAATCGTGTCCTGTTGGTGGCCAAGAGGGAAGTTGAGAACTCAGAAGATCCGCGGTTCAGAGACACGGTGAAACATGCCTCGGACATCCTCTCACACACGATCTCACCCATGGTGATGGATGCCAAAGCTGTGGCTGGGAACATACAAGATAAAGGTACAGGACAAATGAGAGACTGTACGACAAAGAATTACACAAGTTAATTTACCTCGTCACATCTTGATGTCTATAATTCTCCCCTCTCTTCCACAGCTCTGCAGAAAGCTTACTTGGACTCATGTCTGAGGATCCTGGCTGCGGTCGGAAAAGTCAGAGGAGCTTTCCAACCTCAGGAGCCGGACTTCCCGCCTCCACCTCCTGACCTGGATCAGCTCCATGTAAACATGTTCACACACACATATTCTCTGTTATTCATGGCAAACCTTTGAATGACCATTTCACTAAATGTCACTTTTGTGACTTGTCAGCTGAGTTTTTGAGTCACCCTGAAATAATAACAAAAAAACAACAATGTTTTCATCTTCCAAAAATTAACTTGATTAATTATTCGGTCCTAAATATCTAAGTGTCCCTGTTACAGATTAAAAACTTGATTTTAAACCAAATTCACAGGGGTTTTAATTCTACTTTTACTTTTTTAATGGTGGGAATAAGATGTTGTCAGCTTTTGTATCGGTCAACTTCAGATTGAAAACATTTTAATTTAAGCAGCCACACGTGAAGTAAACCAGGCAATATATAATATTGTGACTGAATCATCTTCTCCTCACACTTCCTTTGTTCCTGAACTACAAATTCACAGGCGACGTGTGTCTATGTGTGTATTTTCCAGGTTAGTGATGAGCAGGCACCACCCAAGCCGCCCTTGCCAGAGGGCGAGGTGCCTCCGCCTCGGCCGCCTCCTCCAGAGGAAAAGGATGAGGAGTTCCCAGAGCAGAAGGCTGGAGAGGTGCTCAGCGAGCCCATGATGGTGGCAGCCAGGCAGCTGCACGATGAGGCACGCAAGTGGTCCAGCAAGGTCAGTTCACACAAACACACACAGGAACATATAGTACGATACACATGTACACAAACAGTGATAATAACAGGATACTTTTTCTCTCTGTCTGTTCAATCTGCCTTTTTGAATTCTGTGAAAATCGGAATTTTCTGAAATCACTTCAATCCTGAAATGTGGAGATCAGAGGCTCGATTCCACTTTCAGAGGGTATATGGAAACTGTCATGTGTTCAGGGTGTCGCATGTAAGGTTGTTACATGCACAAAGTACATGTAAGACCAAAAACAGTCATCTGCGGAGACACAAAATAGTTGAGGTACAGAACAAGCTCACGGTATTTGCAGTAGACATTGTGTTCCCTCCTCCTGTCAGTGTCTGTATGTGTGCATCCAACTGTTTTTGTGTTGAAGAACTGTCCGTAGGAACAGTATAAATTGTGTATGAATAACCCATGATTATCCAGGAGTGATGACCTCTCTGTGGAGCTCATAACCATTTTCCTCTTGATGGCGCTGCGAACAGTTTTTCCACAGCTGTTTTATGTTTTAGGTGTCTTTGGAACCAAGGCACCAAATATCTCTTGGGTCAAACTCGGTGTCCCTGCACACTGCTAGTCCCCTATATACACTGAAGTGACTCCAACCACTGGTTTTGGTCATAGTTGTTTGATTGTTGCCTCAGAGTAAGGCGCATCATCCTCCTGCTGCCATCCCAAACCAGCTCCTCTTTCCTCTTTTTTTCTGCCTCAAAGCCATCTGCACCTGTGAGTGTAGTTTCACCTCCCCTGTCCCTGCTCCTTCACCGTGCTTGCATACGCTCCTCCTCCCTCCTGTAAACCTCCTGTCCTCTGTTCTTCCATCCAAATGCCTCTCATACTGTACTAAATGCCTCCTTTTCCCATGCTTCCTTCCCTCTCGCCATCCCTGGCTTTCTCCTCCCCCTTCTTCTGCACATTTCTCCTTATTTTCCCTCTTCCTCCCTCCCCTTTTGCTCCTTCCCCTTCCTTCCCATCTCAATTGGTCCTCCAACCACCACCACTCCAACCCCCCCTCCCTCCCTGCCTGGCCCAGCCTGAGGATGAGGAGGCAGTGGAGGAGAGGGAGGTAGATGATGAAGATGAGTTTACTGATGGTGAGGATGACTATGAGCCAGAACTGCTGATGATGCCCTCCAACCAGCCTGTCAATCAACCCATTCTGGCAGCTGCCCAGTCTCTCCACCAGGAGGCGCGCAAGTGGTCCAGCAAGGTCTGCGCACATACATGCACATGAGCGCACACACAACCAGACGCTGGTCAGACAGTAGTTGTAGAAGTCTCAGCAGCTTTGAGTATCATAAAGTACTGTTTGACCCCACACACGCACGCACTCACATCCAAGCATGCCAACATAAATGCACCACTCAAGGAAAGCCCTGCAGGACAAGATGCACCCTCTGGAGCACTAGCTGACAGTGACTCTGCCAACAATGAGCTCTGCATCTGAAACTACCGTGGAAGCCTCCAACCGGCTGCTGCTGCTGTCTTACTCTTGTTGCATTACACTCAGACATGGTTGACACACAGTTCCACTGATGCCATGCTGAGGTTGCACTAAAAGTCGAGGACTGGGAATGGCAAGTTTGTTTGTTGCACCACATGGATAAACTGGTACTGGCTTCACAAGTTCCTCCCTTATGTTCATGGTTAGGTAAAGTGGTTCAAAGGAGGAGCCAGGTGCGCTGCCTCGCTGTTGCCACTGTTGTCAGTCATTGGTTGTTCTGGCCAACCTGTGAAGCCAAGGATGACAGTTTTCCAAAGACTTCTGGGTGGTGTAGCTTTGACGTTAGACCGCCTGCTTACCAAGTATGGTCACCTGCTTCTGCTTCTTAGTCTCAGGGTGTGCACTAATCACTCCAACACTGTGAACATCACCTCATCGGTACTAACCTCAGGTTGACTGATGTGAGGGAGACGGTGAGAACCTCAAATTATAAATAAATCGATTAGATTTCAAATTTTCTGCCCTGAGGGTTGAAGAATATGTGACTTGCACTGACACTGCATGCAGCCTTCTGCTATCCACGCTTAAATTGAATGCCTGTTTTGCTTTTGTACTTTAATTCCATTCATACAAAGCACTAGCATTTGTTAAGTGTTCGATAAATCTGCTTTCATTGTCCTACATTTGGTTATTGGGAAATGTGCGGACACATGCCTCATACAAAATGTTCCCATTCTGATCTCTTCTCTAAAGTCATTTTTCTCTGATCAAACCTCTCACCGCTTCCTCCTCCACCTCCTCCCCATTCCTCACAGGGCAATGACATCATAGCAGCAGCCAAGCGGATGGCTCTGCTCATGGCAGAAATGTCTCGGCTGGTGCGCGGTGGAAGTGGGAACAAGCGGGCACTGATTCAGTGCGCTAAGGACATCGCCAAGGCCTCAGATGAGGTGACGAGACTGGCTAAAGAAGTAGCCAAGCAGTGCACTGACAGACGCATCAGAACTAACCTGCTGCAGGTAAGGACATCTCAACACAGACACAAACTGAAAAAAACCCTCTTTAGCTTGAAGAGGAAACAATTTACATATGTCCCTCCTTCCCAAAGGTCTGTGAACGAATCCCAACCATCAGCACTCAGCTGAAGATCCTCTCGACTGTCAAAGCCACCATGCTGGGACGAACAAACATCAGTGAAGAGGAGTCTGAGCAGGTAAACTCACAAAACTGCACATAACTTGGAGGGATGCACAATCAACTTTTCTCTATATTTGTACAGATACTTCAATCTGCTGTTGCAGAGTACCACTTCAAGACCAGAGCTGTCTTTTTCCCCTGTTTTTATGATCGGTCATATCATGGCCAATTCACTGAATTGAGTCTTGGATCAGTGCATCTCTGAGAACTTCCACAGTGGTGGGAATTAACGAAGTACACTTACACAAGTACTGTAAATACCTCTGAGGTACTCAACTCAGGTTTCAGATGTCAGGTGTTTGTAATTCAACCAAAATGGAGACATTTGCCTTCTAAACTTAGCAGATGGTTTAGAAGAAGTCAACTAATTTACAATTCCACACAAAAACCTTTGAGTAAAGGTAAAAATTAATACATATAGAATAAGGTTTTTTTTGTTTTATTTCCTACATACTTTAGTAATCAAATAACTACCCCACAGATTTATAAAAGCATATAAAGTACTTAAAAGTTTCTCCATAGCAGCCAGCTACAACAGTAAACTGCCACTTACACACAGATGCATCAGTATTAGCAATATAATAAGGTCATGCATTACAATATATCAGCTATAAGGGACATTTACTTTTACTTTTGATACTTTCGTACATTGTTTTGAAGGATCTGAAAACGTTTCCTTCATTTTGTTTCATGCCTGTTGTTATTTCGCCCATAACTGCTTCACTTCTGAATGTTTCCCCGACCAGGCCACAGACATGTTGGTCCACAACGCCCAGAATCTGATGCAGTCGGTGAAGGAGACGGTCAGAGAAGCAGAAGCAGCCTCCATCAAGATCCGCACAGACGCAGGATGCACCCTGCGCTGGGTGCGCAAGACCCCCTGGTACCAATAAACACACCTGATCTATGAAACTAGTTACACTGTACTCTTAACTTGGCATCGATAGCACAAACCATGAGTAAAAGTAGCAATGTGCGTACTCAACATGAGTCAGCATCCAAGAGGAAACTGCAGGGTTTTGAGCCATTCTCCACTGTAGTTTGGGTGTGTGCTCCAGGAACCATTAGATGTGGTACCATGCAGGTTTTATTTATTGGATCGAGTCAGCTTTTCTCTCCAGTTCCCTTTATATGTAACTGTGGAATCACGCAGGCTTACCGGAGACAGTTTTAAATATATATTTTTGGTATGTTGTGTTACAAGACTTTATCCAAATCCCAGGTAGCTATATATTTTTTGCATGAACATTTTTTTGTATTTTCTAAAGGTGAATTATGACATTAAGATTCTCATCACCTAGAGGATGTTTACTTTGCATTCAGTTTTTTCAGTGAGAGTTTCTTATTGTCTATTGTATATACAACAATTATTTGTGTTATAGACAGTACTCCGCTATGAGCTTTATTCACTGAGTTTAACACTAAAGTGTGGAGTCTTGTGCGAGCTGGTGGGCTCTCCTCTCCAAGTTTACTTTTAGTAATAACGGTGTTATTAGCTAAAGATCTATGAATTCACAGGTGATTCATCATCACAGCTGTCTGATCTGGAGATGTTTATACTTGAAGAACTAAAAGGTCTTTTGGATTTAAAGTGTGATGTATACAAATATAGTATATGATAGTTTTAAAAGAAATTGTGTTATTAGAGAAATTGTACGGTCGTCAATCACACAGCTGTTTTTTGTCGATTGCAGGAAGGTTGATTCTTAATAGCTGAGAGGTTTTCACTTGACAGCAACAGTATGAGTGACAGGAAGGTAAAAGTTAAGTTGACATGTTTTTAATGTGTGTTTTTGAGTTCTATGTTTTATTTTTATTTAAATTTCACAGTGAACAATGCCAAAGGATTTGTTTTACATTACTGTAAGCTTCATAAAGTTCATAATCCAGGTTATTACAAACAATACAGAGCGTTTTCTGTTGAGATCCTGGACTACTTTTTGAGGTCTGTTATTTTTTTTTTAGCAAGAACAAAAGTGATTGTTTTGCTCTGCTTTAATTTTTTTTTATCAACCTGTTGAACTTTCTGTCTGCACTCTCTGTAACAGTTGAACTGTTTGGGACTTTTCAAAAAGTCATCAAAGCCAATGATTTTAGACCGACTCGTCTCCATGTGTATGCTCAGCAGTCCCACTCTGAACACTCTACGGCATTATTTTAAAACGTTTTCTCAGTGACCCTGGTGGTTTGAGAACAAAAACAACATTTTCATGTGATATCCGGCACTAATGCCAGCCTACCAGTCTCGATGTTTTTTAGGTTTAAATCTAAATACTGTTTTAAAACGAGTGCTTCTGTTTGGGATTAAAAGATTAAAGTTCAGAAACTCGACATCACATGCAACAGATCAGTGAATGCATATTTTCATTCCCTAAACAGTAAGGTTTTATTTCTTTTTTTTTAACAATAGCTGGGTAGATTTAACTGTTTAATGGAGAACTTGTATGTGTATGTGTGAAGTCCCTTCACTTAAACAGTATTAGCGAGCCGTCGCCACGGTGGTTCTGGACGGAGCTCTGAATAGCAGCACAGAATGTTCACTGCGGTTTTATTTTTATTTGGGCCTACTGAGCATGTAGCAGTCACTGACCCCTCACTGAGAGCGACAGAGTGTAGATCTGTGTGTACTTGGTGTGTTCATTCACACCCTGAATGTATTCTGATAGCTTCTAGCCCTGCCAACACATCTGCTGTGCCTTGGAAGAATAAAAGACTATAATGATGACTGGAGTCGGCCTCTTAACTCGCTTCCATTAGTAGCACTACATGAAATGAGTGAGGTTACTGAGGCACAGTGATGCTTTCTGCTAAAAACTCATCTCCAGTGTGCTGAGATGTTCATATTAACAGTGCTGTGAGGCTGAAGTTTGACATGTATCTTGGATTATTGTAAGGTGCCAGCATTTGTTACTTAGCACTGAAAACACAGTAAAGCTGAAGCTGACAAGATGAGAATAAACGACAGTAAATTTTGACCAGCTGGTGGCACGCCATACAAAGCTAAAGGATCACCCGTACTTACATTTTACTGTGAAATATAAATGCCTGCACCAACCTTCATGGTAATCCACACAGTTGTCAAGACATCACATAACCACAAAAGTCAACCTCATGGTGGAGCTAGAAAAAACATTAAGGCGTAAAGTCAGCGAGATTAATTAACTCACGGCATATTTCCTGGCAATCCTTCCAACCCAAAGTGGTGGATCTACAAACTGACCATCTCCACTGCCATGCTGCTATAATGGGTAGAAATAAAACACACATGAACACATTTTAAAGCTTTTATAAGACATCTTATAAACCGAGATACAAATTCAATTTCATACAACAGCTTTTAAGTTTTATTTTACATGTGGATACTTGATTGTGCAAATGCTGTGCTGAGTGAAGAGGTTGCATTCAAGATGTGTAATTTTTACACTACTGTTCCCAACAGACTGCCTGAATCACTAACTGCACCCTGCAGATAGTTGTGCACCAAAGTATGTACCACAAATATGATATATTTTTTTAAATATACCTCCCCCAGGTCTTCAAAACATGCAGTTTGTGCTATAGTGATACATTACAAAGCACTGACTCGAACAAGGCCACATTGAAGAGTGAGTGTGCAAAAATACCCGCACTGAAGACAGTGCCTCAAGACACACTGCAGCTACTCAAAAGTAGATACGACATTAGATTTGTTTTTAAAATAAACATATATGTATATTTAACTGGCTACTTTATATCCTGTAAAAAGGTTTTTAAAGGCATGTGTGTTTACTTCAGGCAACGTGCAGGCAATATGCGGTTAGGTGGTGTGGTGAACAAGTGTTCTTTTTCAAACCTAAATATTTCCCTTAGATGACACTCAGAAGGTGTTTAGATTTAAATAATAATAATAATCCAAATAGAAAGGAATGATCTGCACAATGCAGCACATTTAAACTGGACAGAAATTAATAGCACTTCAACAGAGTCACATTGATTATTAAGGCTTCCCTTTACAGGCCACAAAACCATCCGGTCACATATTTACGTAATGCCAAACACATAATAAATAACTGTTAGAATGCTGAACTGTTCGTTAATAACGACGAGCCGGAGTCAGCGGTAAGCTGGACCCCGATTTGGCACGTTGGATTGCTAACATTTGGCCTCTGATAGTCGTTGCTCAGGTCCGCACTTGGAATTTTCCTGCTTTAGTCACATATTTGACCCCTTTAAAGGGCTTGTACTTCTCTCCGTACATGTCAAGACGACTCACTTTTAGACCTGCACAAAGGGGAGACAAGAAAAGGCGTTGGAGATCAAAATCGATGACATCAACTTTGACAACATCAAACCGGATATCCTCAACAAAGGTGGAGAGAGAGGTAATCGGGGCTGAAAAGACTCATTAGTTAAATTGTTTGGGACTTAAACTTGTCAGAGTTAGAAGATTAAGCGGTCATGCAATGTGGATTACCTGATATGGCCAGCTGCTGGATCTTCAGGTTGATGTTGAGTGAGGGGTTCTCTTCAGGTCTCGGGACTCCCGCCTGCATACTCAGACTTCCGCGCAAGTTGGGAAGCTTCTGCGGGTTGAGTTTCCCGATGTCCCAAACCAACACCTAGCAAAACAAACAGAATAAATGCTTTGAATTTTTTTTTTTAGCTTTACTCTCCCCAAGTCCTCCACTTCTTGTCACATTTCCACCCAGCTGCTTCACTGTAAATCTACTGCGGTCTTGTCAAGTCACAGTCTAAAATTGCTGGCTGGTCCATGACAGGAGGCGCTGTAGGACGAAGCACTTCAGGAGAGTTCTCCTAAGAAATACACACCTTTAGGGATATTTTCTGTTTGCATTCACACCATTAATGTGAACGCTGAAGTGACGTAAGCCGGCCAACGGTTGGTGAAGCAACGTCACTCCATTGCGACATACAACAACAACAAAGGTTCATTTGTCTGAGTTTTGTTCCACCTTTTAAGGCTAATATTAAGAGCCGTTGTTTAAACAGCTTAGGTTTTACACAAGTTTTCTAAAACGGCAGTTGCAGGTGCTGCACTGGCTCATATGTTCGACTAAACACTGTATATTCACATCACTATAGTTCCTCTTCTGCCAGGAAAGTACCTACCCTGAAGTAGGAGCTAAATAAAATCAAAACGGCGTTCCTCGAACTACGATCATCCTCAGTTCCTCTAGTGCAGACATAAGAAACAGAGGGTTCTTTTTCCAACAGCTCCTAAAACCCTCCTAAAGTACCCTCGGTCTGAAATTCCTGGCAGCTATATTGTTACGTTGCTGACCAATTTGACTGGTTACCCTGGTAGCGATGTCGTAGCTGTAGTTTCCCTGCGTGGCTGTGAGGTTGGCACTCAGCACAGCTTTCGGCATGTGGATAGTGACCATCAAACCCTCCACTGTCTTCCCCATGGTCTGCTTGGGTCCAATGGTGATGTCCAGGCGACCGCAAGATCCCGTCTCAAAGAAGCAGATGTTCTGCTTCACGTACACGGGGATGGCTACGAGACTGCAGAACGACATAGACGTCAACCAGCTTGTGTTTATTACGTGTCATTATAGAAATAAAACCAGAGTTTCAATCTACTTTTCTAGGCTGAAACCTAAGAAAAAAGAAAAAAAAGAAAAATGATAAACTGATTGAATTTGTTTTCGTCAGTTCTTACTAGTGAGCAGAACAAAAGCCAAGTCTGTACGTATTAAGAAATAAGACACGTAGTGATGTCTGTTCTTACTTTTGAGAGCTGACATGGTAGGTCATGAGTGTGAAGTTTCCATCAGGCGGGATAAAAGACAGGACGCGCTCCGACTCCCAGCGTTTAAACCGCACACACGGGTGGAAGCTCATGTCGTCAAGAAGGCGAGGATTCTGTCAACAAAAACAAAACACAGTGTGTGAATTTTACACCTGGACAAAACGTACAAAAAGACCACTGCAGTAAAATAAAAAAACAAAACAAAAAACAAAACAGTGCTGAGAGGAAATGAACGCACCATGAAGGACAGAGTCAGGTCAGGCATCCCAGTGAGCCTCACACAAGCTTCAATTACACCCTGGATCTCTGCGAAGACTGTCGTACCTGGACAACAAAGATCGAAGGAGTGTATAAGTATATAGCCGTAGAGAATAAAGAAAACACTGCTGTCAACAATGAATACACTCTTCATCTCTGGTGGTTGAACAAGTGGTTGTTTGTACCTGATTTGTCCAGAATGGCATCGATTTCCTCTATCACGTCAAAATAGGCCTCATTATTGGTGTATTTAACTCCAGCTCGCCTCCACGGGACATTGGACAATTGGCCTGTTGGCAACATGTCTCCAACATTACTGCCTCCTGGAAAACACACAGAAGAAAGTCAAAAACATGCACACACACATAAACATTAGAGATTTGACATGAAGTTTAGTTTAGAGGTTCACAGACGGCGAGGCTGACCTTTAACCCCAGAGTCAGGGCGACCTCTGTTTACCTGTCAGCGTATTGACGACCGATCGGAGGATGGTGGGCGGCCTGATCATCTCCTTGAGGACGTTGGACTCTGTTGCTAGCGGAAACCCATTGTCCAGCATCTCCTCCAACAGCTCGTAAACCGTCACCACGTTTTCCTTAATAACACCCTCCGAGCATTCTCCGAAGTAATCCTGTCCACAAAAAAAGACCCGTTACTCGAAAGCTAAAACTCAACTCGCACGAAGGAAAGCCTGTAGCAGAAATATGCGTTTGGTTTTTCAGTTGTCTCACAAAACACTGATTGTCTTTTCCATTAGCTGTTCCCCAAATCCACACTACAAACAAGGAAACTGCCTTCAAGGAAACAAAAGTCTCCGTGAACAGATAACACCACAGATAAGACCGCAAGATTACCGTCAGCTCTGCACCGAGACGCAACTGTGACTGTTTTCAGGTAAGTATGTAACACACTACAAAAAAAAAAACCTGCACCACTACACAACTCTGATCTGGAGTGAAACAAGATCATCATCTGGCAGCTATTCAGTTTATTGGGTCCGTTCTCATATTTAGCGTCTGTGTATAAACACACAAAACAAACATCTTCCTCTCTTAACTGTGTAATCTGCCTCGTTCCCCAAACTGAAACTTAACCCCGAGTCAGCTCGAGGAAGTGCAAGCCTGATCGCTGGAGACATCCATTTCACGTGCTTCACCTGAAATGTGTCTGCCACTCTGTGCAGGAACTCGATGACAAACAGCGGGGGGACTTCGGTCTGGATGACAGACAGGAAGAAGAGCTTGTCCCTGTATATGCTGATGAGATAGTGGTGAGGGGTCTGCAGGACCGGGGGGACATCCTCTGGGACCTCTGCCTTCTCCTTTGTCTCAAAAAAGTAGTCGCAGACGCTGCGGCCGATGACGCTCTTCCAGTGTTTCTCCAGGAAGATGTCTCCCGAGTGATTAATCAGGAACAGACTGTGGATCATCTCAGCAGCAACAATGAGGCGCTTGTTGTTGTTGTTGTTAGTGATGCTCTGTGTTATTGACAAGCAGAGATTGAATCAGCACACACACACACACACACACACACACATATATATATATATAACTCCTCACTAGTTAGTTGTGCCTAAATTAAAAACAATGCAAAGCAAGTGTCACTTGTTAATATTCAAGTTCTGTCAATCTGTCAAATTAACTTCAAGTAACTCAACCGGCTGACTACCAATCTGACATTTTACGAAAGAAAATAAATGAAAAAACAACAAAAAACTTGATAGTTAAAAAGCGTCACAGACACGAGGAAACTCTAAACAGAGGGTAATATGTACAAAGTTTACACAGTTCGTTCAAAGTTTTACCTGCTGACTCCAGCTGGGTCTGCCAACAATTTGACTGGTGCCAATATGGCAGCGAAGCCTCGAGCTGCTGAGGAGACGCCTGCGGGATTTTTGCACACGTAAACAAAATAAAGTCACGAGCTCAAGTTAAAAAAAAAAAGAAATCACAATAATAAAGCCCGCGTACTGTAATCCAGGTGTTGAAATATATTCCGGACGGTTTAAATATCAATAAACCCCGTCGTTGACCCGATCGATAGTTTGATTGTAAAGTTTCTTGTTTTTTTTTTTTTTTCAATCAGGCAACATTTACGGGCAGCTACACCCCAGCGACGCGGGGTCATAAATGGATTTTTTTTTTCTTCACCCTGGGTAACGTCTTGCAGGTGTTAAACCTAAACTTGAACTATCACGTCAAGTTGTATTTTATTTTTCCACACAATTCGACTCTTACTTACTCGGTACGTATTAATTTTACCTCTTAATTTAATGGGGCAACATGTGAGATTTAATACCAATGTTAATTCTTGTCTCGCCTCCAATTTGCCGCAAGACGTCCTCTCATGTTGGACTGAGGGCAGATTGGACACTACGGTGACTCACACGGTCTCTTCAACTGCGGGAGGTGTGACAGCACATATATATATATATATATATATATATTCAGCTTTATCATGAAATACAACGTCAATTAAAAAAAAATGTACACACGTCATAATGGTGTACTTCACTTATTCGTTTTCTGGCAGCCCATCTGAAAATACTTCCCCAATTGATTAGATATCAGACATATGTGCAGGTGCACGTCAGTTTTCTGCTATCGGTGAGCAGGAGGGGGGGGGGGTGTCTTCACCTTCCCGATCCAGACCCACCGTTTCCACCCAGAGCCATAAAGGTGGCACAAGTGTTTCCACGAATAGAGTTGACCTAAATATAAGGCTTTTGATTGGTGCGGCTCTGTGAAAGGCTTCACGCTGCCTTCAAGTCTGAACTCGGGGAGAAGAAGAAGAAGGGGATCCTCTGTTCCTGATTGTTTGAACTCATTTCGACCCAGACGACTCCGACGTGATTTGACCACTCAGCAATGGCTTCTGGAGAACCGAAAGCAAAGAAACTCAAACTTACAAAGGAGGAGAAGACGCAGTCTCCGACCAAAAAGACTCCCGCAAAACTAAGGTGACCCGAAACCTTAAAATAATTCAAATAGTGACTTAACGAGGAGACGCGACCCTCCTCCTCCTGCTCCTCCTCCTCCTCCTCCTCTTGGTTGCATCCAGCGTGCAAAATCAAATATCGAGGTTTTTTTGCACGTTTTGCACGAAAGAGTCGAGGTTGGACAATCTGGTGTCTGTCGTGAAATTTAAACGCGTGTTTTAAAACCGGCACGGCGGTGGAGGAGAGGTCGCGGGTTTGTCCTTTGGGTCTGGTTATCTAGTCACATGCTGATACGCAGAGCCGGGTTAGAGCTAACGTGTTAGCCCACGAGGTCAGCTGCGTGACTTGTTTTGTTTAAATGAAGGTCCTCTAAACTCCAGCAGGGTGTTTTTTTTTTTTGTTTTTGTTTTGTTTTTGGGGGGGGGGGGGGGGCACGTAAGCGTGCCAATATCTAATCTAAATGCAACGTGACCACCGCATGTGGTGCATATTTAAAAAATTAAAAAAAAGTTGCAGGAAGGAGCTGCTTGGACTGGTCATGGCACCCCTGGTCCACACAGCCCCCCCCAAAAAAAACCAAAAAACAAACAATGAAGCGTACAGCGGTCAAATGGCCGATGATGTGTCATGTTGTTTTTGGAGCTCTTTTCCCTCCCTCCCTGAAGAAATTGGATAGCAGCTTGATAAATATTCAACTGAACCGCAGCCAGCTGTTGTATCGTTGCGTCTCTCCTCAGCGCGCTTTTCACGGCGTTATTTAGCCCCAAAAAGGCGAGCCGGTCACCGACACGCACACACACACACACACACATTGCTGTGGCCCTTCCTCCTCCTCCTCCTCCTCCTCCAGATGCCTCCAATCAGTCGGCCCCGGGTAGGAGGAGGAGCTGCCGGTGCAAGCAGATAATCTCGACCTGAAATTGTGAAGTTTTTTTTGTTTGTTGTTGTTGTTGTTTTTTGAACGCTCAGCTTTTTCTGAGCCGGTTTTTAGGGTTACTCAACAGGTCTTGTCATTGTCTAGCTGGTGCGCACAGAAAGGGACACCATGTCTGCTGCAAGGTAAGAGCACGTTGACGTATGTGGAGAGCTGATCTACAGGCAGGCATGGCCGTGGTTCCCTGCACCACCTCGGTTATCATCACTGGCAGATGTATGTGCTTGTTGGAGATGGAAGTAAGGGTGTGGCATCTGCTGGCGAGATGCATCTTCTGTATTGTTGGTGATAAAAAGCCATCTACTTTGCATAATTTCCTGGACAGATACAGGAGATCATTCCTGCCGACAGCAATAAGTCTGGACAATAACTCACAAGTTGCAGACTGACTCAACGGCTGTAATTTGTTTCAGATGTGTAAGACGGTTTCCAGAGGGATTGTTATGTGTTGACACAAAGCGCAGAGGTGCCTTTTAGTCTCATTTTGTTGAGCCCCTGTGGAGCGAATGTCGCCGTGTTGTTTTACAATGGTGCTTTTTGGCGTCATGAGACTACGATTTACTGTGATATTCAAACCCCGTGTTCAGTTTTTGCCTCTGAAAAGAGTGCACACACACACACACACACTGCTGCTGCCTCCCTGATGTTGCGTTGCTGTACATGTCATAGCATGCACGACTGACTAAATCCAGGCCAACGACCACATTTTTTCATAATGTTTGTAGATGAGTCACGCATGTTTCCATTAAACTAAAAGACATTTCTGATTTTCTTTCTGTGTGTGTTGAAGCTTTTGAGACATGTGACCGAAGTCACAAGGCAACGCTGTGGCTTTTGCAAATCAATGCTCAACACTGGGATAAAAGCAGAGCGCAGTTATTGGATTGAACAAAGATGTATTTTCAAGGCCATGAAAATCATCTCCATGCAGTGCTGAAACGAGGGCCGCCTGATTATTGAATTAATCGAACAGTCTAAAGCCATAACAGACTCTCAATCCAGTTGAACTATTATTATAATATATATATATATATATATATATCTGTATAAATGAGATAAGACAGCATGAGCTCTACAATACATGTCTGTTATTACTGCCAGGCCAATTTAATTAAGATAGTTAGTCCAGGTTATAAGCAGCTATTTAAGAGGTGTGTTTCTGTTTTTTGTTTTTTTTTAACATTTGGTCTTTTTGTTTTAGCCCTAATGCTCTCTTCGGGATGGGAAACCCGTTACTGGACATCTCTGCTGTTGTGGACAAAGACTTGTTGGACAAGTAAGTTAGAAGACTGCAGCAGTTGAAGAAAGTAGTCACAAGAGGTTGTAGTCCTCACTTCTGATCGGTTGAGTAATAATGAGTGGAAATAAAATAATGCATACGCTGGCGACTCCTGAACTGCTGCTTTATTTCCAAAACATGAATGCACACAATGATTGCCACCATTTCCATTAACCCCAGTACGTTTAAGCAAAAATAATACTAATAAATCCATCTTTTTGATACTGCGAAATCTCCATAAAGCTGAGTCACAACCAGTTCAAGTGACTTTTGGTATCAGTGAGAGAGAGATTTGATGTAATTGGATCAATGGAGAAACAAGATAATGACAATAAAGGAGAGCAGAGCACAGGAAACAGCAGAGCAGCCCAATAATTAGCGTCAGCAGAAATGGAAGTCCTGCCTGTCCATGTAATTAAATGGTGGAATCATTTCATTCATTGCATTTTCCAGAAGGGGTGATCAGCACATTTGGCATTGCCACCACTGATCCTTATGAACATAATCCAGATTCTTATTGTGTGTGTTTGAATGAGGGAAAAATTCTGGAATTTATGTCTGATGACTGAGAAAATAATCCCTCTTTTTTTTTTCTCTCCTTTGACTATTTGCAGGTACAGACTGAAACCCAACGATCAGATCCTGGCGGAGGACAAACACAAACCACTGTACGTATCCTTAATATCGCAACATTTGCTGTACAGGTTGTGGTTGAGGTCTCAGTCAGTTGACCTAACCTTCTCACAGGGTTTCTATTCAGTACAGGGAGGAAAAATACTGCGTCTGAGTTCATCCCGTTTGCGCCTCTCCGATCTGGAGCTGGCCAGTCAAAACAGGCGCACACCAGAAATCACCATGATTGACCTCTGTCCCTGTATAGACGGCCATTGGCAGAGCAGCAGACACAGCGCAGTGAGACAGTCTCATCCAATAGCAACCCAGGACACTTCACCTCCCAGTCCCTCAGAGACAAGAGCCAGAAAGCAAACATTTAACAGCAGGAGATAAGACAGTCGTATGTGACTGTGTTTAAACTGATATATTCTGACTCTTTACAGTTATATATATATCCACAGGTTGTCCCTCAGTAACATCTGCCTTTATATACTCACATTTACACTTTATATGTTATTGAGGATAAATGACATTTGATAAAGCCAGATGTTTACATCATAAACACTTTACATCCTAGAAATGATTTCCATTAATGTCAGGGAACGATTTATACTAAACTCTAGAGATCAGTGGGGGTTGGTCCTACTAGAGGAGTCATTGGCCACATGAAGGTGGGAGTTCACACACGTCTAACCTGTCAGTCTGGCGTGCCCTCGCTTGTTTTAGTGCTCAGGTAGTGACTCCAAATGTGCTGACGGTTTCCCCCCCTGGTGAAAATGCTTGAGGGACGCGACTGCAACAGTGATATCACTCCAACAGTAGACAGTCACCCCTACTCCATGTTTCTTCCCATCTCCCAGATGACTCCCCCTCTGCAACCTTTGGCTGAGTCTCAGGGCCTTTAGCAGCAGTGGGCCGGTTACAGTTCCCCACGACATCTCTGAACATCAACCGCACAAACACATATCGGTATACAGGTCGATACGCCAGCTATATTTGGACGGCCTGACATGGCGTATTAGAGATGCTTTAGCTCAAAGCAGAACATCAAAGCGTGGCTGTAGTCATTGTGTTATGGATTACATAACAGACGTAAAAGATTCAGATTGTGTAATCGGGTCAGTCATGCATATATTGTGTACTGTACCTGGAGGAAATATGAGGCTTCCCCCTGCCAGTGGTGTAAGCTGTATTCAGACCCTTTACTTGAGTAAAATTACCAATACAACGGTGTAGAAATACTCCGTTACAGGTAAAAGTGCTGCATGAAAAATCATACTTGTACTTGCAGTAATTACAAAAGCACTGTCAACATGTGCTTACGAAGGCTGTGGCTGTAAAATGATGGATAAACTGTTTTTAGGGTATCAATCCCCACAAAATGACTTGTTAACAAAACAAGTGATTCATGATCTATTTGGTCGAGTACTGGGAGAGAATAGAAGAAAAAACAAACTCCTGATAGTTAATGGAAATTCTCAAGTAAATGACCTCTAAATTGTACTTGGGTACTGTACATTTCCAGTGTAAGAAAAAGTAAGACTTAAAGGAGCAGTTCAACATTTTGGGAGAGTTACAGATTCACTTTCTTATTATCGTAATAATTGTTTGTATTATGTGTGTAGATTTGAGGAGCTGGTGGAAAAGTTTGAGGTTGAGTACCACGCTGGAGGAGCCACACAGAACTCTATAAAGATCGCACAGGTCAGCCACACACACACACACACACACACACACACACACACACACACACACACACACACACACACACACACACACACACACACACACACTAGTTTTACTGTAAATGTTAGCCTCTGTGAGCGGAGTTAATCAGCTGGTGTTGATCCAAGCTGTCGTTGCTGTCTGCAGTGGATGATCCAAGAGCCCCATCTTGTGGGAACCTTCTTTGGCTGCATTGGCAAAGACGAGTTCGGAAAGACCCTGAAGCTGAAGGCTGAGGAGGCCCACATCGACGCCCGCTACTACGAGCAAGAGGAGGAGCCCACAGGCTCATGTGCAGCTCTCATCACCGGAGATGACAGGTGGGCATTTGAAATACAAAAGCATATGTTCCCTCAACATGATCATATCTGTATATAACTCCCTATTCCTGCTGTTTCCTCCTCTCAGGTCTCTGGTCGCCAACTTAGCCGCTGCCAACTGTTATAAGAAGGATAAGCATCTAGACCTGGAAGAAAACTGGAAGCTGGTGGAGAAAGCGAAAGTCTTCTATATTGCTGTGAGTATTAAATACGGCTGATTGTGCTTTTGCTTCTGATACTCAGGTCACGTACTGGTGCATGGCTCTGTTCATGACCTTATTGTATATGATTCATTAGACACCATCAGATATATATATATATATATGTATATATAAAAAGCAGATTAGTGTTGACCCAGTGTCATCCCTTCCCTCCAGGGTTTCTTCCTGACCGTCTCTCTGGAGTCCATCCTGAAAGTGGCGAAGCACGCGTCTGAAAATAACAAGCTGTTTTGCCTGAACCTCTCTGCGCCCTTCATCTGCGAGTTCTTCAAGGAGAACCTCCAGCAGGTTCTGCCCTACGTCGACGTGCTGTTCGGCAATGAGACAGTGAGCCACACTTTGAATGGACATTCTCCACACATTACTTGTACTGTCGTTAATATCCGCAAAATGTTGAAGAGTAAAACGCAATGCTTTTGTATTCTCAGGAGGCAGCTACTTTTGCTAAACAGCAGGACTTCGAGGTGAGCGGACTGACAGTCTTGTTCTGCTTTTGCACATGAACAACGCTGCATTTTCCACATATTTGTGCGTCGTCAACTGGTTGTGTAAATATGTGTTTTGTATGCAGACTGAGGACATCGAGGAAATTGCAGAGAAAACTCGGGATTTAAAAAAAGAAAACGCAAAGAGACAGAGGATTGTAGTTTTTACTCAGGGGAAGGATCGGACTGTCATGGCTCAAAGTAAGATTTCCTAGTTTTATTTCATTTTCTCTAATGTCTCTTGTAGAAGTTTTCTGCAAAGTATAATTTTTCTACTTTTGTCCGTTCAGGTGACAAGGTCAAGACTTTCCCTGTACTAAAGATTGACCCCAAGGACATTGTTGACACAAACGGTGCAGGTGATGCCTTTGTAGGAGGTGAGACTTTCCTGTTTTTTATTAGATACATTTCTTGGTTGTTTTGCTTCTGTCCTGAGTTTTCTTTCGATTTCTTGTTAAAGCGTTTCCTTTGCGATGCAGGTTTCCTCTCTCAGCTGGTCCAGGAGAAATCTCTGGAGCAGTGTGTGAAGGCGGCTCACTACTCCGCCAATGTCATCATCAGACAAACAGGCTGCACCTTCCCAGAAAAACCTGACTTCAACTGAGGAATCCCAGAAAACTTTTCCTTCAGCCTGAAACCTTGTACTCACTCTGCAGCCACAACCTTTTTTGGTTTCCAATCAGTAACCAGTCCATACCACTTTTTTTTTTTTTTTTTTTTTTTTATCTATCCACCCATCATTTCCTACCTATTAATAGTTGGTTGCCTGTCTCCATGTTCTCCACTAGGGGGCATTAGAGGATCGTGCAACTAAACTACAAGGGAGTCAAGTGTTTCCTATAAATGGCCATAAAGGAATCATCAGGGAACGTGATCATTTTGTCTTTAAACAAGGGATCTAAATGTACAATCCTCTTTTAATGGTCAGTTGTTTTGGGGATTTTTTTCTATATGTATTTTGGCTCCGACACTTCCAGCAGCAGGCTGCACTAACACCCGTTAAGCATTCGTGTCGACATCTTGCTTCTTCCTCTTGGAATTTTGCTTTGATTTAATTTAGCAGGCAAGTTATGAAACCAAAGTGTTTTATTAAGCGCACGTGTTTTTAATGTGTCAAAGCGTCTGTTCACCAAGTCCTGTTACAGCTGTTAAATGTTTTACCGTGCCAGTGGTACTCAGAAGTTTGTGAGGAGCTGCGTCAAGTCACGAGTGCCTTTCTGTCTTCCTCTGCAAGTGTGTAGAGTTTACAGACTTGATGAGCAGAGGCCTGCAGGTGTTATTTGAACCTGTCTTGCAAGCTACATCAGTGACGGGCAACTGGTGGCTCGTAGGGGTGTAGATAGACACAACATTGCTAAAATGCATGGAAGGTAGGTGGTTTGTTGGAAAGAGATCATTTTATTTTGAAGTTTTTGTCAGAAGAAAACAATTTTTTTTTTTAAATTTTTTTATTCTTTTCCACTTGAATTTGTGACCTGTGTTCTTAATTGGTTTATGTTAATCCAACTTCAGGACTGAAAACTTTGTTAAATCAGATAAAAATTAAATGTAAATGTCCATTTGTACCTCATCAGATTCTAATGTTTTCATTGGGTGACACCTCTTCGTACAAATGGAAGATATAAAAGAAATTGGAGCAAAGAATATCAAGAACAGAAGCCAGCTGTGATATGGGGCCAAACATTTCAAGTCCTCTGTATTTTCTTGGCTTTCTGTTTTGTTGTGATCTGTGCAACACTGAATACTTGAATATAGACATACTGTTAAAAAGTAACACTATATACAGTTCTCTGCTAGGGGTGCGTTGAAACTTTTTTTTATCTGTTACCTATTTAATAAGTTGTCTTTACATATTTCAGAACCACCAACAAGCCTTATTTGACCCATTATTCCTGGTCTCAGTAACAAACAAGTTGCCTATTTCTGCAATAGACTGATGCCTCAAACTGAAAAACAAAACTTGTATTAATATTATGAATATATTAATTGTATTGTTTGTTTTTGTTTGATTGTTTTTTTTTTTTTTTTAAATGTTAAATACCTTTAATAATGTATTTTATTTGTGACGAATCAAAACCAACGTATAAGTGAAAGAGCTTCATGTGCCTCTGAGCTGTCTGATCAAAATTAAAGTATCTAAAATTTTAGCCACCCGTCTTGATGCTGTGGTCCCAACGGCCGTTGATCCGGGTCAAGCTGGTTTCATACCAGGCAGACGGGCCTTCTACAACATGCGCCGCCTACTCAAATGTGCTGTGTACGCCACACTCCACAAATCAGAAAGAAGTAGTGATTTCCCTGGATGCCGAGAAGGCGTTTGATCGTGTAGAACGGCAATACAGGTTTATTACCCTGGAAAGGTTTGTTCTTTGGCCCATCATGCCGGTCATGGATACAGATGTTATATCGCTCACCGACAGCTGCAGTACGGACGAATAATGTGACGTCTGACTTCTTTCCACTTCATAGGGGCTGCAGGCAAGGTTGCAGCCCCTCTTCGTCCCGGCAATGGAACTGCTCGCGATTGCTCTTAGATCAGAGGATGGCATCAGAGCCGTTTCCAGAGGTGGTAAATGTCATAAACTATCGCTCTATGCGGACGATTTGTTGCTATATATATCTCATCCAATAGAATCTATACCGAAACTGCTACTTATTCTAGAGAACTTTCGCCGTCCATCTGGCTACAAGATAAATTACTCAAAGAGCCTGCTCTTCCCAATTAACCACACTGGTGAAGACTATTCCAACTTCCCTTTTAAACTTGAACGTAAAGCATTCACATACCTAGGAATCAAAGTCTCACACAATAGGGGGGCTTTACAACTATAACTTTAAACTACTGCTAGAACGAACAAAACAAGACTTCAAAAAATGGTCAACACTGCCAATTTCATTAGCGGGCCGTACCAACATTGTTAAAATGACAATCCTATCTAAATTTCTTTACCTTTTCTAAATGATTCCCACATTCATACCCAAGACAACTTTTCAACAACCAGATAGGCTAATTTCATCATTTATTTGGAACAACTCGAACCCTAGGATAGTTAAACCTAGAAGATATATTTGGAGGTTCCTAAAGAGGCAGAGGGGACTGGGTCTACCAGCTTCATCGGCTACTACTGGGCTGCAAACTTTGTGAAACTTCTCCACTGGGCATTTACTTACGAGAACAAACAGGGCACCGACTGGGCTCACATGGAACTCGTATCCAATCCCCGACCCACACTTACTTCTCCGCTGCCACATAACGGCAATATACATATTAACTAACCCGGTGGTTAAAGTTTCACTCAGAATATGGCTACAGTTTAGAAGACATTTTGGATTAAAACATACAAGCAGGCTCTTTCCAATAGCAAACAACCAGCTGTTCCCACCGTCTGTCCCACACAAAGCACTTCAGCATTGGCACAGTAACGGTCTGGTGTTTTTTTGCGACTTATTTACAGACGACACATTCACTCAATTTGAACCACTCACCAAAAAACAGAACATACCGAAATCCCTTTTTTTTTTACAGGACCGTAAATGAGTTATTTTCTTAATAAAGCGAGTTTTGTCTGAAAAGACTTACTTTATGCCGTGAATACTTTTAGCACAGCTTCTGCTGATGACATTTTTTGCGGAAAAATGGCGGGAATTTGAAAAAATTGCAAGCTCCCAGTCACAAATTTGTCTAAAAAAGGAAATTAAATGTGATCAGCTGCTTTCACACATACTCTCCATTCATTTAGGTTTTTCTGGGGGTGGAGAAACTTCATCAGCTGTTGGGTATAACAGATGTCACTTCTTTGTAACCACAAGTTCAAGTGACAGACAGTAAGAGTTATTGTTAGATGACTTGATCAGTACAGATCTGTTTCAACAAATGTCACTTAAAAAAATATAATTCAAATATTAATGCTAAATCAAAAGAAAATGGTACATAATGCATCAGGAACCAGTTGATAAAACAAAAATAGACACTCTCCCCAAGTCCTCCACTTCTTGTCACATTTCCACCCAGCTGCTTCACTGTAAATCTACTGCGGTCTTGTCAAGTCATGTAGGCCAGTAAGAACAGTCTAAAATTGCTGGCTGGTCCATGACAGGAGGCGCTGTAGGACGAAGCAGTTCAGGAGAGTTCTCCTAAGAAATACACACCTTTAGGGATATTTTCTGTTTGCATTCACACCATTAATGTGAACGTTGAAGTGACGTAAGCCGGCCAACGGTTGTCTGAGTTTTGTTCCACTTTTTAAGGCCAATATTAAGACATGTGCTTCACCTGAAATGCATCTGCGCACTCTGTGCAGGGACTCGATGACAAAGAGCGGGGGGACTTCGGTCTGGATGACAGAGAGGAAGAAGAGCTTGTCCCTGTATATGCTGATGAGATAGCGGTGAGGGGTCTGCAGGACTGGGGGCACATCCTCCGGGACCTGAGTGGACCTGACAGGGCAAAAGGCTCCTTTGGGTTCCAGCTCTGCGTCCACTCCAAACCACTTATGTAAACTCGTGGATTAGAGTTGAACCAGACACCCACAGCTCTAATCCAGTCTCACACAGAATAAAGTAGGAGTAAAACTGCTCTTTAACCCTCAACCTGCATTTGTCTTTCTTTCAAGGAAACGGCAAGCTGTTGAGTATTGTTGGCCAACATTTTGAGTAGTTGCTGCCTGTCCATGTAATTAAATGGTGGAATCATTTCATTCATTGCATTTTCTAGAAGGGGTGATCAGCACATTTGGCATTGCCACCACTGATCCTTATGAACATAATCCAGATTCTTATTGTGTGTGTTTGAATGAGGGAAAAATTCTGGAATT